>NC_091271.1:17833750-18439375 GCF_042477335.2 Ovis canadensis
ACACAAACACACCCACTGAGACAGAGACAGAGAGAGACCCAAACACACAGAGCAAGATACACATACCCTGAGATAGAGACAAACACTTCAAGAGAGACACATCCATCCTGAGAAGGACAACATGCACACACGGAGACAGACACAAAAAGAACATAGAGAGACACACACACAAACATTGAGAGACACACAGATACACTGAGAAATGCGAACAATCCTACTGAGAGAGAAACTCACACGGAGAGAGAAACAAACACTGAGAAAGACACAAACACTGAGAAAGACACAAACACACTGAGAAACCGCCCGCCCCCCACACACACAGAGACACACATTGAGATAAATGCACATACACCCTGAGAGAGAAATATACACACTCAGAGAGAGACACACACACACTCAGAGAGAGACACACACACCCTGAGAGACACAAACACCCTGAGAGTCACATACACATATAGGGAGATACTACACGCTGAGAAATCATGCGCAATGTGAGAGACACTCACACTCATAGAAACACACTGAGCAACACACACAAACACTGACATTCACACAATGAGAGTGATACACTCACAGCCACACAAACTGAGAGACAGACACTCACACACTGAGAGAGACACACACATACACTCAAAAGAGCCACACACAATCACTGAGAGGGATGTACACACTGAGAGACACGCACACGCACTGAGAGAGACACACAGAAACATTGAGAGGCCTACACATGCTGAGAGAGACAAAAACACACATCCTGAGAGAGAGAAACACACACGGAGAGAGACATACACATATGGAAAGAGAGACACATACAGAGAGAAAGATATACACAGTGAGAGTGACACACACTGAGATAGAGACAGACACACAGACTGCAAGAAAGACAAAAACACCACGAAAGGGAGACACACACCCTGACAGACTGAGACATGCACACATAGAGAAACACACATACATACACTGAGAGACACTCGCCCCCACACACATAGATACTTTTAGAGAGAGTCGCATACACACTGAGACACACACCCACATGCAACAGACACACACTTTGAGATACAAACAGACACAAACACTAAGAAAGACACGCATAGACACACACATACACAAAGAGTCACATGCACACGAAGAGAGAGAAACACATTGAGAGAGACGCACACACAATGAGAGGCACACATACTGAGATAGAGAAACACAAAGCGAAACAGAGACAAACACACACTGAGAAAGACACATACAAACTCAGAGAGAGAAACACTCACACTGAGAGACACCAACAGTGTGAGAGTGACATCCACACTGTGACAGAGACACACACACACTATGAGAGAGACCCACACAGTGAGAGACAACCCAACACACAGAGAGACACACAGGGACACACAGATTGAGAGAGAGGGACATACACAGACTGAGAGATAATCATACACACTGAGAGAAAAACAAGTAGACTGAGACACACACAGAGAGAAACACATACAAACAGTGATAGAGACACCCACAGTGAGAGAGACACATACACTGAGATACACACACATACTGAGGGATACACACACACACACACACATACACACTGAGTAATAAACATACATACAGAGAGGAAAATACACATTGAGATGCACACAGACCATGAGAGGCACACACACATGAAAGACACATACAGACTGAGAGACACCAGGGAACACACAGAGATTCACAGAAACAGACATATTCAGAGAGGGTCACCTACATGCTGAGACACACACACACACTGAGCGAGACACACATGCAGAAATACGAGCAGACACAAACACTGAGAAAGAGACACATACAGCCACATGAGAGACATATAGACACACATGCAAAGGGACACAAAAATTGAGAGAATTTCACCCACGCTGAGAGAGACACACACTGAGACACATACACACGCACACACAGATGGAAATATACACTGAGAGAGAGACCATACAAACACACAGACACAGAGACACTGGGACAGACACACACATGAACACTGAGAGACACACGCACACAGAGACACCCACAATGAGAGAGAGAAATACCCAATGAGGGAGACACACAGGCACATTGACAGAACAACACACACTGAGAGACAAATACAAAGACTCAGAGTGAGACACCCACACCCACTGAGAGAGTGACCCACACACACAGAGTGAGACACAAACACACAGAGTGAAATACACACATAGTGAGATAGAGATACACACCGAGAGAGAGAGACAAAAGCACAGTGAGTGAGACATACACTCCCACTAAGAGAGAGATGCACACAGTGAGAGAGGGAGACACACACTATGGAGAAAGACACACACACACAAAAAGAGACACATATCCAGAGAGAGAAACACACACACTGAGAGACAAACACACTGAATGGGATGGGAACACTGAGAGAGGGACATACACTGAGAGATGGTCACTCGCACACTGACAGATGGACACTCGCACACTGACAGATGGACACACATACACTGACACACAGAGACACATTGAGAAACACACACAGAGAGGCACACACAAACACATACCAACACTGAGAGAGAGAGATATACACACTGAGAGAGAGACCACACACACACAGACATAGAGACACGGACACTAGGAAAGAGTAACACACACACGAGCACTGAAAGATACACAAACATGAGGACACACAGAGATACACAAAAAACAAACCCAGAAGCATATATCCTTAGTAGTTAACCTGCCCTGCTTAATATTTCATTTGCTCTGAACACATATTTAGTAGGAGCAGCCACAAAAGTCCCTGAATCACCAAAGCAATCTTGAGAAAGAAGGGTTGAAACACGAAAGCAACCTTCAGAAATGAACCTCAGGAATAAGGCTCACTGATTTCAGACAACACTAGAGCTAGTCATCAAACAAGTATGGTACTCGCATGAAAACAGACAGACAGACCAGTGGAATAGAACACAGAACTGAGAAATACAGCCCAGCATATACAGCCAATTCATTTATGACAAAGGAAGGAACGGTAGATTGTCATTGAACATCACCAAATCCGTGTGCCCAGCACGCAGCAAGGTCAAACAATACTCAAACTTTTGACCTTGGAACAGAGAAAGGTTTATTACAGTGACAACAGACTGGTTCCAAATAGGAAAAGGAGTACCTCAAGGCTGTATATTGCCACCATGCTTATTTAACTTCTATGCAGAGTACATCATGAGAAATCCTGGACTGGAAGATACATAAGCTGGAATCAAGATTGCCGGGAGAAATATCAATACCCTCAGACATGTAGATGACACCACCCTTATGGTAGAAAGTGAAGAGGAACTAAAAAGCCTCTTGATGAAAGTGAAATAGGAAATGAAAAAGTTGACTTAAAGCTCAACATTCAGAAAATGAAGATCATGGCATCCAGTCCCATCACTTCATGGGAAATAGATGGGGAAACAGTGGAAACAGTGTCAGACTTTATTTTGGGGGGCTGCAAAATCACTGCAGATGGTGACTGCAGCCATGAAATTAAAAGACGCTTACTCCTTGGAAGAAAAGTTATTCCCAACTTAGATAGCATATTCAATAGCAGAGACATTACTTTGCCAACTAAGGTCCTTCTGGTCAAGGCTATGGTTTTTCCAGTAGTCATGTATGGCTGTGAGAGTTAGACTGTGAAGAAGGCTGAGCGCTGAAGAATTGATGCTTTTGAACCGTGGTGTTGAAGAAGACTCTTGAGAGTTCCTTGGACTGCAAGGAGATTCAACCAATCCATTCTGAAGATCAACACTGGGATTTCTTTGGAAGGAATGATGCTACAGCTGAAACTCCAGTACTTTGGCCACCTCATACGAAGAGTTGACTCATTGGAAAAAGGCTCTGATGCTGGGAGGGATTGGGGGCAGGAGGAGAAGGGGACAACAGAGAATGAGATGGCTGGATGGCATCACTGACTCGATGGACGTAAATCTGAGTGAATTCCAGGAGCTGGTGACGGACAGGGAGGCCTGGCGTGCTGCAATTCATGGGGTCGCAAAGATTCAGACAAGACTGAATGACTGAACAGAACTGAACTGATGCAAGGAGATGTGTGGCTCATGCCCTATAAACCCCAATGTTACTGAAAACTTTCATCAAAGCCCTTTTAAAATCACTAGTTGAGGGAGGGAGGTGGTTAGTTGCTACGGACTTCTTGGTGTCAGAACCTTTGTTCTTGAGGCCAGGTCATGGTCAGATGAGGTTCCTATAAATCTCTACCCAAAAAAATGTTATTCTCTGTCCCAATAAGAAAGGGCAATGTCCCAAAGAGCAACTTTCACCCTCCAAGGTCCTGGGCCTGGCTAAGAGGAGGCAAATCTCAGCTGGTAGCTCCCTCAGAGCCAGGTTCACAGACCCTTCTCTACTGTCATCCCTGAAGGAGCCAGGTGCCCAACACAAGTGGCCCTCAGCCTCCCCGGGACTCCCCAAGGAGGACAGACCAGGTCCCACAGACAGCATCCCAGAAGAATGGTCACTGATATGGGGTCAAAGAAACAGAAACAGGGGAGAGCTTCACTGCTTGCCTCAAAGGCTAGTGGGGAACATTAATAAGGGCTCTGGATCTGTATAGAACACAGCCCCCAGCCTCTTCTGTGGGCTGCCAGCTAAGACCAAGTGAGCTGGAGGGCCTCAGGGAGAAGGCCCAGATCTGCCTCTTACCTCATTCTCTACTTCTTTGACCACCAATCCACTGTTGTCTGAATCCCATCACTAAGTGTCCTTTCTTAACAGTTGTTAGCTTGTGGTGGAGGGGGGCACTGCTGCTTTGCCCAAGGACCACTGTGACACCAACCAGTGGCTGAGCAGGACTACAGACTGTTTCTCATAGATGGCTGGTGGCCAGTGGGCTCCCCACACTGTTGCACCGACCAATGGCTGAGCAGAACCACTAAGTTTCAGTAGTTGAAGGCATCAGTCCATAAGCAGGATCACTAAGTGTCACTCATTGACTTTAGCCTGCCAGTGGGCGGGGCCCACTGTGGCACCAACCAATGGCTGAGCCGACCCATTGCCTGGTAACAGGGTGCAGCATAATAATACAGAGCAAAGGCTGCTGTGCTAGGGGCTGAACTCACTGTGGTCTGTTACAGTTCTCCCCTTTTCTTTGATACTCCTCAGTCTTGAGGGTAACTCATGAGGATGTTAAAACTTGACAGAGGAACTTGTATTTAGGGTATCTGGGTTTCAACCTCCAATTCCATTCCATCATCCCCCAAGTCTTTCAAGAAACATGGCAACAACCTGTCTAAATGTTTCCAGTGAAGTGGGGGCTTAGTTCTACCTTGATTGGGGAATTGATATCAAGTTCCAAGTCCTCAACTCGAGTTTTACATAAGAAAGATTTTGTAAAAATGATTCAGGAGAATCAGCCTGAAAACCCACCTGGACCTGAATTCAGGAGAATAATCCTGAAAACCAGTCTGGGGAGACGTTTTGTCTTGTAGCCAGAATTGCAGAAGTATATTATACCAATTATTTTAGATCATGACTAACTTGAAGCACATGGCTTCTGAATACCTGGAGAACACGGATTAAAATAAGTAATATTCCAGAGTCCCAAACCATTATAATCATATACACCAGTTGACTCAGTAACCATTCCTTATGTTATTTTCATCAAAGTGAAAAGGTGCCAGAACTGGGGTAAGAACAACACGTCACAAAGAAAGGCTGGAAAAATGGTATTTGGTAATGGACGGCTGTCCCCTTTTTGCTCTAAAGGAGTTACCACTTGTCCTGAGTTGCTTGCTTTTTCTCATTTCTTCATACCCCCAAGGTATTGTTCTCAATAGAGCTGTGTTATTTCAGGGCACAAAGTAAGCAATCCTTGGTTTTAGGCTTTCATTGTATTTTATGAAAACCATGTCGGGCCGGGCGGGGTGGAAGAGGGAGAAAGGAGGGTGGCCCACCGCCCTCCTCCCGCCGCACCCCCACCCCCTCCGGCTTCCTCACCTCGCTTCAGAACTCACTTAATTAAGCAGCTAAAAGTTCCTCTTTCACTGTTTATTCCTAAGTGCTAGCATATAGCACAGTCAAAATCCCCTCTGCCTTCAAGGGTGAGTGTCACAGTAAGATTGTCTTGTCACTCTGCTGATTCTGCTGCAGACAGCCTTAGGGTCCATTTTGGCTGCCAATGAGAGGGAAGATTTGCTTCTCCTACCATTTCGATAAAAATTTCTTAACCAAATTCAGCGATATATCTGACCTATGTTTGTTTAAAAGGCCTTCCTACGAATTTGTTTGAAGATTACACAACTTTGCAAAGCAGAGCTTAACTGTCTATTAAAGACTTAAAAGGCAAGGTTGAATATCTGATCACAATGTGTTGACAAAGAAACTGAATCAAGTTGCTGTTGTAGAATCAGAATTATGGCTGATAGATTATACCAGGATATATAGTAAACTTTACCCATACCGTATAATCTTGGAAGGCCTATCACTCTGAAAATGCTTTTCATGGAATTCAACATATCAAATGAAATTAATTCAATATTCCTCCTTTAGATGCCTTAAGGCCTCCCTAAAGAACCTTAAAGTCAGCTGGAAGTCAAAAGAAATTTAATTAAAATTTAACATTTGGGAAGTTTGTCAAAAAGTCTCAAACACTTCGTCAAATAAGGTCATTGGTCACTGTAAGACAATGCAAATATAATCTAAAAGTTACATAAATTATGGCACAAGATCTGGCACTCAATAAATACTTAACAAATGGATGACTGAAGGATAAATGCAGTGAGATTATTTAATCCTGCAATAACCTACGTCTTCACTAGCAGTCTTGTATAGTAATTGAGCCCATATTCCTCCAAGTTGCTTCTCGTGAGTGGATCTTTTCTAAGTGGTTGAAAGTTTTTGAGGTAACCTGAAATTCTCATGACTATCAGTTCAAAGGAACACCCTCTGAAAATGCATGTTGGTATTATCTCATTTTAGGAGATTAAATCTCCTTTAAGCAATAGCATTTTTATCTAGTGCTGGCTGCATGGAAACTTTCCAGCAGTATAAGTTCTTGAAGCAATGTTTATTCTGGCAACAAAGAACTCCTTAATTGGCAGATCATAGGCAAATATTTTCTGACAAGGAGGCACATGTAAAAACTGTATGTCAGGAGAATATTACTGAGCTATAATGTTGAAGCTGATCTCTTTGGGAAATTTGTTTCAGTGATAGGAATGACTGCCTTTTTAAAGCAAAACAAAAACAGAAACAAACAAAAACCCAGCATCAGGCATCAACTCTGCAATTCCAAACATCCCATACTATTAGTCACTGGAAGATTAAGTCCTGGCCCAATGCTTGCTTTTTTCTATTACAAATTTTATACATGCAGAAATTTTGAAAGAAGAAAGCAAAATCATTCACCATTCAAAGAGAGTCAGCATTAAAATCTGAGAATTTCCCTCTTGTCATTTTTCTATGAAGTTTAGAATAATTATGTTTGTGTATTATATGCAAAGAATTTACATTCTGAATTTTTCCATTTTAATGTGATAACATAGCAGTTCTCCATGTGTTTTTGCAAATTATCCACAGATATTGCTTGCTTGCTAATTTGCTTCAGTCTTTGTGACCCCACAGCCGGCAGCCCACCAGGCCCCACCATCCCTGGGATTCTCTAGGCTAGCATACTAGAGTGGGTTGTCATTTCCTTCTCCAAAGCATGAAAGTGAAAAATGAAAGTGAAGTCCCTCAGTCCTGTTGGACAACTCTTAAACACCTCAATTTTTAGTGAAAACTAAGAGGCAAGTAATGGTGAACTGTTATATCAGTATTTTGTGATTGGAAACTTATGCATTATTTTTACTCTCCTAAGAAGGCAGAGGATGGTAAACTTAGATTTGTGTAGTAACGTATGTTCCAATATTTTATCCTATTTGAAGACTGACCCAGATAGTCAATGATTTATTGCCACTTAATCTGGATTGCTTTCAAGTTACCAAAATCTGGAGAAAGCTATTTAGGTAGAAATCTGTGTGCAGGTCAGGAAGCAACAGTTAGAACTGGACATGGAACAACAGAATGGCTCCAAATAGGAAAAGGAGTACATCAAGGCAGTTGGACTGTGAAGAAGGCTGAGCACTGAAGAATTGATGCTTTTGAACTGTGGTGTTGGAGAAGACTCTTGAGAGTCCCTTGGACTGCAAGGAGATACAACCAGTCCATTCTGAAGGAGATCAACCCTGGGATTTCTTTGGAAGGAATGATGCTGAAGCTGAAGCTCCAGTACTTTGGCCACCTCATGAGAAGAGTTGACTCATTGGAAAAGACTCTGATGCTGGGAGGAATTGGGGGCAGGAGGAGAAGGAGACGACTGAGGATGAGATGGCTGTATGGCATCACGGACTCAATGGACATGAGTCTGAGTGAACTCTGGGAGTTGGTGATGGACAGGGAGGCCTGGTGTGTTGTGATTCATGGGGTCACAAAGAGTTGGACATGACTGAGTGACTGTAATGAACTGAACTGAAAGCTGTATATTGTAACCCTGCTTATTTAACTTCTATGCAGAGTAAATAATGAGAAACGCTGGACTAGAAGAAACACAAGCTGGAATCAAGATTGCCAGGAGAAATATCAATAACCTCAGATATGCAGATGACACCACCCTTATGGCAGAAAGTGAATAGGAACTAAAAAGCCTCTTGATGAAAGTGAAAGAGGAAAGTGAAAAAGTTGACTTAAATCTCAACATTCAGAAAATGAAGATCATGGCATCCGGTCCCATCACTTCATGGGAGATAGATGAGAAAACAGTGGAAGCAGTGTCAGACTTTATTTTTGGGGGCTCCAAAATCACTGCAGATGGTGACTGCAGCCATGAAATTAAAAGAGGCTTACTTGGAAGGAAAGCTATGAACAACCTAGATAGCATATTCAAAAACAGAGACATTACTTTGCTATCTATTCAAGGCTATGTTTTTTTTTCCAGTTGTCATGTATGGCTGTGAGAGTTGGACTGTGAAGAAGGCTGAGCACTGAAAAATTGATGCTTTTGAACTGTGGTGATGGAGAAGACTCTTGTGAGTCCCTTGGACTGCAAGGAGATCCAACCAATCCATTCTGATGGAGATTAGCCCTGGGATTTCTTTGGAAGGAATGATGTTAAAGCTGAAACTCCAGTACTTTGGCAACCTCATGCGAAGAGTTGACTCATTGGAAAAGACTCTGATGCTTGGAGGGATTGAGGGCAGGAGAAGGGGACGACAGAGGATGAGATGGCTGGATGGCATCACTGACTTGATAGATGTGAATCTGAGTGAACTCTGGAAGTTGGTGATGGACAGGGAGGCCTGGAGTGCTGTGATTCATGGGGTAGCAAAGAGTCGGACAAGACTGAACGACTGAATTGAAATGAACTAAATATTTCATCATATCAAGTTATTGATATTTTCTTGCTGACACATTTGCAATAGATATAAGGTCTTATTTGATCTCTAACATACCTAGGTACAACGGTTATGTTACATTTAGAAAACCAATAAACTTAAGCTAACTTCAATACCAGATATCAATTCAGTACTGAATATTTCCAAGATCAAGAGGTTTGACATTCATTTTGGTCAATTTTATAAATATTAGGAAGTGTTTAATTTGTAAGCCCTGTTAGTTTCGAGTCAGATAAGTGGTGCTCATTTACAAGTTAACTCAGAAAGATTGTTACTTAAAATGGTCCCATTCTGGAGAATGCACCTCAAGGGGCTGCATTCAGGAAACAAATTTGAGTTTACCATAGCCAGCACAATTATACACAAGACAAATACAACACACACAAGAAGAACACAACCTAATCCCTACAGGGCAAAAAGAAAAGGGTGAAGGTCCACAATCTCCTCTGCTTTTTCAAAGATTCCACTTATTAAAAGCAAACAATGTGAAAATGGAAAGGCAGGGAATCATGACCGCACGAGTCATGGCAATTCATGACAAACTCAACACCAAAAATAACAGTGGGGGAAAGTTAAATTTATTTAGTTAACTTCATGCTTTCTCCTGGAAATATTTGTATTTTCTCAGTGTCAGAATTCTGAAGAAACTATTTCAACAAGCCAAATTTTTTCCAACTGCGTATACAGAAAGAACCAGTTTTGGAATTTCAGAAGTTTCATCTTAACCAATTTTTTCCTTCACCAAAGTCTAAAGAAGATAGTGGCCAGGCAGTGTTAAAAGAAAAATCATCTTACTCATACCCTAGGGTGACTATAGGATGAAACGGAGCTCTTATCATCACAGCAGGTATTATCAATTACAGAACACTGTAATGCAAAACAAGCTTAAGTGACTTACCCTAGGTGACACCAAATCTGGACCATAGTTCTGGACATCTCTCTGCTCGAAACAGCCTCTTGCATTGAGGGGGTGGGGCGCAGCCGGACCTGTCAGGGAGAGTCCCTCCTAGTTACACAGAAAAAACTAAACTTAGGGAGGTCTCCTAGAAACTTGGGAAGCTGCAGCCTGTGCTCAAACTCAGTTTGCAACAGGCACAGATTTACTGTTGAGCTTGCCATAAATTGAGAAAGAAGGGGAGAGACTCAGGAATCTGCCTCCATGATTTCATATGACACTGCAAAGCTACTTTCATCAAACAAGTATGGTATTTGCACGAAAACAGACACACAGACCAGTGGAACAGAAGAGGGAGCCTAGCAACAGAGCCTGGAGTATATATTCAATTCATCTACATTATAGAAGGCAAGGGTACATGACAGGGAAAAGACAACCTGTTCAACAGGTTCTGTTTGAGAAACGGGACAGCTATGTGCAAAAAGATCAAACTGGACCATTTTCTTACATAAAAACGGATTGAATGTACTGCCTGAAACCGTAAAACTCCTAGAAGAAAACACAAGCCATAACCTCTGTGACATTGGGAATGACGATGTTTCTGGACAGGGAACAACAGCAAAAGCAATGAATCTAAAGTCTCAAGGAGGTAATGTACAGGATAGGAAATACAGTCAATCACATTGCAGTAACTCTGTATGGTGGCAGGAGGTAACTAGATTTGTCATGGCGATCATGGAATAATGTATAAAACATACAGTTACTAAGTCCTGCACCTGAAGTGAATATAATACTATGTGTCACATATAATTCAATAAAGGATATTTAATAGCAGTAGTGTGCATGTGCTTGTGTGTGTGTGTGTGTGTGTATGTGTACCAAACTTGGGAACCATAGTGTTTGCTTGTGTGCTTTCTTGAGCTTCTAAACTAACACCGAGTGGGCTTTCACAGACTCTGGAACATGCAGAGACCAGACGCTGTATGCAGAGCACATCTGGTGAAGTGTTGGGCTTCATGAAGCACAAGCTAGAATCAAAATTGCTGGGAGAAATATCACTCATTTCAGATAAGCAGATGACAGCACCCGCATGGCAGAAAATGAAGAGGAACTGAGAAGCTTCTTCAGAAAAGTGAAAGAGGACACTGAAAAAGCTGGCTTAAAACTCAACATTCGGAAAACAAAATCATGGTATCTGGTCACATCATATCATGGCAAATAAATAGAGAAACAATGGAAACAGTGACAGAGCTTATTTTCTTGGGCGCCAAAGTCACTGAAGATGGTGACTGCAGCCATGAAATTAAAGACACTTCCTCCTTGGAAGAAAAGCTATGACCAACCTAGACAGCATATTGTAAAGCAAAGGCACTACTTTGCCAACAACGGACTGTCTAGTCAAAGCTATGGTTTTTCCTGTAGTCATATATGGATGTGAGAGTTGGACCATAAAGACGGCTGAGCGCCAATGAACTGATGCTTTTGAACTGTGTCAACAGATGCCAAAGAACTATGGTGTCGTAGAAGACTCCTGAGAGTCCCTCGGACTCCACGGAGACCAAACTAGTCAATCCTAAAGGAAATCAATCCTGAATATTCATTGGAAGGACTGATGCTGAAGCTGAGGCTCCAATAGTTTGGCCACCTAATGTGAGGAGCCAACTCTTTAGAAAAGACCCTGATGCTGGGAAAGATTGAAGGCAGGAGGAGAAGGGGACAACAGAGTATGAGATGGTTGTATGGCATCACTGACTCAAGGGACATGAGTTTAAGCAAACTCCAGGAGACGGTGAAGGACAGGGAAACCTGGCTTGCTGCAGTCCGTGCAGTGGCAAAGAGTCCAACACAACTGAGTGACGGAACAATAACAACAGCAGACAGTGTAGATACTCACTCCCAGAAGGGTGGTTGCATCCATACCCACACAGCTGCACGTGTTAGCTGGGGCCACCTTTCTTCCCTCAAGAACACACTTAATCACTGTTTCCTGTGAATGCCTACTTTTCATGCCATTTTCCCAACTTTCCTTACAGCATGGGTGCCCTGATGTTCAAAATAGTTGCTTTCACAACTTTCAACCATTTAGATGCATGCAGTGCACAAGATGCAGTTGTTGTCTGTACCACTCTTCACACACAGAAGTACATTGTTATTAGGTCTTCCTCTGTGCCCATTGTATAAACATGTATGAATGTTCACCTACACATTTAAACTCATCTATTATCAGTATCAAATGCTGTGTTCATGACAGGAGCTATCACTTCCCTAATAGAGCCATGTGTGTATGACTTTGTTCACACATACTACTCATAGATCTAATATGAAATAGATCACACAGACATACATTGGGCATCATCAGCACAAACTTATTCCTGGTCGTGGTTTCAAGTCTGTGCTCCAGAGGACTCCATATTCTGGCTCTCAGAGCACAGGTGTCATGTGATGACACAGCAAAAGGGAAAAGGAGAAACATGTGACTGAGCCGCTGCAGTATCCTGCATCAGGACCTCCCAGCCCATCACACAAACTGAAGGATGGCTGAGTCACCTCTGCCCCAACCAGTGAGCTCCACAGATCACAAGATACACATACATGCACTTTCACACACTTCCTCTCAGCATGACATTAGAGACCTAAGATATCCTATATGGTTGCATATCATCCATGTTCTCTGCTTCAACACATGCATGCACATGATTCTGCTTCCAGGATAGATGTTATTCTCAGCTCCATCTAGTTGGCAATTTTAAAAGGACACTTGGGAAAATCTAAAATGATGCTCACAGTCCTAAAATAGCAAAACTATTCAGTACTATTAAACTAATCACCTAGGAATACTTATTGTAGGCACATCAGTCCAATAACTCTAGAATTTTTATTCTACCTATACCTGTGCTGTATATAAAAATGTTTCTAAAAATTGTAAGAACTGCTTCAGTATTCTCTCATATTTAATTTTGTGTCTATTCTTTCAAGAATGAAACATTTTCTTTGAATGTTTTCAGTGGACAACCAAGATGCCAACTGTAGTTCTTTTTGTCTAATTACTACAGCAACACTCCGTAAGAGGGACCATCAGAAGGGAAGGGTGTTAGGGGAAAATATTACACATTAAATGTCCCTCCAAGCATACACTTTGTCACAGTGACGAAGTTTGGCTCACAGACATGCAGAAGATTTTTTTTTTCATATTTTGCACTAAGTGAGTGAAGTCACTCAGTCATGTCCGACTTTGTGACCCCATAGACTGGGGCCTACCAGGCTCCTCTGTCCATGGGATTTTCTAGGCAATAGTACTGGAGTGGATTGCCATTTCCTTCTCCAGGGAGTCTTCCAAACCCAGGGCTCAAACCTGGGTCTCCCACATTGTAGACAGACGCTTTGCCATCTGAGCCACCAGGGAAGTCCCATATTTTGCACTAACTGGAGTGCAATACTCTTACAGATAAGATGGATGATAAATGAAAACTAGATAGATAGATAGATAATGACTTGTCAGTATGGATCACCTTATGCACAGGAGGAACTATGTGTTAAAAATAGAACTTTGAACTAAACTTTATAGTAGCCTGAATTTTCAGAGGTCTTGGAAAAATGAACATGTATCCAAAGTTTCAGTTAACAATAAAATCCAATGTGCCTGCAGACACAGAATCCACAGAAGACAACAGACCAGAGGCTGTATTAATAGCTCCCTTGCTGCCAGAACTTCATTGTCAATTTCAGACCATGGAGAAGTAAAGCCCTCGAATGCACAAGCTTTAAGTTCCTAGATCCCAATGCACCTCTTGTTCTATTCCAGTTGTACCTAAGGAGACGGACACAAGAACATGATAGCACAGAGCTTTCATTTCTCCAATCAACAAGCCTAATGCTATACAACATATCACAGGACATGAAAGACATGTAAATGCAGTGGAAAATTCTAGAAAGGAAAACAGATGTGTCTGGACATGGTTCCATCAGAAAGAGGAGAGGGACAAGGACAGAAATGTGTGGTGAGGGAAGTTGTTGTTGTTGTTGTTGTTTTTTAATTCAAATCACTTTGTAAGTCAGTATGGGGATCACCCATTACCATGTCCACAGGCACTGAAATCTTAATTTTATAAAGATGCTGAGGGGAAAGGAAAGGAACAGGAAACACTAGACAATGTGAACAAACAGGAAGCAAGTGTAGAAAATGGTTCCATACCATTGCACAGAATGCAGAGAGGATACATTTGAAATGTTTGGCATTTCTTCTGAGGTACATTTTTATTCAGAAAAGGAAATATTCACTTTTAAAACGTGTGTACACCTAGTCATATAAGAGATGTTCAATTGAAGAGAGAGAGGGGATACAGAACATCCATACAGAAGGAGCAGAGTCAACAATTTCACAAATAGAAATTTTTCAATATGGGGGAAAATGTCACCTCAATGTGCCAAACTCCAAGCATAATACGTTCAAACACACACACATATTCATACCCACATGCATGTGCACACACACATGTGAGACATGAAACTACACATTCACAAACACTAACAGTAAAGCTTTATGAAACCAGAGCAAAAGGAAAAATCTTAAAAAACAATAAGAGCACAACTCACCTGATTATTAGGCAGTGTCCACTTATTATTTTCATTAGAGGGAGCTTGATAGAATTATCTGGAGTCCAAAAAGATGAAAAGGGAGCAACAGGACTAGAAGGAGGGCACACTGGTAGGAAGATTAGGGCACTGGTCTTTCTGGAAAAAATTCTGGAAGATATGTCACCTCCTCGAACCCATGACCTTGGAAGAGGAAGCCTCAGAGCTTGGACTCAGACTTCTGAGGAAAGGGGCTGTCCAGCTCTGTGAGGTTACTAAAGAGTTTAGGGAAAGGGTGCATGAAACTGTGACCCCTCTCAGTGATGATGGACCATAGTGTCAGGATCTGAGGGGAGGCCCTTCTACCCTTTTCTCCCACAAGCTCCACTCTGGGGCCCAGATCCCTTAGGAGAGAGTTCCCAAGTTTACTGATGTTGGTCTTTCTGTGGGCAGCCATGGGGACAGCCCTTGGAGTTTGGAGGTGAGCCACATTATGGAAGAGTTGCTCCTACTGAAGTTACACATCCCGTTTCTGTTGTGTGAAAGGGTAGTCATGGGGGTGACCTGGAGAGAAGCAGGAACAGACAGGAAAGTACAGCCAGTTGTCTTCCTTCCAGACCACCTGTCACCCTCCACAGACCCTGTTGGCCAACCCTCCTGGGCAGCCAGATAGCAGAGTGAAAATGGGATTGGCAGAACCCCATCTTAGCACCACTCAGCAGCACACAGGGCTGGAGCTGAGAAGTATGGACATCCTTTACCTGGAGCCTGTTTTTCCTGAAAGCTCTTCCCTACCTTGAAGAAAACTGCAACACTGTATCCTGTAAATGCTGCAGTGAAGAACTGGTTCATTGGGAAAGATCCTGATGCTGGAATAGATTGAAGCCAGGAGGAGAAGGGGACGACAGAGGACGAGATGGTTGGATGGCATCACCAACTCGATTGCCATAAGTTTGAGCAAGCTCTGGGAGTTGATGATGCATAGGGAAGCCTGGCGTGCTGTAGTCCATGGGGTTGCAAGGAGTCGGACATGGCTGAGTGACTGAGCTGAACCAGTATCTTATAAATGCTCTGTTTTCTCTACCAACAAAGGAAACACCCCCAAACTATAACATCAGCAGCATCCATTTCCAAACATATCACGACCAAAAGCAAACAACAAAGCCTACCCCAGAGTTTTAAGGAGCTTCTGTTCATGCTTCAATAATAAAAAAGCCACTTCACTGCTTTTAATCTAATTTACCTAACCATAATTACTGGCATGCTTTTTAGACAACATGTTTCTTGGTTTGCCTGTATCAGCTACTCAGGGTAGGTAGCTGATGTTTTCCTCCCCTGGGTTATGCAAAGTTACCTCATATCTTTCAATACTGCTCTTCAGTTCCATTTGCTGACATCAAATTTTCTCCTGCATATAATACACATCAAAACACTTCACTCTCAGTAGGTGTAAATGATGAGCAAACTGAAGATCTTTAAGAGCTCACACAACAAATACCCACTGTGAAGCAAAGGTGTAGGATAAGAAGTGTTTGAGGATGCCTACTTTCAGGGACCCAGGTGACAATGTCCTCACACAAAAGGTGTGACATGACATGGGGCAGGGTATGACAGGTTACTCAAGCACCGTAGCCACCCACAAAATGAGGAGCTGCCATGTTCTCTTATAAATCAGGATGGATCAGAGTTCTTAATATTCAAGTAAACACCATACCACCAGTATCACACACTACACACAACACACATACACACACACACACAACTCACATTGAGAACAGACACTGCCTAGTGTCCATGTCTTTATGCTTACTCCAACTCTCCAGTCAGTTTTCTTGTGAAATGTTTCTGCCTCGAGGAAAGAGTGGCTTATCCTGGTTGTCATGGAAACAAGAATACCATCACAATATTCTCTGCTGTTAGCTTTCTGTGAAAACCAGGAAGGATTAATACATCAGATGCAGAGTGTTGGTCTTTTTAGACAGTGACCCCACAGATAATCCAATGAATGAATGAATGAACAACCAGACTATTGGACTATTAAAGACAGAATCTTCATGGACTAGTCAGTGGGGAACAAGAATTGTCACCAAATGGGTTACAGAGGGAGTAAAATGAAAGCACAAGAGCTTCTGTTTCCCTTGAGACACATGCTCTTAGGATGCAGGTCCCATTAAGGACCACCTTTCAACCTGCCATGACACATGAGGCCAGGGATGTCTGTACAGATGGGATCCAAGTACTCAGGGTCAAGTTGAAAACACCTGCAGAGGGGAAAACATGTGAAGATGACACACTTGGATGTCAGGGTGAGGTGAATGAGAAAGAGGGATGTCCCAAGTTAGCTCTCCTGAGGTGACTCCTAGTTATAGACAGCCCCAAAACCACCATGGATCCGGGAACCCATAGTAAGACAAAACCATTTGGCTCCACAAGCAACTCACAGGAAAAGAGCCAGCCAGACTTTCATATTACTGTGTACCAACCAAATGAAGGCTTTCAACAGCTTCTTCACATGGAGGAAAGGAGTGACCTACCAGAAACTGCCATCTAGACTATCTATTTATTTTGCTGTTCTTCAGTTGCTAAGTTGGTTTGACTCTTTCTCACCCTGTGGACTGCAGCCTGAAAGCCTTCTCTATCCTTTGCAATGTCCAGGAGGCTGCTCAAATCCATGCCCCTTGAGTCAGTGGTGCTATCTAACCATCTCATACCCTTCTGCCCTCTTCTCCTTTTGTCTTCAGCCTTTGCCAGAATCAAGTTCATGTACATGTGCTGTGTGGTATGGGGAGCTCACTGGTTGGGGCTGAGGTGACTCAGCCATTCCTCAGTTTGTGTGATGAGCTGAGAGGTCCTGCTGCAGGTAGACTGCAGTGGCTCAGTCATCTGTTTCTCCTCCCTTTTGCTATGTGTCATGACATGACACCTGTACTCTGAGAGCCAGAATGCAGAGTTCCCTGGAGCACAAGACTCAAAACCTCTACCAGGAATAAGTTTGTGCTGGTGATGCCCAAAGTATGCCTGTGTGGCTATCATCTACTTCATATTAGATCTACGAGTAGTACATGTGAGCAGAGTCATACACACGTGGCTCTGTTAGGGAAATGATAACTCCTGTAGTGAACATATTTTGCTACTGATGAATGCTAATACATGTTTTACAATGTGCACAGAGAAAGAGGACCTACTAACTGTACTTCTGCGTGTGAAGAGAGGGACTGAGACAACTGCATCTTCTGCATTGCACACAGCTAAATGGTTGAAATTTATGTAAGCAAAAATTTTGAACATCAGAGCATTCATGCTGTTAAGAGAGTTGGCAAAATGGCATGAAGTGTAGGCATTCACAGGAAACAGTGATCAAGTGTGCTTTTGAGGGAAGAAAGTTAGTCCCAACTAACATGTGTAAGTGTGTGTATATGGATGCATGGGAACTATGTGGGAATCCGTTATACCGCAATATTGAGAGTGAGCATCTACAGTGTCTGGCCTCCTGTATATATTTCTATGCATATTTCAGATTCTCTGAAATCCCACTTGGTTAGTTCAGAAGCACAAGGAAACATACAAACACTATGGGTCCTGTGTTTAGTACACACACACTGCTGCTGCTATTAAATCTCTTTTATTGAATTATAACTGACACACAGTATTATATTTTTTTCAGGTACACTACTTAATGATTCTGTGTTTTTATATCTTACTCCATGATCCCCATTACAAGTCTACTTACCTTCTGCCACCACACACCATATTACAATATGATTGGCTATATTCCCTATCCTAACATTACATCCTTGGGACTTTTGATTCATTGCTTGTTCTTTTGGCCTCAATGAAGGGACATCACTTCCAATCCCTATGTCAAAGAGCTTATGACCTATGTTTCATTCTAGGAGTTTAATGCTTTCAGGTCTCACATTTAATCCATTTTTGTGTAATAAAATGGTCCAGTTTGATCCCTTTGCATGTAGCTCACCAGTTTCTCCAACAGCACTTGTTGAAATGGCTGTCTTTTCTCTGTCATATACCCTTGCCTCCTATGGCATAGATGAATTGACCATGTGCCCCAGGCTGTATTTTGGGCTACCTCTTCTTTTCTATTAGCATGTGTGCAAGTACACTTTTTGTGCAAGTACCCTTTTTGTGCAAGTACCATACCTGCTTGATGACCATAGCTTTCTAGTGTCATCTGAAATCAGGGAGCCTGATTCTTGAGGCTATACCCTTCTTTCTCAAGGCTGCTTTGGTGAATCGGGGTCTTTTTAGGCTGCTCCTACTAAACATATTTGTGCAGGGCAGATGAAGGCTCTCATGGAGCTGGTCATCCCCACTCCTCTGAGACAGGAGGGAGTCGCAGACTTTGGTAGCTTATCGTGGAAGTATTTTAAAAATGCAACAGAAAGGAGAAATAAACATGAGTCCCACATTATAAGTGAGATTTAACTAAAATTTCTGGTTTAGATTGGCATGCATTCCAGACTTGGGAAAGAGAATATGGCAAACTAATCCCTGGTTCAGTGGTTTAATTTCCTATCTTCTTTTACATTTTCTAGATCCACTTTGGAGGTGCTTATGTCCTGGGTTTGTATAGTTGATGCTATTTGACCCCTGAGAGAATTCTGTGCACTTCAGAAGCACCGAGCAGGGTGAAGGGTCTGCCAGACATGCTGTTTGAGTCTGAGAATTGACAGTCGAGCTCCAGAACCACACCACCCACAATCCAGACTCCCGGGATAAGCCTTTTTCCTTCTTCTAAACATTTCAACTGGAATCAGTTCTCTATGCACCTCTGGATTCCAATCTCCTGTTCTTCAACATAGCAATGCACTGATAGCCAGTATATCTGTATGCTGGGGATCATCTCTGGCACCCCCTGGGTGCATGGGCAGTGGGGACTCTGGCTCCTTAGCAAAGAAAAAGTGAAGTGTTGCCCTGGGATCAGCCACAAGGAGTACAGAAGTCACAGGACATCCAGTGACACAAATGAGATCCTGGTCATGAGACTTCCTCCCCACATGGTTGCTCTTTAATGCACAGTAGTAATCAAAAAGGTAAGGTTTTGCATTTGGAGGGCTTATCAAATGCCTCTGAAATCTTTGGCAATTTCTCCCGTGTATCTGCCAAGCACCTACCCCATAGGCACGTGGATGCATGGCCTTTATAGTTCTTTGTTTTATTGCTCATCTGTTCTCTTTGGCCAAGCTTTCTGCTTTCACGTCTCTTGTGGCTCAGCCGGTAAGGTATCTGCCTGCAATGCAAGAGACCTGGTTTCGATCCTTGGGTAGAGAAGATCCCCTAGACAAGGGAAAGCCTACCCACTCCAGGATTCTAGCATGAAGACTTCCATGGACAGTATCATCCACAGGCCTGCAAAAAGCCAGACACAACTGAATGACTTTCCCCTTCCACTTTCACAAAAGGCATATCTACTGCCAATCCTTGTTATATCCTTAGACATTTCTTCTTTTTGACATGTGGTGTGTAGACCTGGATTTGTAGGCAGTTGGGTCTACCTAGAGTTTCCAAGCTAAACCTTTGCTAAGGCAGCTCTATGTCTGCCCTATGCTGATTCTCTATCAGGGGTGGGTGTACCTGATGGGAAAGCCTAACCTTTCACCCACCCTAACCTAGTGGACTAAGGAAGCCTCCTCTCCTCTGGTCACAAGTCAGATAACTGAACATCAGGCTCTGTCCCTAACTTTTGGTTGGCAAATGTGCATTCAGAAGGCATGGACAGCATTTCAAGTCTGTATATCCTTATTCAAATCTGACAAAGACTGGAACCTTCGAGGCCAGTTTATCACATTGTGGACTTGGGAAAGCCAGGGCCCACATGTTCCAAATAGGAAGTTACTCTTTGGGGCCCCAAGGTTGACCTGAGATTTTGTGCCATCCAGTCCAACATCTTCTGACCCTTACCTGCCTTCAATCTACACCCTACTCCCCTGCCCCTCTGCCCCACTTTGGGAGCATGGCCCCAATAGAGTGAGACCCAATCTGACCTGCAGGTAAGCCCCTCCCTGCAACTCTGCATCACCTCCCACATCCTCATCAATTCCATGTACACCCTGAGACTCTTGTGGGCCATGGAACTTTCTCAGTGCCTGAGGCACACTCAGGCATCATGCCTCAATCCCAAGCCTACCCACAGCCTCTCACCGTGCCCTCAATGATCTGCCAAGTTCACTGACCCAGGACTGTAACCATCCTGAGCCTCCCCTTTTCCTTGAAAGGGCTTTCAAGGTCACTGCCCAAAACTTATATCTATGCTATCAGTATGGAGGGGTTGTCTCTGCCCCTGCAACCCAAGCAGCTTGCAGGCTGTCACCCCAGGCCAGAAGCCATGGCTGTGAGATGTACCAACAGGCAGGTGCTTTACACCCAGGGGATGGAACATAGCCATGCCGGTGCTGCCTGTCACAAGGACTTCTGACCTCATTCACCAAGCCTGTGATGACCTCTGGGCAGCTATATACTCACTCAACTACATTCTCAATGAATGTACTAATAAGCCTCAAAGCTTGGTGGACCCCTTAGAGGTGCTAACAAAATGTCAGTGTTCTGGAACCAGAGCATTGTGGAAAACCCAGCATCTGCCCCCTACTTCTTACTGTAAATAATATTGCTTGGTGATGTATGGGCTTCTCTGGTGGCTCAGACAGTAAAGAATCTTGCTGCAAGTTGGGAGATGAGGGTTTGATTCCTGGGTTGGGAATATCCCTTGGAGAAGGGAATGGTTACCCACTCCAGTATTCTTGCCTGGAGAATCCCATGGACAGAGAAGCCAGGTGGAATGGAGTCCATGGGGTCACAAAGAGAAGGACACAACTGAGCAATTACCACATGGTGACATTTAAGCACCTACCTAGGGCTACCATTGGCTGGAAGGGTGCCTTGATGACCAATCAATGCCTAAAGATGTGGATGCTTATTGCCATGGGGAGAGTTTCAGTGAAGGGGGCCATGAGCCTGGGATAGGCCACTAGGAGACTATGGCCATGGTGACCCAGAAACCACAGTAACTGAAAAACTGACCCCAAGCAACAAAGGGAGGAAGAAAAGAAAGTCCTCCCCAATCCCCGACCCCATACTCCCCCCATCAACCCAGGTTCACAGGCACTTTCATGTGAGATGACCCCATCCAAGCTCTTCATCCTCTTTCCCACTGAATATCCCCAAGACTCCTTCCTTGACCTTACCTGACACACATCCACTCCACAGCACCCATCCTTTCACTTGGAGCCTTTGTTCTCCCACATCAATGCCCTTCTATGCTCACCTTGTTGTCCTTCCTGAGGCCTCGGACAGCCGTTCAAATCTTAAGAACTATACCATCAAAACAGAGCATTGTTACAAATCATGAACACCATCCTTGTGTATTGTTTCTATTTGCATGCTTGAGAGGCCAGGAATCTAATGAGCATGTGTGGTACAAAACAAAGCTTATATATTTGCACAAGCTGCATTAACTGTGAAAAATAAACATTTCAAAAAGCATATTCTCAGTATAAACAGTTGAATAATGGAAAATTATGACTGGAGACAATTTGTCATTTGGTGTTCTTCCATTTCTCCCTAAGGGAATAGCAGGTGAAGTGAGAAGCATATCAACCAGTCCTTGAGGAAGGGATGTATTTGTTTTCTAATGGTCTCTTCTCTTCCCTGTTCTTCCCTCCTCTTTTCCTACCCTCTTTTTGACTGGGTTTTTTGGTATCTCAAATGTAAAGAATCTGCCTGCAATGCAGGAGATCCAGGTTCAATCCCTGGGTCAGGAAGATCCCCTGGAGAAGGGAATGGCAACCCACTCTGGTATTCTTGCCTGGAGAATTCCATGGACAGAGAAGCCCAGGGGACTACAGTCCATGGGGTTGTGATGAGTCGGACATGACTGAGCAACTTTCATTTCATTTTTGACTGGGCACATTTTATGACAATTTTCTTCTCCACTCTCTGTTGTGTATGGGGATCAACAGGTTCTAAGGGCTTTGAGGAAGGTAGGCAGACAGGGAAGTGAGGATGAAGATGGGTTTAGACAGTAATAGGGATGATATGGTTGAAGATCCTTTTTGGAGAGTGATGCTGGGAGGTATTGGGGGCAGGAGGAGAAGGGGATGACAGAGGATGAGATGGCTGGATGGTATCACCAATGCGATGGACATGAGTTTCAGTGAACTCTGGGAGTTGGTGATGGACAGGGAGGCCTAGAGTGCTGTGATTCATGGGATCACAAAGAGTGGGACATGACTGAGTGACTGAACTAAACTGAACTGAAGACAAGGTACTGGATTTATAAACTGATGGATAATCTTGAATTTCATCCAGACTGAGAAGTATGGCCATAATCCATAGCAGCTAAAACTAAAGGCACTAAGGGTGAAGTCAATGTAAAATATGCTAACACTTTATTCATAATGAACTCATTTAACCCCTAGATAAAGATTTATTCAGCACGTACCATGATCCAGATACTAGGTCGGGAGCTAAACAAAGGATAATAACGACTGTCATGAACAAGTGGTTCATATATCTGATCTTTACACCAATTCTGTAAGGTCGATGGGGGTTATGTTATTTTACAGAATGGAACACTGAGGAGAGACAAAGTTGAGTCGTGTGTTCCACATCACCTACCGCTGAGTCTGCATCTATCTGAGTCTAAAGCCCACACATACCCTATTCACATACACCACATGGCCCAAAAGAGCCAAGAAGCACCGAGAGGTTTTCTGAGGTTTTGAGAATAAGGAAGAAGGAAATTGGCCATGCTTTTTGGAAGTTGTCAAATGTGCATAAATGTAGAAAGAACACTAATGATCCCTAACTATACAACACCCAGCTTCATCCATAATGTTATACCTTATTCTGTTTGACATATATCCTGTTTGAGCTCTGTCAATACCTTAACCCCATTCAGCCATTTTAAAGCAAATCCTCAGTTCAATTAAGTCACTCAATCATGTCCGACTCTTTGTGACCCCATGAATTGCAGTACGCCAGGCCTCCCTGTCCATCAGCTACTCCCAGAGTTCACTCAGACTCATGTCCATCGAGTCAGTGATGCCATCCAGCCATCTCATCCTCTGTTATCCCCTTCTCCTGCCCCCAATCCCTCCCAGCATCACAGTCTTTTCCAGTGAGTCAACTCTTTGCATCAGGTGGCCAAAGTACTGGAGTTTCAGCTTTAGCATCATTTCTTCCAAAGAACACTCAGGGCTTATCTCCTTTACAATGGACTGGTTGGATCTCCTTGCAGTCCAAGGGACTATCAAAAGTCTTCTCCAACACTACAGTTCAAAACATCAGTTCTTTGGTGCTCAGCTTTCTTCACAGTCCAAATCTCACATCCATACATGACTGCTGGAAAAACTATAGCCTTGACTGACAGACATTTGTTGGCAAAGTAAAATCTCTGCTTTTTAATATGCTATCTAGGTTGGTCATAACTTTCCTTCCAAGGAGTAAGCATCTTTTAATTTCATGGCTGCAATCACCATCTGCATGGATTTTGGAGCACCCCCAAAATAAAGTCTGACACTGCTTCCCCATCTATTTGTCATGAAGTGATGGGACCGGATGCCATGATCTTTGTTTTCTGAATGTTGAACTTGAATCCAACTTTTTCACTCTCCTCTTTCACTTTCACTTTTTAGATTCTCTTCACTTTCTGCCATAAGGGTGGTGTCATCTGCTAGACACCCTTTTATTCACAGCCCTCATATACATATATCCATTTCTTAAAACAGGCTTGATGAACTGTCAATAATTCCTAGCATTATCTAATATCTGGTTAGTGTTTAAATTTCTGAGATTATTCCATAAATAGCTTTTAATTCTCAGCTTGCTCAAATCAGGATTCAACTAATATCTGCACCCTGCCTCTCTCGTACTTGTTGGTCTCTTAAATCTAGTATCAGTCTCTCTCCTCTTGCTTTTCCTTGCCTTTTATTTGTTGAAGAAATGAGATCTATGTGTCCTAAAATTTCAGAAATCCTGGATTTGTTGGGTTGCATCCCTCTTGTGTTCCTTTACCTGTTCTTCTAGCCACAGTTATTTATTGTAAACAGATGAGATTCAACAGAAACAGGTTTTTATAACTTTTTGGTGACAATACTTCATAGATGTTGCTTTGTACTTCTGTTTGCATCCATGTCCCATCAGGAGATATAGCTAAAGACTGAGACACGACTTACCTACTAAGCAACAACAGGAACAAAGGTTAAAAAAAAAAAAGCCTTCTGATATTTCTACAATTTTGCTACTTACCACCAGGTCTACTGTCCTCCACGTTTAGGAATTTTATCTACAAACCTCACTTCTACTACTTTGTTAACTCTTCCATCTTAGAATTGTTTTAACTGAAATTCAGGTGGCTTCAGTGACCATCTTTGTAATATCTGCCTTTTGAAGGGCAACAATATGGGCCTAAATGGTAAATATGAGTATTTATATTTATTATGGGCGCTTGAAAAGTAGTCAACAGAACAATAGTGTACTGGTTATCTTCTTCAAAAATTATTGCACTGTATTTAATGTCAGTTCCATCTTTTGGTCATTTTTCTTTGTTTTATAATGTTATTCTCTATACTGTGTTATGACACCTTCCCCTATGACTGAACATATTATCATATAGAAGAGTATAACCCAGTTTCCCTAATACAAAGTTCAATACAATAGTTGAACTTTTACAGGCCAAAATATATCTCATAGAATAAACATTAAAACAAATATGTCCATTATAACAGTTTATATTTAAAACGTGTTTCTCAACATTGGGAAAGAAAAGTTGCTACCTTGCATTTCTATAAATTTCTATAAGGTAAAGATCCCCAGAATGAGAAGTATTTTCGTCTTCTGCTTGGTTGTTTGGTTGGTGAACTCAGTATGTTGATAAAAGTGGGTTCATGGAGAAAAGATGGAAGAGGAGTAGGTGGATGTGGAGTACATGTCTCTCTGTGGATACATCAGGAATACACCTTAAGACACGGAAGTGCATGGAGAACACCAGCTGAAAGTAGATAGGAGTACCTCACCAGTGAAAAAGAATATATAGAACCATGCAAAATTCTGTAGGACAAAGGAATTATGGGGAAAACAGAAGTGTCAGTAGGATTAGACCTGCCCTTGGCATGTGGGGGAACTGAAGCAGGGGACTAATCCCCATATTGGGGCAATTGTCTGAGTTAGAGTAGAAACATTTAAAGCTGAGAGAGAAACAGCTGATCTGTGGCAGTCTCAATGGAATGAGAATTAGACAGTCCTTGCTATAGTTATACATACTCCAGACAGGGACACTCGTCCCCTGGAAGGCACAGCAGCTGGGAGCTGGAGTTTAGGGACTGTGGAGCAATCCTAGGGCAAGGTCTGCTGTTTACTGCAGAGAGACAGACTGAGGGGGTGTGAGGGAGGAGATGATGTTGGGATATGCTGGTGGCGGAAAGCCAGGCAACCAAGGAAACAAGGTGATATTCCTGAGTCATGGGTAGAGGGTGGGGTCATCACCACAGCCACTCTTTCCCCATGCACCAGCATTAGCAGCTGAACAATCAAACTGGCCCATCAAACACCTAAGGCACTGAACTACAGTGTAGGGCCACACCTAGGGTGCTCCTTTAAGTGACTGACACATCAATATAAAAAGTAGGACCCAAGCCAGGGAGGCCCATCTATGTGTCTGATGTGCTGATCTACAGACTAGGACCCCTCCCAGGGTCTCCTTTTAAAAGCTTGATGTACTGATCCACAGAGTAGGACTCCAGCCAGGGGAACCCCACCCCATTTCCCTGACACACAACAACGGAGAAGTACCCCAGGCAAGGGAGCCCTCTAAGTGCCTGAATGGGTGGAGCTTTGGAGAAAGACTGGTTAGAGAGGCTTTCTGATCGCCAGCTATATGAGGTTTGAAAAAAAGTGTCTGGTTAGGGCCATAACTTCTGCACTGGAGGCAGTCCATGTCTTAGCACATTTGGTGCTGCAAGGGTCCCCTCAAGTCAGGTAGCTGTGTTATTGTCATGCTCAAATCACTAGGGCAGAGTAGCCACAAGCAAAAAAAAATATAATGTCTAAGTGGGCATGGTCATTTCAGTCATGTCAGGTTCTTTGCAACCGTGTAGACTGTGGCCTGCTAGGCTTCTCTGTCAAGGAGGGGGTTTCACCAGGCAAGAATACTAGAGGGTATTGAACAATACTGTTTTCATAATATTCTATAGTAAATGGACCTTTGTTGGCAAAGTAATGTCTCTGCTTTTTAATATGCTTTCTAGGTTGGTTATATCTTTTCTTCCGAGGAGTGTCTCTTAATTTCATGGCTGCAGTCACCATCTGCAGGGATTTTGGAGCCCAGAAAAATAAAGTCTGACACTGTTTCCACAGTTTCCTCATCTATTCCTCATGAACCAATGGGACAAGATGCCATGATCTTTGTTTTCTGAATGTTGAGCTTTAAGCCAACTTTTTTTACTCTCCATTTTCACTTTCATCAAGAGGCTTTTTAGTTCCTCTTCATTTTCTGCCATAAGGGTGGTGCTACCTACATATGTGTGGTTATTGACATTTCTCCCAGCAATTTTGATTCCAGCTTGTTCTTCTTCCAGTTCAGCGTTTCTCATGATGTAGTCTGCATATAAATGAAATGAACAGGGTGACAATAAACACTCTTGATGCACTCCTTGATGCCGGGAGCCCGCATGAGGAATCATGCCCGTGGCAAATGTCATGAGGAAGGAAACTAGATATATGCAAAGGTGTGATCTGGCTTCGGGAGTTCCTCCTGGGGTTTTCTGAATATCTACCCCCAAAAACCAGAGTCTGCCTGCCTTATTGTACTGTGCTTTCCACTCTTCTGCCTCTAAAAGGAATTAACTTAGGGCTCCAGTTAACAGTCTCCTGAATATAAAAAGAATGTCTTGATTTAAACCACTCTGATAGCTTTCTAACTTACCTGACCGATCTGCCCAAACTTTTACAACTTGTGAATTGTTTACAGCCCCCCAACCCGAGAGGCATGAAGCTTAAAACATCATAAGATACAGAGCCTTTTCTAAAGAACTAAAAATTATATTGGTGACAAGTTTCACTGTTGAGTCAATGACTGCTGCCAGGCCTCCATATTCTTTATCTTTTAGGCACCTGAAGGATATTAATCAATGTAATTGGGATATAGAAAAAAGAAATATAGTACTTTTGATATTAGTAACACTAGACTTTTGAGTTAATTACTTTTCTTTTAGTTATAAATCACTGTTCTTGTTTCATTGTTGTAAATTGTTGTATCCTTGCTATGTAAGAATGTAACTTTATTTAGTGCTTTCTGAGAGTAGCACCAGACTTTGGGAAGAAGAACACTATTAAGGCAAATAAGTCTTCTGGTTGACAGACTCTTATCATAAAAGGGACGTAAAATGTTAAATGGCCTTCTGGCCAGAAGATGATATAAATCACCTAAGACTTGTGTATACAAGTAGGTATGTAGAGAGAAAGTCTGATCTCCATAAGAGTCAGGGCTGCTGACACTGCATAATTTTGTATCATCCATTGATCTCTATGTACAATAAAAAGTATAAAAGGCCTTTCTGGACAATAAGGGATGGGCCAGTCACTGGAGAGACTGGTTTCCCCTGTGTCTTTTCTTATGCTATTTTCAGGCTGAATTCCCATCTGGGGTGTGGAGGCTCTCCAAGTCTACTTACTTGCCCTGGCTTTTAAGAAACAAGCAAGAGGGAGCCTAAGGCGGGGCACCCTCCGCTATTCAAGTGGGTGCCGGTGGCCTAATGTAGATGGTGTAAGTTCCTTGTTTTGGAACTTAATTAGTTTTCTGCATAAACCAAGTTATTCAACCTCTTTCTTCCACTAAAATTTCCCATTACACTGTTCTTTCCTAATCTCTCTTTTATATTTCTAAATAAGTAAGTTTTTCCTCACCTACTCCGTCTCCCCTTTGAATTACCCTGGATCCACTGGGGCAGGACCACAGCACCTTTTCCTATTGGGAACCAGTCTGTTGTTCCATGTCCAGTTCTAACGGTTGCTTCCTGATCTGTACACATAATTCTAAAGAGGCAGGTCAGTTGGTCTTGTATTCCCATCTGCTCACTCCGGGGAAGAAAAGTTATGACCAACCTAGATAGCATATACAAAAGCAGAGACACTAGTCTGCCAACAAAGGTCCGTCTACTCAAGGCTATGGTTTCCCCAGTGGTCATGTGTGGATGTGAGACTTGGACTGTGAAGAAATCTGAGTGCTGAAGAATTGATGTTTTTGAACTGTGGTGTTGGGGAAGACTCTTGAGAGTCCCTTGGACTACAAGGAGATCCAACCAGTCCATTCTGAAGGAGATCAGCCCTGGGTGTCCTTTGGAAGGAATGATGCTAAAGCTGAAACTCCAGTACTTTGGCCACCTCATGAGAAGGGTTGACTCATTGGAAAAGACTCTGATGCTGGGAGAGATTGGGGGCAGGAGGAGAAGGGGATGACAGAGGATGAGATGGCTGGATGGCATCACTGACTCGATGGACGTGAGTCTGAGTGAACTCCAGGAGTTGGTGATGGACAGGGAGGCCTGGCGTGCTGCAATTCATGAGGTCACAAAGAGTTGGACATGACTGAGTGACTGAACTGAACTGAACTGAACTGAGAACACTATATTTCCCTGCTGCCCTAGCCACAAACTCCCCTGATTACCGGTTCTATCAGAACTGCTGTGACTAAAACAGCTGTACCACCTTCCCACCTGGCCCTCACAGGGGCAAACACAAGTCCTCCAGGGCAGCCTGAAGACCAAACACAGTGGATGACCCACATGTAAAGGTGGACATAAAACCACAATTGAAACCCAGGGCATTATGGCTAAGGAAGAAGGCCCTAAACCTTGCCACAAGCTTTACAAGCTGCAGATTAAATCCGCAGGATCAACTAGGCAGACTCCATGTCTATGAAATATATAAAAGGTCATTGAGAGCTCCCACAAAATAAAACACACTAGTTCTGATAGCTGTTGGCACTGGAGGAAAGAACTCACAAGAGGAGGACCAGATTAGAATATGAGCTTTCCCTACAGCAGGTCCAGCGGTCAGCCAGAGTTGGAGGGTATCCTTGGTAGGTAAGGTGCACTGTGACTTCTAGTGAGGGAAAGGACTCTGACAGCAGAGGCTCAAGAAAAAAAAAAAAATTTATTAATCTTAATTTTTAACTTGTTTTGTAGATTTTTTCTCTTTGTTCCCCCTCTGTTGTAGTTGTCAATTTTGTTGGTACTATGAAATCCAGTGAAGCTTTGCTTTTTTGTTGTCGTTCCTTAGTCACATTTTTATTGTTTTTATAAATCTCTGCCTCTACGTTGGGCTTTTGCAGTTCTAAGGCGTTTTCCTTTTTTTTTTTCTTTTCTTAAAATTTTACTTTATAACCTATTATTTTTTCTACATTTATTCTGTTGCTTGCTTTCCCTAATGTTCTTTTCCATTGCAGTTAATCTTTAATGTATATAAATCCTCTTTATTTACCTCTCTCTAATTTTGCATATCTATTCTTTCTTTCTCTCCTTTCCTTTCATCATATTTGTTAGTTTCATTTTCATTGTTTAATTCCAAAATTGACGCCTTGCTTTAGTTTTGTTTTCCAGTTTGTGCTTTAGTTAGCTTTGTTCTGGAAAATATAATTATTGGTTTCCTTTGTTTGCTGGGTCTATTAAATAAAGTGCTGGATGAGTACTTTATTTTTGTTGGACTGTTTTGATTCTGCTTATGGGTGTATATGTATATGCATAAGTTGTCCTAGTTTTTATTGTTGTTAGAAACCTCTGTCTCTATGTTGGGCTTTTGAAGTTCTGTGGAGCTTTCTTTTTCTTCTTCTTTTCTCTTTATACTGTTCTTTTCTCTTATCTTTTTTATAATTTTAATTTTTAAACCTACTGCCAGGAACCAGCACGGGAGATCCCACCCATGGCAAAGGTCATGAGGAACAGACCTGATGGGCAAATGTGAATCAGGACTTGAAGGACCCCTGGACCTGCTCGAACATCTACCCCAAAACCAGAATCTGTCTGTCTTACTATTTCACAACTCTGACCAACTCCTTTGACATTAACGGGGGGCTATTCCTGACTACCTTTCTCTAAAGAAAATCAACTTAGAGCTTTAGTTAATAAGCCTCCTGGGCATAATAGAGTGTTCCAATCCAAACCCCTCTGATGGCTTTCTAGCTTGCCTGGCAGGTTTGTCCAGACTCCTTCAGCTATGCACATGATTGTTTATGGCCCTCCCAACCATGAGAAGAACAGGAGTCCTAAAACATTCTAAAAATATAGAGCCTTTCAGGAAGCTAATAAATTATTAGAATAGCACTGGTGGAGGGTTTCATTGTTGAGCCAACATTTGCTGCTAAAATTTCCATATCCATTACCCATGGTGTCCCTGAGAATATATTATTAATATAGCTGGTAAGTGGGAAAAAAAAGTAGTGGCTTTTGATTTAACTGCATTAGACTTTGATTTAATAAAAAAATGTTTCCTCGCTATAGCCCACTACCCCCTCATCCTATAGGAATGCAACCTTATCTAGTGCTTTCAGAGAGTGGCACCTGACTTTAGAAAATAACCTTTTTAAGAAAATAAGTTTTCTGGTTGACTAATCATTATCAGAAATGATCATAAAATTTTAGCATGCCTCCTGGGCAGAAGATGATGTAAATCACCCAAGACCTTTGTATATCGGAAGGAATGCAGAAAGAACGCCTGGTCTCAATAAGGGTCAGGACTGCTGACCCTGCATGACTCTGCATCTTCCATTATTTTCTATGTACATCTTAAAGTATATAAGCTCCTTTGGAAAATAAAGTTACTGGCCTTGCTCACCAAAACTTGGTCTCCTCATGTCGTTCTTTTCTTCCTCTTCTTTCTTTTCAAGTGGACTCCCTGGAGCACAGGAACCCACTGAGTTCACTTCTCTGCCTGGGCTTCTAAGACTCACTTGAGAAGGTGCCCAAGGTGGGGCAACTTCAGTGATTTGAGAGGGTGCCTGTGGCCTACGTGAACAGTGCAAGTCCTGTGCCTGGCTTCATTAGCTTTCTGCGTAAACCAAGGAATATCAGCCTCTTTCTCTCCCCTATTTTTTTAACTGCAAAATTATTTCCTTCTCTTTCTCTATCTCTCTCAGTCGCTGACATAGTCACCCTGAGAATAACCCTGGATCCAACCGGGGCTGGATCCCGGTAACCTATTTTATTTTTTCTACGTTTATTCTTTTGTTTGCCTTTCCTACCGTTCTTTTCTCCTTGCAGTTAAAATGTCCCCAACAGGCAAAAGGAAATAATCAATGAAGTTCTATAGGAACAAAGAGTCCGATACTGGATAAGCCCAAAGAGAAACACAACAAGACGCATACTAATAAAAACCAATACAGTATTATAAAGTAAAATAAAGTAAAAATAAAACTTAAAAAATAATAAAATAAATACAACTAGCTTGGATCTGGAAATACACGGTAAACACACACACACACAACACTAAACACTAAACACAAAGAAATAATATTAAAAGCAGCAAGGAGAAGCAACAAGTAATATACAAGGGAAATCCCATATGCTTAACATCTGATCTTTTAAAAGAAACTGCACAGGCCAGAAGGGGATGGAAGGAGATATTTACAGTACTGAAAGGGAAAAATCTACAACCAAAATTGCTGGACACAGGAAGGATCTCATTCAAAATTGATGAGAAAATAAAAAGGTTTCCAGACAAGCAAAAGTTAAAAGAATTCAGTACCACCAAACCAGCTTTACAACAAATGTTAAGAGGATTTATATAGTCAAGGAATACAAGAGAAGAAAAAAGACCTACAAAATTAACCCCAAACAATTAAGAAAATGGCAATAGGAACACATATATCTATAATACTTTAAATGTTAGTGGACTAAATGCTTGAACCAAAAGACACAGACTGGCTGAAGTGATACAAACACAAGATCCACATATATGCTGTCTACAAGAAACCCACATCAGACCTAAATACAAAAATAGGCTGAAGGTGAGAGGATGGAAAAATATATCCTATGGAAAAGTGAAGCAAAAGAAAGCTGGAGTAGCACTCCTCATAACAGACAAAATAGATCTTAAAATAAAGAAGACAAGAAATATGGAAGGAAAGTACATAATGATCCAAGGATCAACCCAAGAGAAAGAAAAAACAATTGTAAATATCTATGCACCAACATAGGAGCACCTTGATAAATAAGACAAACACTAACAAGCAATATGTGAACTGTGAACTTTCAGATATTCGAGCTGGTTTGAGAAAAGGTAGAGGAACAAGAGATCAACTTGCCAACATCTGCTGGTTCATCAAAAAACAAGAGAGTTCCAGAAAAACATCTCTTTCTGCTTTATTGACTATGCCAAAGCCTTCGACTCTGTGGATCACAATCAACTGTGGAAAATTCTGAAAGAGATAGGAATACCAGACCACCTGACATGCCTTTTGAGAGACCTATATGCAGGTCAGGAAGTAACAGTAAGACATTGACATAAAACAACAGACTGGTTCCAAATAGGAAAAAGAGTACATCAAGGCTGTATATTGTCACCCTGCTTATTTAACTTATATGCACAGTGCATCCTGAGAAAATCTGGGCTGGAAGAAGCACAAGCTGGAATCAAGATTGCCAGGAGAATTATCAGTAACCTCAGATATGCAGGTGATACCACCCTTATGGCAGAAAGTGAAGAGGAATTCAAAAGCCTCTTGATGAAAGTGAAAGAGGAGAGTGAAAATGTTGGCTTAAAGCTCAACATTCAGAAAATGAAGGTAGTGGCATCTGGTTCCACCACTTCATTGCAAATCGATGGTGAAACAGTGGAAACAGTGCAAGATTTTATTTTTTGAGGCTCCAAAATCACTGCAGATGGTAACTGAAGCCATGAAATTAAAAGGCACTTACTTCTTGGGAGAAAAGTTATGACCAACCTAGATAGCATATTCAAAAGCAGAGACATTACTTTGCCAACAAATGTCCATCTAGTCAAGGCTATGGTTTTTCCAGTGGTCATGTATTGATGTAAGAATTGGACTGTGAAGAAAGCTGAGCGCCAAAGTATTGATGCTTTTGAACTGTGCTGTTGGAGAAGACTCTTGAGAGTCCCTTGGACTGCAAGGAGATCCAGCCAGTCCATTCTGAAGGAGATCAGCCCTGGGTGTTCTTTGGAAGAACTGATGCTGAAGCTGAAGCTCCAACACTATGGCCACCTCATGTAAAGTGTTGATTCATTGGAAAAGACTCTGATATTGGGAGGGATTGGGGGCAGGAGGAGAAGGGGACAACAGAGGATGAGATAGCTGGATGGCATAACCGACTCAATGGATGTGTGTCTGAGTGAACTCTGGGAGTTTGTGAAGGACAAGGAGGCCTGGGGTGCTTCAATTCATGGGATCACAAAGAGCTGGACACAACTGAGCGACTGAACTAAACTGAACTGAACAGACATAGAAGGAGAAATTGACAGGAACTCAATAATAGTAGGATACTTGAACACCCTGCTCTCACCCATGGACAGATTATCTGAAATGCAAGTCTTAAATGATACTTTAGATGAGATGGACCTCACTGATATCTTCAGGACATTCCATCCAAATGCAAAATAATACACCTTCTTTTCAATGCCATGGAACATTCTCCATGGAGAGATAACAACTTGGGTCACAAATCAAGCCTAAGTAATTTGAAGAGAATTGAAATTGTATCAGACATCTTCTCTGACTACAATTCTATCAGACAAGTGATCAATTACAAGAAAAAAAAAAAAACCACCTGTAAGCAACACACACACATGGAGATTAAACAACACGTTTCTAAATAACCTAAGGGTTACTAAAGAAATCAAAAGGGAAATCAAAATAATTCTGGAAACAAATGACAATGAAAACACGACAACTCAAAGCATATGGGATGTATTAAAAGCAGTTCTAAGAGGGAGTTTATAGCAATACAATCCTACCTCAAGAAACAAGAAGAATATCGAACTGACAACCTAACTTTAACTGTAAAACAATTGGAAAAAGATGAACAAAACCGCCAAAATTAGTAGAAGCAAAGAAATTATAAAGATTTGAGCAGAAATTAATGAAAAAGAAATGAGAGACATTACTTTGCCAACAAAGGTCCATTTAGTGGAGGCTATGGTTTTCCCAGTGGTCATGCATGGATGTAAGAGTTGGACTGTGAAGAAAGCTGAGCACTGAAGAATCGATGTTTTTGAACTGTGGTGTTGGAGAAGACTCTTGAGAGTCCCTTGGACTGCAAGGAGATCCAACCAGTCCATTTTACAGGCGATCAGCCCTGGATGTCCTTTGGAAGGAATGATGCTAAAGCTGAAACCAGTACTTTGGCCACCTCATGAGAAGGGTTGACTCATTGGAAAAGACTCTGATGCTGGGAAGGATTGTGGGCAGGAGGAAAAGGGGATGACAGAGGATGAGATGGCTGGATGGCATCACCAACTCGAAGGACGTGAATCTGAGTGAACTCTGGGAGCTGGTGATGAACAGGCAGACCTGGCATGCTGCGATTCATGGGGTTGCAAAGAGTCAGGCACGACTAAGAAAATGAACTGAACTGAACTGAACTGAACTGAACAACAGCAAAGATTGATAAAACTAAAAACGTGTTTATTGAGAAAATAAACAAAATTTAAAAACCTTTAGCCAGACTCATCAAGAAGTAAAGTGAGAAGAAGCAAGTCAATAAAATTAGAAATGAAAATGAGAGGTTACAACAGACAATGCAGAAATACAAAGGAGTATAAGAGACTGTTATGAACACTTATATGGCAATAAAATAGATAACCTGGAAGAAATAGACAGATTCTTAGAACAGACCAATCATTCAAGACTGAACCAGGAAGAAATAGCAATATGAACAACCCAATTATGAGCGCTGAAATTGAAGCTGTGATTAAAAAAAAAAAAAAAGCTCCCCAAAACACAAGAGCCCGGGCTAAATGGCTTCATAGGAGAATTCTATCAAATACTTAAAGGAGAGCTAATGCCTATCCTTCTAAAACTCTTTCAAAAAATTGCAGAGGAAGGAACACTTGTAAACTCATTCTACAAGGCCACCATCACCCTGATTTACCAAAACAAGCCAAAGACAACACAGAAAAATAAAATGACAGGCCAACATCACTGATGAATATAGATGTAAAAAATCCTCAACATAATTTTAGCAAACAGAATTTAGAAACACACCAAAAAGCTCATACACCATGATCAAGTTGGGCTTATTCCAGGGATGCAAGGATACCTCAATACATGCAGATCGATCAATGTGATACACCATGTGAACAAATTGAAGGATAAAACCATATCATGATCTCAATAGATGCAGAAAGAGCTGTTTGCAAATTCCAGTACTCATTTATGATTAAAACTCTTCAAAAATGGGCATAGAAGGAACATACATCAAAATAATAATGAGGGCTCTATAACACCAAAATAACAATAAGGGCTGTATATGATAAGCCTACAGCAAACATTATTCTCAATGGCGAAAAACTGAGAGCATACTCCCTAAATCAGGAACAAAACAGGGGTGTCCACTTACACCACTATTAACCAACATAGTTCCGGAAGTCCTAGCTACAGCAATCAGAGAAAAAAGAAAGAAAAGGAATCCAGATCAGAAAAGAAAAAGTAAATCTTTCATTGTTTGCAGGTGGCATTTTACTGTACATAGAAAACCTTTAAAGATAGTATCAGAAAATTACTAGAGCTAATCAGTAAATTTACCAAAGTTGCAGGATACAAGATCAGTATGCAGAAATCACTTGCATTTCTATATAATAACAATGAAAAATCAGAAAGAGCAATTAAGGAATCAATCCCATTCATCATTGCAACAAGAAGAATGAAATATCTCAAAACAAAGTTATCTAAGGAGAAAAAAAGAACTGTACACAGGTAATTATAAGACAGTAATGAAAAAATCAAAAGAGACATAAACAGGTGGAGAGATATTCCATGTTCCTGGGTAGGAAGAATCAATATTGTGAAAATGACTGTACTACCAAACGCAATCTACAGATTCAGTGCAATCCCTAGCAAATTACCAATGCCATTTTTCACAGAACTAGAACACAATTTTTCACAATTCATATGGAAACACAAAAGACCCAAAATAGCCAAAGCAGTCTTGAAAAAGAAGAATTGAGCTGGAAGAATCAACCTTCCTGACAATGTTACAATCATCAAGACAGTATGGCACTGGCACAAAAACAGAAATATACACCAATGGAAAAAGATAGAAAGCCCAAAATGAAGCCCATACACCTGTGGATACCTTATTCTTGGCAAGGGAGGCAAGAATATACAATGAGACAAAGACAGCCTCTTCAATAAATGGTGCTGGAAAACTGGAGAGCTACATGCAAAAGAATGAAATTAGAACACTTCCTACCACCATACACAAAGATAAACTCAAAATGGATTTAAGACCTAAATGGAAGCTCAGAAACTACCAAACTCTTAGAGGAAAACATAGGCAGAACATTCGATGATATAAATGAAAGCAAGATCTACTATGACCGACCACTAGAGTAATGGAAATTAAAATTAAAATTAAAATGTGGGGCATGATTAAATTTAAAAGCTTTTCCACAGCAAAGGAAACATTAAACAAGGTGAAATGACAACTCTCAGAGTGGGAGAAAATAATAGCAAATAAAAGAACAGCCAAAGGATTAATTTCCAAAATGTACAAGCAGCTCATACAACTCAATACCAGAAAAACAAACAACCCAACCAAAAAGTGGGAAAAAGACATAAACAGACATTTATCCAAATAAGACATACAGATGGCTAACAAACACATGAAAAGATGTGCAACATCTCTCATTATTAGAAAAATGCAAATCAATGAGATGTCACTTCACACTGGTCAGAATGGCCATCATCAAACGTCTATAAAGAATAAATGCTGGAGAGGGTGTGGAGGAAAGGGAATGCTCTTGCTCTGTTGGTGGGAATGTAAGTTGATACAGCCACTTTGGAAGATGGTATGGAGATTCCTTTAAAAAAAAAATCTAGGTATAAAACCAACATATGATCCAGCAATCCCACTCCTTGGCATATACCATGAGGAAAGAAAAATCGAAAAAAGACACATATATCCCATTCTTCATTGCAGAACTTTTTTTTTTTTTTCAGTACCTAGATATCCATCAACAGATGAATGGATAAAAAAGTTGCGGTACGTATGCACAATGGAATATTACTCCACCATAAAAAGAAACAAATATGAGTCAGTTTTAATGAGGTGGATGAACCTAGACCCTATTATACAGAGTGAAGTCAGTCAGAAAGAGAAAGATAGATATTGTATTTTAATGTATATATACAGAATTTAGAAAAATGGTTCTGAAGAATTTATTTTCAGGCAAACAATTGAGAAACAGCGATAGAGAATAGACTTATGGACACTGGGACGGTGGAGGAAAGGATGAGATGTATAGAAAAAGTAACATGGAAATTTACATTATCGTATGTAAAATAGCCAAAGAGAATTTGCTGTATGGTTCAGGAAAATCAAACAGGGGCTCTGTATCAACCTAGAAGGGTGTGATGGGGAGGAAGATGGGAAGGAATTTCAAAAGGGAGGGAATATATGTATACCTATGCCTGACTCATGTTGAAGTTTGACAGAAAACAAAAATTATGGAAAGCAATTATGCTTCAATAAAGCAATAATTTTAAAAAAATTTTTAAAAAAAGGATCCATAGGAGGCCAAAGTCATGAACTCAACCTTTTCATAACAAGAAAACTGGTGGGAAAATTAACCCAAATTTGTTGGGTACCACATATTTTATCCACATGTCTAGATGACAGTCTCATAGTTAGGTGTCCATGGTGTTCAAAAGATTAATGAGGTGTTGGGTCCCTAACAACTAACATTTATTCTGCACGTGATTTGTGCCTACATAGTTCATCCTCACTGTTTCATCTGGCAATCCCAGTAATCATATGGCATAAAGAATACCACCATTTTCTGCTTTACATATAAGCAAGAATAAAGCTGTTTTAATGCACACAGATGGTTCTGGATTTAGTGAGACTCAACACTTAATTTGTCCCTTTTTTGTTTCGGAGGAGCAGTGCTAAGAGAATCCTGACTCACATGGATAAAGGTGTAATGGGTTACCTTGTAGAATTTTACATTTCAGACACTTGAAGTCAGAATGCAAAAACCAGAGGGACATCGACAGAGAGTGGAGGGCTGATGTGTGGGCAAGATCCAGGCAGAGCTAAACTCCTGCTAATCAGTGATTTGGACATTTTTATAGAACCAGAGATCAAATTGCCAACATCTGTTGGATCTGAGAAAAAGCAAGAGTTCCAGAAAAAGTCTATTTCTGTTTTTGTTTGTTAGTGTGTTTGTTTTTACTATGCCAAAGCCTTTGACTGTGTGGATCACAAAAAAGAATGATCACCTTTCCTGCGTCCTGAGAGATCTGTCTGCAGGTCAAGAAGCAGCAGCTAGAACCAAACAAGGAACAATGAACTAGTTCCAAATTGGGAAAGGAGTATGTCAAGGCTGTATACTGCCACCCTGCTTATTTAACTTACATGTAGAGTACATCATATGAAATACTGGATGAAGTACAAGCTGGAATCAAGATTGCCAGGAGAAATATCAATCACCTCAAATACGCAGATGACACCATCTATATAGCAGAAAATGAAGAGGAACTGAAGAGCCTCTTGATCAAAGTGAAAGTGGACAGTGAAAAAGCTGGCTTAAAACTCAACATTTAAGAATTGAAGATCATGGCATGTGGTTCCAACACTTCTTGGCAAATAGATTGGAAAAACATGAAAACAGTGACAGACTTTATTTTTGGGGGCTTCATAATCACTGTGGATGGTGACTGCAGCCACAAAATTAAAAGACACTTGCTCCTTGGAAGAAAAGTTATGACCAACCTATATAGAATATTAAAAAGCAAAGACATTACTTTGCTGACAAAGGTCCATCTAGTCAAAACTTTGATTTTTCCACTAGTCATGTATGGATCTGAGAGTTGGACCATAAAGAAAACTGAGGACAGAGAATGGATGCTGTAGAACTGTGGTGTTGGAGAAGACTCTTGAGAGTCCCTTGGACTGCAAAGAGATCCAACCAGTCATCCTCAAGGAAGTCAGTCATGAATATTCATTGGAAGGACTGATGTTGAAGCTGAAACTCCAGTATTTTAGCCACCTGATACAAGAACTAACTCATTGGAAAATACCCTGAGTCTGAGAAAGTTTGATGGCAGGAAAGGAAGGAGAGGATAGAGGATGAGATGGTTGGATGGCATCACTGACTTGATGGACAAAGATATGAGCAAGGTCCAGGAGTTGGTGATGAATAGGGAGGACTGTCAGGCTTCAGCCCATTGGGTTCAAAGAGTCGGACATGACTGAGTGACTGGACTGAACTGAAACACACTTTAGAGATCTGGACAACAATGTATTAACTAGCAACAGCTGGGTTGATGCCCTTCAACATAGCAAAATATGTATAAAGTAAATCCCTTTCATTTCTGCTAGCCCTTCACTGACTTAAAACACTGTGTATATAAGATTGACCCAAACCTACATGATCTCTGAGTAATATCACGAGGCTCTGTGGAAATTTAGAAAGTATAGATCTGGTTTGGTTACTTCTTTAGGCTCCTGACCCCAGAAGTGGGTAACTCCTCTCAGACGCTCTTAGTGCACCAGTCGCAGCTGCCTGCGCTTAGTGCACTGGTCACAGCTGCAACATTACTATATTTACTGATTAGCTCTAGTAATATTCTGTTGGAGTCTTTAGGATTTTCTGCAGAGAGGATAATGTCATCTGCAAACAGTGAGAGTTTTACTTCTTTTACAATTTGGATTCCTTTTATTTCTTTTTCTGCTCTGATTACTGTGGGCAAAACTTCCAAAATTATGTTGAATAGTAGTGGTGAGAGTGAGCACCCTTGTCTTGTTCCTGACTTTAGGGAAATGTTTTCAATGTTTCACCACTGAGGATAATATTTACTGTGGGTTTGTCATATATAGCTTTTATTATATTGAGGTATGTTCCTTCTATTCCTGCTTTCTGGAAGAGTTTTAACATAAATTGATGTTGGATTTTGTCAAAGGCTTTCTCTGCATCTATTAAGATAATCAAACGGCTTTTATGTTTCAGTTTGTTAATGTGGTGTATTACACTGTTTGATTTGCAGATATTGAAGAGTCCTTGCCTCCCTGGGATAAAGCACACTGGGTTATGATGTGTGATTTTTCTACTGTGTTGTTGGATTATGATTGCTAGGTTTTGTTAACCATTTTTGCATCTATGTCCATCAGTGATATTGGACTTTAGTTTTCTTTTTTTGTGGCATCTTTGTCTGGTTTTGTTATTAGGGTGATGTTGGACTCATTGAATTATTTTCTAAGTTCACCTTCCTCTGCAATTTTCTGGAAGAGTTTGAGTAGGATAGGTGTTAGCTCTTCTCTAAATTTATGGTAGAATTCAGCTGTGAAGACATCTGGACCTGGGCTTTTGTTTGTTTTTGTTTTTTTTCTCCTGCAATAGACATCTAATCTTGCTGTCTTCTGGTAAGAAAAGATGGAATGATTGGAATGATTTCAATTTTTTTTTTTTAATTTACCAAGGCTATATTTATGGCCCAGGATATGGTCTATCCTGGAAAAGTTTCCGTGTGCACTTGAGAAAAAGGTGAAATCCATTGTTTTGGGGTGAAATGTCCTATAGATATCACTTAGGTCTATCTGGTTTATTGTATCATTTAAAGCATTTGTTTGCTTGTTAATTTTCTGTTTAGTTGATCTATCCATAGGTATGAGTGGGTATTAAAGTCTCCCACTATTATTGTTATTGTTAATTTCCCTTTTCATACTTGTTAGCATTTGTCTTACATATTGCAGTGCTCCTATCTTGGGTGCATATATATTTATAATTGTCGTATCTTCTTCTTGGATTGATCCTTTGATTATTATGTAGTGTCCTTCATCTCTTTTCACACTTTTGTTTTAAAGTCTATTTATTCTGATATGAGTATTTCTACCCTTGCTTTGTTTTGGACTGTATTTGCATGCAATATATTTTTTCCAGTCCTTCACTTTCAGTCTATATATGTCCCTTGTTTTGATGTGCATCTGTTTTTGACAACATATACAGTGGTCTTGTTTTTGTGTCCATTCAGCCATTCTTTGTCTTCTGGTTGGGGCATACAAGCCATTTACTTTTAAGGTAATTATTGATAAATATGATCCGATTTCCATTTACTTTGTTGTTCGGGGTTCCAGTTTATACATGCTTTCTGTTTCCTGTATAGAGAAGATCCTTTAGCATTTGTTGGAAAGCTGGTTTGGTGCTGCTGAATTCTCTCAGCTTTTGGTTCTCTGTAAAGCTTCTGATTTCTCTTTCATATTTGATAGAGATCCTTACTGGATACATAAAACTCTTGCGTCCATTCAGTTCAGTTCAGTTCATTCGTTCAGTCGTTCAGTCCTGTCCGACTCTGTGACCCCATGAGTCACAGCACGCCAGGCCTCCTTGTCCATCAACAACTCCCAGAGTTCACTCAGATTCATGTCCATCGAGTCAGTGATGCCATCCAGCCATCTCATCCTCTGACGTCCCCTTCTCCTCCTACCCCCAATACACCCCAGCATCAGAGTCTTTTCCAATGAGTCAACTCTTCGCATGAGGTGGCCAAAGTACTGGAGTTTCAGCTGTAGCATCATTCCTTCTAAAGAAATCCCAGGGCTGATCTTCAGAATGGATTGGTTGGAACTCCTTGCAGTCCAAAGGACTCTCAAGAGTCTTCTCCAACACCACAGTTCAAAAGCATCAATTCTTCAGCGCTCAGCCTTCTTCACAGTCCAACTCTCACATCCATACATGACCACAGGAAAAAACATAGCCTTGACTAGACGGACCTTAGTCGGCAAAGTAATGTCTCTGCTTTTCAATATGCTATGTAGGTTGGTCATAATTTTTCTTCCAAGGAGTAAGTGTCTTTTAATTTCATAGCTGCAATCATCATCTGCTGTGATTTTGGAGCTTCAGAAAATAAAATCTGACACTGTTTCCACTGTTTCTCCATCTATTTCCCATGAAGTGATGGCACCAGATGCCATGATCTTCGTTTTCTGAATGTTGAGCTTTAAGCCAACTTTTTACTCTCCAATGTCACTTTCATCAAGAGGCTTTTTAGTTCCTCTCTTCACTTTCTGCCATAAGGGTGGTGTCATCTGCATATCTGAGGTTATTGATGTTTCTCCTGCAAATCTTCATTCCAGCTTGTGTTTCTTCCAGGCCAGACTTTCTCATGATGTACTCTGCATATAAGTTAAATAAGCAGGGTGACAATATACAGCCTTGACATACTCCTTTTCCTATTTGGAACCAGTCTGTTGTTCCATGTCCTATTCTAACTGTTGCTTCCTGGCCTACATACAGATTTCTCAAGAGGCAGGTTTGGTGGTCTGGTATTCCCATCTCTCTCAGAATTTTTCATAGTTTATTGTGATCCACACAGCCAAAGGCTTTGGCATAATTAATAAAGCAGAAATAGATGTTTTTCTGGAACTCTCTTGCTTTTTCCATGATCCAGCAAATGTTAGCAATTTGATCTCTGGTTCCTCTGCCTTTTACAAAATCAGCTTGAACATCAGAAAGTTCACGGTTCACGTATTACTGAAGCCTGGCTTGGATAATTTTGAGCATTACTTTACTAGCATGTGAGATGAGTGCAATTGTGCCGTAGTCTGAGCATTCTTTGGCATTGCTTTTCTTTGGAATTGGAATGAAAACTGACCTTTTCCAGTCCTGGGGCCACTGTTGAGTTTTCAAACTTTGCTGCCATATTGAGTGCAGCACTTTCCCAGCATACCTATACACTAATAATGAGAGAATGAAAGAGAAATTAAGGAAACAATTCCATTCACCATGGCAACAAAAAGAATAAAATACTTAGGAATACATCTGCCTAAAGAAACAAAAGACATATACATAGAAAACTATAAAATCCTGCTGAAAGAAATCAAAGAGGACACTAATGCTCATGGATTGGAAGAATCAATATAGTGAAAATGATTACACTTCCCAAAGCAATCTATAAGTGCAATCCCTATCATTCTAACAATGGCATTTCTCATAGAACTAGAACAAATAATTTCTCAGTTTGCACGGAAATACCAAAAAAAAAAAAACAAAAAAAACAAAAAAAACAAAAAAAAACTCAAATAGCCAAAGCAATCTTGAGAAAGAAGAATGGAAATGGAAGAATCAACATTCTTGACTCCAGGCTCTACTACAAAGACACATTTATCAAGGCATGGTACTGGCACAGACAGAAATATAGATCAATGGAACAAAATAGAGATCCCTGAGATAAACCTATACAGCTATAGACAACTTATCTTTGACAAAAGAGGCAAGAATATACAGTGGAGTAAAGAGAATCTCTTTAACAAGTGGTGCTGGAAAAACTGGGCAACCACTTGTAAATAATGGAACTAGAACACTTTCTAACACCATATACAAAAATAAACTAAAAATGGATTAAACATCTAAACATAAAATCAGAAACTATAAAACTTCTAGAGGAGAACATAGGCAAAACACTCTCTGGCATAAATCACAGCAGGATCTTCCAAGACCCACCTCTCAGAATATTGGAAGTAAAAACAAAAATAAACAAATGAGACCTAATTAAGATTAAAATCTTCTGCACAACAAAGGAATATGTAAGCAGGGTGAAAAAACAGCCTTCAGAATGGGAGAAAATAATAGCAAATAAAGCAACTGACAAAAGTCCAATCTCAAAAATATACAAGCAATTTATGCAGCTCAATCCCAGAAAAATAAATGACCCAATCAAAAAATGGGCCAAAGAACTAAACAGACATTTCTCCAAAGAAGACATACAGATGGCTAACAAACACATGAAAAGATGCTCAACATCACTCATTACCAGAGAAAAACAAATCAAAACCACAATGAGGTACCATTTCACGCCAGTCAAAATGGCTGCGATCCAAATGCCTACAAGCAATAAATGCTGGAGAGGGTGTGGAGAAAAGGAAACCCTCTTACACTGTTGGTGGGAATGCAAACTAGTATAGCCACTATGGAGAACAGTGTGGAAATTCCTTTAAAAACTTGGAATAGAACTGCCTTATGACCCAGCAATCCCACTGCTGGGCATACACACTGAGGAAACCAGAATTGAAAGAGACACTTGTACCCCAATGTTCATCACAGCACTGTTTATAATAGCCAGGACATGGAAGCAACCTAGATGTCCATCTGGAGATCAATGGATAAGAAAGCTGTGGTTCATATACACAATGGAGTATTACTCAGCCATTAAAAAGAATACATTTGAATCAGTTCTGATGAGGTGAGTGAAAATGGAGCCGATTATACACAAGTAAGCCAGAAAGAAAAACACCAATACAGTATACTAACACATATATATGGAATTTAGAAAGATGTAATGATAACCCTGTATGCAAGACAGACAGCAAAAGAGACGCAGATGTACATAAGGCTTTTGGACTCTGTGGGAGAGGGAGAGAGTGGGATGATTTTGGAGAATGGCACTGAAACATATATAGTATCATATGTGAAACGAATTGCCAATCCAGGTTCAATGCATGATACAGAATGCTCGGGGCTGTTGCACTGGGTTGATTCAGAGGGATGGTATGGGGAGGGAGGTGGGAAGGGTTCAGGATGGGGAATACATGTATAGTTGTGGCAGATTCATGTCAATGCATGGCAAAACCAATATAATATTTTAAACTAATTAGCCTCCAATTAAAATAAATAAATTTATATTTTAAAAATAAAAAAAAATTAGAATCTGAAAAAAATTCATAAATCATGCATGTTTTCCAAAAGAATAACAATATGAACACTGTTGTAACCACAGTCATGGTTAAGAAATAAAACATTTACAGTTCATTAAAGACCAAAAGTAAATAAAGAAAGAAAATCAATTTATATTACAAAAAAATTTAAAAAAAGGAAAAGGCAGAAGAAACAAAGACCAAATTGCCAGTATCCTCTGGATGATAGAAAAAGTGAGAGAATTTCAGAAAAACATCCACTTCACCTTTATTGACTATGCCAAATCCTTTGACTGTGGATCACAACAAACTGTGGAAAATACATACATATGTATGTATGTATGTATGTATGTATGTATGTATGTGTGTTTGTGTGTGTGTATATATATATATATATGTATATGCATGTATATATGTGTGTATATATGCATATATAAAACAAATCATGATGCTGTATACCAACAACTAAACACAATGTTGTAAATTAATCATATTTCAATTTTTTAAAAAAGAAAGAAATTGTATTTGCAGAGCTAAAAATTGCAGGACCCAGTAATTGCTGGGTGGGAAAGACAAGGGATGTGGAAGTGCCATAGATAACGCTAAGGTTATAGATGCTGACATTTAGCAATAAATTTTAGGAGCAATCTTCTTTGGTGCTTTATCAAATCTTCACACCAAATAGTAGTAAATGGTTTTCAGGGAACATTAGAGCTATACCTTGTCTATGTAGAAACATGTTCAAGATAACTTTTGCATATATCTGACTTTAAAGCTCTTTAAAGTTTTTCTATTTAAAAGCCTGTAACTATTTTACTTAAGCCATGTCAATCAGTTTAAAAAGAGTGACACATTAACATCTTGTATTTCAACAGGATCATTCAGAAGAATACTTCCACTTCCCCTGCCACCAAAAAGAAGGGGGATATGCAGCGTCCAATCACCTCCTGAATATATATGAAGAAGAGGACATCGGGTACTGACGACAGTTTGCTAATGTGCAAATATCACAGCAAATCACTCTCAATCCACAAATATCTAGACCTCTTCTGGGTTTTTCATTCAGTTATACATTTAGACTTTCTTGTGCAATTTTAAATTTGCATATAAAGTCACTTAGCTACTCACATTCTAAAAGCAAACATGCCATAAATGCTCATACAATGCATTTGAAAATGAACAAACAAACAAAAAAGATCTTCAAAATTACAGCTTCATGTCTTCATATGTAGTAGCAACAGTTAATAGGAGAAAGGTAAAAGACACCTAGAAGTGATTTAAAAAATTCTTAAATTTCCACTATATATTTGTCCTCGGCCGATCGCCTACTCATTGCTGAACAGAATAGTTATGATTAAAGGTTTAATCAAGTATCAGTTTCCTTCACCATGTGTATACATCTAGATTAAATTCCCAGTTTGCAGTTCCTCATTTTAAATGACTCCCATAAAACTATAGGCTTCCCTGGTGGCTCAGATGGTAAAGAATCTGCCTGCAATGTGGGACACCTGGGTTCGATTCCTGGGTCAGGAAGATCCTCCAGAAAAGGGAATGGAAACCCACTCCAGTATTCTTGCCTGGAGAATTACATGGACAGAGGCTACAGTCCATGGGATTGCAAAGAGTAAGACATGACTGAGCGACTAACGCTTTCACTTTCACAAAATTATAAAGGAATCCTATAACTAAAAACACATTTGCCTATTAGGCTGTATTCAGAACACTTAATTCAAAATGGAGAATCATTTACAAGTTAAAGGCAGGCACAACCTAATTGTTTTTCTTCTTCCTCATAAGTTTGTATAGACACAGGCTATCTTCTACATTTTTACACATATTGTTTTTATGAGAATGTACTATGTAACCAAATACAACAGACCCCTTCAGGAATTGCTCATACGAATTTTTAATTTTTTCAGCCTCTGGCTCTGAAGAAGTCTAGCTTGTTGAAGAACATTTTGTTGCTCTCAAAACACTCTACAAATATAAAATTAAAAAATGATAAAATGTGGGCAACATTTAATATTTGGAAAGCATGATTATACATTCTAAATCAATGCTTTTTAACATTTCCTGTTTTCACAATTTTGATGACCAAGTTGAAGTAACTGTGTTCACCATTCCAAGACAGAAACCATATAATAATCCTACACTATCCATCACTGAGTAGATTTTCTTTCTTAACAGTCTTCAAATCATGTCATTCTTGACGTCAAAATCCACAAATGACCTTTCCAATAATGTGTTTACCACGGGTAAGCAAAAGATACACAGTACTCCTTCCTAAAAGTAACTGCTGAGGAACAATTATTTCTTAACAATACTCAATATATATATTAATTCTTGGCCCTCTCAATATGCACATAGATGATCCTTCCGATAATGCTATCCTTTCTGTTCTTTGACCTAAACTTCAACAATAATATTATCCTTTTCCTTATATTATCCACTCACTTATATAGTCATACCCCATAGTCATGGGATTCATCATTCCTAAGAACCAACACAGATACATGATATGAATAAAAGCAAAGACTTACACAGGAACTATGGGTCAGTGTGGTTCCAACCACTTTGATAAACCTCTTCTGTTTGATTTCATTTTTTTTATTCCTCAAAACAACTCTATGAAGTACATACTCTCACTGTGTCCCCTTCCATAGATGAGGAAACTGAGGTATACAGATAAACAATCTGTCCTTGATATCACAGCGAGCACTGGTCAACCAGAGTTGGATTCCAAACATTTACCATTCCAGGGTCCAGGCCCTAGACCACTGTACTTTATACACTTTTTTTTTCCATTTTTCCCACCATTTAACCACTACCTCCCTGTTTTGTACTTTATTCCCTTTCTTGCTACATACAGGTCAACACTACATCAGGATTAACATCCGTTAATGCTAGGACTGTTAATTGTCCCCAGTCCCCACTCTCTTGATTTCCTCTTTCTCCTTCTCAGCTTAAATCCCACCATCGATCATTACCCCTATGCCCTTGTAATGTACCTTGGCCCCTTCTCTGTCAGTCTTCATTACTAAACCCCAAATCCCGGGAAATCCACCTCTCCAGCTGTTCTGCATCAGCCATGTGGAGTGGTCTCACTTTAAATTCATGATCACTATGACAGCAACCTAAGTTACACCCATAAATGCTGCTCGGCAATGATATCTCCCTGGTACACTTAGGAAATAATTTTAGGCCTTCTTCTCTGTCCCCCAAAGGCAACAACATATTCACCATCCTTACTCCTAAATGGTGACCTTGAAACTTCACTTAAATACACAGTGGCACTCCCAACAGAACACTCATGCTCCCTTTGCTATATCTCCCACGCACCTTCACCCATCTGAGTTTAGGGGCTCTACCTTCTTCCTGAGTATCATTGCCTGAGCAATTGCTAACTGAAACTTTGATACAATAAGCTGATTTTAAAGCTAGGACTGGTACTAACATCTAGCTTTTCTTCTTGTTCCTGGGTTTTCTGCATGTCTATATCAGAATCCTGAAACAAACTCTGAAACTGCTGAGCATATTTGAGATAAAGATTCCGCCTGTAAAACAAGAAAGAGCAATGTCAAACTCCACAAAGATAAAAACAAATATCAACTGCATTTAAAACAAAGTTGAATCATCCCCGTGCACCAGCCCTAAGCATCCTGTATCCTGTATCAAACATAGACTGGTGATTAGTTTCTTACATGAAAGTATACATGTTAATGCATGGCAAAGTCAATACAGTATTGTAAAGAAAAATAAAGTAAAAAAAATTAAAAAAATTAAAATTTTATAAAGAGAAAGAAAACACAAAATTGATTTGACACAATTTACACTATAAAAGGAGAAGGCAGTAGTAGAACAATAGCAGCTGAAATATTCTCAAAGGAAACAGAGAGGTTAAGTGGATAACTTACTCCAGTTCCAAAAGTACTCCTCCAGACTGAATAAATGCAAACACTATCGCACATGCGCTTTATTGAGGTCCTTTAACGGACTGGGACCTGGTGGTCTGGAGTCGAGGATAAGAAAGTACAGGAGAGAGAAAGAGGCTGATATATTCCTTGGTTTATGCAGAAAGCCAATAAAACCCCTGGTACAGGGCTTACACAGCTCATGAAGGCACCAGGCGCCCTCTTGAAGGGTTGATGGAACAAAGCACCTTCTAAAAAGGGTCTTAGAAGCCTGGGGAAGAAACTGAGCCCAGTGAGCCTCTGTGCTCCAGAGAATTAGCCTGAGAGAGAGAAAGAAAGAGAGAGAGCGACATGGGGACCAAGGCTCTAATGGAGCAAAAGTGTTTTATTCAACATTGTGTCTGTATTTATACTGTATGGATGTCAGAGTTGGACTGTGAAGAAAGCTGAGGGCCAGAGAATTGGTGCTTTTGAACTGTGGTGTTGGAGAAGACTCCTGAGAGTTCCTTGGGCTGCGAGGAGATCCAACCAATCCATTCTAAAGGAGATCAGGAGGGGAGGGAAAGATGGTGGAGGAATAGGACGGGAAGACCACTTTCTCCCTCACAAATTCCTCAAAAGAACATTTCAACGCCAAGCAAACTCCACAAAACAACTTCTGTAGGCTGGCAGAGGACATCAGGCAACCAGAAAAGCAGACCATTGTCTTCAAAAACGGATGTTTAATCATCGGTCCTGTATAGATGGAGAAGTCTAGAGGCTACTGAAAAAATAAAACTGAAAACCAGAAGCAGGAAGCTTAAATCCAAAGTCTGAAAACATTAGAGAACTCTTGAATTCAGGGAACATTAAGCAATAGGAGCTCATCAAATGCCTTCATACCTACACTGAAACCAAGCTCCACCCAAGGGCCAACAAGTTCCAAAACAAGACATACCACGCAAATTCTCCAGCAACACAGGAACACTCTCCTGAGCTTCAATATACAGGCAGCTCAAAATTATCCCAAAACCTTTGATGTCTCATAACACATTACGGGTCACTCCACTGCACTCCAGAGAGAAGAAACCCAGCTCCACCCACCAAAACTCCAACACAAGCCTCCCTACCAGGAAACCTTGACAAGCCACTGATAGAACCCCACCCAAAGTGAGGAAGCTCCATAATAAAGAGAACTCCACAAATTACCAGAATATAAAAAGGCCACCCCAAACGCAGCAATATAACCAAGATGAAGAGACAGAGGAATACTCAGCAGGTAAAGGAACAGGAAAGTTGCCCACCAAACCAAACAAAAGAGGAAGAAGTAGGGAGTCTACTGGAGAAGGAATTCCGAATATTGATAGTGAAAATGATCCAAAATCTTGAAATCAAAATGGAAACACAGATAAATAGCCTAGAGACAAGGATTGAGAAGATGCAAGAAAGGTTTAACAAGGACCTAGAAGAAATAAAAAAGAGTCAAAATATAATGAATAACACAATAAATGAGATCAGAAACACTCTGGAGGCAACAAATAGCAGAATAACGGAGGCAGAAGATAGGATTAGTGAAATAGAAGATAGAATGGTAGAAATAAATGGATCAGAGAGGAAACAAGAAAAACGAATTAAAAGAAATGAGGACAATCTCAGAGACCTCCAGGACAATATGAAACGCTCCAATATTCGAATTATAGGGGTCCCAGAAGAAGAATACAGAAAGAAAGATCATGAGAAAATCCTTGAGGAGATAATAGTTGAAAACTTCCCTAAAATGGGGAAGGAAATAATCACCCAAGTCCAAGAAACACAGAGAGTTCCAAATAGGATAAACCTAAGGTGAAACACCCCAAGACACATGTTAATCAAATTAACAAAGAGCAAACACAAAGAACAAATATTAAAAGCAGCAAGAAAAAAAAAAACAACAAATAAAACACAAGGGGATTCCCATAAGGATAACAGCTGATCTTTCAATAGAAACTCTTCAGGCCAGGAGGGAATGGCAAGACATACTTAAAGTGATGAAAGACAATGACCTACAGCCCAGATTACTGTACCCAGCAGGGATCTCATTCAAATACGAAGGAGAAATCAAAAGCTTTACAGACAGGCAAAAGCTGAGAGAATTCAGCACCACCAAACCAGCTCTCCAACAAATTCTAAAGGATACTCTTTAGACAGGAAACACGAAAAGGGTGTATAAACCTGAACCCAAAACAATAAAGTAAATGGTAACGGGATCATACTTATCAATAATTACCTTAAATATAAATGGGTTGAACGCCCCAACCAAAAGACAAAGACTGGCCGAATGGATACAAAAACAAGACCCCTCTATATGCTGCTTACAAGAGACCCACCTCAAAGCAAGGGACACATACAGACTGAAAGTGAAGGGCTGGAAAAAGATATACCACGCAAATAGAGACCAAAAGAAAGCAGGAGTGGCAATACTCATATCCGATAAAGTAGACTTTAAAACAAAGGCTGTGATAAGACACAAAGAAAGCCACTACATAATGATCAAAGGCTCAATCCAAGAAGAAGATATAACAATTATAAATATATATGCACCCAGTATAGGAGCACCACAATATGTAAGACAAATGCTAACAAGTATGAAAGGGGAAATCAACAATAAGACAGTAATAGTGGGAGACCTTAATACCCCACTCACACCTATGGACAGATCAAATAAACAGAAAATTAACAAAGAAACGCAAACTTTAAATGATACATTAGATCAGTTGGACCTAATTGATATCTATAGGACATTTCACCCCAAAACAATGAATTTCACCTTTTTTTCACGTGCTCATGGAACCTTCTCCAGGATAGATCACATCCTGGGCCATAAATCTAAACTTGATAAATTCAAAAAAATTGAAATCATTCCAAGCATCTCTTCTGACCATAATGCATTAAGATTAGATCTCAATTACAGGAGAAAAACTATTAAAAATTCTAACATATGGAGGTTGAACAACACACTTCTGAATAACCAACAAATCACAGAAGAAATCAAAAAAGAAATCAAAATATGCATAGAAACTAATGAAAATGAAAACACAACAACCCAAAACCTGTGGAATCCTATAAAAGCAGTGCTAAGAGGAAAGTTCATAGCAATACAGGCATACCTCAGGAAACAAGAAAAAAGTCAAATAAATAACCTAACTCTACAACTAAAGCAACTAGAAAAGGAAGAACTGGAGAACCCCAGAGTTAGTAGAAGGAAAGAAATCTTAAAAATTAGGGCAGAAATAAATGCAAAAGAAACAAAAGAGACCATAGCAAAAATCAACAAAGCCAAAAGCTGGTTCTTTAAAAGGATAAATAAAGTTGACAAACCATTAGCCAGACTCATCAAGAAGCAAAGAGAGAAAAATCAAATCAATAAAATTAGAAATGAAAATGGACAGATTACAACAGACAACACAGAAATGCAAAGGATCATAAGAGACTACTATCAGCAGTTGTATGCCAATAAAATGGACAACTTGGAAGAAATGGACCAATTCTTAGAAAAGTACAATTTTCCAAAACTGAACCAGGAAGAAATAGAAAATCTTAACAGACCCATCACAAGCACGGAAATTGAAACTGTAATCAGAAATCTTCCAGCAAACAAAAGCCCAGGTCCAGACGGCTTCACAGCTGAATTCTACCAAAAATTTCAAGAAGAGCTAACACCTATTCTCCTCAAACTCTTCCAGGAAATTGCAGCAGAAGGTAAACTTCCAAACTCATTCTATGAGGCCACCATCACCCTAATACCAAAACCTGACAAAGATGTCACAAAAAAGAAAACTACAGGCCAATATCACTGATGAACATAGATGCAAAAAGCCTCAACAAAATTCTAGCAATCAGAATCCAACAACACATTAAAAAGATCATACACCATGACCAAGTGGGCTTTATCCCAGGGATGCAAAGATTCTTCAATATCCGCAAATCAATCAATGTAATTCCCCACATTAACAAATTGAAAAATAAAAACCATATGATCATCGCAATAGATGCAGAGAAGGCCTTTGACAAAATTCAACATCCACTTATGATAAGAACTCTCCAGAAAGCAGGAATAGAAGGAACATACCTCAACATAATAAAAGCTATATATGACAAACCCACAGCAAACATTATCCTCAATGGTGAAAAATTGAAAGCATTTCCCCTAAAGTCAGGAACAAGACAAGGGTGTCCACTTTCACTGCTACTATTTAACATAATTCTGGAAATTTTGGCCATAGCAATCAGAGCAGAAAAAGAAATGAAAGGAATCCAAATTGGAAAAGAAGTAAAACTCTCACTGTTTGCAGATGACATGATCCTCTACATGGAAAACCCTAAAGTCTCCACCAGAAAATTACTAGAGCTAATCAACGAATATAGTAAGGTCACAGGATATAAAATCAACACACAGAAATCCCTTGCATTCCTATACACGAATAATGAGAAAGTAGAAAGAGAAATTAAGGAAACAATTCCATTCACCATTGCAATGAAAAGAATAAAATACTTAGGAATATATCTACCTAAAGAAACTAAAGACCTATATATAGAAAACTTTAAAACACTGGTGAAAGAAATCAAAGAGGACACTAATAGATGGAGAAATATATCATGTTCATGGATCAGAAGCATCAATATAGTGAAAATGAGGATACTACCCAAAGCAATTTACAAATTCAATGCAATCCCTATCAAGCTACCAGCCACATTTTTCACAGAACTTGAACAAATAATTTCAAGATTTGTATGGAAATACAAAAAACCTCGAATAGCCAAAGCAATCTTGAGAAAGAAGAATGGAACTGGAGGAATCAACTTGCCTGACTTCAGGCTCTACTACAAAGCCACAGTCATCAAGACAGTATGGTACTGGCACAAAGACAGACATATAGATCAATGGAACAAAATAGAAAGCCCAGAGATAAATCCACACACATAAGGACACCTTATCTTTGACAAAGGAGGCAAGAATATACAATGGAGTAAAGACAATCTCTTTAACAAGTGGTGCTGGGAAAACTGGTCAACCGCTTGTAAAAGAATGAAACTAGATCACTTTCTAACACCGCACAAAAAAATAAACTCAAAATGGATTAAAGATCTAAATGTAAGATCAGAAACTATAAAACTCCTAGAGGAAAACATGGGCAAAACACCCTCAGACATAAATCACAGCAGGATCCTCTATGATCCACCTACAAGAATTCTGGAAATAAAAGCAAAAATAAACAAATGAGATCTAATTAAAATTAAAAGCTTCTGCACAACAAAGTAAAATATAAGCAGGTGAAAAGACAGCCTTCTGAATGGGAGAAAATAATAGCAAATGAAGCAACTGACAAACAACTAATCTCAAAAATATACAAGCAACTTATGCAGCTCAACTCCAGAAAAATAAACGACCCAATCAAAAAATGGGCCAAAGAACTAAATAGACATTTCTCCAAAGAAGACATACGGATGGCTAACAAACACATGAAAAGTTGCTCAACATCACTCATTATTCGAGAAATGCAAATCAAAACCACAATGAGGTACCATTTCACACCAGTCAGAATGGCTGCGATCCAAAAATCTGCAAGCAATAAATGCTGGAGAGGGTGTGGAGAAAAGGGAACCCTCCTACACTGTTGGTGGGAATGCAAACTAGTACAGCCACTATGGAGAACAGTGTGGAGATTCCTTAAAAAATGGCAAATAGAACTACCTTATGACCCAGCAATCCCACTGCTGGGCATACACACCGAGGAAACCAGAATTGAAAGAGACACATGTACCCCAATGTTCATCGCAGCACTGTTTATAATAGCCAGGACATGGAAACAACCTAGATGTCCATCAGCAGATGAATGGATAAGAAAGCTGTGGTACATATACACAATGGAGTATTACTCAGCCGTTAAAAAGAATTCATTTGAATCAGTTCTGATGAGATGGATGAAACTGGAGCCGATTATACAGAGTGAAGTAAGCCAGAAAGAAAAGCACAAGTACAGTATACTAACACATATATATGGAATTTAGGAAGATGGCAATGACGACCCTGTATGCAAGACAGGGAAAGAGACACAGATGTGTATAATGGATTTTTGGACTCAGTTGGAGAGGGAGAGGGTGGGATGATTTGGGAGAATGGCATTCTAACATGTATGCTATCATGTAAGGATTGAATCGCCAGTCTATGTCTGACGCAGGATACAGCATGCTTGGGGCTGGTGCATGGGGATGACCCAGAGAGATGTTATGGGGAGGGAGGTGGGAAGGGGGTTCATGTTTGGGAATGCATGTAAGAATTAAAGATTTTAAAATTTAAAAAATAAAAAAAACTAACTAATTAAATAAATAAATAAAAATAAAGGAGATCAGTACTGGGTGTTCTTTACAAGGAATGCTAAAGCTGAAACCCCAGTACTTTGGCCACCTCATGTGAAAAGTTAACTCATTTAAAAGACTCTGATGCTGGAAGGAATTTGGGGCAGGAGGAAAAAGCTATGACAGAGGGTGAGATGGCTCGATGGCATCACAGACTCAATGGACATGAGTCTGAGTAAATTCCTGGAGTTGGTGATGGACAGGGAGGCCTGGTGTGCTGCGATTCATGGGGTGGCAAAGAGTCAGACACAACTGCGCAACAGAACTGACTGACTGATCGACTAACTGACAGGGTAGCTATTTTCAGCAGGAATAAAATCAAAACTTACAAGCTATCAAGGAAATATGAGGTTATACATATGAAAGAGAGAGTGTTGTAAATAATCACTTTTACCATATGGTTCATAAAAAGGAAGAGGGTTGTAAAAAATTACTTATCATCATATGGAAAAACTAACAAAGGAAATGCATGCATTCCTAAGCCCGCAGGAGTAGTTTGCTAAGGGACAGAGCATTCATGACAGATCCAAAACAGCACACAGGAAGCCTCCTGTAAAATTCTTCCTGACAATTCCCCCTATTTTATTATATTTGTAAAAAAGTTCCTGACCAATTGAGTTTGTTTAGTATTAACCAACCTTTCAGAAAGGCAATGATAAACAACAAATATAGTTACCAAGACAATCACCAAAATTACAGTTCGAGACCTGATGCTGTGAGTAATACTTTGAAACCGTTTTTGTGGGTGTAGCCCAGATAATTGATCAGCTAGTTGTTCAGCTAAAGTTTCCAAATTAGTGGGAAAGAGGAGACATTTAGAAAAAGTTTCAGATTGCCTTTTGCAGTAATTGTACATTTAGAGAGGGATTATCATGTATATTTTGTAAATGAAATTTGATTTGTTCCCAACTGTAGGCACTATGATTAAAATGAACAGGAGCAACGCAAAATAAAGGTAATCTGGAAGCAAGTCCAGCCATGAGACCTTCTTCCCAGGTCGTTGGAGAGTTACTGGTAAACACAAATTACACTGAGATTAAAGAATCAAAAGGGAATCATTTCTTAAAGAGATAGAGGAGTTAAGGCAAGTATATAGTTTGCAATTAATACAAGTTATAGGGTGCAAAGTGTTATTAAATTATAAATTTCATATGGCTATAACAAAATGAAGTGGAACACAGGCCTGTATAAAATATGACTTATTATAACAAAAGAAATAGTTACTATGATCCCAACTGGTCCTTGTGGACTGGTCCTGACCAGTCCAAGTTCCAAGTTCTCCGATGCTCTCAGCAAGTTTCCAAATGTCGTATTGTTCAGGCCCACTCTGTTTATCAAGGATCATGCTAGGATGAGTTGGGACTGATCCACCTTCAAGCCACCAAAGAAGTCCTTTGTCCTGGTAATGCTCCATTGTAGTGTCAGTGACCTTCCATGTCACTTGTGTAACATAGTCTCACACCGTGCTGTTAATCTCTTTTGAACAGTTAGATAACCACATAACATGGGGTACCCAATCAACAATTGTATGATTAGGCACAAACATTAATTTTCCTGATTAGGCTTGACATTTGTCCCAATGAACAGGAGTATATGTAAAGTTTTATAAGTAAACCCTTTGCACAATGTTCTTTGTTCTTTCCCTAACTCTTTCCCTAAAGTCTCAATAGTATAAACATGGTTCACAAAGAAAGGGCAGTAAATAGTCCAAGCAACATCCAAAAATCCTTTTTGGGAGGCAGGACGAAAGCCCAAGTTTGTTGTCTAATGTTTATGCACAATTCTGCTGGGCCCATGCACAGGGAAGGACTTCGTAGCCCAAAGAAATGTTAATTAGTTCACCCTCCTCATCAGGGTGTGAGGGCCCTTTCATGTTCCATGGAGGGGGCATAAAGGTGGAGTCATTGGTTTATATGATCGGTCTTTTCTCTGTCCATTCTACAACCTGAAATAGAGGTGGGTTGCATATGTAAGCTCAGTAATTGTGATTAGTCAGAGCTTAAATGGGGAAGGTACAGGCCAAGAGACTGAGCATTTCCGGGATAATATATTCAGGACTCTGAGGCATTTCCTGTTGAGATAACAAATTTTCAGCTCGATTAGTAAGGGTGTTATTTGTCCCCAAGTGGGGAGATCATAAGGGTGATACCACCAAGGGCAGTGCTTCCTGGAGATCTTTAGAGAAGCCATGGCCCGTGTTGGAATTTCTTCCTCCTGAGGTCCTTGTTGTCCCATCTCCATTTTGAAGGCCAGGAGCCCCCTTGGGTGGAATCTTCTGAAGAGGAAGCCACGTGAGTTCGTTGGATCCATGTGGGGAAATACAAGCATAACCTTTTCCCTGTAAGATTAGTTTTCCAGATTTCCATTGTTTCGTTAAGCTGTCTTGGTACCAAATGGGCAGAGGAAGAGAAGTGTCCTTCAATTCCTCAAAATGTTTTTCTGTCTTCGTCAAAATATCTCCCTGTTGTAAGTTTTAAAAATTTGAAAAAAACAAAGCTGTATTAACAATAATTATATGTTTGTAAAATATCTTATGCTGGAATCTAGCAAAGTCTGCTTTAGATAAGGAAGACAATAGTGTTCCTGTGTATTCCCCCTTAATTTTTTTATTTGCAACTTTAGTGTGTGGTGTGTTCATTCGACTATGCCTTGTGTCTGTGAATTATAAGGAATACCTGTAATATGGTAATAGAAAAAAAATATTGTAAAAATTGTTTAAAGTATCTAGAAATATAGTCAGGTTCATTGACTGTTTTTATGCAACTGGGAGTTCCCATTACAGCAAAACAATCTAATAAGCAAGTTATGATGTGTTGTGTAGCCTCACTGTGAAGAAGTGTGGCCCAAATAAAAGAAGAATTAATGTTGACAAAGACATGCAAAAAAGAAGATGGAGAAAGTTCAGGGCAATGAGTTACATCCATTTGCCATAGTTCATCAGGTTGCAAAACACAGGGCTTAATACCTTGTGTGACGGGTCAAAGATGTAGGGGTCTACAAGTAGAGCAATTACTAATCTTTTCTTTAGCCTAGCAGTATGGGATTTTGCATAGCTGGTGTAGGGAGCCAGCATTGCTATGCAGAAGAGCATGCTTTTCCTCTGGAGAAGCAAAGGAAACCAGTTTATCAGCCTGCTCATTAGCATAAGTCATGGGGCCAGGGAGACAAGAATGTGTAATATAAATGGGAGAATTGAGGTTTCTAACAACAGATTATAGTTTGAAAAAGAGTTGTTGAAAAATAGGTTGATTGAAGTTTATGGTGGAGGTTTCTATATTTTTAATACAAAAAAAGAATATATAGAGTCAGAGACTATATGAATGGGGTAAGGATGTAGGCAAGTAACTTGAAAAATAATTCATTTTCTTGAGTAGAATAAAATTTAGTATAAAAGACTTTATATTCCTTAAAAGGCTAGAATGAAGCTATGTTGTTTTTAGACACATCTATATAAAAATACTGCAGCCTGTGGTAAAGGCTGTGAGCTGATAATGCAAGAAATAATAAATTCAGTATTTTTAAAGAAGTTCCACAGCTTACCAGAAGGATAATGAAGTGAAATTTCTCCGAAATATTCCAGAAAAGCTATTTGGAAAGTGGTAGAAGTTTATAGTGCATTCTCAAGTTGAGATTTCTTGATAGATATTACAATTTTATGAGGACCAGAGCCAATTAGAGTTTTAGTCCTAATTCTTCCATGGATAATGATTAGAGCAATTAAAACAAGGTAGGGTGTAAGTGACTTTATTCCCCTAAAATGGGTATAGATCCATTCTACTGGGTGTTCTTGCTGGACACAAAGTCCTGTGGGAGAATGAGGAGAGGAGTGTAGAAACAATTCTAGAGGTAAATCTAGTTTGATGTGAGTAATAAATTGTTTTTGTAATTGATTTTGCACCAAATGGAGTTCCTCTTGTGCCTCTTGAGAATGTGAACGAGGGCTATTTAAATCAGGATCTCCTTTTAAAGTATTAAATAGGTTATTTAGTTGGTAATTAGCAATGCCTAAAGAAGGTCTAATAGAATTTATATCATCAAGAGCTTTTGAAAATCATTTGGGTTAATAATTTATCAGTACGGATCTGAGTTATTTGTGGAGTAATACATTGTCTAGTAACACCAAACCCCAAATAATGGTAAGGTGTAGAGGTTTGAATTTTTTCAGGGACAATGATTAATCCAGTTTTTTCAGCATAGTTGAGCTATATCAAACATGTGTTGAGTTATTAAGATAGATGGAGCCAAAAACAATATATCATCTGTATCAGTTCACTTCAGTTCAGTTCAGTCACTCAGGCGTGTCAGACACTTTGCGAGGCCTTTTTGCACGCCAGGCCTCCCTGTCCATCGCCAATTCCTGGATTTCACTCAGACTTCCGTCCGTTGAGTCAGTGATGCCATCCAGCCATCTCATCCTCGGTCATCCCCTTCTTCTGCTGCCCCCAATCCCTCCCAGCATCAAAGTCTTTTCCAATGAGTCAACTCTTGGCGTGAGATGGCCAAAGTACTGGAGTTTCAGCTTTAGCATCATTATTTCCAAAGAAATCCCAGGGCTGATCTCCTTCAGCATGGATTGGTTGGATCTCCTTGGAGTCCAAGGGACACACAAGACTCTTCTCCAACACCACAGTTCAAAAGCATCAATTCTTCAGTGCTCACCCTTCTTCACAGTCCATCTCTCACATCCATGCATGACTACTGGAAAAACCATAGCCTTGACTAGATGGACCTTAGTCAGCAAAGTAATGTCTCTGCTTTTGAATATGCTTTGATTATTTTCATGGCTGCAATCGCCATCTGCAGTGATTTTGGAGCCCAGAAAAATAATGTCTGACACTGTTTCCACTGTTTCTCCATCTATTTTCCATGGAGTGATGGGACCAGATGCCATGATCTTCGTTTTCTGAATGTTGACCTTTAAGCCAACTTTTTTTGCTCTCTTCTTTGACTTTCATCAAGAGGCTTTTTAGTTCCTCTTTACTTTCTGCCATAAGCGTGGTGTCATCTGCATATCTGAAGTTATTGATACTTCTCCCAGCAATCTTGATTCCGAGCTCGTGTTTCTTCCAGTCCAGCGTTTCTCATTATGTACTCTGCATAGAATTTAAACAAGCAGGGTGACAATATACAGCCTTGACGTACTCCTTTTCCTATTTGGAACCAGTCTATTGTTCCAGTTCTAACTGTTGCTTTCTGGCCTGCGTACAGATTTCTCAAGGGGCAGGTTAGGTGGTCTTGTATTCCCATCTATTTCAGAATTTTCCACAGTTTATTAGAGATATCAAGGGAACATTTCATGCAAAGTTGGGCTCGATAAAGGATAGAAATTGTATGGACCTAATAGAAGCAGAAGATATTAAGAAGAGATGGCAATAATACACAGAAGCACTGTACAAAAAAGATCTTCATGACTCGGATAATCACGATGGTGTGATCACTCATCTAGAACCAGACATCTTGGAATATGAAGTCAAGTGGGCCTTAGAAAGCATCATTATGAACAAAGCTAGTGGAGGTGATGGAATTCCAGTCGAGCTATTTCAAATCCTGAAAGATGATGCTGTGAAAGTGCTGCACTCAATATGCCAGCAAATTTGGAAAACTCAGCAGTGGCCACAGGACTGGAAAAGTCAGTTTTCCTTCCAAACCCAAAGAAAGGAAATGCCAAAAAAATACCGCACAATTGTGCTCATCTCACATGCTAGTAAAGTAATGCTTAAAATTTTCCAACCTAGGCTTCAGCAATATGTAAGCTGCGAACTCCCTCATGTCCAAGCTGGTTTTAGAAAAGGCAGATGAACCAGAGATCAAATTGCCAGCATCGACTGGATCATGGAAAAAGCTGCTTTATTGACTATGCCAAAGCCTTTGGCTGCGTGCATCACAATAAACTGTGGAAAATTCTGAAAGAGATGGGAATACTAGACCACCTAACCTGCCTCTTTAGAAATATGTATGCAGGCCAGGAAGCAACAGTTAGGACTGGACATGGAACAACAGACTGCTATAGTGAATAACAAAAAAGTTAGGAAATTGCTTTCTCACAGGCTCAAGGGCTTTGGCTACGTAGTACTGACACATGGTGTGAGAACTCTTCATCCCTTGTGGCAGTACTGTCCAATGGTACCATTTATGAGGCCCAATGTTATTAGAATAAGGGAGCCAGAAAGGGAATCTCTCTTGATCTAAAGGATGTAAAGGTATATTAAAAAAGCAGTCGTGTAAATCAATAATAATGATGTGCCATTTTTGAAGAATAGAGATAGGTGATGGGATTCCTGGTTGTAATGTACCCATAGGTTTCATAGATGCATTAACTTTTCTGAGGTCTGTTAGGAGACACCATTTGTTAGATTCCTTTTTTAATAACAAAAATAGGAAAGTTCCAAGGAGAACAAGATTTCTTAATATGCTTTAATTTTGGTTGTGTATCTATAAATTCCTTAATGGCCTATAATTTCTCTTATGTGAGGGACCACTGCTCTGTCCAAATAGGCTTGTCATTCTTCCAAGTTATTTTAATAATTGTATTGTTTGTTAAATGAGCAGTGGCCCCTAGGAAAATGTGGAATGTATATCTGAGTTTGCCATTGCATAAGTAAGTCCCTTCCTATTAGATTAAGAGGTGCATCTATCACTTAAGGTTTTAATGTTGCAGGTTGGCCTTCTGGTCCCTCACATGGATACATTTAAGTACTCTGATAAACCTCTTGTACTTTGGTTTGAGAAATCCCTGTAATTTGGCAAGGATTTTTTTTTTTTTTTTGTATAGTCCAGGATTTGGGACATAGATATTTAGAAATAATAGTAATATCAGATCCAGTGTCAAGAAGACCAGAGAATCTTTTACCAAATACTTTTGATATTTATAGTCTGTTAGGCAAATTAGATACTACTGACTAAAAGGACTGTTTTTGATCTGTACTGCCTAATCTGCTCGTCCATACATCATTAGAGGAGTTAATAGAAATGTAAGGTAAAAGAGCTAATTGGGCAATTTTATCCCCCTTTTTGAATCGCCATAAAATCTGAGATGATATCATTATTTAAATTTCTCCTTTAAAATCTGAATCAATTACTCCAGGGTGAACAATAATTCCTTTAGAAGTCAAACTAGATTGGCCAAGAAAAAGACCAAAGGTTTGTTGGGGCAGGACTCCAAAAAGTCCAGTAGGTATTCCTAGGGGACTGCTTGAGGGTTTAGGAGAAAGTCATTTAGGGGTGGTATATTGACAGCAGCACTACTGAATGTTGAGGGTTTGAGGGAATAAATGGAATTTGCCTCTGGTTTTTGTTGAAGGGGACCTTGGGAGTCCCCTGCTTGGAGTTTCCCTGCATAAGTTTCCCTTCAATGTCAAATTTAGATTTGCAGTCTTTGGCCCAGTGCATTCCTCTATGGCAGTGAGGGCAGATTTTTGGAGGTTTTTTATTAGCTTTCTTAGGCCAATCCCTTTTAAAATGGTTCTTATCTCCACATGTAAAACAGCCTTCATTTACCTTTCTTTGAAGCAGAACTGAAGAGAAAGGACTACAGATGATGAAGCTGTAGTGAATCTGTTGTCTCCATTTTAGGTAATTTCGTGAGTGTAAATTCAAATTCAAATAAATTGTGTTTATTTACTCAGAGCATGATTGGTTTATTTGCACTTTGAATTCTTTACTAGGCCTTTCTCGTTAGTTTATTTGGGCCAAAGCACTTTGCTAAGTGTCAGCTGAAACCACTTTTAGTTGTATAAAGAGTGTGTGTGTGTTCTGGTCTCAGGTGAAAACTCTCTGTATAAATAAATATGCAGACAATTGCATTTGTATCTCCTTTCTTCGATTTCTATAGTAAAAGATACGAAATGTTTTAGTTATGTGCTTTTATTGTTGCTTAGTATTATCAACACTGTTGCTGTTAGTTGCTGTGAAGTATGCTCCTGAGGAGTACAAGTTGTATTTATTGCCAAATTAAAAGGTTCCCGCAATATGGTCCCTGACTGCTCCTCTCTTCCATTCTCTGTCTTCTACTCTCCTATTTTCCCCACTAATGTACTCTTTTTGACAACACTGGCCTTGGTTTTCCTCCATCAAATTCCATTTCTTCCCGATCCCAAGACTGCAAGTGCTGTTCTTCTGGAAATGCTCTTCCCGCAGGCCCGCATGGCTTGCTACCTCCCTTGTTTGAGCTTCACCAATGCTGTTCAAATAACACAATCAAATCTCCAACCCCCTGTCTTTCCTCCTCCTCCTTAAAGGCACTTGAAGTCTCTATCCTCTTCTTCCCTCTCCAGCCTAAATTTCCTAAATTTTCACAAAAAAAGAAAAAGAAAAAAGGAAAAAAGAAGAGATAATAACATCAGGGCTTTGCTTCTTAGAATTAACTTGAGTCAGTTTCTGTGCCTGCAAATCAAAGATAGTTAATAGTGAGTTGAGTTCTTTCAGGAGCTTCCTCTGTTTTTCTTTTGATACCTCTATATTTTGTTCACACAATGACACTTTGTTTTCTTTACAAATATATTGAAAATGTGTCAAGATTACTATTTTGTTACTGTGCTTTGTGAATTCCCTTGTCTGCCTCGCTTGTTCTTTCAGGTAAAATTTAATATTTTATTAATATCATCTTAAAAGACTGGAAACTTCCCAAATCAGCAAGTTTTGTCCCCTGTTTTAATAATCTTTATCTTAAACATTAAAAAAAAAAAATTCCCTTCATGTTTTACTACAGGCAGCAAGAAAAAACCAGGAAGCACTTTTGGCTGTTTGGATGGAAATCCTCTTAGATAACTCAATTAAGTACAGTTTGTCCTCCCAGCTCATTAGGTGCACCTTCTACTTTTCATAAAACTGCAGATGTAGTGGACTTTCGTCTTCACACTCCCCAGGCTCTTTCCTCCTGCCTCTCCTTTCTGCCAAGCATCCTAGGTGCACAACAGTGATTCCGCTTAGAACATGTTTGCTCAGTGAGCAAACGGGGAGCGATTCCCTGGCTTCAGTGCTTCTGCTGGCCAGAGACTCTGTACCGTTCCCTAAGAACTACATGGTTTCGCTGTCCAACTTCTATCACCTGGCTAGGTCAGTTGCAGTAGTTCATACCCACAAGTGAACTGGCAGGGATTTCTACACGCACATGTGCAGAAACCTACATGTGTACACAGTAACATCGCTGAGGGGAAACCTGTCCTTATGCAGAAGTAAAGCTTTCTTTTCCAGGAACTTGAATTTTGGTAAGCACTCAAATTTCTGCACGCACATGTGCACAAACATGCACGTGTACTCAGTAACATCCCTGAGAGGAAACTTGTCCATATGCAGAAGTACAAGCTTTCTTTTCCAGGAACATTAATTTTGGTAAGCACTCAAATTTCTATGTGCACATGTGCACAAATATATGCATGTACACAGTAAGATCGCTGAGAGGAAACTTGTCCATATTCCGAAGTACAAGTTTTCTTATCCAGGAACATGAATTTTGGTAAGCATCCACATTTCTGTCCTTGTTTTTTCACTTGCTCATCGATTATGTCATGTTACACTTCTAACTCTGTGCCTTATCCTCAAAGGTTCCAAAACCGTGGGATTTGCTATTGATAGGGACAGGCCTGCAGAGCAGCAGGCAGCATTGGAAGTCCTTGCCAAGAACAGCTGTATAACATGTGCCTGCCTTCTGCATTCTCCCATCACCTTGGACAGCTTCACAGTACCAGTCACGTTGGCCTGATCCATTGCCTGTGCATTCCTTCAGGGGACCAGAAAACAAGGACCTCTGAGCTTAGCTGACTTGAAGAACTGCTTTCTCAGTGTGCACCTGTCTAGGTCATTCCGTGTCAATATTGTGCCCCTCTTGCTAGCCTACCACCCGTTACAGCCCCCAGCATTCTGAATGAGGCCCCCTGTTCTTCCTATCTGTGGAGCGTTCTGTGTGCACCATCTACCTGTGCCCCGATGTGCTCTCTCCATGTGGCAGGAAAAGGCCAGAAACGCCTGAACCTCCAAAAGCACCCAGAAACTGTGACAGACCTGGTTCTGATCCAAGGTTGTGAAGAAGGTACACATGGATACAGGGTCTCTTCCGATACCAAGAATGGAACCGGAGGCCATCAAAGAAAGGTGGCATCCCTACACGTCTTCCTTTTGTTTAACCCTACCCATGCACATGGGAGTCCCCCAACAGATGATGCCCTGGGAAACCTGCAGGTTCTGGGCCCAGAGCTAATGCCTCCGTTGGACAGAAAGCAGCGTTACTATCTCAAATGGACCAAGAGGGCTTGAACCACCCATGCCTCAGTGATTTGCTAAATGCCAAGGCTCTCTTTCAGTTGCTCTCATTAGGCCCAGGTAGGACTCCCTACAGTCAGGCATCCCTGCTTCCCTACATAGCACCCGTGCCAAGGAAGCCAGTGCACAGTTGGGCCCAGGGATATCCAAGACGGTCACCTGGAAGGCAGCATCCCTCTGTGTCACCTGGGTGCAGATCCCGTACAACGCAATCAGAGATTCTGCTCCAGCAAGACTACCAGAATCCTCCTTCAGGTACAGACGTGCACCTTTGACACTCAAGCCCCCAAAGCCAGGGGCAAGACCCCAAAGAAAAGGAGGAATTCATATCAGAACTTTCAGCACAGACCATGGGGTATCTTTGGCAGGACTGCTACTGCCTAGAGTCTGGACCCTGAAAACCAGCAGGCCCTGAACTGCCCCAGGGGCTTCTCTGTCTCCACTCCCCTGAGGTCCATTAGGACATGCAGTTTACCCACCGCCCTTGTCTTTTCTCTGTTCCCTCCCTCACAGGCATATCTCGGATAGGGTCACACAGGGAAACCCACTTGCGCATTCCTCGCCTTTGGGCACTTCCAGGGAGGCAGGCTGGAAGTGCCTGGAGGCATGCCTTGCTTACAGACCATGTCTCTCCTAGGATGCCTGTGGTTTGGCAGATACAGCATACTTTAGCGCATCTCATGTTTTGTGTCATATCGTGCCAGTGTGTGCCACCCTCAGGGAGGGCGTGTGCTGGCTGCTGGGCTGATCTGGGGCAGCACTGGTCCAGGACCTTCCCAGTTCTCCTTTTCACATGTGTGTGGAACAATCTCCAGTGCAGCAGGCAATCTATGACTCTTTCTCCTTCAGCTCTCTGCCCATCTCGGCAGGACCTTAGTCTCACCATCCCAGATCTTGCCATAGCCACGTCCCTCATTTCCAGAGGCCAGCCCATGGCCCCACACACGGAGGGCTCCACAGGCAGTGGTTTCAAAGCCCCACCCTACGTGATTTGCTCTGTGTGAATCCTTAGACCATGAAACCCTCTTCCTGATCCAAGGACACACAACAACACGGTAGAACTGATGAGCGTGTTTTGTATCTGGTCTAATTGCAGATATCTGGAGCCACAGTCTGGAGTTATCACTGGCCATCCTTTCCTTGTTCCCATCCTGGGCAGGGTCAATGCAGAGATAAGGCGACAAACCACCTTCAGCCTGGTCGCCTCATGACTCCTCTTCTGGTTGCTCAGCACCTCCTCTCCTGCCACCTTCATCTCTGCCTCTGCCCTGGGCCAGACACACACATACACATACACACACACACACACACAATCACAGCCAGCATAAATAAGCACACGTGTGTATACACACACATGCTCAGCACGGGGACACAGATGCAAACAACGAGCATAGGTGTTTCAGGAGGTGAAGATGACTGAGGCCAGCAATGTCGGAGATGGCGACAGTAGGCACCATGTCCTTCCCTTGGGGCTCCCTGTTCACCTTCTCCACGAACTCTTCCGTATGTTCCCAAGGCAGCCTGAAGCCGCGTCCAGCGCAGCATGTTTGGTGGTTGTGAGACACTGAGTGGTGAATGTGGAAATTCACAGAAGATCCCAAAGTCAGCACACAGGTGCACTGGGACCCCAGAGAGGACAGCTTTTCAATGATAGGCCTTCCCTGGGTAAGGGGTGGGAGTGAAGTGCCCAGGCAATCTCAAACTCAGTGAGCAGCAGGAGGCCAGGGGATGAAAGGACCCACAAAGGATGATTCTGACAAAGATACTTAATACACACTGCCTCTAGTAGTATCACCTGGACTCTGGTGCTGCCACATCAGCTGATTTGATGGAGACTTGCTTCACTCACGGACACACCAAGTCCCCAAATAAACAGTCTCAGGAGGTCACCTGCTACAAGCACAACCCAAACTCAGGCTCCACAGCCATCTTGCATGAGTCTGAGCATCCCCATTTGGGAAAGGACAGTGTCCCTGTAGTATCACACGAGTGTCCCTTCAGGGCCCACCTTCAGACCCCATCTCCACACATGTTTCTGTCAGTTACTCTCATGGAAGAACCTTCCTGCCCAGGGTACTACTTCAGATGATCGTCCCACACATCTTGGCCGACAATCCACTGGCAATATGAGCAAGGTGAGCCAGCAGCCAAGAATCCCAAAGTGATGCTGTGTTCAGGCCCAAAGCAACCACACCTCAGCAATCCTGTTCGACTCTGAGCAGTTGTGACCTGACAACCAGCCGAGAAAGTTAAGGCTCCTGGTGTCCACGCTGCGGCTGGATGCTCCCCGTTCAAAGTCCCAGAACCAGTGGACAGGAGTGGAACAACGTGCCCTATGACCTACAGAGAGACGGGAGATGGGTGTGGATCCCACAGGTGGACACTCCACAACCTTGCACACCCACACATCACCCCAGGAACCACGTTTCACAAGTGATGTCAAGGTAATTCTACTTAGTGGTCACTGTGTTCAAGAAGTAGGGGGGTCCTGAAAGGAAAATATCAACTTGCAGTGGGACGATGGATGGCTCCGCAACAGCACCTGTCAGGATAGGGAGCAGGGAAAAGGTTCCTGCGCCGCCTCCTCTTCCTGAGCAGCAGACTTCAAAGAGCAGCAGAAAGGATACAGCTCGGCCCAGAAGCAAGAGATGCCCCAGGTGATGGCGATCCTCCAAGCCAAGTCAGGCTTCCTCCTCTGATGGTTCTTGCACATGAACTGGAAGTAGGCCCTGCAGTTCTTCTTATGCTCAGAGCTCAGTTCTACCAGCAGGGCAGCCAGTGCCTGCAGCGCATCTTGCCCTGGAAGCTCAGTAGTGCTCCCGGGCCTTCCCTGGCCCTGCTCCTCCACCGTCTTCTCAGCTCCTGGAAGAAGCCCTATTGCTGCTCCTCATCTGCCACAACCTCCATCTCCTCCATGACGTCTTCCGCAAGCAGCTGGAACAACCACCCAATCCCCACCACGTCTCCGTCCACCAGGGGCTCACCGTCGTCCACCGCCTCCACCCTGCATAGCGTGGCTCCTTTGCCTGGCAAAACAACTTGTGGCTGTAAGGTCCCAGCCTCAAAAAGCCTGAGGATGGCAGGCCACCAACCCCAGCGCCCTGAAACCGGAGCTCACAACTAGGAAGGTCTGGGGTCCCAGGATGCTCCTGCATTCCTCTGACGGCCTTTCACACGCCTCTTGGCCCTGGTCGAGACCCCAGCCTGGGGCAGATGCGAAGGGATGGGACATAATAGCACAAGTGGTGTGCAAATGCGGCTCAGGTTTCAGTAATCCTGTGGGACCCACTAGCTCTTTGGGGGCGGGGAGTGAGGGGGATGGTAGGGAAGCGGGGGCTGGTGTGTGTCCGGTGGCCTGAGGCTGAAGAAAGGGGTGGCAGACAGCATGGGACAGGGTGAACAGGCCCTGGGGAAATCAGCCGAATAGGCGGATCCCTAGGCTGTGAGCCACGCATAGGCTGCTGGCCCAAATCTAGTCCAATGGCCGAGAGAGTGGTGGGTGGCACCCTTCTGGACACGCCCCTCAAACGTAGGGAATCTTCCACAGTTCCTGGGCTACAGTGCACCCACATGGCATATACCGCTCCAGGGAGTAATGGGTTTTGCATCTGCTGATACTCCAGGCGCTGTCATTGTCCGGACTCTGGAAATCCCAACGACGGGTTCCTGCTTCACAGTCTGAACAGCTTACTCCTGTGTCCCTCAGGACCCTCAATAACTGAGAAATTTCCCTGAGGATTCAAAGGATAAACAGGGACTCCACGTGGCTGGATACTTTTTCTCCATGGGACACAGAACCTGTTGTCCGGATGCTAGGGGAGAAGGGAAAAACCACACTGTTGGCTACAGTTGATCTCCACTGTTCAGGGACACCAGAGCCTTAGGGTACAGAGCTGGCTCTGTGTCTCTGCATCTCTGCTTCTGGCATAGCACTGTTTTGGCCAATCCTTCCATGTGTGTACCAAGGGCTGGTGTCTGTTTGTCTCCATCTCTCTCAGTGGTGCTCTTGCTGTCTGTCACTCTCTGGACACCAGTGCTCATACGAGAAGTTTATATGAGAAGGCAAGCCCTGCTCCTCCTTAGTGAGTTGCACCCATGGGAGATCAGACTTTGTTAGTCCACACATTCGGAGAGTGCTTTCTCAAACTTGAAAGTCAACGGTGCTCGGTCACTGCTGAACTGCAGAAGGTGCGGTGTGACCCTCCCTCCGTCGCTGGAGAGACGTGAATAGTGCAAAGGCCTCAGGTAGCTTGGCCACACTTTGCACAGATGGAGAAATGGGGCATGGCCTGGGGCCTGAGGGAACTCCCTGAACATTATTTGAATATCTGCCAGGGAGATGGTAAGGGCAGCTCCCCATTAAGTTCCATGACACACTGGTGCCAGAAACATGCATGGCTGCCAATTTACTCTATCGAGGCCCTTTCTAAGCGGTTCTGTTCTCCATGTGAGAACACATTCAAGCCTGCCCGGTCACCCAAGCCTGTGGGGCTGGGAGCAGCAAGAGGATCAAGATAAGCCATCCATCCTATAGTCCTGATACCCAATATATGTGTTCTGCAAAGAGTACAAAGAGTGATGATTCAGACTGGAAGACTGCAGGTAGCAGGTGCTTATGCTGCAGTTCTGGTCCATCACTGAAACCACACAAAATAGGCAAGGGTTGCTCATGCTCATGGTAAGGTCAGGGAAAGTATGCCTGGCACTTGGGAAGGATGGAAAGGCCCTTGTATCAGGGTGTTCAAAGGGCTGTGGGGTCACCCACCGTGGCTTCTGTGTCTGGGATTGCAACCTGTTCTGTGTCTCAGATCTTCTGCACTCTCACTGGTCACCCCCAGGCACTTTATTCCTGCCTCTCCTTTCTGCCAGGCATCCTTGCTGTATCACTGTGATTCCACTCAGAACTTGCTCACTCAGTGAGATAACGGGGATCAGAAAGTATGTCTACATATGTTCTGTGGGTTTGTGTGTGTGTGTGCGCGTGCGCACACGCGTGTGTGTGACTCCCACAACTCAGTTATTTTCGGAATCATTCACCTTTACAACAATAACTGTCAGCTAAGGTGGCTCTGATGTACTGTCTCTGGTCATTTCTGACTTAGAGGCTAATCCTCCTCAGATGCAGGCCTGAAGGAGACACACAGAGTCATGGCTGCAACACTTACAGGTGTGGTCCTGCCCGGACTCTACTCAGCTGTGCCTTTGGAGCCTGCCGATTGCCCAGTACCACACTTCCTTCAGGGTCCACCATTCTGCCCCCTCGCCTCCACCCCTCCTCCTGCTCCTGCCTCTGCACCTCCCCCTCCTCCTGAGCACTGGACCACACGAGTAGCAGAAAGGATACCACGTTGGCCCAGAAGCCAGGGATGCCCTGGATGTTGGCACTCTTCTGAGCCAAGTCACGCTTCCTCCTCTCATGACTCTTGCACATGAACCAAACGTAGGCCCTGCAGGTTTTCTCAGGCTTAGAGCTAAGTTCCACTTACAAGGTCGCCAGTGCCAGCATCTCATCTAGTGCCGGGAGCTCATTCGGGCCTCCAGGCCTTTCCTGGCACTGCTCCTCCAATGTCTTCTCCTCCAGCTCCAGGGAGGACCCTGTTTCTGTTATTCATCTGGCACAACCTCCACATCCTCAGTGATGTCCTCTGCAAGCAGCTGGAAACCCCGTCTGATCCCTGCCACGACTCTGCACCTGGGCCTCGCTGTCCTCTCCTGCCTCCACTCTGAAGAGGGTGGCATCTTCGCCTGGTGTGGCCACTGGTGGCTGCAACGTCCCAGCCATGCACAGCATCACCAGGACAGGCTGTTGCTGGCCAGATGCTAGGGAAGTAGGGAAAAATCCCACCGTTTGTCACGTTGATCTCCATTGTTCAGGGACACCAAATGGGAAAGGGGACGGAATGAATCAAATTCCCCTTTTGATCACTCAACAGGAGGTCCTAGTCACCAGGTCTCATTCATGTTCCTGAAAAAGAAAGCTTGTACTTCAGCATATAGACAAGTTTCCTCTCAGCGATGTTACTGTGTACACGCATATATTTGTGTACATGTGCACGTAGAAATTTGAGTGCTTACCAAAATTCATGTTCCTTGAAAAGAAAGCTTGTACTTCCGCATATGGAGAAGCTTCCTCTCAGGGATGTTACTGTGTACACAAGCGTGTTTGTGCACATATGCGTGCAGAAATTTTAGTGCTTACCAAAATTCAAGTTCCTGGAAAAGAAAGCTTGAACTTCTGCATATGGACAGGTTTCCCCTCAGCGATCTTACTGTGTACACGCATATATTTGTGCACATGTGCACATAGAAATTTGAGTGCTTACCAAAATTAATGTTCCTGGAAAAGAAAGCTTGTACTTCTGCATATGGACAAGTTTCCTCTCAGGGATGTTACTGAGTACACGTGCATGTTTGTGCACATGTGCGTGCAGAAATTTGAGTGCCTACCAAAATTTATGTTCCTGGAAAAGAAAGCTTGTACTTCTGCATATGGACAGGTTTCCTCTCAGCGATGTGACTGTATTCACCAATATATTTGCGCACATGTGTGCGTAGAAATTTGAGTGCTTACCAAAATTCATGTTCCTGGAAACGAAAGCTGTACTTCTGCATATGGACAGGTTTCCCCTCAGCGATGTTACCGTGTACACATGTATGTTTCTGCACATGTGCGTGTAGAAATCCCTGCCAGTTCGCTTGTGAGTATGAGCTACTGCAACTGACCTAGCCAGGTAATAGAAGTTGGACAGCGAAACCATGAAATTCTTAGGGAACGGTACAGAGTCTCTGGCCAGCAGAAGCACTGAAGCCAGGGAATCGCTCCCCGTTTGCTCACTGAGCAAACACGTTCTAGGCGGAATCACAGTCGTGCACCTAGGATGCTTGGCAGAAAGGAGAGGCAGGAGGAGACAGCCTGGGGAGTGTGAAGACGAAAGTCCACTACATCTGCAGTTTATGAAAAGTAGAAAATGTACCTAATGAGCTGGGAGGACAAACTGTACTTAATTAATTATCTAAGAGGATTTCCATCCAAACAGCCAAAAGTGCTTCCTGGTTTCTTCTTGCTGCCTGTAGTAAAACATGAAGGGAATTTTTTTTTAATGTTTAACATAAAGATTATTAAAACAGGGGACAAAACTTGCTGATTTGGGAATTTTCCAGTCTTTTAAGATGACGGAAGATGTTAAAATTAATGACTCTCAAGCAAGATCATATCCAGGGCATTGAGATTAGGTGGTCTAAATATAACATTTTACACCACCGATAGGCCAGTTCTTCTTCATATTATTTTTTATAAACAAAGGTGTTCTAAAGATGAGTGTGACTGTAAAATTCTTCGTTAAGCCTCAGAAAGCTGGAAGGGGATGCCTCTTGGCATTATTTAGTCAGGCCAATATCCTCCAAAGAGTTTAGTGGTGTCACTCAGAGATCCTTTCAGTCACACAATAAGACTTCTACCAAGGTTCAGGGTGTTATCCCTCAGCTATCTCAGCAGAAAACCAAGACAGAGTAAGCCTTATTATGAAGACATGTGTGATTGTGGCTTTGGAGTGGGGTGCTTTGCCTTGAACACCAGTAAGAGTAACAGGAGACACACCAAGGTTTTAAGATAACATATTTAAGTTCAGCTCGGACGGAAAGGACCAGCAATAGTACAAAAGAGAAGCTCTGGACTTCTACCTTCTACAAGCAGGAAGCAGGCTAGGGAGACTGTTTCATGTAACCATATACTAGCCACCTTTCATGCAATGGCATCATGTCAGGGGGTAGAATGAAAAAATCAGAGACTGAAGCCTAGGAAGTGTCCAGGCCTTAAATACTAATCAAAGGACTGCCCGCAAGAACCCATGGGATTTCAGAACTGCTACTATTGACTCCCATCTCCCCTCCCCTTTCTGGAACAGGAGTGTCTATGAAGGTTATCTATGCCTGAACCACCACTGTATGTTGGCTGTGAAAGGGAGCAGATTAACTCATCTCTTTTGTTCACACATCCTCAGGTCTAGAGGAACTACACTTCTATAATTTGAACTGATGTCTTGCAGGCTTGAGAGGCTCTTGGACTGCAAGGAGATCAAACCAGTCAATCCTAAAGTAAATCTCTCCTGCATATTCATTCGAAGGACTGATGCTGAAGCTGAAGCTCCAATACTTGGGCTATGTGATGCGAATAACCGTCTCATTGGAAAAGACCGTGATGCGGAAAAAGATGAGGTAGGAGAAGGGGACAGCAGATGATGGGATTGTTGGATAGCATCATCGACTCAAGGCACTTGAGTTTGAGCAAGCTCCTGGAGTTGATGGACAGGGAAGCCTGCAGTGCTGCAGTCCATGGGGTCGCAAAGAATACGACACAACTGAGCAACAGAACACTTGAGATACTGTACACGTGGACCCTGATCCATAGCTGGACCTGACTTAGATGACAAGGTCCTGAACTTCAAGTTAATGCTGTAACAGATAAATTGTTTAAAAGCATTGGCAGGAAAAGGCATTTTGGACATACACGCATGTGAACAATTTCTGGCCATGTGTGTACCACGTGGTTTTAAATTATGTCCACGGTTCCTTCCTCCGCCCCTTCACTGTGTGGTGGGCTTAGTGGCTCACTTCTCATGTTAGAATACTGTAGAAACGAACAATGAAGCATCTGAGACTAGGTCATAAAAGGCACTGCAGCCTCCTTGCTCATCCTCTTGGATCACTCACTCTAGAAGCCAGCTTAGTCATATCTCGAGAACACTCAGGTAGCCCTTTAGAGAGGCCCATGTGAAAGAACCGAGGCTTTCTCACAACAGCCAGCAAGCAAACTGGTTTCAACAGCTATGTGAGTAAGCCATCTTGGAAGGAAATCCACCAGCGCATGTCAAGGCTTCAGAGGGTGGCAATCTCATGAGACACTGAGCCACAACACTCAGCTGAATTACTCCTGGATTCCCAACTTTCAGCAGCAGTATGAAATAATATTGTTTTAAGCTGCTAGTTTTGGCTAATTGGTTATGCAGCACTAGTTCATTAATGCACTGCCAACTTTGGGCAATGTCTTTATTCAGGGCTGCCTGTCCATCTAGTCCAATCTAATCCAGAATCTGCTACTTCAGTTTAGAAAACATAGCCCACCCTTGATCTGACCACCCTCAGTATCAGATCAAATATCATTTCACTCACCTGAATATCTTATCAGCCTTGCCTAGCCTCAGCAATGATCCTTTCAGTTGAGCCAGAGTCCACCGTCACGCTTATAGTCCTCATTTTAATACGTTTCCATCCACTGACACCCATTCTGTTATTGTTGTCCATTGCTTTTCAGTCTCCCATCTCTGTCTGCAATCCCACGGGCCCACCCTGTTCCTTAGCTATAAATCCCAGCTGCACCCCTCCTGGAGTCACACATAAGCTCAATCTCTCTCCCATGTTATAATATGCCACTGTAGTACTCTTACCTTGAATAAAGTTTTTTTGCCACCTTTCGGAAGTGTTATGAATACTTTTTGAACATTCCCAAGTTCTGTTAGTAAGGATTACTCTCAAAGGAATCTAGTTTTATATCTTTATTTTTTATACTATATTCATTTGAGGGAACAAATTTCTAGAATTAAAACATTTCATGTTTTTACCATACACACAGAAAATATCTTTGAAAATACACTTACATATCTTAAAACATGTAGTAATCTGAAAAGGATGTGTATATAGACATGTCAGTGTATATACACACATACCCTCAGAGCTCCAAGGAAAACTTAATTCTCAGTAAACAATAAATGAAAACATTCAGCCTGAAAATAGTGAACTCTTTGGAATCAAGTTGCCAAAAATCTTAGACAATGAAATTTTAATTAAAAAACATGGATACATAAAAATATTTGGGATTCAGACAAAATTGCTAAATAAAGATAGGTCAACCCCTAAACCATCTCTGGAAAAAAAAAAAAAAAGAGAAATCCTCAGTATCATGTAATAACCTATCATGGAAAAGAACCTACAAAAGAATAGATACGTATCTGCATAACTAAATCACTCTGATATACATCTGAAATTCAACATTGTAAATCTAATATATTTACAGGAAAAAAAATGTGAAGAAACTTCTAAAATACAAAGTTATAAAGAAAAAAAATCCTAAAGAATGTAGGAAGTATCTATGAATTGAAACAAAAATAGAAAACAAAAATAAAGCTTGTTGGGATAAGACGACAAGAGCTGCTTCTTGGAAAAAGAAAATCAGAAACATTGATACAACTGTGGCAAATCTAATAAGGGGACAGGCAGGTTAATTCCAATACTAGAAATGAGGAACGAAATGGGATTCTGAGAGGATAACATTCAACTCTGAGTGGAATTCCTTTTGTTTCAGGAAAGGTCCAGTCAAGCAACAACCTGGGGAAAGAAAGGGAAGGAAAGAAAGAGGAAGAGAGACAAGGGAAGAAAGCAAGAAAAAGAAAGGAGAGGAGAAGGAAGGAACAGTAAATGTCTCAACAAATGTTGTAAACTATCCAATAAAACAATTCTCTTCAAGATCTAAAAGCAGAAACGGAAATTTATTAAGCCAGATACTCATTGCTTTTGATGGTACTCAGAAAAGAAAGCCCACTTACACATCACTGTTTAGAAGTTTAGAACTGGCCAACACAATACGATTATTTTAAAAAAATAAAAATATGCCATGTTATTTGTAAAAAGACAGCAGAAATAATTTTTAAAACATTATTTCTACAAATACTAATTTTACTTACAATGTTTTGGCAACATTAATAAAATAATAAATTTTACCTGAAAGAACAAGCAAGGCAGACAAGGAAATTCACAAAGGGCAGTAACAAAATAATAATCTTGACACATCTTCAATAGTTTGTAAAGAAAACAAAGTGTCATTGTGTGAACAAAATATAGAGGTATCAAAAGAAAAACAGAGGAAGCTCCTGAAAGAACTCAACTCACTATTAACTATCTTTGATTTGCAGGCACAGAAACTGACTCAAGTTAATTCTAAGAAGCAAAGCCCTGATGTTATTATCTCTTCTCTTTTTCATTTTTCTTTTTCTTTCTTTTCTTGTGAAAATTTAGGAAATTTAGGCTGGAGAGGGGAGAAGAGGATAGAGACTTCAAGTGCCTTTAAGGAGGAGGAGGAAAGACAGGGGGTAGGAGATTTGATTGTGTTATTTGAACAGCATTGGTGAAGATTAAACAAGGGAGGTAGCAAGCCATGCAGGCCTATGGGAAGAGTATTTCCAGAAGAACAGCACTTGCAGTCTGGATCGGGAAGAAATGGAATTTGATGGAGGAAAACCAAGGCCAGTGTTGTCAAAAAGAGTACATTAGTGGGGAAAATAGTAGAGTAGAAGACAGAGAATGGAAGAGAGGAAGCAGTCAGGGACCATATTGTGGGAAACTTTTAATTTGGCAATAAATACAACTTGTAGTCCTTAGGAGCATACTTCACAGCAACTAACAGCAACAGTGTAGATAATAGCCACAATAAAAACACATAACTAAAACATTTCATATTTTTTACTACAGAAATCGAAAAAGGATATATGAAAGCAATAGTCTGCATATTTATTTATACAGAGTTTTCTCCTGAGACCAGAACACACACACACTCTTTATACAACTAAAAAGTGGTTTCAGCTGACAGTTAGCAAAGCGCTTTGGCCCAAATAAACTAACCAGAAAGGCATAGTAAAATATTCAAAGTGCAAATAAATCAATCAAGCTTTGAGTAAATAAACACAATTTATTTGAATTTGATTTTACACTCAGGAAATTACCTAAAATGGAGACAACAGGTTCACTACAGCTTCATCATCTGTAGTCCTTCCTCTTCAGTTCTGAGAAGGATGCTAACCGCTTGGTGATGATCTCTTTCCAGCATTTTGTGAAAACTTAGAGGACTTAAAGAAATTGAGGACTGGGGAAAGTGGCGAGAGACAAAGAGGAGGAGAAAGGAAGAGGAAACGGAGAGATTGCTCCTGGCATAAGTCTACAGACAGGATCCCAGCTTCCTGGAATGGTGCACAGAGATTGATAGCTATCCGTGCCAGAAGTGGAGAAGGGGTGACATTCACCTCCAGGAGGAGACTCAACTCCAAGAACCTACAGAGGCAGCCAAGTGCGCTGATGTTCATAAACCAATACTTAGAGGTTACCACACAGGTCTGTGAAAGAGCCCTTGGAGACCGCAAGAAAGAAGGTTTCCACAAGTATAATCACAGATTAGATGGTTGGATAGATTAGAGGAAGGATAACTCTATGACCTGATAATTACTGAAATACATGAGACAATTCTTGCACATCAGACTGTGTCAAGAAAGACGGAAACACATTTAGTTTGATACAATGGGAAATTACACACGCAAAGAATAAGCTGTTAACTGTACTACATTTGTGTCCAAGGCAAGATAAGATACAGAACCGAAATCTTCACATGGTCAACTCGGGTAAGACACATGTAAGTGGAAAATGGAAGCAAGAGTTCCAAAAAGGCTTTAATCACCCTGGACTATTTTTATCCACTATATTTACGATTCTTGGACAACTCCACTGTAGCTTAAGGGTAAGTGAACTCAATTTAGCCCAATTCAAAAGCTGAACAGATTTCCTGTGTTTGATCTTTTTCAGCTACAACTATGGGTCCAGCGCAAATCAAAGTGGACGTCAAGGCTCTTTTTCCTTTGGGAATTTTAACTTGCTTTGCTACTGTGTCTGACACTGATATGCCGACCTCACTGTGACTACAGGCCAGCCAAATGGGAAAGGGGACAGAATGAATCAAATTCCCCTTTTGATCACTCAACAGGAGGTCCACAGGCACCAGGTCTCATTCTATTAGCTATCTCTGCTTCTCCAACTGCAGTCAGTGCTACACAGGGCCTGCTTCATGCTTGCCAGGGTCTCTCACCAAACACAGGCATTTTAACGGCTGGCTTCCTTGAGATGTCCTTGGGCTAGGTAAAATAACTCTGAGACAGTGTTCCTTCTCCCTGGGCTCTGTGCCTGCAGTGAATGTATGCCTCTTCCTCAGCTGGGACAAGAAGCCACAGCTCTTCACTGATTAAATCCTGTATCTGGTCCAAACTCACATCGTAGCTTCTCCATCAACCTCCACTGCACGCTTTCAGAGCCAGGTTATCTTAGATCAGCCCAAGAGGCACTTCAGAGAGTGGCATTCAAATATGGCTATATAGCTGATACTGAGATCTTCAAGGCATGAAAACAGTTCAAAATTACATTGCTAAAACACTCTACAGATTATATGTATAGGAGAGCTTTCGAACTTACAAGTAACATCAAATACCAAAATAGGTTCTTACTTTTCCTTTCTCCACTTCTCTCATTCTCTCTCTCTCTCACACACATGCACACATCCTTTTTACATGTTAAGACAATTACACGAAAACCAGATCATAGATTTTTAAATAGCAGCTCAATATGAAGATCAAACAAAATTGTACTTCCTCTATTTAAAACAAAATCACATAAATTACCCATCGGTTTCCCTATATTTGATATTATTGAATAATGCTATAAGTTGATCTTTTTGTTTTTAATGGGGTTTTTAACTTTGACTGAAATACTTGCTTCAGACTTACTGACGGTAGAATTAACTTTTTTTTTTCTTTTTTTGACCTCCTCCTTTTAGATTTGGGGGGTGATGATTCAACATCAGATGTGTTCACAGTAATGGATGCAACTTCCACCAATTCTGGCTGAAGGGGTTCCAGTGATACCTGAATAACAATTTTTGTTTCAGGAGACAATCCTTCTAGCTGCTTAGGCTTCTTAAACATTTGATGACACTGGGTCTGGTGCTCCCTTTCCTCTTTGGAAGTTAAAAACTGTAGCCGGCATTTGGAACACTGGTGAAAACTCTTTTCCCAGTGCCCTCGATGATGACGTCTGTATGCTGTTGCAGTTTTAAAAATTTTGAGACAAAACGGGGAAAGTAAATTCTTGGTGTTACCACGGTATGCTCTGAAATGTGCATCCACATCTGCAAAAAATGATGATCTGTAACTGCAAACCTGGCATACATAGGGCATTTCACCAGGCTTATGATTGTCTTTCATGTGCTCTAAGAGAACCTGATCTGTCTCAAAGGACAACTCACAGATGTGACAGACTGCGGAGGGCTCCTGGGCCGTGTGGACACTTTCAATGTGACACTGCAGCTGGAAGGGAGTAGGAAACTGGCGGAGGCAGTGCTGGCAGGTGGTGTGGGTTTTCCAGCTGTCACCTCTCTGCCTCTCAAGTTCCAAATGGTGCTCCATGTGATTCATAAACTTGACATTTTTTAGAACTTTCAAGCAGCTGAGGCATTTAAACGCCGTGTGGGTCTTCGGTTCTGGCTGCCCAACTCCTCAATGCTCGCCATAGTAGAAGTCACGAAGTAACACAATCAGATTTCCTTCTGTGGGATCACCAATTTTGTTTGGACTTGCCAAACTTGGAAAATCAGTTTTTGTCCGTCCACTTTCCCCTAAAGGTCTTACAGGCTTGCAATGAACACTGTCCTTTGGAAAAGGTGTTGGACAAGGTTCTCCATTCTGAACATGGCTTAGTGAGGTATGGACACGGTCTGGTGTGCTTTGCTGAGTGGTCTCTGTATGAAAAAAACCTGACGGGGAAAAACCTAAAGAATGTTCCCCTACAATGCCATCACTGAGTTTAGGCCTTCTGGGATTTCTGCGATTTGTTTCACAAGGGGAAACTCACTTTGATACATGAGGACTTTTATTCATATCTCCTGCAGAAACTGCTGTTTCTACTGGATGCTGCAATGAACTTGTGAAGGTAATCAAAGAAGAACATAACTCCTTCGAAAAGCCATCAGGCACTATTTGTGGTGAAATATTTTTATAATCAGCTTGAGACGGAGGTTCAATAATAATAGGACTACCTGTTGATCTTGAGTCAGAGTCAGACACTGGCAAGACAGTCTTTGCTTCTGATGTAGGAGTCACATGACTAACAGGCTGTAATCTGTGAGCGTTACCTTTCCTGAAGTGACCATACCTTTTTCTCCTGGAATAAGAACCTGGGGTATCTCTGTTTAGTATGTTTGAAACGACTGGTTTTGATGCTGAGCTCATCCCAACAAAGATCACGTCAGCATCTTCATTTACATGTTCCACTCCAACCAAGATCACTTCATCATCATCATCATCATCTACTTGTTTTGTCTCTCCCTCCCTTTTCCGTACTTCTGGCTCTTGTTCTTCTTCACGTAAGATACATGGGAGTTCCATATTTTTAATACTTTTTTATTCTTAGAGGGTGCGGCCACAAGTCCCAGTGCTTCCTTTATACAAACTGCCACCTAAGTGTAAACATACTACAGATTAGTTAAGTACAGAAAAATGGGCTATTTGATTATCTCCAAAACTCTAGAGTACTTATACACACCCTTATCTTACAGACAAAGACACTGAGTGTCAACCAGACTCAATGACAGCTAAAAAAAACTACGACTACATGTCTACATGGCTCTAGAATCATAGCTTTGTCGCATGTTCACTTTAACCTCTTCTATTTCAAAAAATAAAGAGGAAAAATAAAAAAAAAAAAACGCCACACTGATCATTAGGTGAAATCACATGTAATGGAGAGTATTTTTACAAAAGCATTGTTCTACAGCGTTTCAAAGCATGGACTTTGGAGACAAAGGAGATTAATTTGGAATTCTAACTTAACCACACACCAGTTGCGTCTTCTTGGGCAAATTTGTAACTTTTAAATGTGTTTCTTTATTTTAAAGACAAACATGCTTATTTCTTAGACTTAAGGTTAACAGCATTTTTAAAAGGCATCAGCTATTCAATGGCATCTTGTTTTGTAGTAAAAATGGAATAAAATGTATCTTAAATGCACATTACAACCGATCCACAAATTCTAATTTCATAAATGTTAACAAACAAAATAGGTAGCAAATTCAAAGTATAATCTATCTATACCTAGTTAACAAACAGCATAATTCAATGTCAAGCACTTAATTCAGGCCTAGGAAACTGAGAATGAGCTCTCTTTGATCATCTCACCCCAATTCCACACTGATATATCCTAAATTTCTCCCTCTAATCCTGGCTAAACTTCAATCCAACAATGCTTCATCTTTATGCCACACGTCTCTTCCCCACATAGCAGGCAAAGTGATGCCAGTCTTTCTCATACCAATATCAGACAGAGACATCACACACACACACACACACACACACACACACACACACACACCCCTGATATCCCTTATGAATACAGGTGAAAGAGTCCTCAACAAAATACTGGCAAACAAAATCCAACAGCATATAAACAAGACTGTATACCATGATCACATGCGATTTAGGGAGGTATGCAAAGTTGGTTCATTATAGGAAAGTCAATCAACATTATGCCATTTTAAAACAATAAAACAAATAACACATCTGCCTGAAGAAAAAGCATTTCCCTGAATCTAGCACCTTTTCATACCGGGGTTAAAAGAACACTTAATAATTAAGAACAGAAGAGAACTTTCTCAATCGAAGGGCACCTGTAAAAAGACCCACAGCTAACATCATACTTAAGAATGAAAACTGAAAGCTTTCCCTCTAAGACTGGGAACAACACAAGGAAGTCTATTACACACTTTGGCTCAACATTATACTGGCAGTTTTACAACCAGAGCAATCAGGTAACAAAAGAGAATTGTTGCTGTAGTTTCAAAAACAACAACAACAACAACAACGAAAAAACAGAAAACAGCCTTCATAATGGAAAGGAAAAAGTCAAAGTATATTGGAGATATCATACTTTTGTATAGAAAATCTTGAAGAAAACACAAGTATTAGAATTAATATAAAGCTTGCAGAATAGAAGACAAATATTTTAAAAGTCAACCACATTTTATACAGTAGCAACAAATGTTGTTAAGTAAATACTTGAATCTACACTAGCATTCAAAAGAATACTTAGGAAGTCAGAAAGAGAAAGACAATATATTCTTTTGAATGGCTGAGTAATACTCCACTGTGTAGATGTACCACAACTTTCTGATCCATTTATCTGTTGGTGGATATCTAGGTTGTTCCATGTCCTGGCTATTATAAAGAGTGCTGCGATGAACACCGGGGTACATGCGTCTCTTTCAATTCTGGTTTCCTCAGTGTGTATGCCCAGCAGTGGGATTGCTGGGTCATACGGCAGTTCTATTTGCCATTTTTTAAGGAATCGCCACACTGTTCTCCATAGTGGCTGTACTAGATTGCATTCCCACCAACAGTGTAAGAGGGTTCCCTTTTCTCCACACCCTCTCCAGCATTTATTGCTTGCACACTTTATAGGAATCAATTCTAATGAGATGGATGAAACTGGAGCCGATTATACACAGTGAAGTGAGCCAGAAAAAAAACACCAATACAGTATACTAACACATATATATGGAATTTAGAAAGATGGTAATGATAACCCTGTATGAGAGACAGCAGAAGAGACACAACTGGATCCTTGTGTGTTACAGATAGATTTTAAAATGGTGCAACTGCTACAGAAAACAGTTTAAAGGCTCCTCGAAAAATTAAAAAACTAGAGCTGACACATGATTCAGCAATTCCACTTCAGGATATAAATACAAAAGAAGTTAACATGGGGTCTTGGGATATCTGCAGAGCCGTGCTCACAGCAGCACGAAGCACAACAACTAAGAGGTGGAAGCATCGAAATGGCCATCAAATGTGATATATACACACAATGAAATATTATTTAGCCATATAGAGAAAATTCTGTCACATGCTACAACATGCATGATCATTTCAGACATCAAGCCAAATGCAATAACCCAGTCGTACAAAAAGACAAATACTGTAAGTTTCTACTTGCATGAAATAGCTAACACAGTTAAGCAATAGAAAGGAAACAAAAAGGAACGATGGAGTCCATGGTCTAGGTCAATGGGCAAGAAAAGACGACTTGCTGTTTAATGGGACAAGTGATGGGTACAGAGTTTCGAGTTTGCAAGCTGTAAAGGTGTAGAGATCTGCTTCATAACAATGTGATAAGGAATTCCCTCGTAGTTCAGAGGTTAGGACTCCACAGTGTCCTATCAGGGGCCTGGGTATGATCCTCAACCAGGGAACTGTCATTCAAGCTGCACAACACAGCTAAAACAATGACAACAACAACAAATCAACACTGTGACTATGTGTGTGTATATGTCTTAATCACTCAGTTGTGCCCAACTTTGCATCCCCCGGGACTAAAGCTCACCACGTTCCCTTCTCCATCGGATTTGCAGTGGGTTGCCATTTCTTTCTCCAAAAGGCTGATGAAAGTGTGCAAAATACTTAGCATGCCAAAATGGTTAAAATGGTAAAAATTTAACTTAGATGTTTTCTACAACAATTAAAAACAGAAAAGCATTTAACAACCAGAAAAATAATTTGAATAGACATTTCCGACTCTTTGCAACCCCATGGACTGTAGCCTACCAGGCTCCTCCGTTCATGGGATTTTCCAGGCAAGAGTGCTGGAGTGGATTACCATTTCCTTCTCAAGGCGATCTTCCCCACCCAGGAACTGATCCCAGGTCTCCTACCTTGCAGGCAGACACTTTCCCTTCTGAGCCACCAGGGAAGCCCCGAGCAAAATGTCAATCAGTCTCACTGAGATACTATTTCACACCCATACTACTTCACATCCAATCAAAAGGACGAATAATAACAAGTGCGGCAGAGGATGTGGAGAAAAGGAATCTTCATGATATTGTTGAGGTAATTGCTGTAAAATGGTACAACCACTCTTGCAAAAGTGGTTGGACAGTACCTCAAAAATTAAATGTAGAGTAGAGATATGATCCAGGAATTTCCCTCTTTTGTATATATGCACCAACACTGAAAATGTTCAGTCCATGCAAAATCAGTGTTCACAGCAACATTACTCGCAATAGCCACAAAGAGTACACCATCCACGTATTATCCATTCATTGACGAATGGATAAACAAACTGTGGTATATGCTCAAAATGGACTGCATGGAAGCCATTTACCATATTCATATACCATATTCAGCCATAAAAATAAAACAAAAACATTCACTGCTATACAAGCATGAAAACGATGAATCTTGAAAGTACACAAACGAGGGGACTTTCCTGGCGATCCAGGGTTTAAGACTCTCCACAGGTGCCATCCCTGGGCTGGGAACTAAGATCCCACATGCCACATAGCTAAATAAATAAATATTTAAAAAGAAAATATGACATCTGAATAAAGGCAGGCACAAAGGTCACACATTGTATGTGGGAGAACTGTAGGTGGAAGACAAGCAGAAAGAGAAGCGCTCTGTAATCCAAGTGAAACATTTTTTTTCGGGGAGGAGGAAATGAACTACTCTGATAGAGGCTGCCAATAAATTAAATAAAATAACAATTAAAAATTCACCACTGAGTTAAACATTTGAATTCACCTGTGGCCTTGACAAGAGTGGCTTTATGGGAAAATGAGAGAACTCGAGATAACAAAGTCTAGGAACAACTCTGCAGAGGTCTATCACAAGCAAATATGAAATAAAAGCAGCAGAAGCAGGAGGTGTCACCAAAAGATGGATTTTCAACGACAGGTCACATTATAGTCAGTCTGTTTGCTGATGGGAACCATCCAGAGAAACAGAAACCTTAATCCAGGACAAAGAGGAGACTTGCTAGAACATCAAGAAATGAGTAGGTCTACAACTGAGTAGATCAAAATTGAGTGCACCAAGCCAGAGAGCACACAAGCTGGAGAAGGCAATGGAAACCCACACCAGTACTCTGGCCTGGAATATCCCACAGATGGAGGAGCCCGGTAGGCCGCAGTCCATGCGGTTTCGAAGGGTCGGACACGACTGAGCGACTTCACTCTCATGCACTGGAGAAGGAAATTCTCCAGCGTTCTTGCCTGGAGAATCCCAGATAAGGGAGAGCCTTGTGGGTGGCTGTCCATGAGACTGCAGAGTCGGACACGACTGAAGCAGCTTAGCAACAGTAGCAGCACACAAGAAGGGTACACAAGCCAAATAATTTGCTCACAATGACAGACCTGAGATCATATGAAAAAAAAAAAGGCTGGCATAGTGGATTAATGGGTATGGTAACCAGCCTTCAAGTGAATTCAATCTCCTGATATTCCCACCCCTGTGTAGTTCTCTCTCAATCTATCAGAGGGTAGACCTGTGAGACTAAGCAAATACACAAGTGAAGATGTGTAACATCTGAAAAAAAAAACTCTGCACTTTATCATGGGTCAAGCGCTTTCCTGAATCACTCATTCTGAGAAAAGACAGCAGCCTCCACAAGAGAAACACCTTGGAGAGGCCCACAGAAGGAGGAACTGAGGCTTCATGATTACAGCCAAATGAGAGAGCTTAGATTCAACAAGCTAAGTCTTCAGAGGTTGCCAAGCCAGACAAAAGCTTGACTACTACCTCAGGAGAGATCCTAGGCCAAGAGATAACAAGTGGTAAGTTCGTTCAAACTATTCCATTTTGAGATCATATGTACAACACAAACATTTGAAGTTCTAATACCATTCACATCATACTTACACACAGAACACTTCTCCCATAAATATAGCAAAAATCAAACCACACACACACACACACACACACACACACACACACTCACCCAATCCAAAGCACCGAAACACAGGAGTTGCCTAACAGTCCAGTGGTTTGGGTAGGACTCAGCCCTCTCACTGCCAGGATCCTGTGTTCGATCCCTGGCTGGGAAACTAATATCCTATGAAGCCACATGTTGTGACCAAAACAAAACATGCTGTGAAGTTCAAAGCTGTACCAGCAAGATAAGTATACAACACAGCTGTAGGCACAAGTTGCTGGGCATAGAGCTTCCTATGATCTTGTTTACTCGCATGAAATGAACTCAGATGGTGCCTCACCCCCATCCAGTGGAGTTCACTTACTTAATGAAGAAAAGCCCTTAAGGGTACAGAAATGAGCAAGCAGTCTCACGTGAACATGTTAAATCACAGGATATTTTCTCTGAATGAACCACTGGATTCATTCATTCATTTGGCCATGCTGTTTGGCTTGTGGGGTCCCAGTTCCCTGACCAGAGATTGAATCCAGACCACTGCAGTGAAAGCCCAGAATCCTAATTACCAGGCCACCAGGGAACCCCCACACCTGCATTGCTTTGCTTTCCTAGCTAAAACCTTAGGATATGTGCATTGCCCCATTTTAGCCTCACCAAGTGGTAGGAGTCAGCTCTACACAGCGTAAGACCCATAGTGTTCTTACTTTTTTTCTTTCAAGAAGGCAGGGGAAAGCAAGCCACCCTGCCTGTTTTTAAGCTTGCCACTCAGAAAGCTGCAAACCTGAAACCATGATGGCCCTGAAGTCAGCACCCGCAATCAGGGTCAGGTAATCCCCAATCAGGAATACTCTCTCTCAACAGCAACGTGTCAGCCGACGAATGAAAGGAGAAAAACGCAATGTAAGAAAGCCACAACTTTGTCCCTTATTGTAAAGATGTCTGTCACCTTACCTCAGGGGCCCACTGAAATCCTGAGCGCTTGAGACCTCCCAGGCAGCACACGGTCACATCCTGGGGACAAGCACAGGAAAAGGCCAGGGTGAGTCCCCTGTTCTGGGAACATTCTATCCCCCCAGGCCCTACCTGGTCCTACCCTACGGATGCTGACCAGGCGTCTCACACTCAACCAGACCAAGTGATTGAACTCCTTTGCCCTGAGCTTCTTCCTCCCACCTCCCTTCTCTCAGTAACAAACAAACAAATACCTCATCTGCCAACTTCCCGAACCAAAGGCCTGAATCTCGGGGCCCCCAGGGACGGGGCAGCCCTGGAGGCCGAGGAGAGGCAGAGGAACCAGAAAAACGACTAAAGCACCAGGGCAGTGAAGAGGCTGCTAGATAGATGTTTTTTTTGTTTTTCCTTTTGTTTTTTTTTCTGCTCCTGCCTGACTGTGCCTGGGTGCAGAACCGGGTTGGGCCGTGAAGATTTGTGCATCTGTGTTTAAATACATTAGGTTCCACAGGAGAGCTAGGTGCCAGGGGCCAGGGGCCTAAGAGGCCCTTTCCACGAGCTGGCTTGTCCCGACCCTGGGCAGGAAAGCTGCTGGAGAGCAGAGCCCGCCCAGACTAGAGAGGGGAGAGGGCGAAAGGAGCCTGAAGCCTGTGGATCCTGCCACAAGCTCTCACCGCCCTCACCAGCTGCCCCGCCCAGCAAGGCCTCGTTTGAGTGGGGACCCGAGAAACCCTCCCTTTAGCCGTCAGGCACTGCTTTGGCTGAACCACGCTCCAGTCCTTACCGGTCCCCATTGAGGGAGGAGAAGGAACTGCTGGCAGCTCACCTGCCCTAGGCAGTTCCAAGATTAACCCTGAGTAGTCGAGCCTGAGGGAATCTGGCCTCCTCAGGTCTGGAGCGCCGTCAGCTCCCCCTACAGGCCTGCGGGCTGCCTCCGATGATTGGCTGCCAGATGTCGGCGCCTGCAATCTGATTGGCCGCGAGGCCAAGTTGGGCGCATGCGCGCGCGATGAGCCCTCCCTCCACCCCCTCACCCCGTAAAAGCACCCACTGTAGGCGTGGTCAGGCTGAATCTGAATCTCAAGGATCTTGGGTCAAGATTCCTCAGCTCACCAAACGTGAAGAAAGAAAAAACAGATGGCACAGTCGCCAGGGCTCAGGGCTGAGAACGGCCTCCGAGTCTACCAGGGGAGTCCAGTGATGGTGTCCGGCACTCACAGCCCTCAGGGGTGACCTCCCTTAAGCCAGTTCTTTGCTTAAGGAACTTGACCGTACAGTGGATCTTGGCGCCCCTCCTCTTGGAATTACGTTTCAATCAATGCAGGGCAGCCTGCCCCTGTTTTTTGCACTGTCTATTGTGAGCTGAGAATGAGCTTTACTTCTTCTTCTTCTTCTTCTTCTTCTTCTTCTTCTTCTTCTTCTTCTTCTTCTTCTTCTTCTTCTTCTTCTTCTTCTTCTTCCTCTTCCTCTTCCTCTTCCTCTTCCTCTTCCTCTTCCTCTTCCTCTTCCTCTTCCTCTTCCTCTTCCTCTTCCTCTTCCTCTCCTCCTCCTCCTCCTCCTCCTCCTCCTCCTCCTCCTCCTCCTCCTTCTCCTCCTTCTTCTTTTTAATTTTAGAGCTTTACACCTTTAATGGCTGAGGAAAACCGAAAAGAATTTTATTTTCTGATGTGAAAATTGTGTGTAATTCAGTTTTCAGAGTCCTTAAAGGTGGAACAGGGACTTGCCAGCTTCTTTGGTTACCCTCCATGCCTGAAAACTTAATTAATTGACAATGATCATATTCACAAAGCCTAACATATTTCTTTTTTGGCCCTTTACAGAGTGTTTTTTAAATGCCCTGTTCTGCTGGAAGTCTCCTAGTAGTCATATGGGAGAATAAAGTTTTGGTTTTGTTACAATATTTCTTCTCCATTATATTCATTTTTCATTCTTTACTAATTTCATTCCTTCATATCACTATAAGTTTCCTTTAATGGAAGCAATGAAATAACATCAAAGAAAATACCTCTGTTGGTAGTTTTAACAGGTAACATGTTAGAAGGTATATGCTCAACCAAAAATATGTTGTATATATACAGTAAATACCACTTTAAGTGGCTTCAGAACTTGTATCTGGTATCAAGTCACTAGGAAGGTTTGTTGAACATCCAATATTCTAACCTCCAGCTGTTCTCAACTTCAAAAAAATACAACTTTTTCAATAATTTGTTATCTCAAGTTTAAACTCCCTTTTAGCCACATATATGAACATGCTTTCTAGGTCACATGATTGAATCTGACCTATTGCCAAAAAGTGAAAATTTTGGAATACCTTTCTCAAAAGAGAGATGTTGTTTTCTTCTTCCAGAAAGACTGGTAGTGCAGCTGATCTTTGAACAGTTTGTCGGTTTTTGTTTTCTCCATAAAGATTAAGCTGTCGAATTAAACTTTTCATGCTCTTGGTTTCAAATTTTCTGAAAGGCTCCTTTCTTTCCAAGACTTCTTTCCTGAAGAGTTCTTCATTGATCACTCTACATGTGCCTGTCTCATCCCACCAAATAGATTTAAACTGATCACTTTCCACAATATTCCAAAGATTTTGTGGAAATGTGAGTGAAAGAAAATCATTCACATCATCTGTTTCAGAGACAGAATATGTGTAGTGTGGCCTTTTGATCACCAGATCCTCAGACAAAGCCTGAAAAGCATATTCCTCAATCATAGATCTCAAAACTGAGTCCCCGGTTGTATAATCATACCAATAAGATCTAACGGAGGTTTCTGAACCGGTGGACTCACCTTTAGGAGGTCCATCTTGAATTTCTGAAGAAATATGTGCCATCTCAGGGAAATCTTTCTTCAGATAATTTTCTCATTTGTCTGCGTTTACACAATGCAACTTCAAATGATGTTTGGCTGGCCTACAGAGAGAAACTCTCTGGACAATCACAGAGGTCCTCCCAGTCAACAGCTGTGACATCACAAAATCACTGGTCTCCTAGCAATCGAAGGTTAGTTGTGACATGACAAAGTCACTGGTCTCCTAGCAACTGAAGGGTAATGTTCAACCAAGTGTTTACTTCAGCATCAACTTAAAATACAGACTGCTGGCAGAAATACTAACCAAAACCATGAAGCATGCTAAATCTCATTAGGAAAGTTGGCCTTTTTTTTTTTTTGGGTGTGGGGGGTTCCTGTGTTTGGGATGGTCTTTCTCTTTCTGGCAGTTTGTGGTTCCTCTTTATTGTGGAGGTTCCTCCCTGTGGCTGGGGTTGGACGAGTGGCTTGTCAGGTTTCCTGGTTAGGGAAGCTTGTGTCAGTGTTCCGGTGGGTGGAGCTGCATCTCTTCTCTCTGGAGGGCAATGAAGTGTCCAGTAGTGAGGTTTGAGATGTCTATGGGTTTGGTGTTTGGGCAACCTGTATATTGAAGCTCCGGGCTCTGTTCCTGTGTTGCTGGAGAATTTGCATGGTATGTCTTCCCCTGGAACTTGTTGGCTCTTGGTGGTGCTTGGTTTCAATGTAGGTATGGAGCTTTTTGGAAGATTTCCTTTTTTTTTAATAAATTTATTATTTTAATTGTAGGATAATTACTCTACATTATTGTAATGATTTTGCCATACATTAACATATGTCCACCACAAGTGTACACATGTTCCCTTTCCTGAACCCCTTCCCTTCTGCCAACCCGTACCATCCCTCTGGGTCGTCCTAGTGCACCAGCCCCAAGCATCCAGTATCATGCATTCAACCTGGCCTGGTGACCCATTTCATATATGATATTATACATGTTTCAATGCCATTCTTCCAAAACATCCCACCCTCTCACTCTCCCACAGAGTGCAAAAGAATGTTCTATACATCTGTGTCTCTTTTGTTATCTCGCATACAGGGTTATCGAAAACTCACATCAATAAATCCACTTTATTTCTGAAATAAAAGTGATTTATCATCCTTCTATGCACACATTCTTAATATTCAGTACTGTTACCCTAGCAGACTTGGTCTACTTGCTTCTGTTCAAACAAATTTATGAATTGACTGTGGGTTTCAGTGTGGGGGGGGTGGGAAGTGCTTATTGTAGGATGAAGCAAGGTGTCTTAGCAGCTGGTGCTTCAAAAACGCAAATCCCCAAATACTTTCAGGGGAAATATTTTAATGGCTGAGTGAGGGTGGAACATGGGGTCTGTGATCAATATTGGGACATTCTACAAATGGCCTATTAGTGAGGATACTGGGAGTTCACATCATTGACCGTCTAGTTCCAACTATGCACTTACATTTCAGCCTGGTTTGGGCTTTAGCATCTCTAAAATTGTTCACAGGATATTGCTCAGAATGTCAGCGATGGTCCTTGCTGCTGCTGCTGCTAATTCGCGTCAGTCGTGCCCGACTCTGTGCGACCCCAAAGATGGCAGCCCACCAGGTTCCCCCATCCCTGGGATTCTCCAGGCAGAACACTGGAGTGGGTTGCCATTTCCTTCTCCACGCTGGCCCTTGAGGAGGGACTAAAGACCCTTGAGTTTTATTAGTGACTAAATCATTATTATTGTCTATCACTTGATTGTTTTCCTTAGTTTCTGTCTTTTCTAGCTTCTCTGATTAAAATTCCTTTTGAACATGAGGAGGTCTACAATCTCCTACCTCTCTCTCTCGATTTCCATGTTTTTCAATCTTAAGAAGGGACTGCTTAGTACAATAAAGAAAAATAAGTCTTGGACTTAGAGCTCTATCATAAATATGACAGAAAATCTCAGTGCAGGTTCCGTTTCTTTTTCAGGTTTCCCAGCTCTTGGAGTGATTGAGTCAGCAACAACTTTGGCTCTTTCCTGTTGAGATGGAGCATGGAGTTGGAAATAATTCTAAAATCTAGGCTTGCTATCAACAGTTTATGATATGAAAATGTGTCTCTCTTTATATATATATATATATATATTATATATATGTCTATGTCAGTATTTTGTCATTAAACTGGACAAACATTTGAAAATTGGTCTTTATTTATGAAAAGGAGAGAGGTGAGTGATATAAAAGAGTCCTCATATGTTACATGCAGCCAAGGAAACATATTTTGAAGTATTTCAACTTACGTAATATTCAACAATCGAGTAGAATTTGAATCATTCTACATTTGGGTTTTATTGTTTTCCCATTTCTATTACACCTAACATGAATTAGAAGCCATTGCACTTTTTTTCATACACACACTCATGCATAGACAGGTGTATATGTGTATATATGTCAAAATATAATTTTTGGCAACTTTATTTAGGTCACCACACTCATTGCTAGCTCCCAAGATCTTAATAAACTGTTTGGGAAGCCCTACATTACTTAATATCTTTCTGGCTGAAGCATTCATCTCGTTGCTGAAAAGCTCTCCTTTCATCTAGCTCATTTTCCACTATTCTTTCTGTAATAAGAGTTAGGGCTCATACTTATGAGGGCACCTTGAACCCAGAAAACTGCAACTCAAGCTTACTTAGTGATATTGTTCCAAACATGCTGCTGTTTTCCTCACGTTGGACGCAATTTGACTTGATTTATTTCTAATATAAATTTGTTTATTTTCATAGTAGTCTAATTGCTTTACAATATTGTATTGTTTTTGCCATACATTAACATGGATCTGCCACGGGTGTACACGTGTTCCCTATCCTGAAAACCCCTGCTACCTCCCTCCTCAACCATTCCTCATGGTTACCCCTGTGCACCAGCCCCGAGGATCCTGTATCACGCATCAAACTGGTCTGGCGATTCGTTTGACAAATAATATTACACATGCTTCAATGCCATTATCCCAGATCATCCTACCCTCGCCCTCTCTCGCAGAGTCCAAAAGACTGTTCTATACATCTGTGTCTATTTTGCTGTCTCACGTACAGGTTTATCATGACCATCTTTCTAAATTCCACACATATGCGCTCGTTTGCTCTATTGGTATTTTTCTTTCTGGCTAACTTCACTGTGTATAATAGGCTTCAATTTCATCCACCTCACTAGAACGGACTGAAATGTATTCTTTTTAGTGCCTGAGTAATACTCCATCACGTATATGTACCACAGCTTTCTTATCCTTTAGTATACTGATGGACATCTAGGTTGCATCCGTGCCTTGGCTATTAGAAACAGTGCTGTGATGAACAATGGGGTACACGTGTCTCTTTCAGTTCTGGTTTCCTTGGTGGGTATGGCCAGGGGTGGGATTACTGCATCATATGACAGTCCTATTTACAGTTTGTTTGTTTGTTTGTTTGTTTAAGGAATCTCCACAGTGTTCTCCATAGTGGCTGTACCAGTTTGCAATTCCACTAACAGTGTCAGAGCGTTCCCTTTTCTCCACACCCTCCCCAGCATTTATTGCTTGTAGACTTTTGGATAGCACTCATTCTGACTGGCGTGAAATGGTACCTCATTATCGTTTTGATTAGCATTTTTCTGATAGTGAGTGATGTTGAGAATCTTTTCATGTGTTTGTTAGGCATGTGTATGTCGTCTTTGGAGAAATGTTTGTTTACTCCTTTCACCTATTTTATCATGGGGTCGTTTATTTTCCTGGAATTGAGGTTCAGGAGTTGTTTGTATATTTTTGAGCTAAATTCTTTATCAGTTGCTTCAGTTCAGTTCAGTTCAGTTCAGTTCAGTCGTGTGTGACTTTTTGAACCCCCATAAATTGCAGCACACCAGGACTCCCTGTCCATCACCAGCTCCCTGAGCTCACGCAAACTCACATCCATCGAGTCACTGATGCCATCCAGCCATCTCATCCTCTGTCGTCCCCTTCTCCTGCCTCCAATCCCTCCAAGCTTCAGAGTTTTCCAGTGAGTCACCTCTTCATATGAGGTGACCAAAGTACTGGAGTTTCAGCTTTAGCATCATTTCTTCCAAAGAACACCCAGGAATGATCTTCTTTAGAATGGACTGGATGGACCTCCTTGCAGTCCAAGGGACTCTCAAGAGTCTTTTCCAACACTACAGTTCAAAAGCATCAATTCTGCAGTGCTCAGCTTTCTTCATAGTGCAACTCTCATATCCTAACAAGACTACTGGAAAAACCATAGTCTTGACTAGATGGAACTTTGTTGGCAAAAATAATGTCTCTGCTTTTGAATATGCTATCTAGGATGGTCATAACTTTCCTGTCATAGGGCAAGCGTCTTTTAATTTCATGGCTGCAGTCACCATCTGCAGGGATTTTGGAGCCCCCCAAAATAAACTCTGACACTGTTTCCCCATCTATTTCCCATGAAGTCATGCGACCAGATGCCATGATCTTAGTTTTCTGAATTTTGAGCTTTCAGGCAACATTTTCACTCTCCTCCTTCAGTTTCATCAAGAAGCTTTTTAGTTCCTCTTCACTTTCTGCCGTAAGGGTGGTGTCATCTGCATATCTCAGGTGATTGTTATTTCTCCTGGCAGTCTTTGTTCCAGCTTGTGCTTCTTCCAGCCCAGTATTTCTCGTGATATACTCTGCATATAAATTAAACAAGCAGAGTGACAATACATAGCCGTGACGGACTTGTTTTCCTATTTATAACCAGTCTGTAGTTCCATGTCCTGTTCGAACTGCTGCTTCCTGACCTGCATATAGGTTTCTCAAGAGGCAGGTCAGGTGGTCTGCTATCCCCATCACTTTCGGAATTTTCCACAGTTTATTGTGATCCACAGAGTAAAAGACTTTGGCATAGTCAATAAGGCAGAAATAGATGTTATTCTGGAACTCTCTTGATTTGTCAATGATCCAGCTAATGTTGGCTTTTTGATCTCTGGTGCCTCAGCCTTTTGTAAAACCAGCTCGAACATCTGGAAGTTCATGGTTAATGTATTCCTGAAGCCTGGCTTGGGGAATTTTGAGCAGTACTTTACTAGCGTGTGAGATGGATGCAATTGTGCCGTGATTTGAGTATTCTTTGGCTCTGCCTTTCTTTGGGATTGGAATGAAAACTGACCTTTTCCAGCCCTTTAGCCGCTGGTGAGTTTTCCAAATGTGCTGCCATATTGAGTGACGCACTTTCACAGCATCACTAAAAGGGGGCACAATCCCTAAACAGACGTTTCTTTAAAGGAGACATACAGATGGCTAACAAACACATGAAATATGCTTAAAATCATTCATCATTAGAGAAACAAAAATTAAAATTGAATGTGTAGTCATATCACACGGTTCAGAGTGGCCATCACCAGAAATTCTACAAGCAAGAAATCCTGTGGAGGCTGTGGAGAAAAGCTAACCCTAATATACTGCTAGTGGTAACACAAACTGGTACAACCTGTATGCAGAACAGTTTGGTGATTCCTTGAGAAACTTGGACTACAACTGTCATGTGACTGAACAACCCCCCTTCTTGGCATATATCCAGAGGGGATTACAATCAAAAGAGACACATGTGCCCCAATGTTTATTACAATTCTGTTTCTGAAAGCTATGACATGCACGTAATCTAGATGCACATCACCAGATGAAAATATAAGGAAGTTGTGCTATATATTCAAATAGAATATTACTTAGCTACAGAAAAACATATATTTGTGTCTCTTTTAGTGGGGCAGTTCAACCTGCAGCCTATTATACAGAGTAAAAAAAAAAGTAAGAAAGAGAAAGGCAAATGTTGTTTATTAATGCGTATAAATGGAATTTAGGAACACAGTAACAATGATTCTGCATGAAGGCTAGTAAAAAAGATCCACATATAAAGAACAGACTCTGAGACTCAATGGGAGAGTTCAAGGATGGGATGATTTCAGAAAATAGCATTGAAACAGGTACATTACCATACATAAAAGAGATGACCAGTGCAAGTTCAATGCATGAAAGATGCATCCAACTCTTGTGCTGTGGACGAACCCAGAAGCATGGGGTAACAAGGGAGGTTTGAGTTGTGTTCAGGATAGGGGGACACATGTATCCATGCGGCTGATTCATGTTGATGTGTATGTCAAAAACCATCACAGTAATACACAGTAATTCTATTCCAATTAAAATAAATCATTTTTTAAAATAAATATGAATAAATACAAAAAGAATGCATTCAGAAATAGCAGGGACATGCTCCAGAATACAACCTCAACAGTTGTTTCATATCTCTTCAAGAAAGAGGGCTTAGGAGGGGCAGAACATGTGTGCTGGTATAAAAGCTGAAAGTCGAAGAAGATAAGCTTGAGATTGCAACTATGCAGTTGCAGCATGACCTCAGTATCATAGTCTAAGTAGTGAAAGACGCATGCGGCAGAATGCAAGCTAAGTAGATCGGCATGACTACTGTGGAGCGTAGGCTGAGTTGGAGTTAAATGCATGCACTTGAGCATCCTTTCAGGAGTGACGGTACGTATGTTTCAGAGTGAAGATAAAGAGATGCAGCAAAAGTGCTCTAAAATGGTGGACAAATACTTGTAAGAAGGAAGGTTCAGAGTGGAAGCTCAGTATTTGCTATAGACTTCGACTTAAGTTGAAGACAGTAGGGAAGACCACTCGATGATTCAGGTTTGACCTAAATGAGATCCCTTATGATGGTACAGTGGACATGAGAAAATATTTAAGGGATTAGGTATAATAGCGTGTTTGAAGAACTACATATGGAGGTTCATGACATTGTACAGGAGGCAGTGATGAAGACCATCCCCAAGAAAATGAATGCAAAAAGGCAAAATGGTTGTCTGAGGAGGCCTTACAAATAACTGAGAAAGGAATAGAAACAAAAGGCAAAGGAGAAAAGGGAAGATATACCCATATGAATATAGTGTACCAAAGAATAGCAAAGAGTGATAAGAAAGCCTTCCTCTCTGATGAGTGCAAAAATGGAGGAAAGCAACAGAATGGGAAAGACTAGAGATCTCTTGAAGAAAATTAGAGATACCAAGGGAACATTTCATGCAAAGGTGGACACAAAAAAGGACAGAGATTGTATGGACTGAATAGAAGCAGAAGATATTAAGAAGAGGTAGCAAAAATCTATACCGCAAAGTTTGAAGAACTATGCAGAAAAGATCTCCATGATCCAGATAATCATCATGATCTAATCACTCACCTAGAGCCAAACATCCTGGAATGTGAGGTCAAATGGGCTGCAAGAATCATCAATAGAAACAAAGCTAGTGGAGATAGAGAACTCCACTTGAGTGATTTCAAATCCTGATAGTGCTATGAAAGTGCTGAACTCAATATGCAAGCAAATTTGGAAAACTCAGCAGTGGCTACAAGACTGGAAAAGATCAGTTGTTCCAGTATATGCATTTTAGAGCTTCTTCTCTGTAGTGATGAAATGTGTTCCACACAGAGTTAGACAGGACTGAAGCAATCCTGTGCAAATAGTTGCACGATTTTATTTTTTAACCAGTAGCAGCTTTTTTCCAATGAGAGTTAACTGTGAAGGTGGAGCAGCTGCTTGGCTTTGAGGGACGCAGGTGGTGTCAAACGGGCAGGGTGTAGGGACACAGACTGACTACACCACAGGAGTTATGGCCCTATCAGAGCCTTTTTTTTTTTTTTGAGCCCTTGTATCCGGTGATAAGAAGGCGTCTTTGGCCAGTCTTCTCCCTAGTTCCACCTATTCAGCCACTCAGAAGGCTTCCTTGCCTGGGATCCTTCTCTGTCATTCAATGGGTCAGCACATAGAGCGAATTTCCTGGCTGGGGTCCTCCTGTGCAAATCAGTGCATCCGACACTTAAAGGAGCATCCTGAGTGGGATTCTACTCTAGTATGGTGCATCAGGCACTTAAAGGAGGACCCTGCGTGGTGTCCTGCTCTGCATTTCAGTGTGTTCAGCATTTGATGGGTCAGCCTCACTATTGTAGTAACTGCTGATGCTAGCATGTGGGGAGAGAGAGGCTATGGTGATTGCTCCACCCCCGACATGTGACTCGGTGTTATTGCCTTGCTTTCATGGCTGCCTGGCTTTCCTCCACAGGCATACCCTACCACAGTGTCCTCCTTCAAACCCCCTCTCTCCATCTCTCCCCAGGAAACAGCAGCCCTCCCCATGAATTGCCGCAAAGTCCCTAAACTGCAGCTGCCATCCACGGGGCCTTTCAGGGGACGGATGTCCTTGTACGGGGTATGTACAGCTGCAGCAAGGACCCTCTGCTTCTCATTGCACCCAGCTTTCCACAGATCAGCTGTTTCACTCTCAGCTTTAAATGTCTATTCTACACTTCAGACGATTAACCCAATGTGGGATTGGACCTCAGCTTCAGTTCCTTCCCCCACTCAGGCCAGATCCAGTCCTACTAACACTCCTGACTTTTCCCCCAGTTCTTTCCCCTGACTGAGTTTTGCGTGGTTCTATATATTCTTTGCCACTTGTCAGGTACTCCTGTCTACTTTCTGGTAATGTTCTGATTACTCTTCTGTGTCTGAAGGTGTATGCCTGATGTATCCATGGAGAAATGTACTCCACATCCACTTATAGCTCCACCATCTTGTTCTCTCATCTCACGAGAGTTTTAGAGCACAGGATCCACCGTGGTAGTAGGTGTGCTATAAAATGTGAGTTCAGATATACTCTTGAGGGCAAGCTCAGTGATTTTAGCACAGCTGATCTAAAGTGTGGATTTAGTGTTGGCCAGACATATGCTTCAAATGTTAAGAAAATTATGTATGGTGTGCCAAATCTAGAGCACAAGGTCAGTGTTTGTGTACCATTGCCTGTAGAATGCAAGTTCACTTGTGGAAAGCGGTATGCTCTGCAATGCAACTGAGCAGTTTTAGACATCTTGTGGTAGAGTACATGCTCAATAGTGGCAGGAACTGTGCTCTAGTGTGCATTCAGCAGTGGCTGGACGCATGTTGCCAGTGCCAATGGGATGGCTTCAGACAGCCTGCTCTAAAGTGCAAGCACACTAGTGGCAGAACGTGTGCTCCGGATTGTGAGCTAAGCTGTTTCAGTACTTCCAGGCTAGAGCAGAGACGCAGTAGTGAGGCATGTAGGCTCCAAAGTGTCACACCCGCTCTAGAGCACAGTCTTAGTAGAGGTGGGGAGAAACGGCAAAAGCACCATCTCAGGAGATGAAGCACGTGTTCTCGAAAGCCAAGATTCAGGATGTGAAGCATGCCTGCTCTAGATCATGGGTCTGTATTAAGAGGGGTATGCCTAAAGTGTGTTTCACTGTTGAGAGGCATGCTGAAGAGCTAAGTGCAGCAGATGCAGCATGCCTGCTCTACATGTGCTTCAGAGTGTTGTCTCAGGAGTTGCAGTGCCCTTGCTCAAGAGTGCAGACTGCAGAGGGACATTTCTCTTGAAAGCTGAGTTTTTATTTTTGGTTGCATATCCAGAGATCAAATTCAGAAAATGTGATATACCTGCTGTGCCACACAAACTCAGTAGCGGGAAGACAAGCCCTCAACAGTGCAAGCGCAAGGGTTGTGGCATATGTGTATGGTGATGCACGATCAATTGAGGCAGGACATATGAAGTATACACCAGGTCTGTAGTGGTGGCACGTCATCCACAGATATACAGGTACACTACTCACAGCTTGCACAGTCTACAGTGCTGGGTGACTAGCAGCAAAATGGCTGGTATAAAATGTCACGGGGGTAATTGTTGCACACACCTTCTCGAGCAATACCTCAAGGAAGGTAATATAACACTTCAGAATTCAAGGTCACTAGTGGTCACACAGTTGATCTAGAATGACGGTTCACTCGTGGAGACGATATGTGTTTTAGAAAGCAGCCTCCTGGAGTCGGTGCTCCAGAGTGCAGGAAGAAGCGTGGGGAAAATATGCAACAGAGGGCAAGCCACGTCATTGGCAATTTTCAGCTGCAGAGTGTAGGCTCACAGGTTTAAGCACCCAGGCAATCGAGCAAGATTAGTAGTAGTGGAACTCATGCTCTGTAATGCAGTCTCAGCAGTGATAAAGGAGTGTACCAGGGTGCAATATCAGTAGCTGAAACATGAATATTTTGGGGCCTGGGCTTACAAGTGGCAAGACACAGGCTTCCGAGTCTGAAATTAGTAATGGCCACACATATGCTCTAGACCACATGCTCACTAGCTGTGCCATGCCTGCTTAGTATAAGGACTCAGAAGTGACAAGTGTGCTGTAGTGCTAGGATTTATACTGCTGGGATGCATGATTCAGTGTGCAGTTGTGTAGTTCAGGCATTCTTACTCTACAGCACAGTCTCCGTAGTGTCAGAACATTGGCTCTTGAAGGCACATGCAGTCACGATGGAAGATATGCTTCTGAGTAAACCTCAGAAGTGCAAAACCCATGATGAAATGCGCTCACTCTGTATTCATGAGATCTGTACCCACAGCTGCACGTTCAGTTACTTTGGCATGTGTGCAACTAGAGAATGTTCTCAGCAGAGCCTGGATGCCTGCACTTGAGCTCATGCTCAGGATAGGCGTACCATATCCTCCAGTGTTTAAACTCACTCGGTCTACAGGAGTGCTGGCCCAGTTGTGTCCAGAAGGAAACTTCAGAGTGCAAGTTCAGTAACTATTTAGGCACACCTGAACTACAGTGCAGGTTGAGTAGTGGCCTGACTTACCGAAAAGCAACAAGCTGATGATTGTGATGTTCATGCTTCAGAGTGAAAGTTCAGCCGGTGATGAACTCTTGTTCTGGAAGGCAATTTCAGTAGTGCAGGGATGCAGAATCCAGAGCGTAATACACCAAAAGTGTATGTGATTTTACAACAGGCATGTTTTAGGGACAGGCTCAGTAGTGTCAGGCCATATCCTAAAGAACCCGGGTTTAGGAGTGATGGGATGTATGCTCTACTGTGCAGTCTCAGTGACAGCAATGCACTTGTTCTGAAGCTTGTTAATAGTCTCAATAGTGGCAGAAAGGGTGATCCAGATTGGAAACTAAGTAGTTCCTGCGAGCGTTCTCTAGATGGCGGCCTCAGTATCCACAAGCGCGTATTCCAGAGGGCAAGCTCAGTGTTTGTAGCATGTGTGGTTTGACATAAGAGAAGGAAATGGCAATCCACCCAAACATTCTTGCCTGGAGAATCCCTTGGACAGAGGGGCGTCGTGGGCTACTGTCCATAGGTTCGCACGGAGTCGGATAAGACTAAAGCGACGTAGCATGCATGCATGCATTGGAGAAGGAAGTGGCAACACACTCCAGTATTCTTGCCCCAAGAATCCCAGGGAAAGGGGAGCCTGGTGGGCTGGTAATCTATGCGGTCAGACAGAGTCGGACACGACTGAAGTGACTTAGCAGCAGTAGCAGCAGCAGTGGTTTCAAATCAGGGGTCAGTAACTGTGAAAAGCTTCTTGCATTTTCAGTCGTTACCGCATGCCAGGTCCGGAGTGCAGACGCACTTGGTTGTGATACTTATGCTCTAGAGTTGTAATGCATGTGCCAGAGTGCAAGCTAACTAGTGCACCTGTCCTAATTCAATTCTTAGTAAAAGCAGAATGCAAACTCGTGATTTCAACCTCAGTAGTTGCTGCATGCATCATCAGAAGTAGTGGTGCATACACTCATTTGATCTCTGGTTCCTCTGACTTGTCCAAAACCAGCTTGAACATCTGGAAGTTTATGGTTCGTGTATTGCTGAAGTTTGGCTTGGATATTTTTAGTGCATTACTCTACTAGCGTGTGAGATGAGTGCAATTGTGCAGTAGTTTGAGCATTCTTTGGCATTGCCTTTGTTTGGGATTGGAATGAAAACTGACCTTTCCCAGTCCTGAGCCGCTGCTTAGTTTTTTAAATTTGCTGACATATTGAGTGAAGCACTTCCGCAGCATAATCGTTTAGGATTTCAAATAGCTCAACTGGAATTCTATCACTTCCACTCACTTTGTTCATAGTGATGCTTCTTAAGGCCCACTTGACTTCACATTCCAAGGTATCTGGATGTAGGTGAGTGATCACATCGTCATGATTATTTGGGTTGTGAAGATCTTTGATGTACAGTTCTTCTGTGTGTTCTTTGCCACCTCGTCTTCATGTCTATTGCTTATGTTAGGTCCATACCATTTATGTCCTTAATAGTGCCCATCTTTGCATGAAATGCCCCCTTGGTATCTCCTGTTTTCTTGAAGAAATCTTTAGTCTTCCCCATTCTATTGCTTTGCTTTATTGCTTTGCTTTATTTCTTGGCACTGATCACCGAGGAAGGCGTTCTTCTCTCTCCTTGGAACTCTGTGTTCAGATCGGTATATCTTTCCTCCGCTCCTTTGGCTTTGTTTCTCTTCATTTCACAGCTAATTGTAAGGCCTCCTCCGGCAGCCATTTTGCCTTTTTGTGTGTCTTTTTTTCTTGGGAATGGTCTTGATCCCTGTCTCCTGCACATTGTCATGAACCTCCGTCCATAGTTCATCAGGCATTCTATCAGATCCAGTCCCTTACATTTATTTCTCACTTACACTGTGTAATCATAAGGGATTTGAGATAGGTCATTCCTGAATGGTTTAGTGGTTTTTTCCTCCTTTCTTCAATTTAAGTCTGAATTTGGCAATACAGATTTCATGATCTGAGCTGCAGTCAGCCTCTGGTCTTGTTTTATGCTGTCTAGGAAGAGTAAGCGTCTTTTCATTTCATGGCTGCAGTCACTTCCTTCAGTGATTTTGGAACCTCCCCGCCCTCCCCCGAAAAACAGTCTGCCACCATTTCCACTGTTTTCCCATCTATTTGTCATGAAGTGATGGGACAGGATGCCATCTCAGGTTCCCTAATGTAGAGCTTTAAGCCTACTTCTTCACTTTCCTCTTTCACTTTCATCAAGAGACTCTTCAGTTCCTCTTTAGTTTCTGCCATGAGGGGGGTGTCATCCACATATCTGAAGTTTTTGACATTTCTCCTGGCAGTCTTGATTCCCGTTTGCATTTCTTCCAGCCAAACATTTCTCTGCATAGAAGTTAAATAAGCAGGGTGACAATATGTACCCTTGAGGTGCTGCTTTTCATATTTGGAACCAGTCTGTTATTCAATGTCCAGTTCTGTTGCTTCCTGAACTGCATACAGGCTTCTCAAGAGGCAGATCCGGTGGTGTGGTACTACCGTCTCTTTCAGAATTTTCCACAGTTTATTTTGATCCGTACACTCAAAGGCTTTGGCATACTCAGTAAAGCAGAACTAGAGGTTTCTCTGGAACTTGCTTGTTTTTTTGTGAATATCCAGAAGATGTTGGGAATTTGATCTTTGGTTCCTCTGTATTTTCTAAAACAAGATTGAATATCTGGAAGTTCATGGTTCACATATTGCTGAAGCCTGGCTTGGAGAATTTTGAGCATTTCTTTGTTTGCATGTGAGATGAGTAAAATTGCATGGTAGTTTGAGCATTCATTGACATTGCCTTTTTCGAGACTGGAATGACAACTGACCATTTCCAACTGAGCCACAGCTGAGATTTTCAAATTTCTTGTCTTATTGAGTACATCACTTTCACAGCATTGGGTTTGAGGATTTGAAATAGCTCATCTGGAATCGAAGCCATAACAGAGCCCGCTAATTCCCTAATGGACACTGCATGGACTCTCTGAACAAGTGAGATCAACAGCCATCTTCTATAACAACAACAACAAAAAGTTCTCTCAACAAGAAAACTTACACAAGCCACTGGTCCCACCACATTCACTTGGAGGAGACCACCCAATTAATAGCAATGATGGCCCTCCAGTGTGCAGAAAATAGACCTCGAAGACAGTCATCGAAACAACATGAAAAGGCAGAGACATATCCAGCAGATGAAGGAATACAATGAAAATCAACAAACCAGTGAAAGAGGAGGAGGTAGGAAGTCTACAGGAAAAACAGTTCAGCACAATAATAGTCAATGTCTTGGAAACAAATGGATCTACAGATAAATAGACTTCAGGCATGGATTGAGAAGATGAAAGGGATGTTTTAAATGGACCTGGAAGAAATCATGAGTAGTCAATCAATAATGAGCGATGAAATAACTGAGATAGAAATCACTCTGGACAACAGGAACAGTACTGTAACTGAGGCAGAAGAAAGACTAAGTGAGCTGGAAGATCAGATATGGGAAATAAATGAAGCAGAGCAGGAAAAAAAAAGAAAGAGAGAAATGAAGACAATCACAGAGACCTATGGGACAATGTTAAATGCCCCCATATTTAAATCATAGGTTCATGAGAGAAAGAAGACAAAAGGAAAGGGCATGAGAAAATATTTGAGGAGGAAATAGTTAAAAACATCCCTGAAATGGGAAAAAAAAAAAACCAGACACTTAAGATGAAAAATCCCAGTGTGTCCCATAGTGGGAAAACCAATACACAACATGTCAAAACACACATTAATCAAAATAAAAACAAACAAACAAATAAATATACACAATGAACAAATATTCAAGGTAACAAAGGAATCACAACAAATAACATAGAAGGGAATCCCCATAAGGATAACAGCTGATCTTACCTTAGAAACTCTTCAGCTTAGAAGGGAATGGCAGGATGCACCTAAAGTGCTGAAAGGCAAAAGCCTAAAGCCAAAATTACGCTATCCAACAAGGATAGTATTCTCATTCAAAAGACAAAACAAGAGATTTACAGACAAACAAAAGCAGTTAGTGTTCAGAACCACCAAACCAGCACTTCAGCAAACACTGAAGGGTCTTCTCTAGATAGGAAACAGAAAAGCTTATAAAAACAAAGCCACAAAATATATAGTAAATGGTAAGAAGATCATACTTATCAACAACTACCTTAAACAGAAATGGGCTAAATGCTCCAACGAAAAGGCAAAGACTGGGTGAACGCATACAAGAATGTACTGTCTGCAAGAAAACCACCTCATACCTAGGGACACATACAGCCTGAAAGTGATGGCCAGGAAAAAGCTATCTTGTGAAAATGGAGAGCAAAAGTGGGAGGAGCGATATTCATATCAGTTAAATGGACTTTACCTAAAGACCACTATAGGAGACAAAGAAGGTTGCATTACAGAACATTCAAGGTATCAATCCAAGAAGAAGCTACATGCACCCAATGTAGGAGCACCTCAATACAAGAGGCAAATGCCAACAACTAGTAGAGCAGAAACAGACACTAACCAATAGTATTGGGTGATTTTAATACTTCACTCATAACATGAACAAATCATCCAGACAGAAAATGAAATAAGGGAAACTCAGGTTTTAGAAGATACATTAGACCAGTTTGAGCTAATTGATATCTACAGGTCATCCCACCGCCAAAGAACAGATTTCACCTGTTTCTCCTTCTTTCCTCCTTTTTCTCACGTGCAAATGGAACATTATCTTAGGACAGATTACACCCAAGGTTAGATCACATCTAACCTTAATAAACTTCAAGATATTGTAATATTTGCAAGCATAATTTCTGATCACAATGTTGTTCGATCAGATATCAACCACAGGAAAACGACAACAACAACAACAACTAGAGGAAACACAAAAAATTTGGAGGCTAAAACCCCCAAAATTCACATTTGAATTCAACAAAATCCAGAGTTTTTATGAAAAAACAAACAAACAAACAAACCTCTGCCAAAGTAGTCATAGGTGGAACATACCTCAACATAATGAAAGCCAAATATGACAAAACCATTGTAAACATTATTGTCAATAATGAAAAGATGAAAAATTTTCCTTAAAAGTCAGCATGAAGACAATGTGCCCACACTCATCAGTACTCGTTCTGGGAATTCTAGCCACAGTTTTCAAAGAAGAAAAAGATATGAACAGAATCCTCATTTGAAAAGAAGAGGTATAACTGTCTATTTGCACATGCTATTACCCTTTACAAAGAAAACCCAAGAGATGCCACCAGAAAATTCCTGGAGTTTATCAATGAATACAGTAAACGTGCAGGGTATAAAACTAATACACAGAAACCCTTATAGTCCTGCACATTCACAATGAAAAATCAGAAAGAGAAATTAAGGAACAATCCTGTTCCCCATTGCAATGAAAGGAATAAAACAACTAGAAATAAGTTTGCATAAAGAGACAAAGGACGTCCCCGATGGCTCAATTGGTAAAGAAGCTGCCTGCAATGCAGGAGACTCTTGTTTGGTTCCTGGGTCACGAAGACCCCCTGAAGAAGTGATAGGCTAGCCACTATGGTGTTCTTGGGCTTCCCTTGTGGCCCAAGCTGGTGACAAATCCTCCTGCAATGTGTGAGACCTGCGTTTGATGTCTGGGTTGGGAAGATCCTCTGGAGAAGGGAAAGCTACCCATTCCAGTATTCTGGCGTGGAGAATTTCAAATTCCACACACTGTATAGCCCATGGGATTGCAAAGAGTCAGACGTGACTGAGCAACTTTCACTTTCCCAGAAGGATAAAAGAAAGCACTGAGGAAAGAAATCAAAACATATATAGATGGAGACAGATATCATGTTCTTAGATTGGACTAACTGATAGAGTTAAAATCAATATACCAGCCGAACAATCAATAGATTCAATACAATACCTCTCAAACTACCGACAGTATTTTTCATAAACTAGAACAAATTATTTTACGATTTGCATGGAAACCCATAAGACCTCGAAGAGCCAAAGCAGTTTTGAGAAAGAAGAATGGAACGAGAGGAGTCAAATTTTCTAACTTCAGACTACACTACAAAGATATCAAGAGAGTATGAAACTTGCACAAACATAGAAATATAGACCAATGGAAAAAAAATATGAAGTCCAATGATAGATCCCTGCCCCTATTATCTTTGACGATGCAGGCAAAAATGCACAACAGAAAAAGACATTTTCTTCAAAAAAGTGTTATGGGAAAACTGGACAGCTCTGTGTGGAAGCTAGAACGCTATCTAACATCATGTTCAAAAATGAACTCAAAATGGATTATATGTGGAAAAGTAAGACCAGAAAATATACCACGCTCAGAGTACAATATAGGTATAACCACCACAAAATAAGTCACAGCAAGATCCTCTGTGGCCCAATGCCTACCTAAAGGAAATAAAAATTAGTTTTAAACAGGAACCCAATTAAACTCTATAGCTTTTGTGCAATGAAGGAAACTATAATAAAGGTGAATATGTAGCTTCAGAATTGGGAGAAAATAATAGCAACTCTGAGTGAACTCTGGGAGTTGGCGATGGACAGGGAGGCCTGGCGTGCTGCGATTCATGGCGTCGCAAAGAGATGGACACGACTGAGCGACTGAACTGAACTGAACTGAATAGCAACTGCAAAGCTAACAAAAAATTCGTCTCCAAAATGTGCAAGCTGCTCACGCATCTCAATACTCAGCTACAAATACTACTCAGTAAAACAAACCACCAATCAAAACATAGGTAAAAGCCCTCTGCAAAGAAGATATACAGATTACTAAGAGACACAGAAACGTTGCTCAGCATCACTCATTATAAGAGAAATGCAAATCAAAACCACATTGAGGTATCATTTCACACTGGTCAGATTGGCCATCATTAAAATGTCTACAATATAACTGCTGGAGAGAGTGTGGAGAAAAGGAAACCTTTTTACACTGTGGATGGGAATGCAAACTGATACAACCATTATGGAGACTCCTTAGAAAGTTGGAAAGAGAAATACCATATGATCCAGCGATCCCGCTCTTAGGCATGAACTTCAAGGAAACGAGAATGGTAAGAAACAGTACTCCAATGTTTATTGAAGCACTGTTTGCAATACCAAGGATGTGAAAGTGACCACGAGGTCCATCAGCAGATGTATGGTTAAGGAAGTTTTGCTACATATACATATGAAGTATTACTCAGGTATAAGAAGTCATGCATTTGAGTCAGTTCTAATGAGTGGGAAGAGCATGAAATCTATTACACAGAATGAAGGAACTAAGAAAGAGAGAGACAAAACTGTATATTAACGCACAGATGTGGAATTTAGAAAGATGGGCTCTACGCAGGCAAGGAAAAGAGACAAGGATCTCAAGAACAGACGTTTGACTCAGTGGGAGAAGGTGAAGGTGGGATGCCTTGAGAAAAGCGCATTTAAATGGGTACGGTACCATATGCAAAAAATAGAAGACCAGTGTGAGGTTTTACAACATGGGTGATATGGGATACCCATGTCACAACTTCTGAACTTGCAATCTAATGCATGCATCAGCCACCAAGGAGCCCTCATTCTAGTGCACGTCGTGCACATTCTGAGCTTGCAGCCTCCAGCTCTCGTTTTACCCCTTCTGACATCACGATCCAGGGTAGGCTGAGGTAACTGCTGAATTTGCACTTTAAGGGGGGCATCACAAACTTACTAAGCCCGCATTCTAGTGCAAACATGCTGTGTCTTGAACCTGAACTCTGGAGCAGGCATCTTGCCACTGATAATACTGTTCATCATCAGCTAGTGTTTCACTGTCATGACATGTTCCCATTGCTTCTTCATCTCTGGTCATCACTCTGTGTTGCTTACCACCATCCAGTGTTTCTCTCAGTTCTGTAACCTGTTTCGAGTGCTTGTTCAACTCACTCCGGGACAAACATATCTAGTATTCAGTGCTGTGACAGGTTCAGTGTTTCTTCATCCTCCCCTAGTTAAACACAACAGTAGGTTACCACCCTTAGTGTTTCATTTTGTGACGGGCTTCTATCCACTCCAGGTCTAACACACTCAGTAGATTATCATCATCCAATGTTTTAACTGCGGAACATCCCACAAGTCTTCTTCATGCACCCCATGTCAAACGTACCCAGTAGCTTATCACTATCCCATGTTTCAGTGCAGAGAGATGATTCAAGCGTTTCTTCATTTCCTCCAGGTAAAGCACACTCAGCAGTTTGTCACCAGTGTTTCACCTGAGACGTGATTCTTCTTCATTTATGTAGTTGGCTGTGCTGGGTCTTAGTTGTGTCACGAAAGATAGTCCTTGAGACAAGCCAACTCTAACCATAGCATGAAGTCTCGGGAGTGTGAGAACTTCAGTATTTGCAGCTATGCAGGTTTAGTTACTCTGTAGCATATGGGATGTTACTTTCCCAATCGGGGATTGAACCTTCATCCCCTACACTACAAGGTGGATGCTTAACCGCTGGACCACCAGGAGAGGCCCTGTGACATGCTCTAAGTGCCTGCTTTTACACCTCATATGAAAGAGACACATTACTTGATGGGAACATATCAGCATCCAGGGTTGCAAAGATTGGACATGCTTCAGGAACTTCTTCGTCCACACTGGTCAAATACAAGCAGGTGTTTATCACAATGTAGTGCCATTCCACGTGCTTCTTCATTGATTACTGGCTGAACGTATCCAGTAGATTATCATCGTCTACTGCTTCAGTGCAGTGACACCTCGAGTTATTCTTCATGCACCCTGGGTCAAACACATCCTGTTGTGTATCTCCATCCAGTGTTGCACTGCTGTGACATGCTTTCAGTGTTTCTCCATCCACCCCAGGTCAAACATACTAAGTCGCTTATTATCCACACTTCAGAGAGGAGGTTCAGCCACATCTTTCTCTACCCCAGGTAAAATAGCCTCACCAGCTTATCCCTTGCTGCTTTTCACTGCTGTCACAAGTTCAAGTGCATCTTTATCAAACACACCAGCAGTTTATCACCATCCAGCACTTCCAAGCTGTGACACAAACTGCTGTATCATCCAGAATGGAAAAATACATCCGGTACTTTACTAAAGTCAGTGTTTCAGTGTTATGACGTGATTCAAGTGCCTATTCAGCCACTCTCTGCAAAAACACACTCTGTAGTTTATCACCATGCAGTGCTCAGTGCCTTGACAGAGGACATGCTCCGAATGCTTCTTTGTCCACCTGGTGTCAAATACTCAATAGTTTTCCAACATCTGTATCTCAGTACTGTGAATCACTGCGCATGCTCCTTTGTCAATCCTGGCCCGTCACTCCTTGGAGTTTACCACCCTTCAGTGCTTCAGTGCTGTAATGTGCTTCATGTGCTTCATCTTCTCCTGAAAACATACTCATTAGTGTATCATCATCCAATATTCAGTACAGTGATATGCTTCAAGTGCTTACTAGTCCACATCAGTTGAACATTCCCAGCATTTTATCATTAGCCAAGGTTTCAGGCCCGTAACTTGTGGCATTTAGTAGGCGCTTGTTTGATCCCCAGAGGTGAAACTCAACAACTGTTTTTTCGTTATTTATTCTATCAGTGCTGTGACATACTACAGTGTTTCCTTAACTGCTCTGGGTTAATACACACATCCGTTCTTTCAGTGCTGATTAATGCACAAGTGCTTCCTCAACTATCCTCTTTCAAATACATACAGTAGTTTTGGAACTCATGAAAATAAAACTCTTTCACAGTTTCCATTGTGTCCTGATTTATTTGCTATCAAGAGGTGGGACTGGATGACATGATTTTAATTTATTGAATGTCGAGTTTTAAGTCAACGTTTTAAATCTCCACTTTTATCTCAGCAAAGAGCTCTAATCCCTCGTCTGCTTTCTGTCATGGGCATGTCTGAGTTTATTTATGTTTCTCCCAGCAATTTCGATTCCACTTTGTGCTTCATCCAGTCTGACATTTTGCATGATATACTGTGTATGTAAGTTAAATAAGTGGCGTGACAACAAGACAGCCTTGACCTACTCCGTTACCAATTCTGACAACTCCATTGTTCCTGCCTGATTCTGTTACTTCGTGACCTGCATACAGGTTTCTCAGGAGCCAGGTAAAGTGGTCTAGTATACCCACCTCTTTAAGAATTTTCCGCAGTTTCTGTGACCCCCACAGTCAAAGGCTTTAGCATAGTGAATGAAGCAGAAGTAGGTCATTTTCTGGAACTCCCTGCTTTTTCTATGATCCAATGAATGTTGGCACTTTGATCTCTGGTTTCTCTGCCTTTCGTAATCCAATTTGTACATTTGAAAGTTCTCAGTTCACATACTGTTGAAACCTAGATGGAGGCATTTGGAGCATTACCCAGCCAGCATATGAAGTGAGAACGACTGGGCAGCAGTTTGAGCATGCCTTCACAATGCCCCTTTTTGGGATCAGAGTGAATCTGACCTTTCCCTGTCCTGTGGTCATTGAGGAGTTTTCCAAATGTCCTGGCACATTGAGTGCAGCATTTTAACAGCATTATCTTTTACAATTAGAAATAGCTGAGCTTCAAGTCTATCATCTTGACTAGCATTGTTTGTGGTATTTCTGCCTAAGATCCACTTGACTTCACACCCCAGGTTGTCTGCTCTACGTGAGTGATCACACCATTATGGTTATGTGGGTGATTAAGCAGAGAAGGTGATGGCACCCCACTCCAATATTCTTGCCTGGAAAATCCCATGGACAGAGGAGCCTGGTAGTGAGCTGTCCATGGGGTCACTAAGAGTTGGACACGAGAGAAGCGACATAGCACCAGCAGCAGCAGCAGCAGCAGCAGGTGATTAAGACCTTGCTTTGGTACAGCTCTTCTCTTATACTCTTGCCAGCACTCCATCACATTTTCTCCTTCTGCTAGGTTCATACCCCTTCTGTCCTGGATTGTGCCCATGTCTGCATGAAATATTCCCTTGCAGTCTCTCAGTTTCTGGGCAAGATTTCTCGTCTTTCCTATTTTATTGTTCCCTCTATTTCTTACTGGCATTAAATACACAAAATATTATATCCCCATCGAGTGTGTAAGTTTAGGTATGCTTCAAGTGGCTTTTAATCCACTCCAGAAGAAATTAATGTGACAGCTATCACCATCCATTTTTTCTGTACTGTGACATGTTTTGAGCCTCCTCCATCCCCTCCAGGTAAAACACACCCTGTACATTTTCATCATTCGTTGATGCTGCGCTATTACCGGCTTGAAGGGTCCCTTTGTCTCATTTAGTCAAACACTCCCTGTCGTTTACCACTATCCAGTGTTCCAGTACTGTGGCATGCCTCATGTACTTCTTTATCCTCTCCAAATAAAATATGGTAGGTAGCTTATCACAATTCCTGTTTCGGTTCTGTGCTGAGTTTAAAGTCCTCCTTTAGGCCATTCTAGATAAAACGCATTCAGAAGTTTATGATGGTCCCATGTTTTCTTCTGTGCCATGCTTTCAGTTTCTCCTCATTCAACATGTATCAAACAAACCCCGTAGTTTATCATCACCCAGTGTTTCAAGGTTGTTTCCTGCTCAACTGCTTCGTCATTCTCTGCAGAAAATACATAACCAATAATTTATCACAATCCAGAGTGTTAATTCTGGCATATGCTTCAAAAGGTCCTTTGTCCACTCAAGGTTGAGCACACTCTTAGTTGATCACCATCCATTGATTCAGGGCTAGTACATACTTTCATTGATTTTTCAACTACCACAGCTCATCATACACAATGATTTACCATGATCCAGTTTCAGTGTTGTGACAGGCTCCTTGTGCTTCTTTAAATATACAAGATCAAACACAGACCATCTGAAGTGTGAACATACAGTGTTTCAGTCATGAAACCCACTTCAAGTGGTTCTTCACTTACTCCACAACAAATACACCATATAGGTTATCGACATTCATTGTTTCAATGTTGTAGCACATACTAATGGCTGCTTCACTAACTCCAAGTCAAACACCTTCAGTGGTTTGCCACTATCTTGGGTTTCAGATCTGTGACATGCTTCAAGAGCTTCTGAAACTACTCACGGTCAAAGGCACTCTGTAGATTTGTTGTTGCTGGCTGTTATATGTTGTTCAGTCATTCAGTCATCTCCAACTCTTCAAATCCCATGGACTGCAGTATGTCACGCCTTCTTGCCCTTGACCATCTCCCGGAGCGTGTTCAAACTCAAATCCACTGGGTCGGTGATGCCATCCAAGTATCTGGTCCTCCATCGTCCCCTTCTTCTGCTCCAATCTTTTGCGGCATCAGAGTCTTTGCCAACGAGTTGGCTCTTCACATCAGATAGCCATAATATTGGAGCTTCTGCCTCAGCATCAGCCCCTCCAGTGAATTTTCAGGATTGATGTCCTTTACAGTTGACTGGATTGATTTCCTTGCAGCCCAAGGGACTCACAAGAGTCTTCTCCAAGACTGTGGTTCAAAAGTATCACTTCCTTAATGTTCAGCCTCCTTTATGGTCTAACTTACATCGTCACATGACTGCTTAAAAAAACACAAATATCGCTCTGACTATATGGACGCTTCTTGGCAAAGGGATGCCTCTGCTCTTTAACATGCAGTCTAGGTTTGTCACTGCTTTTCTTCCAAGAAACAAGTGTCATTTAATTTCATAGCTGCAGTCATCACCTGCCATGATTTTGGAGTCCAAGGAAACAGAAGTCTCTCACTGTTACCATTGTTTTCCCATCTATTTGCCATGAAATAATAGGACCAGATGCTAGGATCTTAGTGTTTTGAATGTTGCGTCTTAAGCCAGCTTTTTCACTCTCCTCTTTCACCTGCATCAAGAAGCTCTTTAGTTATTCTTTGCTTGATGCTATATCGGTGGTGTCATCTGCATATCTGAAGTTATTGATATTTCTATTTTTCTCTTAATTTCAGCTTGTGTTTCCTCCAGCCCAGCATTTTCCAAGATGTGCTCTGCATATAAGTTAAATCAACAGGATGACACATGTAGTAGTTTGTTTGTTTGTTTGTTTTTCCCAATTTCAAACCATCTGTTCTTCTTTATCTGGTTCTCACTGGTTGTTTCTTGACCTGAATACAGGTCTCTCAGGAGGCATGTAGGTAGTCTGGTATTTCCATGTCTTTAAGAATTTTCTGCAGTTTGTTGTGATCCACACAGTGGATTTTTATCATACTCAATAAAGCAGACATAGTTTGTTTGTTTTTTTTTAAATAATATTCTTGCTTTTTCCATGATCCAATGGATGTTGCCAATTTGACCTCTCGTTTCTGTCTTTTCTAAATCCAGTTTGAACATTTGCAACTTCTAGGTGAATGTGCTGTTAAAGTCTTGCCAGGAGAATTGTGAGCATGTCTTTGTTCGATTCACTTCAGCTGCTCAGTTGTGTATGACTGTTTGTGAGCCCATGGACTACAGCAAATCAGGCCTTCCTGTCCATCACCAACTCCCGCAGTTGACTGAAATTCATGTCCTTTTAGTTGGTGATACCATCTAACTGTCTCATCCTCTGTCGTCTCCTTCTCCTCCTGCTTTCAATCTGGCCAAACATCAGGGTCTTTTCAAATGAGTGAGCTCTTCACATCAGTTGGCCAAAGTATTGGAGTTTCAGCTTTAACCTCAGTCCTTTTAATGAATACTCGTGATTGATCTCCTTTAGGATGGACTGGTTGGATCTCCTTGCAGTTCAAGGGACTCTCAAGAATCTCCTCCAACAACACAGTTCAAAAGCATCACTTCTTTGGTGCTCAGCTTTCTTTACAGTTCCACTGGTACATCCATACACGCCTACTGGAAAAATCATAATCTTAACTAGGTGGAGCTTTGTTGGCACATTAACATCTCTGCTTTTTAATATGCTGTCTCAGTTCAATTCAGTTCAGCCGTGTCCGACTCTTTGCGACCTCATGAATCACCACAAGCCAAGCCTCCCTGTCCATCACCAACTCTCTTAGTTCACTCAGACTCACGTCCATCGAGTCAGTGACGTCATCCAGCTATCTCAGTTGTTCATAAATTGTCTTCAAAGGAGTTAGTGCGTAAAATAATGGCCGTTGTGTGATATTTGGAACATCATGTGGTGTTGCCCTTCCTTGGATTTCAAACGAAAAACTGACCTTTTCCAGTCCTGCAGCCACTGCTGAGTTTCCCAAGTTTTCTGGCATACTGAGTGCAGCACTTCAACAATATCATCTTTTAAAATTTGAAATAGCTCAGCTGGTGTTCCATCACCTCCACTATCTTTGTTGGTAGTGATGCTTTCTAAGAGCCACTGGATTTCACACTCCAAGATGTCTAGCTGTAGGCGAGTGATCACCCCATCATGGTTATCTAGGTCATCGGGAACTTTTTGGATAGTTCTTCTATGTAATCATGCCAGCACTCCTTAATATCGTCCACTTCTTTTAGGTTCACACATTTTCGGCCCTTTATTATACACATATGTGCATGAAATACCCCCTTGATACCTCTTATTTTCCTGAAGAGATCTCTAGTCTTTCCCAGGCTCTCATTCCCACTCAGTAATTTAGCAACATTTATTGTTTCATGGATGTGACATGCTTCCAGTGCTTCTTATTCCACTTGAATTCCTACACTCCCAGTAGTGTATCAGAATCCCTTGTGTCACCCCAGGGACCTGCTTTACCTGCTTCTTCTCAACCCCTGATCAAACACATTCAGTACTTTATCCCCGTAGAGTATTCAGTGCATTAACATGCGACACTTTCCGGTGTTTCCCTGTCACCTGGGACTAATCACCCAGTGGTATCAGTGCCATACTCTATTTTAGTGCTGTTACACAGGTCAAGTGCTTCATTTTCTGACGCTAAAACACACTCATCATCCAGTGTCTTAGTGCAGAGACATGCTTGAGGAGCGTCTTCATCCACCCAGTCAAGCACTCCCAGGAGTTTTTCACCATCCAGTGCTCAAGTTCTGTGACATGCTTCAAGTGCTCCTTTGTGTACACTGGGTCAAAGACACCCAGTAGTGTGTCGTTATCCGATGTTTCAGTTCTGCAACATGCTTCTGGGTTTCTTCATTCCCTCAGGTCATCACACCAAGTGGTTTCTCACTATCCAGTGTTTCAGGGTTACAGCATGCTTCCAGAGCTTCTTTTTCTCCCTGGGTCAAACATTCCAAGTCTCTTGCCCCGTCCACGTTTGAGTTCTGTGAAATGGATCATGTGCTTCCTGTCCACCCTGAATCAAGCACACTCAACAGTTTGTCACCATCCAGTGTTTCATGTTGGTGACAAGGTTCAGATACTTCCCCATGCACTCTGGGTCATACACACTCTGTTGTTTATCACCTGTTTCAGGTTTTTGACATGCATCAAGTGCTTCTTGCCTATCCTGGATCAAACACACCAGTAGTTTAGCAACATCCAATGTTTCCGTACTGTAACATATTTCAAGAATTTTGCCACACACCACTGTTCAGAAGTAGCCAACAGTTTATCAGCATCCCATGCCTCAGTTCGAGGACTTGCCTCAAGTGCTTCTTCACAACCCCAGACAAAACATACCCAGTGGATTATCACCATCCATTGTTTCAGTCCTGTAGCATGCTTCATGTGCTTCTTCATCCTCTCTAGGTGAAGCCACATGCAGTAGCTTATGACCATTGAGTATTTCCATTTTATGGCAGATTCCAGGACGTTTCCATCCTCACCAGGCCAAACACACTCAAACATTAACACCATCCAATGTTTTACTGTGTGTGACATTCCTCAATTCTTCCTCATTATCGCAAGTCAAACACATCCATAACATTCACCACCTCCAGTTCCAATGCCAAGATCCACTTCAATGGTGTGTTCATTCTCCCCGTTTAAAAGCATTCACTAGGCTATCATCATACAGTGTTGAAGTTCAGTGACATGCCTGCAGTGCTTCTCCGTCCATCCAATGTCAAGCCCAGCTGGTAGTTACTGACCATTTAACGTTTCATTGCATGGCATGCTTCAGTCAAATGTGCCCAAGATTATGTAAAAGAAAAAGGAAAAGAAAGAAAAAAAATCACTCTTTAAGGGGTGATCAGTTCAGTTCAGTCACTCATTCATGTCCAGCTCTTTGTTATCCCATGAACCGCAGCAAGCCAGACCTCCCTGTCCATCATCAACTCCCACGGGTAACCCAAACCCATGTCCATTGAGTCGGTGATACCATCCATCCATCTCAACTTCTGACGTCCCCTTCTCTTCCTGCGCTCAATCATTTCCAGCAACAAGATGCTTTCAAATGAGCCAGCTCTTCACATCACGGGGCCAAAGTATTGGAGTTTCAGCTTCAACATCAGTCCTGCCAATGAACACTAAGGACTGATTTCCTTTAGGATGGACTGGTTGGATCTCCTAGCAGTCCAAGGGACTCTCAAGAGTCTTCTTAAACACCCAGTTCAAAAGCATCAATTCTTCAGTGCTCAGCCTTCTTTATATTCCAAAACTTACATCCACACATGACTTCTGGAAAAACCGTCGCGTTGACTAGATGGACCTTTCTTGACAAAGTAAAGCCTCTGTTTTTCAATATGAATATAATAATCAATAATGATCAATTATCAGCAATAATCAATAATGATAATTAATCATCTAGGTTGGTCATAAGTTTCCTTCTAAGGACGAAGCGTCTTTTAATTTCATGGCTGCAGTCACCATCTGCAGCGATTTTGGAGCCCAGAAGTATAAAGTCATCTTCTGTTTCCACTGTTTCCCCACCTATTTGCCATGACGTGGCGGCATCCGATGCCATGATCTTTGTTTTTTGAATGTTGAGCATTAAGCCAACTTATTCACTCTCTCGTGTCACTTTTATCAAGAGGCTCTTTAGTTCTTCACTTTCTGCCATAAGGCTGGTGTCATCTGCATATTTCAGATGATTGATATTTCTCTGTCAATCTTGTTTCCACCTTGAGATTCCTCCAGCCCAGGGTTTCTCATTATGTAGTCTGTGTAGAAGTTAAATAAGCAAGGTGGTAATTATACAGCCTCAGGGTACTCCTTTTCCTTTTTGGAGCCAGTCTGTTGTTCTATTTCCAGTTCTAATTGTTGCTTCCTGACCTGCATACAAGTTTATCAAGAGGCAAGTCAGGTTGTCTGGTATTCCCATCTCTTTCAGAATTTCCCAAAGTTTACTGTGATCCACATAGTCAAAGTCTCAATAAAACAGAAGTAGATCTTCTTTTGGAACTCTCCTGGTTTTTCAATGATGCAGCAGATGCTGGCAATTTGATCTTGGTTGCTCTGCCTTTTGGAAAACCAACTCGAATAGCTGGAAGTTCCTGGTTGCTGTATTGCTGAAGCATGGCTTGGATAATTTTGCCCATTAATTTAGTAGCATATGAGATGAGTGCAACTGTGTAGTAGTTGGAGAATTCTTTGGCATTGCCTTTCTTTGGGATGGGAGTGAAAACTGCCCCTTTCCAGTCCTGTGGCCAGTGCTGAATTTTCCACATTTGGTGCCATGTTAAGTGCAACCCTTTCATAGCATGGTCCTTTGGGATTTGAACTAGCTCAACTGGAATTCTATCCCCTCCACTAGCTTTCTTTGTAGTGATGCTTCCTAAGACCCACTTGAGTTTACATTCCTGGATGTCTGGTTCTAGGTGAATGATCACATCATCATGATTATCTGCGTCATGACTATCTTTTATGTACAGTTCTTCTGTGTATTTTTGCTACCTCTTCTTAATATCTTCTGCTTCTGTTAGGCCCATACGACTTCTGTCCTTTATTCAGCCTATCTTTGCAAGAAATGTTTGCTTGGTATCTCTAAGTTTTTGAGGAGATCCCTAGTCTTTCCCATTCTATTGTTTCCTCTATTTCTTTAGTGCAGTGGGTGTGGCACAATTCAAAGGCTCTCTTCCCACTCTGCTCAGTCATAGTCAATAAGTGGTACCAACCAGTGTCCAGTGCTGTGACATATGACCAATTTCAATTCTTCCTTAACCAAGTGACTAAATAAAACATCCCGGAGTTTATCAATACACAGTGTTCCATGGCTGCCCCTGGATTCGAGTACTTCCTCACTCACTCCAGGTTAACATAGTCCTTTATCACCATCCATTGCTTCAGTACACTGACAGTCTTCAAATGCTTCTACATTAATCCTGGTGTAAAATTTCTAGTAGTTATAAACGGCCAGTGTTTTACTTTGCAGCACGACCCAATGGCTTCTTCATGCTCACCCATACACCAACTCCGTAGTTTGTCGCCATCTAGTGTATACATGAACTGACATGCTTAAAGAGCTTCCTCATCCACCCCAGATCTAGACAGTCAGTCTGTCGTCTCCATACAAGCGTTTCAGTGCTGTGACATGATTTGAAATGTTGTCTGTGCACACTGAGGCATACACAGCCAGCAGTTCGCCATGCTCCAGTGTTTCAGGACTTTGATAAGATTAAATATGTTCTTGGTCCCACTAACGTCAATACACTCACCATTTATAACCATCTTGTTTCACTGCTGTGACATAATGTCAACTGCTTCTTCATCCATTCCTGTGTCAAACGAACTCAGTGGTTTTTTCCCCATCTAGTGCTAGTGTTCAGTACTATGAAATGATTCTGAAGCCTCTGTGTCCATTCCGGCTCAAACATAGTCCATATTCTCAACCAGTGCTTCAGTGATGTCACATGCTTCAAGTGCTTTCTTCATTCACTCCATATCAAGTACATGCAGTCGTTCATAAGCATGCAATGTTTCAGTTGTGCGACATGCTTCAAATGGTTCTCTAATCCACTTGAGCTGAAACATACCCAGTAGCTTATGACCATTGGTGTTTCAGTGCTGTGCCATGTTTCAAGTCCTTCTTCTTCTACGCCATGCTGAACGCATGCAATAGTTTATCACCATCAGTTGTTTCAGTTCTGTTACATTCTTCAAGTCTTGTTTCATATACTCTGGTTCAAATACACCTAGAAGTTGTTCACCATCAACTGTTGAGTTCTGTGATATGTCTCAATTGTTTCTGTACGTACCAGTTCATAAACACGCATACATTTTTCTCCATCCTGTGTTTTAGGGCTGTCATATGGTTAAATGAGTCCCCTTCTTACCCCAGGTCAAATACACCCAGTATTCGTCAACATCCAGTCTTTCAGCTACGTGATACAGTTCAAGTGCTTCATCATCCATTCTTGGAAGACACAGCCAATAATTTGTCGAATTCCAGTGCTTCAGTGCTATGAATTTTTTAAGTGTTTCTGCATCCAAATAGCTCAGGCAAGACTAAGAGATTGTAACTATCACTGGTTGAGTTTTATGACATGGCTTAAGCGCATCTCCATCTACATTAGGTGGAACGCACTCAATAATTACCACCATCCTGTAACTCATAGGTAAAACATTCTTGGAATGCTTCTTTATCTACTGTGGGTCAAACACACCGAGGAGTTTTTCACCAGTCAGTGTTTCAGTGCTGTGACAACTTCCACTGCTTCTTTGTGTACTACAGGTCAGCACACCAAGTGTCTTGTAACTACTAGCTTGCACTCTAGAGAACATACCTCTCTTCTACTGAGACTGAGATGTAGAGCATGCATCTCACCACTATTAAGACCCCATTCTAAGCACACATGCCACTTCTGCAGTGGCTAAACTCTGGAGGAAATGTGACAACACTATTGACCCTGTATTCTAGAACACACATCTTACCTTTGCTGAATCAGTGTTCTACAGAAGGCTTAGCACAACTACTGAGCTTGCACTCTGAAAGTATCATCCTACCTCTACTGAGTCAACATTATATGCCATACATGTTCCAACTTCTGAGTTTGCACTATGGAATACACATTATGCCACTACTGAGCAAGCTCTAGTGTACACATGACAACGTACTGATCCCCACATCAAAGGGTAATGCTGAAAATTTGTCAAAGTACTGCACTCTTGTGCTCATTTCACATACTAAGCAAGATAAGGCTCAAAATCCTTTGTGCTAGGCTTCAAAGTATTTGAACCAAGAACTTCCAAATATATGCGATGGATTTAGAAAAGGCAGAGGAATGAGGGCTTATACTGCCCACGTTCATTGCCTCCTAGAGAAAGTAGGAAGTCAAGAGATACCTGGAATAACAGGCAAGTTGGACCTTGGAGTACATATGAAGTATGGCAAAGGCTAACAGAATTCCCTAAGAGAACTCACCATTCACAGAAAACACCCTCTTCCAACAACACAAGAGATGACTCTTGAGATGGTCAATGCTGAAATCAGATTGATTCTGTTCTTTGTAGCCGAAGATGGAGAAGCTCTATGCAGTCAGAAAAAAAAAAAACCCAAGACTGAGCAGTGACATGGCTCAGATCAGGAATGCCTTAAAGAAAACTTCAGACTTAAGTTGAAGAAAGTATGGAAAACCGCTAGACCATTTGGGTTGGCCAAAATCAATCTCTTATGATTATGCAGTGGATGTGACAAATAGATTTGAGGGATTAGATCTTATAGACAGACTGCTTGGAGAACTATGGACCAAGGGTCATGACATTCTGCATGAGACAATGAACAAAACCTACCCAAGAAAAAGAAATGCAAAAAGGCAAAAGGTTTGTCTGAGGAGGCCTTACAAATAACTTAGAAAAGAAGAGAAGCTAAAGGCATAGGAGAAAAAGAAAGATAATCCATTTGAATGCAGTTTTCTTAAAAATAGCAAGGAGAGATAAGAAAAGCCTTCCTCTGGGATCAATGCAAAGAAACAGAGAAACACAATAGGATGGCAAAGACCAAAGATTACCTCAAGAATGATACAGATACCAAGGGAACATTTCATGCAAAGATGGGCACAATAAAGGAGACAAAATATATGGACCTAACAGAAGCAGATATATTAAGAAGTGGTGGCAAGAATACACAGAAGAACTGAACTTAGAAAAAAAAAAAAGGGAAGAAGAAGAAGAAGAAGGTCTTAATGACCCACATAACCGTGAAGGTGTCTTTACTCACCCAGAACCATACATCCTGGAATGTGAAGTCAAGCAGCCCTTAGTACATAACTATGAACAAAGTTACTAGAGGTAATGTGTTTCCAGTTGTGGAATTTCAAGTCCTACCGATTATGACATTACAATCCTGCACGCAATATGCCAGCAAATTTGAAAAGCTCGGCACTGGCCGCAGAACTTGGAAAGGTTAGTTTAAACTCCAATCCTCAAGAAAAGCTAGGCCAAAGATTGTTTAAACTAACACACAATTACACACATCTCACATGTAAGCACAGTCATGTTCAAAGTTCTTCAAGCTAGGCTTCAGCAGTACATGAACCGAGAACTTCCAGATGTTAAAGCTGGATTTAGAAAAGTCAGAGAAACCAGAGATCGAATTGCCAGCATCCATTGGATCAGAGAAAAAGCAAAGGAGTTCAAGAAAAACATCGACATCTGATTTGGACTATGCCAAAGGTTTCGACTGTGTGGATGACAACAAGCTATGGGAAATTCCTGGAAAGATGCAAATACCAGACCTCTTTAGCTGCCTGCTGAGAAATCTGTAGGCATGTCAAGAAGCAACACTTGGACATAGAACAATGCGCTAGCTTCAAGTTGGGAAAGGAGCACATCAAGGCTGTATATTGTCATGTGGCTTATTTAACTTATATTCAGCACGTCCTGTGAAATGCCAGGCTGGATGAAGCCCAACTAGAATCAAGATTGCTTGGAGAACTATCAATAACCACAGATTTGCAGTTGACACCACATATATGACAGAAAGTGGAGAATAAATAAAGAGCGTATTGATGGAAAGAAAGAAGAGAGTGAAGAACCTTGCTTAAAACTCAATGTTGAAACCATGAAGATCATGGCATCTGGCCCCGTGACTTCACATCAAATAGGGAAATCACGGGGAAAAATGGAAACAGTGATAGACTTTATTTTCTCGGGCTCCAAAATCACTGCAGATGGTGAGGGCAGCCACGGAATTAAAAGGTGCTAGATCCTATGAAGAAAAGCTGCAACCACCTAAAGAGCATATGCAAAAGCAGAGGCATTACTTTGCAATTAATGGTCTATCAGGTCATACCTATGGAGTTTCCATTACTCATGTATGGATGGGAGAGTTGGACTATACAGAGAGTTGCGCATGGAATCATTGATGATTTTGAACTGTGGTGTTGGAGAAGACTCTTGCGAGTCCCTTGGACTGCAAGGAGATCAAAGCAGTCAATCCTGATGGAAATCAGCCCTGAATATTCATTGGAAGTACTTTTGCTGAAGCTGAAACTCTGGTACTTTCGCCACCCGATGCAAAGAGCTAACTACAGGAAAAGACCCTGATGCTGGGAAAGCTTGAGTGCAGAAGGAGAAGGGCCTAGCAGACGATGAGATGGTTGGATGGTACAACTAATTTGAGGCACATGACTTTGAGCAAACTCTGGGAGTTAGTGATGGACAGTGAGGCGTGGTGTGCTGCATAATAAGGAGCATAACATGCCTTATTATGTTGCAGAGAGTTACTATGCCTGAGCAACTGAACAACAGCAGAATCAACCATTTCAGTAAGAAGTGAAGACACAACTTACAGGAAGATGCTCAGAGAAAAATAGAGAAACAATATCAATCCACTTCTCATGCAGCCATTTTCACTCTTATTGAAACAAGGTTTTTCCATATTTAAATATGGCTTTCCTGAAGTATGTGAATTCTAACTTGTTTTTTCACCTCAGAGAGGTGTGTTGATGAAGTCACGATGCACAGAGACATGGCAGTTCTCACAGATTCCCTTAATAAAATCATGATGTACTTAAGGAGCTGGGGGTATTTTTTCCATGGGAATAAATATTTTGATGAGGAACTCTTTAATTCTTTAGAAAATGTTAATTACCATAATCAAATTTGTTTGGAATATTTGTAGTCTTTCCTTTGGTATCAGAAGATACTGCAGCCCTGACAATAAGGCAGGGTTTTCCAACCAAAAGCCTGAAACAGAGCAGCTCACCACACTCTAAAAGCACATTAGAAAAGTGTTAATTTGCTATTCAAATCAGTGAGCATTATACCCAAGTGAAAGAATGGCTAAAAGAGCTTGAAGAACATCACTAGAGCCTGCTAAAAGAAATCAATATGGGATTAATGGTATGAAAGGTTAGAGTAGATGAAACTTGAATTACATTAATGGAAAATATAGTAAAAGTTTCCTAGCATGTGGGCAGAATGAGAAGTCTCCTCAGAAACTAAAACAAAACAAATCTACACATTCTTTCAGAAAATCCAAATGGCCTCAGAATGAAATATAAAGGTGCAGGAGAGATAGCTAAGAGCTTAAGTGGATACATGGATACTCGAATTATTTGACCAACATGATGTTTCATAGGCTTTTCGGCATTCACACCACAAATGTGAACTCTGATGGCTGGGATACCCTTACCTCTCATCCTGCTGAACTATTGCCTAGAATATTTTTATTCTGTGATAGATTTCTTCTAATCAGTATCATTCTATCACGTTTTGAAAAATAAGTATTTTTGCACTTTCAACATGCAAATTATATTTGCTTGTTGCTAAATATATGTAACTAACTTCTCTGCTAAACTCACTGTTTTTGGGGGGTTTTTTTGTTTTTGTTTTTGTTTTGTTTTTGTTTGTTTTTTTCCCTTAAGATCTTATTTATGTATTTATTTTTCCATTTTATTAATTTTTTCTTTAATTTTTACTTTACTTTACAATACTTTATTGGTTTTCCCATACATTGACATGAATATTTGTTATTTTTAAAACTGCATTTATTTTGGCGGGGCCAGGTAGTCATGGATGTTCAAGGGCTTTCTCTAGCTGAGGCAAGTGGTATGGTGCACTTCACTATGCTGCATCGCCTTCCCATTGTGATGTTTCTTTTGTTGGAGAACACTGGCTCTAGTTTCGGCACATGAGCTCCTGAGTTGTGGCCCATGAGCTTAGTTCCACTTCAGCATGTGGGATCTTCCCAGACAAGAATCACTGGGAGGCTGACTATTAATCGATGGATCACTAGGGTAGTTCAACACAGACTATATAGGCTGGAAGGTTGATACCGTACATATGAAAGCCAAGAAGGACTTAAGTAGATATTGTTTTTCTTTGGGGTATTCTCCTAGTGGCTCATTGGTAAGAGGCCACTTCCCAATGTAGATGACCCAGGGTTGAGAAATCCCTGAGTTGGGAAGATAGATCTTCCGGAAGAGAGAATGAAAACCAGACTCAGTATTCTTGCCTGGGAAATCCCACGGGCAGAGGAGCCTGGTGGTCTATGGTCCATGGAGATGAAGAGACGGAAATGACTTAGCAGCTAATCATGACCACCACCACCGTGTTGTTTTGGCAGATAAAGTAGATAGTTTGTTTCAATGTCCTTGGCCTGGAATGTCTGAAAAGTAGTCAGTGCTTTTGATTATTAAAAGTATGCATCAGTAAAAGGCATTTTTATTTTATTGTGTGTAAAAATCCCTTTCGATGTTGACTGTAAATTGTTATAACGTATTGCCAGAGAATTTAGCCAGCCATTATATACATTAATTTGGTTCTCTTTTGAAGCAATGTCTCACAACAGCAAGTGATTTCGATTATGTTCTTGCTTTGGTATCCATCTTGAATTAGGTTTTATTTATTTATTTATTTATTTAATTTGAAAGCAGCATTTCAGTAGGTTTCAATAATTTATTTAATCATTTCATAGTTTCTACAAGAACAACTAGCTTCTAAAAAGGGAAATGGCACTCCATTTCTCTTCTGATCTTATAGGGAAAAGAGAGGAGTAAAGTTCATTGCTTTATGGTGGTTTTTTTTTTTTCAAGGTTAACATGCTCTTTCTAAGGAACACTTCCAAATTTCAAGGTTTTCAAGGATTTCTTAAAAATATATTTTGGTTTCTGGTCTGCTCATTCTCACAGTCGTGTCTGGTTCTTTGTGAGTGTCTGGAATATAGCCCATCAAGCTCCTCTGTCCATGGGGGTTCTTCAGGCAAGAATACTGGACTGGGTTGATAGGCCACTCTTCCAGTGGCTCTCTCATAGCAGATGGATTGTTTGCTATCTAAACCACCAGGGAAGCCTAAAGAACCCTGGAGGGAGTGGCCTGTTGCTTCTCCAGAGCATCCTCCCAAACCAGAAATCAAACTGGGGTCTCCTGCATTGCATCAGATTCTTAGGCAGGTTACCTCCCAGGGAAGCCCTGGTTTCTGCTAAAAAGTGCCAATTGTCGTTCCTTAGTATGTGGACTCACTGATCATATGTCATGATTAAATAGGAGGCAACTTTCAGTACGAAGTTTGAAGAAAATTATGCCATAATGATAAAAATACCCAATAAATTATATATACTAAAATTAGGAGAAAAATAAAAATAAACTCAAGGACCATAGCCTGGGAAATGGTCTTCCGTACAGTTTAAAGAGGAGTGTTCTGAAGCTGTAGGGGCAGAGCCAGGACACAGAGAAAATTCTTTAAAGTTGAAAGTACATGAATGAAACATATCTCGTGGGAAAAGGATCCTGTTAACCACAAAATACAGGTCTGACAAGAGTGATGTTAGTGTTTTCCTAGGCGAGAATCTGGAATCATTACACTTCTTAATTATCTTCACTAACTAGGAACACATAACTCCAAAGCACAGAAATGCACAATCTCATTTTCATATCCTGACTTCCCCAGAGGGTACACTGATGAAAGACAACTGCAACAGATTTTTACTTTCCCATTCAAGTGAATACCCAGTGACTATCCTCCGTGGTTAAAGCAGATGTACAATATGTGTTTCCCAGGTCAAAAATAGGCTGTCTAGCATAAAGTTCAAGCAAAACTATATCTAGCTAGAATGTTCACTAATACTTAGTAGGTGAAAAGGTCTTCCCTCAGTATGAAAATCAATTCTGAACATTTTATTTCTGAAGAGAAACTCTTTTCTGTTTCTTTGGTAACAGTCACTTTATTTATTTATATTGTACTTTACAATAGTGCATTGGTTTTGTCAGACACCAACATGAACCCTCCACGGGTGTAGACGTGTTCCCAATCGTAAACCCCCTCCCTCCGCCCTCCCCTTACCATCCCTCTGGGTCAACCCCGTGCAACAGTCCCAAGCATCCTCTCCTACATTGAAGCTAGACTGGCGATTCTTTTCTTATATGACATTATACATGTTTCAATGCCATTCTCGCAAATCATCCCACCCTCTCCCTTTCCCACAGAGTCCAAAAGACTGTTCTATTCATCTGTGTCTCTTTTGCTGTCTCGCATACAGGGTTATCGTTACCATCTTTCTAAATTCCCTATGTTTACAGTCACTTTAACTGTATTCCAATACTCGAACATTGGATACACAGACTAGGGCCTCTACCTCTGCCACCAACAGTCCCTAGCTTCAGTTCTGTTCAGTTCAGTTCCGTTCAGTCACTCAGTTGTGTCTGACTCTTTGTGACCCCATGAAATGCAGCACGCCAGGCCTCCCTGCCCGTCACCAACTCCCAAAGTTCACTCAGACTCACGTCCATCGAGTCGGTGATGCCATCCAGCCATCTCATCCTCTGTCGTATCCTTCTCCTCCTGCCCCCAATCCCTCCCAGCATCAGAGTTCTTTTCCAATGAGTCAACTCTTCACATGAGGTGGCCAAACTACTGGAGTTTCCGCTTTAGCATCATTCCTTCCAAAGAAGTCCCAGGGCTGATCTCCTTCAGAATGGACTGGTTGGATCTCCTCGCAGTCCAAGGCACTCTCAAGAGTCTTCTCCAGCACCATAGTTCAAAAGCATCAATTCTTCGGTGCTCAGCTTTCTTCACAGTACAACTCACATCCATACATGACTGCAGGAAACACTATAGCCTGGACTAGACGGACCTTCGTCGGCAAAGTAATGTTTCTCCTTTTGAACGTGCTATCTAGGTTAGTCATAACTTTTCTTTCAAGGAGTAACTGTCTTTTAATTTCATGGCTGCAGTCACCATCTGCAGGGATTTTGGAGCCCATAAAATAAAGTCTGGCACTGTTTCCACTGTTTCCCCATCTATTTCCCATGAAGTGATGGGACCGGAAGCCATGATCTTCATTTTCTGAAAGGTGAGCTTTAAGCCAACTTCTTCACTCTCCTCTTTCACTTGCATCAAGAGGCTTTTTAGTTCCTCTTCACTTTCTGCCATAAGGGTGTTGTCATCTGCATATCGGAGGTTCTTGAAATTTCTCCCGGCAATCTTGATTCCAGCTTGTGTTTCGTCCAGTCTAGCATTTCTCATGATGTACTCTGCATACAAGTTAAATAAGCAGGGTGACATTTTACAGCTGATGTACTCCTTTTCCTATTTGGAACCAGTCTGTTTTTCCATGTCCAGTTCTAAATGTTGCTTCCTGACCTGCACATCGATTTCTCAAGAGGCAGGTCAGGCATTTTCACCAATAACAATGAAAACGCAAGTTGTTTCAGAGTTCTCTCATCATGCATTAAAACAGCTGAATATGTATGTTTAATGATGAAATTTGTACCAGTATTATTTACCATATTTTTATAGATTTTTAAACATATGACAATACTGGACGAACGTGAAAGTGGAGCCGTTCAGTCGTGCCCGACCGACCCTTTGCAACCCCATGGACTGTAGCCTTACAGGCTCCTCCATCTATAGGATTCTCAGGCAGGAATACTGGAATGGGTTGCCATTTCCTTCTTCAGGGGATCTTCCTAACCCAGGATTAGAACCCAGGGCTCCATTTCAAGCAGACTTTTTACCCTCTGAGCCACCACGGAAGCCCAATACTCTACTGATGTTGTAATGCATTCTAAAGCACATGAGAAATATGAAATCAAAAAAGATTAGAAAAATGTTGAAACATCACTAAGTGTTTTTAAAATGATTCTGTTCCAGTTTTACTATCATTTATCAGAGGCTATAATAATATAACTACATTTTTATTTTTTGTATTTATGATGTTTTTGTCATCATCTTTTATGTATTTGGAGTTTTGAATGATGTCAATGTTGAAATGAACATCTTAAAGACATCAGTTAAATCTTGGCTTAAAACAAGCAAAAAAAAAGCACCAGTTTTATTTGAAAAAGTATCAGTTGCAAATCTGAAAGTATAAAATGGTTATATACAAAGAAAGAATCTAATAATGAAATGTGTATTAAGTAGATGTCTATTTCGTGATGACTTTGTAGTTTATAGGTCGTTTGTAAAGCTGACAACATATTTCGTAGAAGTGCTGTCATCTCTCTAACGTTTTGTTTAGTTTTGCCGAAGATTCCTTGTGGCTAAATTAATACTGTGGAGATACAACTGACACTTACTTTCTTTGGTAAGAATGTAAAATGCACCAGTTGCATAGTATGCTATTTGAGACCTGAAGGTTGTCAGCGCTGAGCTGGGGTTGAAGGCAAGGAATCTAACCAAAGGGAATACTTAAATACCAAGCCCCACAGAGGTAAGCCTGTCCTTAGAAGGAAAAGAGAATAGCTTTCTGGAGCTGTGACTAAGCACGTTTAAGGTAATTACTGATAATTATGATCCCGTTGCCATTTCCTTTATTGTTTGGGGTTTGGCTTTAAACACCCTTTTTGTGTTTCCTGTGTGCAGAATATCCTTTAGCATTTGTTGGAGAGCTGGTTTCGTGGTGCTGAGTTCTCTCAGCTTTTGCTTGTCTGTAAAGCTTTTGATCTCTCCTTCGTGTTTGAGTGAGATCCTTGCTGGGTACAGTAATCTGGGCTGTAGGTTATTCTCTTTCTTCACTTTAAGTATGTCTTGCCATTCCTTCCTGGCCTGAAGTGTTTCCTTGGAAAGATCAGCTGTTACCGTTATGGGAATCCCCTCATGTGTTATTTCTTGTTTTTCCCATGCTGCTTTTAATATTTGTTCTCGTGTTTGCTCTTTGTTAATTTGATTAATATGTGTCTTGGGGTGTTTTGCCTTGGGTTTATCCTGTTTGGGACTCTCTGGTTTTCTTGGGACTGGGTGATTCTTTCCATGCCCACTGTAGGGAGGTTTTCAACTATTGTCTCCTGGAGGATTTTCTCATGGTCTTTCTTTTGGTCTTCTTCTTCTGGGGCTCCTATAATTCGAATGTTGGAGCCTTTCATATTGTCCTGGAGGTCTCTGAGATTGTCCTCATTTCTTTTAACTCATTTTTCTTGTTTCCTCTCTGATTCATTTATTTCTACCATTCTATTTCACTAATCCTATCTTCTGCCTCTGTTATTCTACTATTTGTTGCCTCCAGAGTGTTTCTGATCTCATTTATTGAGTCATTCATTATCTATTGACTCGTTTTTATTCTTCTAGGTCCTTGTTAAACCTTTCTTGCATCTTCTCAATCCTTGTCTCCAGGGTATTTATCTGTGATTCCATTTTGATTTCAAGATTTTGGATCACTTTCAGTATCAATATCTGGAATCCTTTCTCAGGTAGATTCCCTATCTCTTCCTCTTTTGTTTGATTTGGTGGGCATTTCTCCTGTTCTTTACCTGCTGAGTATCCCTCTGTCTCTTCATCTTGGTTCTATTGCTGCGTTTGGGGTGGCCTTTCTATATTCTGGGAATTTGTGGAGTTCTCTACATTATGGAGTTTCTCCACTGTGGGTGGGGTTGTATCAGTGGCTTGTCAAGATTTCTTGGTTCAGGAGGCTTGTGTTGGAGTTCTGGTGGGCGAGGCTGGATTTCTTCTCTCTGGAGTGCAATGGAGTGACCAGTAATGTGTTATGAGACGACAATGGTTTTGGAGTAACTTTGAGCTGCCTGTATATTGAAGCTCAGGGCTGTGTTCTTGTGTTGCTGGAGAATTTGCATGATGTGTCTGACTCTGGAACTTGTTGGCCCTTGGGTGGTGCTTGGTTTCAGTGTAGGTATGGAGGCATTTGATGAGCTGCTATCAATTAATGTTCCATGGAGTCAGGACTTCTCTGATGTTCTCAGGATTTGGACTTAAGCCTCCTGCTTCTGGTTTTCAGTTTTATTTTTACATTAGCCTCAAGACCTCTCCACCTATACAGCACCGATGATAAGACATCTAGGTTAAAGATGAAAGGTTTACCCACAGTGAGGGGCACCTGGAGAGGTTCACTGAGTTACATGGAGGAAAGAAGAGGGAGGGGGTAGTTAGAGGTGACTGGAATGAGATGAGGTGGGATCAAAAGAGGAGAGAGAGGAAAAAAAAAAAAAAAGAGGAGAGAGAAAGCTAGCCAGCAATCACATCCTTATGTGTGCTCCACCGTGTGGACCACTCAGAGGTATTCATGGAATTATACAGGGAAGAGGAGAGGGAGGAAGTAGACAGAGGTGGCCAGGAGGATAAAAGAGGGAAATGAAAAGCAGAGAGACAGATCCAGCCAGTAACCAGTTCCTGAAGTGTTCCCCACCATCTGGAACACGGAGATTCACAGAATTGGGTAGAGAAGAGAAGGGGGAGGGAAGAGACAGAGGCCACCTGGTGGAGAAAAAGGAGTGTCAAAAGGAGGAGAGAGTGGTCAAGCCAGTAATCTCACTCTCAGGTAAAATTGGGTAGTGAAGTTTGGGGTTTTAAATGTACAAAATTGACAACAAATACCAAAAAGCAAAGATTAAAAATCCAGAATAGAGGTTGGATTTTAAAAAATGCAATATTAAGGAAAAGAAGAAGAAGAAGAAGAAGAAAAAAAAAAGCCACAAGAACTATTAAAACAACAACAACAACCACACAAAGACTATATACAGTGTTTGCTTTTAAAAATATGTTTCTTTTTAAGTAATAGTAGGTTATAAGAATAACAATTAAAGGATAAATGGAGGACTTAAATATTTCTAAAAGTTAAAAAAAGAAGAAGAAGAAAAAGAAAAGAAGAAAAAACTACCACACAACAACATCAGCAAAAAAGAAAAAAAGAAAAAGAAATGGTCATAAAAATAGTGAAGATATTCCTGGCCCTTTCTCTGGTATTGTGGGCAGTGTGGGGTTATTTCCAAGGCGGTTCCCTCCATTTAATTTCTTCTGTTTGCTGGTATCTTCAGTGTCTGATTTCCGTCCTAATAAGGGGGGGGGGGCATGGTGGACACTTTTTATTTTTATTTTTTGGCTCCCTTGTTCAGTTGCGCTGTGGGGAGGGAGGGATGCTGCAAACAAATAACACCTGCATTTGCTTTCAGTGTCCCAGGCCCACTGGGCCTGCCCCTGCTCACGATGCACACCTGTCAGGCTCTACGTTGCTCCAGGGTCTGAGGCCGGCCCTAGGCTGCACGCACCTCCCAGGTCTAAGCCACTCAGGTTCGGTGCTCAGGAAAGCCCTCAGAGGCGCAGATTCGGTTGGGACTGCCTTTTGTGTCCTTCCCACGTCCGAGTAGCTCAGGTGTGTGGTGAGCGCGGTCACTGTGACTTATCGCCTTTCCCGTCTACGCTGCTAGTTTTCTGAATGTACCACTGGTGCCCCTTGTGAGGTGGATGGTGACTGTCCAGAACCCCCAGAAGTCTTAGCAAAGAAGCCTGCTTGCAGTTTTGTAGGTAAAGTCTCTCCCGGGCTGTGATCACCCCCTTCCAGCCCATACGGTTCTGGCTGCCTGTCACCGGCGGGGGATGGTCTGTAACCGGCTATTTCTGTTCCGTCCTTTGTTCTGTGTGCGGTCCTGGTGGTGTCTTATGTTCGGGCTTTTCACGTGGTAGCTGTCCCACAGTCTGGTTTGCTAGCGCAGGTTCATTCGTTGAGGTTATGTGCGGGGCGTTCCTGCCTGATTCTTAAAAAGCACTGCAGCCCGCGCCTCCTGCGCCTCCCTGCCCTGCCCCCACTTGCTAGTGTCGGATGCAGGCATCTGTGCTGCTTTTCTGCTTGGGGAGTTACTGTTGGGCTTGTAATCTGTTGGTTGTAATTATATATTTATGTTTCCTTCCTGCTACGTTGCCCTCTGTGCTTCCAAAGCTCGCCACAGACTCGGCAGGGAGAATGTTTCTTGGTGTTTGGAAACCTCTCTTCTTAAGATTCCCTTCCCAGAACGGGATTCCCTTCCTGGGACGGAGCTCCCTTCTTACCTCCTTTGTCTCTTTTTTCATCGATACCTTTTTCCTGGCCATCACTTTCAGGCTGTATGTGTCCCTAGGTATGAGGTGGTTTTCTTGCAGACAGTGTATTGTTGTATGCATTCACCCAGTCTTTGCCTTTTCATTGGAGCATTTAGCCCATTTCTGTTTAAGGTAGTTGTTGATAAGTATGATCTTCTTACCATTTACTATATATTTTGTGGCTTTGTTTTTATAAGCTTTCCTGTTTCCTATCTAGAGAAGATCCTTCAGCATTTGCTGAAGTGCTGGTTTGGTGGTTCTGAACACTAACTGCTTTTGTTTGTCTGTAAACCTCTTGTTTTGTCTTTTGAATGAGAATACTATCCTTGTTGGATAGAGTAACCCTAACCCTAACCCTAACACTAACACTAACCCTAACCCTATCCAACAATGTTAGACTTTTGCCTTTCAGCACTTTAGGTGCATCCTGCCATTCCCTCTAAGCTGAAGAGTTTCTATTGTAAGATCATCTGTTATCCTTATGGGGATTCCCTTCTATGTTATTTGTTGTGATTCCTTTGTTACCTTGAATATTTGTTCATTGTGTATATTTATTTGTTTGTTTGTTTTCATTTTGATTAATGTGTGTTTTGATATGTTGTGTCTGGGTTTTCCCCCTATGGGACACACTGGGATTTTTCATTTTAGTTGTCTGTTCTTTTTCCCATTTCAGGGACGTTTCTAAATATTTCCTCCTCAAATATTTTCTCATGCCCTTTCCTTTTGTCTTCTTTCTTTGAGAAACCTATGATTTAAATATGGGGGCATTTGACATTGTCCCATAGGTCTCTGTGATTGTCTTCATTTCTCTCTCTCTCTTTTTTTTTTTTCCTGGTATGCTTCATTTATTTCCCATATCCGATCTTCCAGCTCACTTAGTCTTTCTTCTGCCTCAGTTACAGTACTGTTCCTGTTGTCCAGAGTGATTTCTACCTCAGTTATTTCATCGCTCATTATGATTGACTACTCATGATTTCTTCCAGGTCCATTTAAAACATCCCTTTCATCTTCTCAATCCATGCCTGAAGTCTATTTATCTGTAGATCCATTTGTTTCCAAGACATTGACTAATATTGTGCTGAACTGTTCTTCCTGTAGACTTCCTACCTCCTCCTCTTTCACTGGTTTGTTGATTTCATTGTATTCCTTCATCTGCTGGATATGTCTCTGCCTTTTCATGTTGTTTCGATGACTGTCTTCGAGGTCTATTTTCTGCACACCAGAGGGCCATCATTGCTATTAATTGGGTGGTCTCCTCCAAGTGAATGTGGTCGGACCAGTGGCTTGTGTAAGTTTTCTTGTTGAGAGAACTTTTTGTTGTTGTTGTTAAAGAAGATGGCTGTTGATCTCACTTGTTATGAGAGTCCATACAGTTTTCATTAGGGAATTAGCAGGCTCTATTACGGCTTTGATTCCAGATGAGCTATTTCAAATCCTCAAACCCGATGCTGTGAAAGTGATGTACTCAATAAGACAAGAAATTTGAAAATCTCAGCTGTGGCTCAGTTGGAAATGGTCAGTTGTCATTCCCGTCTCGAAAAAGGCAATGCCAACGAATGCTCAAACTACCATGCAATTTTACTCATCTCACATGCTAACAAAGAAATGCTCAAAATTCTCCAAGCCAGGCTTCAGCAATCTGTGAACCATGAACTTCCAGATATTCAATCTTGTTTTAGAACATACAGAGGAAACACAGATTAAATTCCCAACATCTGCTGGATCTTCAAAAAAAAGCAAGCAAGTTCCAGAAAAAAACATCTAGTGTTGCTTTACTAAGTATGCCAAAACCTTTGAGTGTACGGATCAAAATAAACTGTGGAAAATTCTGAAAGAGACGGTAGTACCACACCACCGGATCTGCCTCTTGAGAAGCCTGTATGCAGTTTAGGAAGCAACAGTTAGAACTGGACATTGAATAACAGACTGGTTCCAAATAGGAAAAGCAGCACCTGAAGGGTATATATTGTCACCCTACTTATTTAACTTCTATGCAGAGAAATGTGTGGCTGGAAGAAATGCAAACGGGAATCAAGACTGCCAGGAGAAATGTCAAAAACTTCAGATATGTAGATGACACCCCCCTTATGACAGAAACTAAAGAGGAACTGAAGAGTCTCTTGATGAAAGTGAAAGCGGAAAGTGAAGAAGTAGGCTTAAAGCTCTACATTAGGAAACCTGAGATGGCATCCTGTCCCATCACTGCATGGCAAATAGATGGGAAAACAGTGGAAATGGTGTCAGACTGTTTTTCGGGGGAGGGCGGGGAGGTTCCAAAATCACTGAAGATAGTGACTGCAGCCATGAAATGAAAAAACACTTACTCTTCCTAGACAGCATAAAACAAGACCAGAGGCTGACTGCAGCTCAGATCATGAAATCTGTATTGCCAAATTCAGACTTAAATTGAAGAAAGGAGGAAAAAACCACTAAACCATTCAGGAATGACCTATCTCAACTCCCTTATGATTACACAGTGTAAGTGAGAAATAAATGTAAGGGACTAGATCTGATAGAATGCCTGATGAACTATGGATGGAGGTTCATGACATTGTACAGGAGACAGGGATCAAGACCATTCCCAAGAAAATAGACACGCAAAAAGGCAAAATGGCTGCTGGAGGAGGCCTTACAATTAGCTGTGAAATGAAGAGAAATGAAGCCAAAGGAGAGGAGGAAAGATACCGATCTGAACACAGAGTTCCAAGGAGAGAGAAGAAAGCCTTCCTCGGTGATCAGTGCCAAGAAATAAAGCAAAGTAATAAAGCAAAGCAATAGAATGGGGAAGACTAAAGATTTCTTCAAGAAGACCGGAGATACCAAGGGGGCATTTCATGCAAAGATGGGCACTATTAAGGACATAAATGGTATGGACCTAACAGAAGCAATAGACATGAAGACGAGGTGGCAAAGAACACACAGAAGAACTGTACATCAAAGATCTTCACAACCCAAATAATCATGACGATGTGATCACTCACCTACATCCAGATACCTTGGAATGTGAAGTCAAGTGGGCCTTAAGAAGCATCACTATGAACAAAGTGAGTGGAAGTGATGGAATTCCAGTTGAGCTATTTGAAATCCTAAATGATTATGCTGCGGAAGTGCTTCACTCAATATGTCAGCAAATTTAAAAAACTAAGCAGCGGCTCAGGACTGGGAAAGGTCAGTTTTCATTCCAATCCCAAACAAAGGCAATGCCAAAGAATGCTCAAACTACTGCACAATTGCACTCATCTCACACGCTAGCAGAGTAGTGCACAAAAATATCCAAGCCAAGCTTCAGCAATACACGAACCATAAACTTCCAGATGTTCAAGCTGGTTTTGGACAAGTCAGAGGAACCAGAGGTCAAATGAGTGTATGCACCACTACTCCTGATGATGCATGCAGCACCTACTGAGGTTGAAATCACGAGTTTGCATTCTGCTTTTACTAAGAATTGAATTAGGACAGGTGCACTACTTAGCTTGCACTCTGGCACATACATTACAACTCTAGAGCATAAGTATCACAACCACGTGTGTCTGCAGTCCGGACCTGGCATGCGGTAACTACTGAAAAATGCAAGAAGCTTTTCACAGTTACTGACCCCTGATTTGAAACCACTGCTGCTGCTGCTAAGTCACTTCAGTCGTGTCTGACTCTGTGTGACCGCATAGATAGCAGCCCACCAGGTTCCCCTGTCCCTGGGATTCTTGGGGCAAGAATACTGGAGTGCGTTGCCACTTCCTTCTCCAATGCATGCATGCATGCTAAGTCGCTTTAGTCTTATCCGACTCCGTGCGAACCTATGGACAGTAGCCCACGACGCCCCTCTGTCCACGGGATTCTCCAGGTAAGAATGTTTGGGTGGATTGCCATTTCCTTCTCTTATGTCAAACCACACATGCTACAAACACTGAGCTTGCCCTCTGGAATACGCGCTTGTGGATACTGAGGCCGCCATCTAGAGAACGCTCCCAGAAACTACTTAGTTTCCAATCTGGATCACACTTTCTGCCACCATTGAGACTATTAACAAGCTTCAGACAAGTGCATTGCTGTCACTGAGACTGCACAGTAGAGCATAAATCCCATCACTCCTAAACCCGGGTTCTTTAGGTTATGGCCTGCCACTACTGAGCCTGTCCCTAAAACATGCCTGTTGTAAACTCATATACACTTTTGGTGTATTACGCTCTGGATTCTGCATCCCTGCACTACTGAAATTGCCTTCCAGAACAAGAGTTCATCACCGGCTGAACTTTCACTCTGAAGCATGAACATCACAATCATCAGCTTGTTGCTTTATAGGTAAGTCAGGCCACTACTCGACCTGCACTGTAGTTCAGGTGTGCCTAAATAGTTACTGAACTTGCACTCTGAAGTTTCCTTCTGGACACAACTGAGCCAGCACTCCTGTAGACAGAGTGAGTTTAAACACTGGAGGACATGGTACGCCTCTCCTGAGCATGAGCTCAAGTGCAGGCATCCGGGCTCTGCTGAGAACGTGCTCTAGTTGCACACATGCCAAAGTAACTGAACGTGCAGCTGGGGGTACAGATCTCATGAATACAGAGTGAGCGCATTTCATCATGGGTTTTGTGCTTCTGAGGTTTACTCAGAAGCATATCTTCCATCGTGACTGCATGTGCCTTCAAGAGCCAATGTTCTGACACTACGGAGACTGTGCTGTAGAGTAAGAATGCCTGAACTACACAACTGCACACTGAATCATGCATCCCAGCAGTATAAACCCTAGCACTACAGCACACTTGTCACTTCTGAGTCCTTACACTAAACAGGCATGGCACAGCTAGTGAGCATGTGGTCTAGAGCACATGTGTGGCCATTACTAATTTCAGACTCGGAAGCCTGTGTCTTGCCACTTGTAAGCCCAGGCCCCCAAATATTCATGTTTCAGCTACTGGTTTTGCACCCTGGTACACTCCTTAATCACTGCTGAGCCTGCGTTACAGAGCATGAGTTCCACTACTACTATTCTTGCCCGATGGCCTGGGTGCTTAAACCTGTGAGCCTACACTCTGCAGCTGAAAATTGCCAATGACTTGGCTTGCCCTCTGTTGCATATTTTCCCCATGCTTCTTCCTGCATTCTGGAGGACCTACTCCAGGAGGCTGCTTTCTAAAACACATATCATCTCCACGAGTGAACCGTCATTCTAGATCAACTGTGTGACCACTAGTGACCTTGAATTCTGAAGTGTTATATTAACTTCCTTGAGGTATTGCTCGAGAAGGTGTGTGCAACAATTACCCCCGTGACATTTTATACCAGCCATTTTGCTGCTAGTCACCCAGCACTCTAGACTGTGCAAGCTGTGAGTAGCGTACCTGTATATCTGTGGATGACGTGCCATCACTACAGACCTGGTGTATACTTCATATGTCCTGCCTCAATTGATCGTGCGTCACAATACACATATGCCACAACCCTTGCGCTTGCACTGTTGAGGGCTTGTCTTCCCGCTACTGAGCTTGTGTGGCACAGCAGGTATATCACATTTTCTGAATTTGATCTCTGGATATGCAACCAAAAATAAAAACCCAGCTTTCAAGAGAACATGTCCCTCTGCAGTCTGCACTCTTGAGCAAGGGCACTGCAACTCCTGAGACAACACTCTGAAGCACATGTAGAGCAGGCATGCTGCATCTGCTGAACTTAGCTCTTCAGCATGCCCCTCAACAGTGAAACACACTTCAGGCATACCCCTCTTAATACAGACCCATGATCTAGAGCAGGCATGCTTCACATCCTGAATCTTGGCTTTCGAGAACACGTGCTTCATCTCCTGAGATGGTGCTTTTGCGGATTCTCCCCACCACTACTAAATCTGTGCTCTAGAGCGGGTGTGACACTTTGGAGCCTGCGTGCCTCACTACTGCGTCTCTGCTCTAGCCTGGAAGTACTGAAACAGCTTAGCTCGCAATCCGGAGCACACGTTCTGCCACTAGTGTGCTTGCACTTTAGAGCAGGCTGTCTGAAGCCATCACATTGGCACTGGCAACATGCGTCCAGCCACTGCTGAATGCACACTAGAGCGCAGTTCCTGCCACTATTGAGCATGTACTCTACCACAAGATGTCTAAAACTGCTCAGTTGCATTGCGGAGCATGCCTCTTTCCACAACTGAACTTGCATTCTACAGGAAATGGTACACAAACACTGACCTTGTGCTCTAGAATTGGCACACCATACATAATTTTCTTAACATTTGAAGCATATGTCTGGCCAACACTAAATCCACGCTTTGGATTTGCTGTGCTCAAATCACTGAGCTTGCCCGCAAGAGTATATCTGAACTCACATTTTATAGCACACCTACTACCACGGTGGATCCTGTGCTCTAAAACTCTCGTGAGATAGGAGAACAAGATGGTGGATCTATAAGTGGATGTGGAGTACATCTCTCCATGGATACATCAGGCATACACCTTCAGACACAGAAGAGAAATCAGAATATTACCGGAAAGCAGACAGGAGTACCTGACAAGTGGAAAATAATATATAGAACCACGCAAAACTCAGTCGGGGGAAAGAACTGGGGGGAAAATCAGGAGTGTTAGTAGGACTGGATCTGCCCTGAGTGGGGGAAAGAACTGAAGCTGAGGTCCAATCCCACATTAGGTCAATCGTCTGAAGTGTAGAATAGACATTTAAAGCTGAGAGTGAAACAGCTGATCTGTGGAAAGCTGGGTGCAATGAGAAGCAGAGGGTCCTTGCTGCAGCCGTACATACCCCGTACAAGGACATCCGTCCCCTGAAAGGCCCCGTGGCTGGCAGCTGCAGTTTAGGGACTTTGCGGCAATTCATGGGGAGGGCTGCTGTTTCCTGGGGAGAGATGGAGAGAGGGGGTTTGAAGGAGGACACTGTGGTAGGGTATGCCTGTGGAGGAAAGCCAGGCAGCCATGAAAGCAAGGCAATAACACCGAGTCACATGTCGGGGGTGGAGCAATCACCATAGCCTCTCTCTCCCCACATGCTAGCATCAGCAGTTACTACAATAGTGAGGCTGACCCATCAAATGCTGAACACACTGAAATGCAGAGCAGGACACCATGCAGGGTCATCCTTTAAGTGCCTGATGCACCATACTAGAGTAGAATCCCACTCAAGATGCTCCTTTAAGTGTCAGATGCACTGATTTACACAGGAGGATCCCAGCCTGGAAATTCGCTCTATGTGCTGACCCATTGAACGACAGAGAAGGATCCCAGGCAAGGAAGCCTTGTGAATGGCTGAATAGGTGGAACTAGAGAGAAGACTGGCCAAAGAGGCCTTCTGATCACCGGATACAAGAGCTCAAAACAAAACAAAACAAAAAAAAAGGCTCTGATAGGGCCATAACTCCTGTGGTGTAGTCAGTCTGTGTCCCTGCACCCTGCCCATTTGACACCACCTGCGTCCCTCAAAGCCAAGCAGCTGCTCCACCTTCACAGTTAACTCTCATTGGAAAAAAGCTGCTACAGGTTAAAAAAAAAAAATCATGCAACTCTTTGCACAGGATTGCTTCAGTCCTGTCTAACTCTGTTTGGAACACATTTCACCACTACAGAGAAGAAGCTCTAAAATGCATATACTGGAACAACTGATCTTTTCCAGTCTTGTAGCCACTGCTGAGTTTTCCAAATTTGCTTGCATATTGAGTTCAGCACTTTCATAGCACTATCTATTAGGATTTGAAATCACTCAAGTGGAGTTCTCTGTCTCCGCTAGCTTTGTTTCTATTGATGCTTCTTGCAGCCCGCTTGACCTCACATTCCAGGATGTTTGGCTCTAGGTGAGTGATTAGATCAGTTAATTATCTGGATCATGGAGATCTTCTCTGCATAGTTCTTCAATCTTTGCAGTATAGATTTTTGCTACCTCTTCTTAATATCTTCTACTTCTGTTCAGTCCATACAATCTCTGTCCTTTACTGTATCCACCTTCGCATGAAATGTTCCCTTGGTATCTCTAATTTTCTTCAAGAGATCTCTACTCTTTCCCATTCTGTTGCTTTCCTCTATTTTTTGCACTCATCACCGAGGAAGGCTTTCTTATCACTCTTTGCTATTCTTTGGTGCACTGTATTCATATGGGTATATCTTCCCTTTTCTCCTTTGCCTTTTGTTTCTATTCCTTTCTCAGTTATTTGTAAGGCCTCCTCAGACAACCATTTTGCCTTTTTGCATTCATTTTCTTGGGGATGGTCTTCATCACTGCCTCCTCTACAATGTCATGAACCTCCATATGTAGTTCTTCAAACACTCTATTATGCCTAATCCCTTAAATATTTTCTCATGTCCACTGTACCATCATAAGGGATCTCATTTAGGTCAAACCTGAATCATCGAGTGGTCTTCCTTACTGTCTTCAACTTAAGTCTAAGTCTATAGCAAATGCTGAGCTTCCACTCTGAACCTTCCTTCTTACAAGTATTTGTCCATCATTTTAGAGCACTTTTGCTGCATCTCTTTATCTTCACTCTGAAACATATGTACCGTCACTCCTGAAAGGATGCTCAAGTGCATGCATTGAACTCCTACTGAGCATACGCTCCACAGTAGTCATGCCAATCTATTAAGCTTTCATTCTGCCACATGCATCTTTCACTATTTAGACTATGATACTGAGGTCATGCTGCAACTGCATAGTTGCAATCTCAAGTTTACCTTCTTCGACTTTCAGCTTTTATACCAGCACACATGTTCTGCCCCTCCTAAGCCCGCTTTCTTGAATAGATATGAAACAACTGTTGAGGTTGTATTCTGGAGCATGTCCCTGCTATTTCTGAATGCATTCTTTTTGTATTTCTTCATATTTCTTTTAAAAAGTGATTTATTTTAATTGGAATAGAATTACTGTGTATTACTGTGATGGTTTTTGACATACACATCAACATGAATCAGCCGCATGGATACATGTGTCCCCCTATCCTGAACACAACTCAAACCTCCCTTGTTACCCCACGCTTCTGGGTTCATCCACAGCACAAGAGTTAGATGCATCTTTCATGCATTGAACTTGCACTGGTCATCTCTTTTATGTATGGTAATGTACCTGTTTCAATGCTATTTTCTCAAATCATCCCATCCTTGAACTCTCCCATTGAGTCTGAGTGTCTGTTCTTTATATGTGGAACTTTTTTACTGGCCTTCATGCAGAATCATTGTTACTGTCCTCCTAAATCCCATTTATATGCATTAATAAACAATATTTGCCTTTTTCTTTCTAACTTTTTTTTTACTCTGAATAATAGGCTGCAGGTTGAACTACCTTACCAAAAGTGACACAAATATGTGTTTTCTGTAGCTAAGTAATATTCTATTTGAATATATAGCACAACTTCCTTATATTTTCATCTGCTGATGTGCATCTAGATTACGTGCATGTCATAGCTTTTGGAAAGAGAATTGTAATAAACATTGGGGCACATGTGTCTCTTTTGACTGTAATCCCCTCTGGGTATACGCCAAGAAGGGGGGTTGTTCAGTCATATGACAGTTGTAGTCCAAGTTTCTCAAGGAATCACCAAACTGTTCTGCATACAGGTTGTACCAGTTTGTGTTACCACTAGCAGTGTATTAGGGTTAGCTTTTCTCCACAGCCTCCCCAGGATTTCGTGCTTGTAGAATTTCTGGTGATGGCCACTCTGAACCGTGTGATATGACGACACATTCAATTTTAATTTTTGTTTCTCTAATGATGAATGATTTTAAGCATATTTCATGTGTTTGTTAGCCATCTGTATGTCTTCTTTAAAGACACGTCTGTTTAGGGATTTTGCCCCCTTTTAGTGATGCTGTGAAAGTGCGTCACTCAATATGGCAGCACATTTGGAAAACTCCCCAGTGGCTAAAGGGCTGGAAAAGGTCAGTTTTCATTCCAATCCCAAAGAAAGGCAGAACCAAAGAATGCTCAAATCACGGCACAATTGCATCCATCTCACACGCTAGTAAAGTACTGCTCAAAATTCCCCAAGCCAGGCTTCAGTAATACATGAACCATGAACTGCCAGATGTTCGAGCTGGTTTTACAAAAGGCTGAGGCACCAGAGATCAAAATGCCAACATTAGCTGGATCATTGACAAAGCAAGAGAGTTCCAGAATAACATCTATTTCTGCCTTATTGACTATGCCAAAGTCTTTGACTGTGTGGATCACAATAAACTGTGGAAAATTCGGAAAGCGATGGGGATAGCAGACCACCTGACCTGCCTCTTGAGAAACCTATATGCAGGTCAGGGAGCAGCAGTTCGAACAGGACATGGAACTACAGAGTGGTTCCAAGTAGGAAAAGGAGTCCACCAAGACTATGTATTGTCACTCTGCTTGTTTAATTTATATGCAGTGTATATCATGAGGAATACTGGGCTGGGAAAAGCACAAGCTGGAACAAAGACTGCCAGGAGAAATATCAATCACCTGAGATATGCAGATGACACCACCCTTATGGCAGAAAGTGAAGAGGAACTAAAAAGCTTCTTGATGAAACTGAAAGAGGAGAGTGAAAATGTTGGCTGAAAGCTCAAAATTCAGAAAACTAAGACCATGGCATCTGGTCGCATGACTTCATGGGAAATAGATGGGGAAACAGTGTCAGATTTATTTGGGGGGGGGGGGCTCCAAAATCCCTGCAGATGGTGACTGCAGCCATGAAATTAAAAGACGCTTGCCCTATGACAGGAAAGTTATGACCATCCTAGATAGCATATTCAAAAGCAGAGACATTATTTTTTCCACCAAGGTTCCATCTAGTCAAGACTATGGTTTTTCCAGTAGTCTTGTTAGGATATGAGAGTTGCACTATGAAGAAAGCTGAGCACTGCAGAATTGATGCTTTTGAACTGCAGTGTTGGAAAAGACTCTTGAGAGTCCCTTGGACTGCAAGGAGGTCCAGCCAGTCCATTCTAAAGGAGATCACTCCTGGGTGTTCTTTGGAAGAAATGATGCTAAAGCTGAAACTCCAGTATTTTGGTCACCTCATATGAAGAGGTGACTCACTGGAAAACTCTGAAGCTTGGAGGGATTGGAGGCAGGAGAAGGGGATGACAGCGGATGAGATGGCTGGATGGGATCACTGACTTGATGGACGTGAGTTTGCGTGAGCTCAGGGAGCTGGTGATGGACTGGGAGTCCTGGTTTGCTGCAATTTATGGGGATTCAAAAAGTCACACACGACTGAACTGAACTGAACTGAACTGAACTGAACTGAAGCAACTGACAAAGAATTTATCTCAAATATATACGAACAATTCCTGAACCTCAATTCCAGGAAAATAAACGACCCCATGATAAAATAGGCGAAAGGAGTAAACAAACATTTCTCCAAAGACGACATACACATGGCTAACAAACACATGAAAAGATTCTCAACATCACTCACTATCAGAAAAATGCTAATCAAAACGATAATGAGGTACCATTTCACGCCAGACAGAATGACTGCTATCCAAAAGTCTACAAGCAATAAATGCTGGGGAGGGTGTGGAGAAAAGGGAACGCTCTGACACTGTTAGTGGAATTGCAAACTGGTACAGCCACTATGGAGAACACTGTGGCGATTCCTTAAACAAACAAACAAACTGTAAATAGGACTGTCATATGACGCAGCAATCCCACCGCTGGCCATACACACCAAGGAAACCAGAATTGAAAGAGACGCGTGTACCCCATTGTTCATCACAGCACTGTTTCTAATAGCCAAGGCATGGATGCAACCTAGATGCCCATCAGTAGACTAATGGATAAGAAAGCTGTGGTACATATACACGATGGAGTATTACTCAGCCACTAAAAAGAATACATTTCAGTCCGTTCTAGTGAGGTGGATGAAATTGAAGCCTATTATACAGAGTGAAGTTAGCCAGAAAGAAAAATACCAATAGAGTAAACTAGCACATATGTGTGGAATTTAGAAAGATGGTCATGATAAACCTGTACGTGAGACAGCAAAATAGACACAGATGTATAGAACAGTCTTTTGGACTCTGTGAGAGAGGGCGAGGGTGGGATGATTTGGGATAATGGCATTGAAACATGTGTAATATTATTTGTCAAACGAATCGCCAGACCAGTTCGATGCGTGATACAGGATCCTCGGGGCTGGTGCACTGGGGTAACCATGAAGAATGGTTTGAGGAGGGAGGTAGCAGGGGTTTTCAGGATAGGGAACACGTGTACACCTGTGGCAGATCCATGTTAATGTATGGCAAAACCAATACAATATTGTAAAGCAATTAGACTACTATGAAAATAAACAAATTTATATTAGAAATAAATCAAGTCAAATTGTGTCCAACGTGAGGAAAACAACAGCATGTTTGGAACAATATCACTAAGTAAGCTTGAGTTGCAGTTTTCTGGGTTCAAGGTGCCCTCATAAGTATGAACCCTAACCCTTATTACAGAAAGAATAGTGGAAAATGAGCTAGATGAAAGGAGAGCTTTTCAGCAACGAGATGAATGTTTCAGCCAGAAAGATATTAAGTAATGTAGGGCTTCCCAAACAGTTTATTAAGATATTGGGAGCTAGCAATGAGTGTGGTCACCTAAATAAAGTTGCCTAAAATTATATTTTGACGTATATACATATATACACCTGTCTATGCATGAGTGTGTGTATGAAAAAAAGTGCAATGGCTTTTAATTCATGTTAGGTGTAATAGAAATGGGAAAACAATAAAACCCAAATGTAGAATGATTCAAATTCTACTCGATTGTTGAATATTATGGAAGTTGAAATACTTCAAAATATGTTTCCTTGGCTGCATGTAACATATGAGAACTCTTTTATATCACTCACCTCTCTCCTTTTCATAAATATAGACCAATTTTCAAATGTTTGTCCAATTTAATGATAAAATACTGATGTAGACATATATATATATAAAATATATATAAAATAGAGAGATATGTTTTCATATCATAAACTGTTGATAGCAAGCCTAGATTTTAGAATTATTTCCACCTCCATGCTCCATCTCTACAGGAAAGAGCCAAAGTTGTTGCTGACTCAATCACTCCAAGAGCTGGAAAACCTGAAAAAGAAAGGGAACCTGCACTGAGATTTTCTGTCATATTTATGATCGAGCTCTAACACCAAGACTTGTTTTCCTTTATTGTACTAAGCAGTCCCTTCTTAAGATTGAAAAGCATAGAAATCGAGAGAGAGAGGTAGGAGATTGTAGACCTCCTCATGTTCAAAAGGAATTTTAATCAGAGAAGCTAGAAAAGACAGAAACTAAGGAAAACAATCAAGTGATAGACAATAATAAGGATTTAGTCACTAATCAAACTCAAGGGTCTTTAGTCCCTCCTCAAGGGCCAGCGTGGCGAAGGAAATGGCAACCCACTCCAGTGTTCTGCCTGGAGAATCCCAGGGATGGGGGAGCCTGGTGGGCTGCCATCTTTGGAGTCTTACAGAGTCAGACACGACTGAAGTGAATTAGCAGCAGCAGCAGCAAGGACCATCGATGACATTCTGAGCAATATCCTGTGAACAATTTTAGAGATGCTAAAGCCCAAACCAGGCTGAAATGTAAGTGCATAGTTGAAACTAGACGGTCAATGATGTGGACTCCCAATATCCTCATTAATAGGCCATTAGTAGAATGTCTCAATATTGATCACAGACCCCATGTTCCACCCTCACTCAGCCATTAAAATATTTCCCCTGAAAGTATTTGGGGATTTGCGTTTTTGAAGCACCAGCTGCTAAGACAACTTGCTTCGTCCTACAATAAGCACTTTTCCCCCCCCCCAACTGAAACCCACAGTAAATTCATAAATTTGTTTGCACAGAAACAAGTAGACCAAGTCTGCTAGGGTAACAGTACTGAATAATAAGAATGTGTGCATAGAAGGATGATAAATCACTTTTATTTCAGAAATAAAGTGGATTTATTGATGTGAGTTTTCGATAACCCTGTATGCGAGACAGCAAAAGAGACACAGATGTATAGAACAGTCTTTTGCACTCTGTGGGAGAGTGAGAGGGTGGGATGTTTTGGGAGAATGGCATTGAAACATGTATAATATCATATATGAAATGGGTCACCAGGCCAGGTTGAATGCATGATACTGGATGCTTGGGGCTGGTGCACTGGGACGACCCAGAGGGATGGTACGGGTTGGCAGAAGGGAAGGGGTTCAGGAAAGGGAACATGTGTACACCTGTGGTGGACATATGTTAATGTATGGCAAAATCATTACGATAATGTAAAGTAATTAACCTACAATTAAAATAATAAATTTATTTTAAAAAAAGGAAATCTTCCAAAAAGCTGCATACCTACATTGAAACCAAGCACCACCAAGAGCCAACAAGTTCCAGAGGAAGACATGCCATGCAAATTCTCCAGCAACACAGGAACAGAGCCTGGAGCTTCAATATACAGGTTGCCCAAACACCAAACCCATAGACATCTCAAACCTCGCTACTGGACACTTCATTGCCCTCCAGAGAGAAGAGATGCAGCTCCACCCACCGGAACACTGACACAAGCTTCCCTAACCAGGAAACCTGACAAGCCACTCGTCAAACCCCAGCCACAGGGAGGAACCTCCACAATAAAGAGGAACCACAAACTGCCAGAAAGAGAAAGACCATCCCAAACACAGGAACTCCCCCCCCACCCCACCCCCCCAAAAAAGGCCAACTTTACTAATGAGATTTAGCATTCTTCATGGTTTTGGTTACTATTTCTCCCAGCAGTCTGTATTTTAAGTTGATGCTGAAGTAAACACTTGGTTGAACATTACCCTTCAATTGCTAGGAGACCAATGACTTTGTCATGTCACAACTAAACTTCGATTGCTAGGAGACCAGTGATTTTGTGATGTCACAGCTGTTTGACTGGGAGGACCTCTGTGATAGTCCAGAGAGTTTCTCTCTGTAGGCCAGCCAAACATGATTTAAAGTTGCATTGTGTAAAAGCAGACAAATGAGAAAATTATCTGAAGAAAGATTTCCTTGAGATGGCACATATTTCTTCAGAAAATCAAGATGGACCTCCTAAAGGTGAGTCCACTGGTTCAGAAACCTCCATTAGATCTTATTGGTATGAGTATACAACTGGGGACTCAGTTTTGAGATCTATGATTGAAGAATATGCTTTTCAGGCTTTGTCTGAGGATCTGGTGATCAAAAGGCCACACTACACATATTCTGTCTCTGAAACAGATGATGTGAATGATTTTCTTTCACTCACATTTCCACAAAAACTTTGGAACATAGTGGAAAGTGATCAGTTTGAATCTATTTGGTGGGATGAGACAGGCACATGTAGAGTGATCAATGAAGAACTCTTCAGGAAAGAAGTCTTGGAAAGAAAGGAGCCTTTCAGAAAATTTGAAACCAAGAGCATGAAGAGTTTAATTCGACAGCTTAATCTATATGGAGTTAACAAAAACCGACAAACTGTTCAAAGATCGGCTGCACTATCAGTCTTTCTGGAAGAAGAAAACAACATCTCTCTTTTGAGAAAGGTATTCCAAAATTTTCACTTTTTGGCAATAGGTCAGATTCAATCATGTGACCTAGAAAGCATGTTCATATATGTGGCTAAAAGGGAGTTTAAACTTGAGATAACAAATTATTGAAAAAGTTGTATCTTTTTGAAGTTGAGAACAGCTGGAGGTTACAATATTGGATGTTCAACAAACCTTCCTAGTGACGTGAAACCAGATACAAGTTCTGAAGCCACTTAAAGTGGTATTTACTGTATATATACAACATATTTTTAGTTGAGCATATACCTTCTAACATGTTACCTGTTAAAACTACCAACAGAGGTATTTTCTTTGATGTTATTTCATTGCTTCCATTAAAGGAAACTTATAGTGATATGAAGGAATGAAATTAGTAAAAAATGAAAAATGAATATAATGGAGAAGAAATATTGTAACAAAACCAAAACTTTATTCTCCCATATGACTATTAGGAGACTTCCAGCAGAAAGGCGCATTTAAAAAACACTCTGTAAAGGGCTAAAAAAGAAATATGTTAGGCTTTGCGAATATGATCATTGGCAATTAATTAAGTTTTCAGGCATAGAGGGTAACCAAAGAAGCTGGCAACTCTCTGTTCCACCTTTAAAGACTCCGAAAAATGAATTACACACAATTTTCAGGTCAGAAAATAAAATTCTTTTCGGTTTTCCTCAGCCATTAAAAGTGTAAAGCTCTAAAATTAAAAAGAAGAAGAAGAAGAAGAAAAAGTAAAGCTCATTCTCAGCTCACAATAGACAGTGCAAAAACAGGGGCAGGCTGCCCTGCCTTGATTGAAATGTAATTCCAAGAGGAGGGGCGCCATATTCACTGTAAGGTCAAGTCCTTAAGCAAATAACTGGCTTAAGGGAGGTCACCCCTGAGGGCTGTGAGTGCCGGACACCATCACTGGACTCCCCTGGTAGACTCGGAAGCCGTTCTCAGCCCTGTGCCCTGGCGACTGTGCCGTCTGTTTTTTCCTTCTTCACGTTTGGTGAGCTGAGCAATGTAGACCCAAGATCCTTGAGATTCAGATTCAGCCTGACCACGCCTACAGTGGCTGCTTTTATGGGGTGAGGGGGTGGGGGGCGGGCTCATCGCCCCCGCATGCGCCCAATTCGGCCTTGCGGCCAATGAGATTGCAGGCGCCGACACCTGGCAGCCAATCATCGGAGGCAGCCAGCAGGCCTGTAGGGGGAGCTGAGGCGGCGCCCCAGACCTGAGGAGGCCTCATCCCCTCAGGCTCGACTGCTCAGGGTTAATCTTGGAACTGCCTAGGGCAGCTGAGTTGCGCAGTTCTGTCTTATCCGTCAAGGGTTCCGGTAAGGACTGGAGCGTGGTTCAGCCAAAGCAGTGCCTGACGGCTAAAGGGAGGGTTTCTCGGGTCCCCACTCGCACTAGGCCTTGCTGGGCGGGGCGGCTGGTGAGGGCGGTGAGAGCTTCTGGCAGGATCCACAGGCCTCAGGCTCCTTTCGCCCTCTCCCCTCTCTAGTCTGGGCGGGCTCTGCTCTCCAGCAGCTTTCCTGCCCAGGGGTGGGACAAGCCAGCTCACGGAAAGGGCCTCTTAGGCCCCTGGCTCCTGGCACCACCCCCAGCTCTCCTGTGGAACCTAATGTATTTAAACACAGATGCACAAATCTTCACGGCCCAACCCGGTTCTGCACCCAGGCACAGTCAGGCAGGAGCAGAAAAAAAAAAAAAAAAAAAACATCTATCTAGCAGCCTCTTCACTGCCCTGGTGCTTTAGTCGTTTTCCTGTTTCCTCTGCCTCTCCTCAGACTCCAGGGCTGTCCCGTCCCTGGGGGCCCGGAGATTCAGGCCTTTGGTTCAGGAAGTTGGCAGATGAGGTATTTGTTTGTTTGTTACTGAGAGAAGGGAGGTGGGAGGAAGAAGCTCAGGGGAAAGGAGTACAATCACTTGGTCTGGTTGAGTGTGAGACGCCTGGTCAGCATCCGTAGGGTAGGACCAGGTAGGGCCTGGGGGGATAGAATGTTCCCAGAACAGGGAACTCACCCTGGCCGTTTCCTCTGCTTGTCCCCAGGATGTGACCGTGTGCTGCCTGGGAGGTCTCAAGCGCTCAGGATTTCAGTGGGCCCCTGAGGTAAGGTGACAGACATCTTTACAACAAGGGACAAAGGTGTGGCTTTCTTACTTTGCTTTTTTCTCCTTTCATTCGTCGGCTGACACGTTGCTGTTGAGAGAGAGTATTCCTGATTGGGGATTACCTGACCCTGATTGCGGGTGCTGACTTCAGGGCCATCATGGTTTCACGTTTGCAGCTTTCTGAGTGGCAAGCTTAAAAACAGGCAGGGTGGCTTGCTTTCCCCTGCCTTCTTGAAAGAAAAAAAGTAAGAGCACCATGGGTCTTAAGCTGTGTAGAGCTGACTCCTACCACTTGGTGAGGCTAAAATGGGGCAATGCACATATCCTAAGGTTTTAGCTAGGAAAGCAAAGCAATGCAGGTGTGGGGTTCCCTGGTGGCCTGGTGATTAGGATTCTGGGCTTTCACTGCAGTGGTCTGGATTCAATCTCTGATCAGGGAACTGGGACCCCACAAGCCAAACAGCATGGCCAAATGAATGAATGAATCCAGTGGTTCATTCAGAGAAAATGTCCTGTGATTTAACATGTTCACGTGAGATTACTTGCTCATTTCTGTACCCTTAAGGGCTTTTCTTCATTAAGTAAGTCAGCTCCACTGGATGGGGGTGAGGCACCATCTGAGTTCATTTCATGCGAGTAAACAAGATCATAGGAAGCTCTATGCCCAGCAACTTGTGCCTACAGCTGTGTTGTATACTTATCTTGCTGGTACAGCTTTGAACTTCACTGCATGCTTTGTTTTGGTCACAACATGTGGCTTCATAGGATATTAGTTCCCCAGCCAGGGATCGAACACAGGATCCTGGCATTGAGAGGGCTGAGTCCTCACCAAACCCCTGGACTGCTAGGCAACTCTTGTGTTTTGGAGCTTTGGATTGGGTGAGTGTGTGTGTGTGTGTGTGTGTGTGTGTGTTTTGAATTTTGCTATATTTATAGGAGAACTGTTCTGTGTGTAAGTATGATGTGAATGGTATTAGAACTTGAAATGTTTGTGTTATACATATGATCTCAAAATGGAATAGTTTGAAAGAACTTACCACTTGTTATCTCTTGGTCTAGGATCTCCCCTGAGGTAGTAGTCAAGCTTTTGTCTGGCTTGGCAACCTCTGAAGACTTAGCTTGTTGAATCTATGTTCTCTCACTTGTCTGTACTCATGAAGCCTCAGTTCCTCCTTCTCTGGGCCTCTCCAAGGGGCTTCTCTTGTGGAGGCTGCTGTCTTTACTCAGAATGAGTGATTCAGGAAAGCGCTTGCATCTGTGATAAAGTGCAGAGTCTTTTTTCAGATGTTACACATCTTCACTTGTGTATTTGCTTAGTCTCACAGGTCTACCCTGTGATAGATTGAGAGAGAACTACACAGGGGTGGGAATATTAGGAGATTGAATTCACTTGAAGGCTGGTTACCATACCCATTAATCCACTATGCCAGCCTTTTTTTTATATGATCTCAGCTCTCTCAATGTGAGCAAATTATTTGGTTTGTGTACCCTTCTTGTGTGCTGCTACTGCTGCTAAGCCGCTTCAGTCGTGTCCGACTCTGCAGTCTCAGGGACAGCCACCCACAAGGCTCTCCCTTATCTGGGATTCTCCAGGCAAGAACGCTGGAGTGGGTTGCCATTTCCTTCTTCAGTGTATGAGAGTGAAGTCGCTCAGTCGTGTCCGACCCTTTGAAACCACATGGACTGCGACCTACCAGGCTCCTCCATCTGTGGGATATTCCAGGCAAGAGTACTGGTGTGGGTTTCCATTGCCTTCTCCAGCTTGTGTGCTCTCTGGCCTGAGGTACTCAATTTTGATCTACTCAGTTCTAGACCTACTCATTTCTTGATGTTCTAGCAAGTCTCCTCTTTGTCCTGGATTAAGGTTTCTGTTTCTCTGGATGGTTCCCATCAGCAAACAGACTGACTATAATGTGACCTGTCGTTAAAAATCCAACTTTTGGTGACACCTCCTGTTTCTGCTGCTTTTATTTCATATTTGCTTGTTACAGACCTCTGCAGAGTTGTTCCTAGACTTTGTTATCTCGAGTTCTCTCATTTTCCTATAAAGCCACTTTTGTCAAGGCCACAGGTGAATTTCAAATGTTCAAATGTCTGCCTGCAAGGTAGGAGACCTGGGTTCAATTCCTGGGTGGGGAAGATCGCCTTGAGAAGGAAATGGTAATCCACTCCAGCACTCTTGCCTGGAAAATCCCATGAACGGAGGAGCCTGGTAGGCTACAGTCCATGGGGTTGCAAAGAGTCGGAAATGTCTATTCAAATTCTTTTCCTGGTTGTTAAATGCTTTTCTGTTTTTAATTGTTGTAGAAAACATCTAACTTAAACTTTTACCATTTTAACCATTTTTGCATGCTAAGTATTTTGCACACTTTCATCAGGCTTTTTGAGAAAGAAATGGCAACCCACTCCAAATCTGATGGAGAAGGGAACGTGGTGAGCTTTAGTCCATGGGGATGCAAAGTTGGGCACAACTGAGTGACTAAGACAGATACACACACGTAGTCACAGTGTTGATTTGTTGTTGTTGCATTGTTTAGCTGTGTTGTGCAGCTTGTATGACAGTTCCCTGGTTGAGGATCATACCCAGGCCCCTGATAGGACACTGTGGAGTCCTAACCTCTGAACTACCAGGGAATTCCTTATCACATTGTTATGAAACAGATCTCTACACCTTTACAGCTTGCAAAATCGAAACTCTGTACCCATCACCTGTCCCATTAAACAGCAACTCTTCTTTTCTTGCCCGTTGACCTAGACCATGGACTCCATCGTTCTTTTTTGTTTCCTTTCTATTGCTTGACTGTGTTAGCTATTTCATACAAGTAGAAACTTACAGTATTTGTCTTTTTGTAGGACTGGTTTATTGCATTTGGCTTGATGTCTGAAATGATCATGCATGTTGTAGCATGTGACAGAATTTTCTCTATATGGCTAAATAATATTTCATTGTGTGTATATATCACATTTGATGGCCATTTCGATGCTTCCACCTCTTAGTTGTTGTGCTTCGTGCTGCTGTGAGCACGGCTCTGCAGATATCCCAAGACCCCATGTTAACTTCTTTTGATTTTATATCCTGAAGTGGAATTGCTGAATCATGTATCAGGTCTTTTTTTTAGTTTTTTGAGGAGCCTTTAAACTGTTTTCTGTAGCAGTTGCACCATTTTAAAATGCATCTATAACACACAAGGATCCAATTTCTGTATGTGCTTGCCAACAGTTGTCCTTTCCTTTCCTTCATATGTAAACACACACATATGCACATACAATTTTTTCATACCCTGTTCCATGATTGTTTATCACAAATTATGAATATAGTTCCTTGTGCTATACAGTACGCTCTTATTTCTCTCTTGTATATATTATAGTTTGCATCTGCTAATCACCAGCTCCCAATCTGTGCCTACCCCAACTTTCCCCTCTTGGGAATCACATAGTGTGCTCTCTATGTCTGTGAGTCTGTTTCTGTTTCATAGATAAGTTCATTTGTGTCATATTTTAGAGTCCATGGAAGTGATGCCATATGATATTTGTCTTTCTCTCCTTTTTATTATTTTTATTTTTACTTTATTTTATTTTACAACACTGTGTTGGTTTTGCCATACATTGACATGAATCCACCACAGGTGTACATAAGTTCCCAATCCTGACCCCCCTCCCACCTCCCACCCCATATCATCTCTCTGGATCATCCCTGTGCACCAGCCCCAAACATCCTGTATCCTGCATCAAACATAGACTGGCGACTACCTTACATGATAGTGTACATGTTTCAGTGCTATTCTCCCAAATTATCCCACCCTCTCCCGCTCCCTCAGAGTCCAAAATCTGTTCTATACATCTGTGTCTCTTCTGCTGTCTCTCATACAGGGTTATCATTTCCATCATTCTAAATTCCATATATATGTGTGAGTATACTGTGTTGGTGTTTTTTTTTTTTCTGGCTCACTTCACTGTGTATAATCGGCTCCAGTTTCATCCGTCTCATTAGAATTGATTCCTATAAAGTCTGCAAGCAATAAATGCTGGAGAGGGTGTGGAGAAAAGGGAGCCCTCTTACACTGTTGGTGGGAATGCAGTCTAGTACAGCCACTATGGAGAACAGTGTGGCGATTCCTTAAAAAATGGCAAATAGAGCTGCCGTATGACCCAGCAACCCACTTCTGGGCATACACACTGAGGAAACCAGAATTGAAAGAGATGCATGTACCCCGGTGTTCTTCGCAGCACTGTTTATAATAGCCAGGACATGGAACAACCTAGATGTCCACCAACAGATAAATGGATCAGAAAGCTGTGGTACATATACACAATGGAGTATTACTCAGCCATTCAAAAGAATATATTGTCTTCCTCTTTCTGACTTCCTAAGTATTCTTTTGAATGCTAGTGTAGATTCAAGTATTTACTCAACAACATTTGTTGCTACAGTGTAAAATGTGGTTGACTTTTAAAATATTTGTCTTCTATTCTGCAAGCTTTATATTAATTCTAATACTTGTGTTTTCTTCAAGATTTTCTATATACAAAGGTATGTTATCTCCAATATTTTGATTTTTCCTTTCCATTCTGAAAGCGGTTTTTTGTTTTTTCATTGTGTTGTTTTTTTTTTTTAAACTACAGCAACAATTCTCTTTTGTTACCTGATTGCTCTGGTTGTAAAACTGCCAGTATAATGTTGAGCCAAAGTGTGTAATAGACTTCCTTGTGTTGTTCCCAGTCTTAGAGGGAAAGCTTTCAGTTTTTCATTCTTAAGTATGATGTTAGCTGTGGGTCTTTTTACAGGTGCCCTTTGATTGAGAAAGTTCTCTTCTGTTCTTAATTATTAAGTGTTCTTTTAACCCCGGTTATGAAAAGGTGCTAGATTCAAGGAAATGCTTTTTCTTCAGGCAGGTGTGTTATTGGTTTTATTGTTTTAAAATGGCATAATGTTGATTGACTTTCCTATAATGAACAAACTTTGCATACCTACCTAAATCGCATGTGATCATGGTGTACAGTCTTTTTTATATGCTGTTGGATTTTGTTTGCCAGTATTTTGTTGAGGGCTCTTTCACCTGTATTCATGAGGGATATCAGGTGTGTGTGTGTGTGTGTGTGTGTGTGTGTGTGTGAGTGATAGCTCTGTCTGATATTGGTATGAGAGAAAATCTGGCATCACTTTGCCTGCTATGTGGGGAAGAGACATGTGGCATAAAGGATGAAGCATTGTTGGATTGAAGTTTAGCCAGGATTAGAGGGAGAAATTTAGGATATATCAGTGTGGAATTGGGGTGAGATTATCAAAGAGAGCACATTCTCCTTTTCCTAGGCCTGAGTTAAGTGCTTGACATTGAATTATGCTGTTTGTTAACTAGGTATAGATAGATTATGCTTTGAATTTGCTACCTATTTTGTTTGTTAACATTTATGAAATTAGAATTTGTGGATCGGTTGTAATGTGCATTTAAGGTACATTTTCTTCCATTTTTACTACAAAACAAGATGCCGTTGAATAGCTGATGCCTTTTAAAAAAGCTGTTAACCTTAAGTCTAAGAAATAAGCATGTTTGTCTTTAAGATACAGAAACACATTTAAAAGTTACAAATTTGCTCAAGAAGATGCAACTGGTGTGTGGTTAAGTTAGAATTCCAACTTAATGTCCTTTGACTCCAAAGTCCATGCTTCTAAACGCTGTAGAACAGTGCTTTTGTAAAAATACTCTCCTTTACATGTGATTTCACCTAATGATGAGTATGGTGGTTTTTTTTTTTTATTTTTCCTCTTTATTTTTTGAAATAGAAGAGGTTAAAGTGAACATGCGACAAAGCTATGATTCTAGAGCCATGTAGACTTGTAGTCGTAGTTTTTTTAGCTGTCATTGAGTCTGGTTGACACTCAGTGTCTTTGTCTGTAAGATAAGGGTGTGTATAAGTACTCTAGAGATTTTGAGATAATCAAATAGCCCATTTTTCTGTACTTAGCTAATCTGTAGTATGTTTACACTTAGGTGGCAGTTTGTATAAAGGAAGCACTGGGACTTGTGGCCGCACCCTCTAAGAATAAAAAAGTATTAAAAATATGGAACTCCCATGTATGTTACGTGAAGAAGAACAAGAGCCAGAAGTACGGAAAAGGGAGGGAGAGACGAAACAAGTGGATGATGATGATGATGATGATGAAGTGATCTTGGTTGGAGTGGAACATGTAAATGAAGATGCTGACGTGATCTTTGTTGGGATGAGCTCAGCTTCAAAACCAGTCGTTTCAAACATACTGAACAGAGATACCCCAGGTTCTTATTCAAGGAGAAAAAGGTATGGTCACTTCAGGAAAGGTAACGCTCACAGATTACAGCCTGTTAGTCATGTGACTCCTACATCAGAAGCAAAGACTGTCTTTCCAGTGTCTGACTCTGACTCAGGATCAACAGGTAGTCCTATTATTATTGAACCTCCGTCTCAAGCTGATTATAAAAGTATTTCACCACAAATAGTGCCTGATTACTTTTCGAAGGAGTTATGTTCTTCTTTGATTACCTTCACAAGTTCATTGCAGCATTCAGTAGAAACAGCAGTTTCTGCAGGAGATATGAATAAAAGTCCTCATGTATCAAAGCGAGTTTCCCCTTGTGAAACAAATCGCAGAAATCCCAGAAGGCCTAAACTCAGTGATGGCATTGTAGGGGAACATTCTTTAGGTTTTTCCCCGTCAGGTTTTTTTCATACAGAGACCACTCAGCAAAGCACACCAGACCGTGTCCATACCTCACTAAGCCATGTTCAGAATGGAGAACCTTGTCCAACACCTTTTCCAAAGGACAGTGTTCATTGCAAGCCTGTAAGACCTTTAGGGGAAAGTGGACGGACAAAAACTGATTTTCCAAGTTTGCAAGTCCAAACAAAATTGGTGATCCCACAGAAGGAACTCTGATTGTGTTACTTCGTGACTTCTACTATGGCGAGCATAGAGGAGTTGGGCAGCCAGAACCGAAGACCCACACGGCGTTTAAATGCCTCAGCTGCTTGAAAGTTCTAAAAAATGTCAAGTTTATGAATCACATGAAGCACCATTTGGAACTTGAGAGGTAGAGAGGTGACAGCTGGAAAACCCACACCACCTGCCAGCACTGCCTCCGCCAGCTTCCTACTCCCTTCCAGCTGCAGTGTCACATTGAAAGTGTCCACACGCCCCAGGAGCCCTCCGCAGTCTGTCACATCTGTGAGTTGTCCTTTGAGACAGATCAGGTTCTCTTAGAGCACATGAAAGGCAATCATAAACCTGGTGAAATGCCCTATGTATGCCAGGTTTGCAGTTACAGATCATCATTTTTTGCAGATGTGGATGCACATTTCAGAGCATACCATGGTAACACCAAGAATTTACTTTGCCCGTTTTGTCTCAAAATTTTTAAAACTGCAACAGCATACAGCCGTCATCATCGAGGGCACTGGGAAAAGAGTTTTCACCAGTGTTCCAAATGTCGGCTACAGTTTTTAGCTTCCAAAGAGGAAAGGGAGCACAAGACCCAGTGTCATCAAATGTTTAAGAAGCCTAAGCAGCTAGAAGGATTGTCTCCTGAAACAAAAATTGTTATTCAGGTATCACTGGGACCCCTTCAGCCAGGATTGGTGGAAGTAGCATCCATTACTGTGAACACATCTGACTTTGAAACATCACCCCCCAAATCTAAAAGGAGGAGGTCAAAAAAAGAAAAAAAAATAGTTAAGTCTGCCTTCAGTAAGTCTGAAGCCAGTATTTCAGTCAAAGTTAAAAATCCCATTAAAAACAAAAAGATCAACTTATAGCATTATTCAATAATATCAAATATAGGGAAACCGATGGGTAATTTATGTGATTTTGTTTTAAATAGAGGAAGTACAGTTTTGTTTGATCTGCATATTGAGATGTTATTTAAAAATCTATGATCTGTTTTTCGTGTAATTGTCTTAACATGTAAAAAGGATGTGTGCATGTGTGTGAGAGAGAGAGAGAATGAGAGAAGTGGAGAAAGGAAAAGTAAGAACCTATTTTGGTATTTGATGTTACTTGTAAGTTCGAAAGCTCTCCTATACATATAATCTGTAGAGTGTTTCAGCAACGTAATTTTGAACTGTTTTCATGCCTTGAAGATCTCAGTATGAGTTATATAGCCAGATTTGAATGTCACTCTCTGAAGTGCCTCTTGGGCTGATCTAAGATAACCTGGCTGTGAAAGCGTGCAGTGGAGGTTGATGGAGAAGCTACGATGTGAGTTTGGACCAGACACGGGATTTAATCAGTGAAGAGCTGTGGCTTCTTATCCCAGCTGAGGAAGAGGCATACATTCACTGCAGGCACAGAGCCAAGGGAGAAGGAACACTGTCTCAGAGTGCTTTCACCTATCCCAGGGACATCTCAAGGAAGCCAGCCGTTAAAATGCCTGTGTTTGGTGAGAGACCCTGGCAAGCATGAAGCAGGCCCTGTGTAGCACTGACTGCAGTTGGAGAAGCAGAAATAGTTAATAGAATGAGACCTGGTGCCTGTGGACCTCCTGTTGAGTGAGCAAAAGGGGAATTTGATTCATTCTGTCCCCTTTCCCATTTGGCTGGCCTGTAGTCACAGTGAGGTCGGCATATCTGAGTCAGACACAGTAGCAAAGCAAGTTAAAATTCCCAAAGGAAAAAGAGCCTTGACATCCACTTTGATTTGCGCTGGACCCATAGTTGTAGCTGAAAAGGATCAAACACAGGAAATCTTTTCAGCTTTTGAATTGGGCTAAATTAAGTTCTCTTACCCTTAAGCTACAATGGAGTTGTCCAAGAATCGTAAATATATTGGACAAAAATAGTCCAGGGTGATTACAGCCTTTTTGGAACTCTTGCTTCCATTTTCTAGTTACATGTGTCTTACCCGAGTTGACCATGTGAAGATTTCAGTTCTGTATCTTATCTTGCCTTGAACACAAATGTAGTACAGTTAACTGCTAATTCTTTGCGTGTGTAATTTCCCATTGTATGAAACTAATTGAGTTTCCGTCTTTCTTGACACAGTCTGAAGTGCAAGAATTGTCTCATGTATTTCAGTAATTATCAGGTCATAGAGTTATCCTTCCTCTAATCTATCCAACCATCTAATCTGTGATTATACTTGTGGAAACCTTCTTTCTTGCGGTCTCCAAGGGCTCTTTCACAGACCTGTGAGGTACCCTCTAAGTATTGTTGCCTGAACATCAGCGCACTTGGCTGCCTCTGTAGGTTCTTGGAGTTGAGTCTCCTCCTGGAGTTGAATGTCACCCCTTCTCCCCTTCTGGCATGGATACCTAGCAATCTCTGTGCACCATTCCAGGAAGCTGGGATCCTGTCTGTAGACCTATGCCAGGAGCAGTCTCTCCGTTTCCTCTTCCTTTCTCCTCCTCTTTGTCTCTCCCCACTCTCCCCAGTCCTCAATTTCTTTAAGTCCTCTAAGCTTTCACAAAATGCTGGAAAGAGATCATCACCAAGCGGTTAGCATCCTTCTCAGAACTGAAGAGGAAGGACTACAGATGATGAAGCTGTAGTGAACCTGTTGTCTCCATTTTAGGTAATTTCGTGAGTATAAATTCAAATTCAAATAAATTGTGTTTATTTATTCAAAGCTTGATTGATTTATTTGCACTTTGGATATTTTACTAGGCCTTTCTGGTTAGTTTACTTGGGCCAAAGCGCTTTGCTAAGTGTCAGCTGAAACCACTTTTAGTTGTATAAAGAGTGTGTGTGTGTTCTGGTCTCAGGTGAAAACTCTCTGTATAAATAAATATACAGACTATTGCATTTGTATCTGCTTTCTTCGATTTCTGTAGTAAAAAATACGAAATGTTTTAGTTACGTGTTTTTACTGTTGCTTAGTATTATCAACACTGTTGCTGTTAGTTGCTGTGAAGTATGCTCCTAAGGAGTACAAGTTGTATTTATTGCCAAATTAAAAGGTTCCCACAATACGGTCCCTGACTGCTTCTTCTCTTCCATTCTCTGTCTTCTACTCTACTATTTTCCCCACTAATGTACTCTTTTTGACAACACTGGCCTTGGTTTTCCTCCATCAAATTCCATTTCTTCCCGATCCAGACTGCAAGTGCTGTTCTTCTGGAAATACTCTTCCCGTAGGCCTGCATGGCTCCCTTGTTTGAGCTTCACCAATGCTGTTCAAATAACACAATCAAGTCTCCAACCCCCTGTCTTTCCTCCTCCTCCTTAAAGGCACTTGAAGTCTCTATCCTCTTCTCCCCTCTCCAGCCTAAATTTCCTAAATTTTCACAAGAAAAGAAAAAAAAAAGGAAAAAATGAAAAAAAGAAGAGATAATAACATCAGGGCTTTGCTTCTTAGAATTAACTTGAGTCAGTTTCTGTGCCTGCAAATCAAAGATAGTTAATAGTGAGTTGAGTTCTTTCAGGAGCTTCCTCTGTTTTTCTTTTGATACCTCTATATTTTGTTCACACAATGACACTTTGTTTTCTTTACAAATTATTGAAGATGTGTCAAGATTATTATTTTGTTACTGCCCTTTGTGAATTCCCTTGTCTGCCTTGCTTGTTGTTTCAGGAAAAATTTATTATTTTATTAATGTTGCCAAAACATTGTAAGTAAAATTAGTATTTGTAGAAATAATGTTTTAAAAATTATTTCTGCTGTCTTTTTACAAATAACATGGCATATTTTTATTTTTTTTAAATAATCGTATTGTGTTGGCCAGTTCTAAACTTCTAAACAGTGATGTGTAAGTGGGCTTTCTTTTCTGAGTACCATCAAAAGCAATGAGTATCTGGCTTAATAAATTTCCGTTTCTGCTTTTAGATCTTGAAGAGAATTGTTTTATTGGATAGTTTACAACATTTGTTGAGACATTTACTGTTCCTTCCTTCTCCTCTCCTTTCTTTTTCTTGCTTTCTTCCCTTGTCTCTCTTCCTCTTTCTTTCCTTCCCTTTCTTTCCCCAGGTTGTTGCTTGACTGGACCTTTCCTGAAACAAAAGGAATTCCACTCAGAGTTGAATGTTATCCTCTCAGAATCCCATTTCGTTCCTCATTTCTAGTATTGGAATTAACCTGCCTGTCCCCTTATTAGATTTGCCACAGTTGTATCAATGTTTCTGATTTTCTTTTTCCAAGAAGCAGCTCTTGTAGTCTTATCCCAACAAGCTTTATTTTTGTTTTCTATTTTTGTTTCAATTCATAGATACTTTCTACATTCTTTAGGATTATTTTTTCTTTATAACTTTGTATTTTAGAAGTTTCTTCACAATTTTTTTTCCTGTAAATATATTAGATTTACAATGTTGAATTTCAGATGTATATCAGAGTGATTTAGTTATGCAGATACGTATCTATTCTTTTGTAGGTTCTTTTCCATGATAGGTTATTACATGATACTGAGGATTTCTTTTCTCTTTTTTTTTTCCATAGATGGTTTAGGGGTTGACCTATCTTTATTTAGCAATTTTGTCTGAATCCCAAATATTTTTACGTATCCATGTTTTTTAATTAAAATTTCATTGTCTAAGATTTTTGGCAAGTTGATTCCAAAGAGTTCACTATTTTCAGGCTGAATGTTTTCATTTATTGTTTATTGAGAATTAAGTTTTCCTTGGAGCTCTGAGGGTATGTGTGTATATACACTGACATGTCTATATACGCATCCTTTTCAGATTACTACATGTTTTAAGATATGTAAGTGTATTTTCAAAGATATTTTCTGTGTGTATGGTAAAAACATGAAATGTTTTAATTCTAGAAATTTGTTCCCTCAAATGAATATAGTATAAAGAATAAAGATATAAAACTAGATTCCTTTGAGAGTAATCCTTACTAACAGAACTTGGGAATGTTCAAAAAATATTCATAACAATTCCGAAAGGTGGCAAGAAAAACTTTATTCAAGGTAAGAGTACACAGTGGCGTATTATAACATGGGAGAGAGATTGAACTTATGTGTGACTCCAGGAGGGGTGCAGCTGGGATTTATAGCTGAGGAACAGGGTGGGCCCATGGGATTGCAGACAGAGATGGGAGACTGAAAAGCAATGGACAACAATAACAGAATGGGTGTCAGTGGATGGAAACTTATTAAAATGAGGACTATAAGCGTGACGGTGGACTCTGGCTCAACTGAAAGGATCATTGCTGAGGCTAGGCAAGGCTGATAAGATATTCAGGTGAGTGAAATGATATTTGATCTGATACTGAGGGTGGTCAGATCAAGGGTGGGCTATGTTTTCTAAACTGAAGTAGCAGATTCTGGATTAGATTGGACTAGATGGACAGGCAGCCCTGAATAAAGACATTGCCCAAAGTTGGCAGTGCATTAATGAACTAGTGCTGCATAACCAATTAGCCAAAACTAGCAGCTTAAAACAATATTATTTCATACTGCTGCTGAAAGTTGGGAATCCAGGAGTAATTCAGCTGAGTGTTGTGGCTCAGTGTCTCATGAGATTGCCACCCTCTGAAGCCTCGACATGCGCTGGTGGATTTCCTTCCAAGATGGCTTACTCACATAGCTGTTGAAACCAGTTTGCTTGCTGGCTGTTGGGAGAAAGCCTCGGTTCTTTCACATGGGCCTCTCTAAAGGGCTACCTGAGTGTTCTCGAGATATGACTAAGCTGGCTTCTAGAGTGAGTGATCCAAGAGGATGAGCAAGGAGGCTGCAATGCCTTTTATGACCTAGTCTCAGACGCTTCATTGTTCGTTTCTACAGTATTCTAACATGAGAAGTGAGCCACTAAGCCCACCACACGTGAAGGGGCGGAGGAAGGAACCGTGGACATAATTTAAAACCACGTGGTACACACATGGCCAGAAATTGTTCACATGCGTGTATGTCCAAAATGCCTTTTCCTGCCAATGCTTTTAAACAATTTATCTGTTACAGCATTAACTTGAAGTTCAGGACCTTGTCATCTAAGTCAGGTCCAGCTATGGATCAGGGTCCACGTGTACAGTATCTCAAGTGTTCTGTTGCTCAGTTGTGTCGTATTCTTTGCGACCCCATGGACTGCAGCGCTGCAGGCATCCCTGTCCATCAACTCCAGGAGCTTGCTCAAACTCAAGTCCATTGAGTCGATGATGTTATCCAACAATCCCATCCTCTGCTGTCCCCTTCTCCTACCTTCATCTTTTTCCGCATCACGGTCTTTTCCAATGAGCCGGTTATTCCCATCACATAGCCCAAGTATTGGAGCTTCAGCTTCAGCATCAGTCCTTCGAATGAATATGCAGGAGAGATTTACTTTAGGATTGACTGGTTTGATCTCCTTGCAGTCCAAGAGCCTCTCAAGCCTGCAAGACATCAGTTCAAATTATAGAAGTGTAGTTCCTCTAGACCTGAGGATGTGTGAACAAAAGAGATGAGTTAATCTGCTCCCTTTCACAGCCAACATACAGTGGTGGTTCAGGCATAGATAACCTTCATAGACACTCCTGTTCCAGAAAGGGGAGGGGAGATGGGAGTCAATAGTAGCAGTTCTGAAATCCCATGGGTTCTTGCGGGCAGTCCTTTGATTAGTATTTAAGGCCTGGACACTTCCTAGGCTTCAGTCTCTGATTTTTTCATTCTACCCCCTGACATGATGCCATTGCATGAAAGGTGGCTAGTATATGGTTACATGAAACAGTCTCCCTAGCCTGCTTCCTGCTTGTAGAAGGTAGAAGTCCAGAGCTTCTCTTTTGTACTATTGCTGGTCCTTTCAGTCCGAGCTGAACTTAAATATGTTATCTGAAAACCTTGGTGTGTCTCCTGATACTCTTACTGGTGTTCAAGGCAAAGCACCCCACTCCAAAGCCACAATCACACATGTCTTCATAATAAGGCTTACTCTGTCTTGGTTTTCTGCTGAGATAGCTGAGGGATAACACCCTGAACCTTGGTAGAAGTCTTATTGTGTGACTGAAAGGATCTCTGAGTGACACCCCTAAACTCTTTGGAGGGTATTGGCCTGACTAAATAATGCCATGAGGCATCCCCTTCCAGCTTTCTGAGGCTTAACAAAGAATTTTACAGTCACACTCATCTTTAGAACACCTTTGTTTATAAAAAATAATATGAAGAAGAACTGGCCTATCGGTGGTGTGAAATGTTATATTTAGACCACCTAATCTCAATGCCCTGGATATGATCTTGCTTGAGAGTCATTAATTTTAACATCTTCCATCATCTTAAAAGACTGGAAAATTCCCAAATCAGCAAGTTTTGTCCCCTGTTTTAATAATCTTTATGTTAAACATTAAAAAAAAAAAATTCCCTTCATGTTTTACTACAAGCAGCAAGAAGAAACCAGGAAGCACTTTTGGCTGTTTGGTTGGAAATCCTCTTAGATAACTCAATTAAATAAGTACAGTTTGTCCTCCCAGCTCATTAGGTACATTTTCTACTTTTCATAAACTGCAGATGTAGTGGACTTTCATCTTCACACTCCCCAGGCTCTCTCCTCCTGCCTCTCCTTTCTGCCAAGCATCCTAGGTGCACGACTGTGATTCCGCCTAGAACGTGTTTGCTCAGTGAGCAAACGGGGAGCGATTCCCTGGCTTCAGTGCTTCTGCTGGCCAGAGACTCTGTACCGTTCCCTAAGAACTTCATGATTTCGCTGTCCAACTTCTATCACCTGGCTAGGTCAGTTGCAGTAGCTCATACTCACAAGCGAACTGGCAGGGATTTCTATGCGCACATGTGCAGAAACATACATGTGTACACGGTAACATCGCTGAGGGGAAACCTGTCCATATGCAGAAGTACGTCTTTCTTTTCCAGGAACATGAATTTTGGTAAGCACTCAAATTTCTACGCACACGTGTGCGCAAATATATTGGTGAATACAGTTACATCGCTGAGAGGAAACCTGTCCATATGCAGAAGTACAAGCTTTCTTTTCCAGGAACATAAATTTTGGTAAGCACTCAAATTTCTGCACGCACATGTGCACAAACATGCACGTGTACTCAGTAACATCCCTGAGAGGAAACTTGTCCATATGCAGAAGTACAAGCTTTCTTTTCCAGGAACATTAATTTTGGTAAGCACTCAAATTTCTATGTGCACATGTGCACAAATATATGCGTGTACACAGTAAGATCGCTGAGAGGAAACCTGTCCATATGCAGAAGTACAAGCTTTCTTTTCCAGGAACTTGAATTTTGGTAAGCACTAAAATTTCTGCACGCATATGTGCACAAACACACTCGTGTACACAGTAACATCCCTGAGAGGAAGCTTCTCCATATGAGGAAGTACAAGCTTTCTTTTCAAGGAACATGAATTTTGGTAAGCACTCAAATTTCTACACACACATGTGCACAAATAGATGGGTGAATACAGTTACATCGCTGAGAGGAAACCTGTCCATATGCAGAAGTACAAGCTTTCCTTCCCAGGACCTTGAATTTTGGTAAGCACTAAAATTTCTACCTGCACATGTACACAAATATATGCGTGTACACAGTAACATCGCTGAGAGGAAACTTGTCTATATGCTGAAGTACAAGCTTTCTTTTTCAGGAACAGGAATGAGACCTGGTGACTAGGACCTCCTGTTGAGTGATCTAAAGGGGAATTTGATTCATTCCGTCCCCTTTCCCATTTGGTGTCCCTGAACAATGGAGATCAACGTGGGAAATGGTGGGGATTTTCCCTACTTCCCTAGCATCTGGCCAGCAACAGCCTGTCCTGGTGATGCTGTGCATGGCTGGGACGTTGCAGCCACCAGTGGCCACACCAGGCGAAGATGCCACCCTCTTCAGAGTGGAGGCAGGAGAGGACAGAGAGGCCCAGGTGCGGAGTGGTGGCAGGGATCAGACGGGGTTTTCAGCTGCCTGCAGAGGACATCACTGAGGATGTGGAGGTTGTGCCAGATGAATAACAGAAACAGGGGTCCTCCCTGGAGCTGGAGGAGAAGACATTGGAGGAGCAGTGCCAGGAAAGGCCTGGAGGCCCGAGTGAGCTCCCGGCACTAGATGTGATGCAGGCACTGGCGACCTTGTAAGTGGAACTTAGCTCTAAGCCTGAGAAAACCTGCAGGGCCTACGTTTGGTTCATGTGCAAGAGTCATGAGAGGAGGAAGCGTGACTTGGCTCAGAAGAGTGCCAACATCCAGGGCATCCCTGGCTTCTGGGCCAACGTGGTATCCTTTCTGCTACTCGTTGTGGTCCAGTGCTCAGGAGGAGGGGGAGGAGGCAGGAGCAGGAGGAGGGGTGGAGGCGAGGGGGCAGAATGGTGGACCCTGAAGGAAGTGTGGTACTGGGCAATTGGCAGGCTCCAAAGGCACACCTGAGTAGAGTCCGGGCAGGGCCACACCTGTAAGTGTCGCAGCCATGACTCTGTGTGTCTCCTTCAGGCCTGCATCTGAGGAGGATTAGCCTCTAAGTCAGAAATGACCAGAGACAGTACATCAGAGCCACCTTAGCTGACAGTTATTGTTGTAAAGGTGAATGATTCCGAAAACAACTGAGATATGGGAGTCACACTCACAAGCGCGCGCGCAGACACACACACATACACAAACCCAGAGAACATATGTAGGCATACTTTCTGATCCCCGTTATCTCACTGAGTGAGCAAGTTCTGAGTGGAATCACAGTGGTACAGCAAGGATGCCTGGCAGAAAGGAGAGGCAGGAATAAAGTGCCTGGGGGTGACCAGTGAGAGTGCAGAAGATCTGAGACACAGAACAGGTTGCAATTCCAGACACAGAAGCCACTGTGGGTGACCCCACAGCCCTTTGAACACCCTGATACAAAGGCCTTTCCATCCTTCCCAAGTGCCAGGCATACTTTCCCTGACCTTACCATGAGCATGAGCAACCCTTGCCTATTTTGTGTGGTTTCAGTGATGGACCAGAACTGCAGCATAAGCATCTGCTACCTGCAGTCTTCCAGTCTGAATCATCACTCTTTGTACTCCTTGCAGAACACATATATTGGGTATCAGGACTATAGGATGGATGGCTTATCTTGATCCTCTTGCTGCTCCCAGCCCCACAGGCTTGGGTGACCGGGCAGGCTTGAATGTGTTCTCACATGGAGAACAGAACCGCTTAGAAAGGGCCTCGATAGGGTAAATTGGCAGCCATGCATGTTTCTGGCACCAGTGTGTCATGGAACTTAATGGGGAGCTGTCCTTACCATCTCCCTGGCAGGTATTCAAATAATGTTCAGGGAGTTCCCTCAGGCCCCAGGCCATGGCCCATTTCTCCATCTGTGCAAAGTGTGGCCAAGCTACCTGAGGCCTTTGCACTATTCACGTCTGTCCAGCGACGGACGGAGGGTCACACGGCACCTTCTGCAGTTCAGCAGTGACCGCACACTGTGGACTTTCAAGTTTGAGAAAGCACTCTCCGAATGTGTGGACTAACAAAGTCTGATCTCCCATGGGTGCAACTCACTAAGGAGGAGCAGGGCTTGCCTTCTCATATAAACTTCTCCTATGATCACTGGTGTCCAGAGAGTGACAGACAGCAAGAGCACCACTTAGAGAGATGGAGACAAACAGACACCAGCCCTTGGTACACACATGGAAGGATTGGCCAAAACAGTGCTATGCCAGAAGCAGAGATGAAGAGACACAGAGCCAGCTCTGTACCCTAAGGCTCTGGTGTCCCTGAACAGTGGAGATCAACTGTAGCCAACAGTGTGGTTTTTCCCTTCTCCCCTAGCATCCGGACAACAGGTTCTGTGTCCCATGGAGAAAAAGTATCCAGCCACGTGGAGTCCCTGTTTATGCTTTGAATCCTCAGGGAAATTTCTCAGTTATTGAGGGTCCTGAGGGACACAGGAGTAAGCTGTTCAGACTGTGAAGCAGGAACCCGTTGTTGGGATTTCCAGAGTCTGGACAATGACAGCGCCTGGAGTATCAGCAGATGCAAAACCCATTATTCCCTGGAGCGGTATATGCCATGTGGGTGCGCTGTAGCCCAGGAACTGTGGAAGATTCCCTACGTTTGAGGGGCGTGTCCAGAAGGGTGCCACCCACCACTCTCTCGGCCATTGGACTAGATTTGGGCCAGCAGCCTATGCGTGGCTCACAGCCTAGGGATCCGCCTATTCGGCTGATTTCCCCAGGGCCTGTTCACCCTGTCCCATGCTGTCTGCCACCCCTTTCTTCAGCCTCAGGCCACCGGACACACACCAGCCCCCGCTTCCCTACCATCCCCCTCACTCCCCGCCCCCAAAGAGCTAGTGGGTCCCACAGGATTACTGAAACCTGAGCCGCATTTGCACACCACTTGTGCTATTATGTCCCATCCCTTCGCATCTGCCCCAGGCTGGGGTCTCGACCAGGGCCAAGAGGCGTGTGAAAGGCCGTCAGAGGAATGCAGGAGCATCCTGGGACCCCAGACCTTCCTAGTTTTGAGCTCCGGTTTCAGGGCGCTGGGGTTGGTGGCCTGCCATCCTCAGGCTTTTTGAGGCTGGGACCTTGCAGCCACAAGTTGTCATGCCAGGCAAAGCAGCCACGCTATGCAGGGTGGAGGCGGTGGACGACGGTGAGCCCCTGGTGGACGGAGACGTGGTGGGGATTGGGTGGTTGTTCCAGCTGCTTGCGGAAGACGTCATGGAGGAGATGGAGGTTGTGGCAGATGAGGAGCAGCAATAGGGCTTCTTCCAGGAGCTGAGAAGACGGTGGAGGAGCAGGGCCAGGAAAGGCCCGGGAGCACTACTGAGCTTCCAGGGCAAGATGCGCTGCAGGCACTGGCTGCCCTGCTGGTGGAACTGAGCTCTGAGCATAAGAAGAACTGCAGGGCCTACCTCCAGTTCATGTGCAAGAACCATCAGAGGAGGAAGCCTGACTTGGCTTGGAGGATCGCCATCACCTGGGGCATCCCTTGCTTCTGGGCCGTAGCTGTATCCTTTCTGCTGCTCTTTGAAGTCTGCTGCTCAGGAAGAGGAGGCGGCGCAGGAACCTTTTCCCTGCTCCCTATCCTGACAGGTGCTGTTGCGGAGCCATCCATCGTCCCACTGCAAGTTGATATTTTCCTTTCAGGACCCCCCTACTTCTTGAACACAGTGACCACTAAGTAGAATTACCTTGACATCACTTGTGAAACGTGGTTCCTGGGGTGATGAGTGTGGGTGTGCAAGGTTGTGGAGTGTCCACCTGTGGGATCCACACCCATCTCCCGTCTCTCTGTAGGGCATAGGGCACATTGTTCCACTCCTGTCCACTGGTTCTGGGACTTTGAACGGGGAGCATCCAGCCGCAGCGTGGACACCAGGGGCCTTAACTTTCTCGGCTGGTTGTCAGGTCACAACTGCTCAGAGTCGAACAGGATTGCTGAGGTGTGGTTGCTTTGGGCCTGAACACAGCAATTCACTTTGGGATTCTTGGCTGCTGGCTCACCTTGCTCGTATTGCCAGCGGATTGTCGGCCAAGATGTGTGGGACGATCATCTGAAGTAGTACCCTGGGCAGGAAGGTTCTTCCATGAGAGTAACTGACAGAAACATGTGTGGAGATGGGGTCTGAAGGTGGGCCCTGAAGGGACACTCGTGGGATACTACAGGGACACTGTCCTTTCCCAAATGGGGATGCTCAGACTCATGCAAGCTGGCTGTGGAGCCTGAGTTTGGGTCATGCTTGTAGCAGGTGACCTCCTGAGACTGTTTATTTGGGGACTTGGTGTGTCCGTGAGTGAAGCAAGTCTCCATCAAATCAGCTGAGGTGGCAGCACCAGAGTCCAGGTGATACTAGAGGCAGTGTGTATTAAGTATCTTTGTCAGAATCATCCTTTGTGGGTCCTTTCATCCCCTGGCCTCCTGCTGCTCACTGAGTTTGAGATTGCCTGGTCACTTCACTCCCACCCCTTACCCAGGGAAGGCCTATCATTGAAAAGCTGTCCTCTCCGGGGTCCCAGTGCACCTGTGTGCTGACTTTGGGATATTCTGTGAATTTCCACATTCAGCACTCACTGTCTCACAACCACCAAACATGCTGCGCTGGAAGCGGCTTCAGGCTGCCTTGGGAACATACGGAAGAGTTCGTGGAGAAGGTGAACAGGGAGCCCCAAGGGCAGGACATGGTGCCTACTGTCGCCATCTCCGGCATTGCTGGCCTCGGTCGTCTTCACCTCCTGAAACACCTATGCTCGTTGTTTGCATTTGTGTCCCCGTGCTGAGCATGTGTGTGTATACACACGTGTGCTTATTTATGCTGGCTGTGATTGTGTGTGTGTGTCTGGCCCAGAGCAGAGGCAGAGATGAAGGTGGCAGGAGAGGAGGTGCTGAGCAAACAGAAGAGGAGTCATGAGGCGACCAGGCTGAAGGTGGTTTGTCGCCTTATCTCTGCATTGACCCTGCCCAGGATGGGAACAAGGAAAGGATGGCCAGTGATAACTCCAGACTGTGGCTCCAGATATCTGCAATTAGACCAGATACAAAACACGCTCATCAGTTCTACCGTGTTGTTGTGTGTGCTTGGATCAGGAAGAGGGTTTCATGGTCTAAGGATTCACACAGAGCAAATCACGTGGGGTGGCGCTTTGAAACCACTGCCTGTGGAGCCCTCCGTGTGTGGGGCCACGGGCTGGCCTCTGGAAATGAGGGACGTGGCTATGGCAAGATCTGGGATGGTGAGGCTAAGGTCCTGCCGAGATGGGCAGAGAGCTGAAGGAGAAAGAGTCATAGATTGCCTGCTGCACTGGAGATTGTTCCACACACATGTGAAAAGGAGAACTGGGAAGGTCCTGGACCAGTGCTGCCCCGGATCAGCCCAGCAGCCAGCACACGCCCTCCCTGAGGGTGGCACACACTGGCACGATATGACACAAAACATGAGATGCGCTAAAGTATGCTGTATCTGCCAAACCACAGGCATCCTAGGAGAGACATGGTCTGTAAGCAAGGCATGCCTCTGGGCACTTCCAGCCTGCCTCCCTGGAAGGGCCCAAAGGCGAGGAATGTGCAAGTGGGTTTCCCTGTGTGACCCTATCTTGGATATGCCTGTGAGGGAGGGAACAGAGAAAAGACAAGGGCGGTGGGTAAACTGCATGTCCTAAGGGACCTCAGGGGAGTGGAGACAGAGACGCCCCTGGGGCAGTTCAGGGCCTGCTGGTCTTCAGTGTCCAGACTCTAGGCAGTAGCAGTCCTGCCAAAGATACCCCATGGTCTGTGCTGAAAGTTCTGATATGAATTCCTCCTTTTCTTTGGGGTCTTGCCCCTGGCTTTGGGGGCCTGAATGTCAAAGGCGCACGTCTGTACCTGAAGGAGGATTCTGGTAGTCTTGCTGGAGCAGAATCTCTGATTGCGTTGTAGGGGATCTGCACCCAGGTGACACAGAGGGATGCTGCCTTCCAGGTGACCGTCTTGGATATCCCTGGGCCCAACCGCGCACTGGCTTCCTTGGCACGGGTGCTGTGTAGGGAAGCAGGGATGCCTGACTGTAGGGAGTCCTACCTGGGCCTAATGAGAGCAACTGAAAGAGAGCCTTGGCATTTAGCAAATCACTGAGGCATGGGTGGTTCAAGCCCTCTTGGTCCATTTGAGATAGTAACGCTGCTTTCTGTCCAACGGAGGCATTAGCTCTGGGCCCAGAACCTGCAGGTTTCCCAGGGCATCATCTGTTGGGGGACTCCCATGTGCATGGGTAGGGTTAAACAGAAAGGAAGACGTGTAGGGATGCCACCTTACTTTTATGGCCTCCGGTTCCATTCTTGGTATCGGAAGAGACCCTTTATCCATGTCTACCTTCTTCACAACCTTGGATCAGAACCAGGCCTGTCACAGTCTCCGGGGGCTTTTGGAGGCGCAGGCGTTTCTGGCCTTTTCCTGCCACATGGAGAGAGCACATCGGGGCACAGGTAGATGGTGCACACAGAACGCTCCACAGATAGGAAGAACAGGGGATCTCATTCAGAATGCTGGGGGCTGTAACGGGTGGTAGGCTAGCAAGAGGGGCACAATATTGACACGGAATGACCTAGACAGGTGCAGCAGTTCTTCAAGTCAGCTGAGCTCAGAGTTCCTTGTTTTCTGGTCCCCGGAAGGAATGCACAGGCAATGGATCAGGCCAACGTGACTGGTACTGTGAAGCTGTCCAAGGTGATGGGAGAATGCAGAAGGCAGGCACATGTTATACAGCTGTTCATGGCAAGAACTTCCAATGCTGCCTGCTGCTCTGCAGGCCTGTCCCTATCAATAGCAAATTCCACGGTTTTGGAACCTTTGAGGATAAGGCACAGAGTTAGAAGTGTAACATGACATAATCGATGAGCAAGTGAAAAAACAAGGACAGAAATGTGGATGCTTACCAAAATTCATGTTCCTGGATAAGAAAACTTGTACTTCGGAATAAGCACAAGTTTCCTCTCAGCGATTTTACTGTGTACATGCATATATTTGTGCACATGTGCACATAGAAATTTGAGTGCTTACCAAAATTAATGTTCCTGGAAAAGAAAGCTTGTACTTCTGCATATGGACAAGTTTCCTCTCAGGGATGTTACTGAGTACACGTGCATGTTTGTGCACATGTGCGGGCAGAAATTTGAGTGCTTACCAAAATTCAAGTTCCTGGAAAATAAAGCTTTACTTCTGCATAAGGACAGGTTTCCCCTCAGCGATGTTACTGTGTACACATGTAGGTTTCTGCACATATGCGTGTAGAAATCCCTGCCAGTTCACTTGTGGGTATGAACTACTGCAACTGACCTAGCCAGGTGATAGAAGTTGGACAGCAAAATCATGAAGTTCTTAGGGAACAGTAGAGAGTCTCTGGCCAGCAGAAGCACTGAAGCCAGGGAATCGCTCCCCATTTGCTCACTGAGCAAACATGTTCTAAGCGGAATCACTGTTGTGCACCTAGGATGCTTGGCAGAAAGGAGAGGCAGGGGGAAAGAGCCTGGGGAGTGTGAAGACGAAAGTCCACTACACCTGCAGTTTTATGAAAAGTAGAAAGTGCACCTAATGAGCTGGGAGGACAAACTGTACTTAATTGAGTTATCTAAGAGGATTTCCATCCAAACAGCCAAAAGTGCTTCCTGGTTTCTTCTTGCTGCCTGTAGTAAAACATGAAGGGAATTTTTTTTTTTAAATGTTTAAGATAAATTTTATTAAAACAGGGACAAAACTTGCTGATTTGGGAAGTTTCCAGTCTTGTAAGATGACATTAATAAAATAATAAATTTTACCTGAAAGAACAAGCAAGGTAGACAAGGGAATTCACAAAGGACAGAACAAAATAGTAATCTTGACACATTTTCAATATATTTGTAAAGAAAACAAAGTGTCATTGTGTGAACAAAATATAGAGGTATCAAAAGAAAAACAGAGGAAGCTCCTGAAAGAACTCAACTCACTATTAACTATCTTTGATTTGCAGGCATGGAAACTAACTCAAGTTAATTCTAAGAAGCAAAGCCCTGATGTTATTATCTCTTCTTTTTTCCTTTTTTCTTTTTCTTTTTTTGTGAAAATTTAGGAAATTTAGGTTGGAGAGGGAAGAAGCGGATAGAGACTTCAAGTGCCTTTAAGGAGGAGGAGGAAAGACAGGGGGTTGGAGATTTGATTGTGTTATTTGAACAGCATTGGTGAAGCTCAAACAAGGGAGGTAGCAAGCCATGCGGGCCTGCGGGAAGAGCATTTCCAGAAGAACAGCACTTGCAGTCTTGGGATCGGGAAGAAATGGAATTTATGGGGGAAAACCAAGGCCAGTGTTGTCAAAAAGAGTACATTAGTGGGGAAAATAGTAGAGTAGAAGACAGAGAATGGAAGAGAGAAGCAGTCAGGGACCATATTGTGGGAACCGTTTAATTTGGCAATAAATACAACTTGTAGTCCTTAGGAGCATACTTCACAGCAACTAACAGCAACAGTGTTGATAATACTAAGCAACAGTAAAAACACGTAAATAAAACATTTCGTATCTTTTACTATAGAAATCGAAGAAAGCAGATACAAATGCAATAGTCTGCATATTTATTTATACAGAGAGTTTTCACCTGAGACCAGAACACACACACACTCTTTATACACCTAAAGGTGGTTTCAGCTGACACTTAGCAAAGAGCTTTGGCCCAAATAAACTAACAAGAAAGGCCTAGTAAAGAATTCAAAGTGCAAAGAAAACAATCATGCTCTGAGTAAATAAACACAATTTATTTGAATTTGAATTTACACTCACGAAAATACCTAAAATGGAGACAACAGATTCACTACAGCTTCATCATCTGTAGTCCTTCCTCTTCAGTTCTGAGAAGGATGCTAACCGCTTGGTGATGATCTCTTTCCAGCATTTTGTGAAAGCTTAGAGGACTTAAAGAAATTGAGGACTGGGGAGAGTGGGGAGAGACAAAGAGGAGGAGAAAGGAAAAGGAAACGGAGAGATTGCTCCTGGCATAGGTCTACAGACAGGATCCCAGCTTCCTGGAATGGTGCACAGAGATTGCTAGGTATCCGTGCCAGAAGTGGAGAAGGGGTGACATTCAACTCCAGGAGGAGACTCAACTCCAAGAACCTACAGAGGCAGCCAAGTGTGCTGATGTTCAGGAACCAATACTTAGAGGGTACCCCAAGGTCTGTGAAAGAGCCCTTGGAGACCGCAAGAAAGAAGGTTTCCACAAGTATAATCACAGATTAGATGGTTGGATAGATTAGAGGAGGGATAACTCTATGACCTGATAATTACTGAAATACATGAGACAATTCTTGCACATCAGACTGTGTCAAGAAAGACGGAAACTCAATAAGTTTGATACAATGGGAAATGACACATGCAAAGAATTCGCAGTTAACTGTACTACATTCGTGTCCAAGGCAAGATACGACAGAACCGAAATCTTCACATGGTCAACTCGGTAAGACACATGTAACTGGAAAATGGAAGGAAGAGTTCCAAAAAGGCTTTAATCACCCCGGACTATTTTTATCCACTATATTTACGATTCTTGGACAACTCCACTGTAGCTTAAGGGTAAGAGAACTCAATTTAGCCCAATTCAAAAGCTGAACAGATTTCCTGTGTTTGATCATTTTCAGCTACAACTATGGGTCCAGCGCAAATCAAAGTGGACGTCAAGGCTCTTTTTCCTATGGGAATTTTAACTTGCTTTGCTACTGTGTCTGACACAGATATGCCGACCTCACTGTGACTACAGGCCAGCCAAATGGGAAAGGGGACAGAATGAATCAAATTCCCCTTTTGCTCACTCAACAGGAGGTCCACAGGCACCAGGTCTCATTCTATTAACTATCTCTGCTTCTCCAACTGCAGTCAGTGCTACACAGGGCCTGCTTCATGCTTGCCAGGGTCTCTCACCAAACACAGGCATTTTAACGGCTGGCTTCCTTGAGATGTCCCTGGGCTAGGTAAAAGCACTCTGAGACAGTGTTCCTTCTCCCTTGGCTCTGCGCCTGCAGTGAATGTATGCCTCTTCCTCAGCTGGGACAAGAAGCCACAGCTCTTCACTGATTAAATCCCGTGTCTGGTCCAAACTCACATCGTAGCTTCTCCATCAACCTCCACTGCACGCTTTCAGAGCCAGGTTATCTTAGATCAGCCCAAGAGGCACTTCAGAGAGTGACATTCAAATCTGGCTATATAGCTGATACTGAGATCTTCAAGGCATGAAAACAGTTCAAAATTACGTTGCTAAAACACTCTACAGATTATATGTATAGGAGAGCTTTCGAACTTACAAGTAACATCAAATACCAAAATAGGTTCTTACTTTTCCTTTCTCCACTTCTCTCATTCTCTCTCTCTCACACACACATGCACACATCCTTTTTACATGTTAAGACAATTACACGAAAAAAAGATCATAGATTTTTAAATAACATCTCAATATGCAGATCAAACAAAACTGTACTTCCTCTATTTAAAACAAAATCACATAAATTACCCATCGGTTTCCCTATATTTGATATTATTGAATAATGCTGTAAGTTGATCTTTTTGTTTTTAATGGGATTTTTAACTTTGACTGAAATACTTGCTTCAGACATACTGAAGGCAGAATTAACTAATTATTTCTTTTTTTGACCTCCTCCTTTTAGATTTGGGGGGTGATGATTCAAAATCAGATGTGTTCACAGTAATGGATGCTACTTCCACCAATCCTGGCTGAAGGGGTTCCAGTGATACATGAATAACAATTTTTGTTTCAGGAGACAATCCTTCTAGCTGCTTAGGCTTCTTAAACATTTGATGACACTGGGTCTTGTGCTCCCTTTCCTCTTTGGAAATTAAAAACTGTAGCCGACATTTGGAACACTGGTGAAAACTCTTTTCCCATTGCCCTCGATGATGACGTCTGTATGCTGTTGCAGTTTTAAAAATTTTGAGACAAAACGGGGAAAGTAAATTCTTGGTGTTACCATGGTATGCTCTGAAATGTGCATCCACATCTGCAAAAATGATGATCTGTAACTGCAAACCTGACATACACAGGGCATTTCACCAGGCTTATGATTGTCTTTCATGTGCTCTAAGAGAACCTGATCTGTCTCAAAGGACAACTCACAGATGTGACAGACTGCAGAGGGCTCCTGGGGCGTGTGGACACTTTCAATGTGACACTGCAGTTGGAAGGGAGTAGGAAACTGGCGGAGGCAGTGCTGGCAGGTGGTGTGGATTTTCCAATTGTCACCTCTCTGCCTCTCAAGTTCCAAATGGTGCTTCATGTGATTCATAAACTTGACATTTTTTAGAACTTTCAAGCAGCTGAGGCATTTAAACGCCGTGTGGGTCTTCGGTTCTGGCTGCCCAACTCCTCGATGCTCGCCATAGTAGAAGTCACGAAGTAACACAATCAGATTTCCTTCTGTGGGATCACCAATTTTGTTTGGACTTGCAAACTTGGAAAATCAGTTTTTGTCCGTCCACTTTCCCCTAAAGGTCTTACAGGCTTGCAATGAACACTGTCCTTTGGAAAAGGTGTTGGACAAGGTTCTCCATTCTGAACATGGCTTAGTGAGGTATGGACACGGTCTGGTGTGCTTTGCTGAGTGGTCTCTGTATGAAAAAAACCTGACGGGGAAAAACCTAAAGAATGTTCCCCTACAATGCCATCACTGAGTTTAGGCCTTCTGGGATTTCTGCGATTTGTTTCACAAGGGGAAACTCGCTTTGATACATGAGGACTTTTATTCATATCTCCTGCAGAAACTGCTGTTTCTACTGAATGCTGCAATGAACTTGTGAAGGTAATCAAAGAAGAACATAACTCCTTCGAAAAGCAATCAGGCACTATTTGTGGTGAAAGATTTTTATAATCAGCTTGAGACGGAGGTTCAATAATAGGACTACCTGTTGATCCTGAGTCAGAGTCAGACACTGGCAAGACAGTCTTTGCTTCTGATGTAGGAGTCACATGACTAACAGGCTGTAATCTGTGAGCATTACCTTTCCTGAAGTGACCATACCTTTTTCTCCTTGAATAAGAACCTGGGGTATCTCTGTTCAGTATGTTTGAAACGACTGGTTTTGAAGCTGAGCTCATCCCAACAAAGATCACGTTAGCATCTTCATTTACATGTTCCACTCCAACCAAGATCACTTCATCATCATCATCATCATCTACTTGTTTCATCTCTCCCTCCCTTTTCTGTACTTCTGGCTCTTGTTCTTCTTCACGTAACATACATGGGAGTTCCATATTTTTAATACTTTTTTATTCTTAGAGGGTGCGGCCACAAGTCCCAGTGCTTCCTTTATACAAACTGCCACCTAAGTGTAAACATACTACAGATTAGTTAAGTACAGAAAAATGGGCTATTTGATTATCTCCAAAACTCTAGAGTACTTATACACACCCTTTTCTTACAGACAAAGACACTGAGTGTCATCCAGACTCAATGACAGCTGAAAAAACTACGACTACAAGTCTACATGGCTCTAGAATCATAGCTTTGTCGCATGTTCACTTTAACCTCTTCTATTTAAAAAAAATAAAGAGGAAAAAATAAACCCACTACTGATCATTAGGTGAAATCACATGTAAAGGAGAGTATTTTTACAAAAGCACTGTTCTACAGCATTTAGAAGCATGGACTTTGGAGTCAAAGGACATTAACTTGGAATTCTAACTTAACCACACACCAGTTGTGTCTTCTTGGGCAAATTTGTAACTTTTAAATGTATTTCTGTATCTTAAAGACAAACATGCTTATTTCTTAGACTTAAGGTTAACAGCTTTTTTAAAAGGCATCAGCCTTCTCTGCATCTATTGAGATAATCATATGGTTTTTATTTTTCAATTTGTTAATGTGGTGAATTACATTGATTGATTTGCGGATATTGAAACTCTCCAGAAAGCAGGAATAGAAGGAACATATCTCAACATAATAAAAGCTATCTATGACAAACCCACAGCAAACATTATCCTCAATGGTGAAAAATTGAAAGCATTTCCCCTAAAGTCAGGAACAAGACAAGGGTGTCCACTTTCACCGCTACTATTCAACATAGTTCTGGAAGTTTTGGCCACAGCAATCAGAGCAGAAAAAGAAATAAAAGGAATCCAAATTGGAAAAGAAGAAGGAAAACTCTCACTGTTTGCAGATGACATGATCCTCTACATGGAAAACCCTAAAGACTCCACCAGAAAATTACTAGAGCTCATCAATGAATATAGTAAAGTTGCAGGATATAAAATCAACACACAGAAATCCCTTGCATTCCTATACACGAATAATGAGAAAGTAGAAAAAGAAATTAAGGAAACAATTCCATTCACCATTGCAACGAAAATAATAAAATACTTAGGAATATATCTACCTAAAGAAACTAAAGACCTATATATAGAAAACTATAAAACACTGATGAAAGAAATCAAAGAGGACACTAATAGATGGAGAAATATACCATGTTCATGGATTGGAAGAATCAATATAGTGAAAATGAGTATACTACCCAAAGCAATTTACAAATTCAATGCAATCCCTATCAAGCTACCAGCCACATTTTTCACAGAACTAGAACAAATAATTTCAAGCTTTGTATGGAAATACAAAAAACCTCGAATAGCCAAAGCAATCTTGAGAAAGAAGAATGGAGCTGGAGGAATCAACTTGCCTGACTTCAGGCTCTACTACAAAGCCACAGTCATCAAGACAGTATGGTACTGGCACAAAGACAGACATATAGATCAATGGAACAAAATAGAAAGCCCAGAGATAAATCCACACACATATGGACACCTTATCTTTGACAAAGGAGGCAAGAATATACAATGGAGTAAAGACAATCTCTTTAACAAGTGGTGCTGGGAAAACTGGTCAACCACTTGTAAAAGAATGAAACTAGATCACTTTCTAACACCGCACACAAAAATAAACTCAAAATGGATTAAAGATCTAAATGTAAGATCAGAAACTATAAAACTCCTAGAGGAGAACATAGGCAAAACACTCTCAGACATAAATCACAGCAGGATCCTCTATGATCCACCTCCCAGAATTCTGGAAATAAAAGCAAAAATAAACAAATGGGATCTAATTAAAATTAAAAGCTTCTGCACAACAAAGGAAAATATAAGCAAGGTGAAAAGACAGCCATCTGAATGGGAGAAAATAATAGCAAATGAAGCAACTGACAAACAACTAATCTCAAAAATATACAAGCAACTTCTGCAGCTCAACTCCAGAAAAATAAATGACCCAATCAAAAAATGGGCCAAAGAACTAAATAGACATTTCTCCAAAGAAGACATACGGATGGCTAACAAACACATGAAAAGATGCTCAACATCACTCATTATTAGAGAAATGCAAATCAAAACCACAATGAGGTACCACTTCACACCAGTCAGAATGGCTGCGATCCAAAAATCTGCAAGCAATAAATGTTGGAGAGGGTGTGGAGAAAAGGGAACCCTCCTACACTGTTGGTGGGAATGCAAACTAGTACAGCCACTATGGAGAACAGTGTGGAGATTCCTTAAAAAATTGCAAATAGAACTACCTTATGACCCAGCAATCCCACTTCTGGGCATACACACCGAGGAAACCAGAATTGAAAGAGACACATGTACCCCAATGTTCATCGTAGCACTGTTTATAATAGCCAGGACATGGAAACAACCTAGATGTCCATCAGCAGATGAATGGATAAGAAAGCTGTGGTACATATACACAATGGAGTATTACTCAGCCGTTAAAAAGAATTCATTTGCATCAGTTCTGATGAGATGGATGAAACTGGAGCCGATTATACAGAGTGAAGTAAGCCAGAAAGAAAAACACCAATACAGTATACTAACACATATATATGGAATTTAGGAAGATGGCAATGATGACCCTGTATGCAAGACAGGGAAAGAGACACAGATGTGTATAATGGACTTTTGGACTCAGAGGGAGAGGGAGAGGGTGGGATGATTTGGGAGAATGACATTCTAACATGTATACTATCATGTGAATTGAATTGCCAGTCTATGTCTGACGCAGGATGCAGCATGCTTGGGGCTGGTGCATGGGGATGACCCAGAAAGATGTTCTGGGGAGGGAGGTGGGAGGGGGGTTCATGTTTGGGAATGCATGTAAGAATTAAAGATTTTAAAATTTAAAAAATAAAAAACTAAAACTTAAAAAAAAAAAAAAAGAATTCATTTGAATCAGTTCTGATGAGATGGATGAAACTGGAGCCGATTATACAGAGTGAAGTAAGCCAGAAAGAAAAACACCAATACAGTATACTAACACATATATATGGAATTTAGGAAGATGGCAATGATGACCCTGTATGCAAGACAGGGAAAGAGACACAGATGTGTATAATGGACTTTTGGACTCAGAGGGAAAGGGAGAGGGTGGGATGATTTGGGAGAATGACATTCTAACATGTATACTATCATGTGAATTGAATCGCCAGTCTATGTCTGACGCAGGATGCAGCATGCTTGGGGCTGGTGCATGGGGATGACCCAGAAAGATGTTCTGGGGAGGGAGGTGGGAGGGGGGTTCATGTTTGGGAATGCATGTAAGAATTAAAGATTTTAAAATTTAAAAAATAAAAAACTAAAAATTAAAAAAAATAAATAAATAAAAGGCATCAGCTATTCAATGGCATCTTGTTTTGTAGTAAAAATGGAAGAAAATGTATCTTAAATGCACATTACAACCGATCCACAAATTCTAATTTCATAAATGTTAACAAACAAAATAGGTAGCAAATTCAAAGCATAATCTATCTATACCTAGTTAACAAACAGCATAATTCAATGTCAAGCACTTAACACAGGCCTAGGAAAAGGAGAATGTGCTCTCTTTGATAATCTCACCCCAATTCCACACTGATATATCCTAAATGTCTCCCTCTAATCCTGGCTAAACTTCAATCCAACAATGCTTCACTCTTTATGCCACATGTCTCTTCCCCACATAGCAGGCAAAGAGATGCCATTCTTTCTCTCATACCAATATCAGACAGAGACATCACTCACACACACACACACACACACACACAGACACACACACACACAGACACACACACACACACAACTGATATCCCTCATGAATACAGGTGAAAGAGCCCTCAACAAAATACTGGCAAACAAAATTCAACAGCATATAAAAAAGACTGTACACCATGATCACATGCGATTTAGGGAGGTATGCAAAGTTGGTTCATTATAGGAAAGTCAATCAACATTATGCCATTTTAAAACAATAAAACAAATAACACATCTGCCTGAAGAAAAGGCATTTCCCTGAATCTAGCACCTTTTCATAACCGGGGTTAAAAGAACACTTAATAATTAAGAACAGAAGAGAACTTTCTCAATCAAAGGGCACCTGTAAAATGACCCACAGCTAACATCATACTTAAGAATGAAAAACTGAAAGCTTTCCCTCTAAGACTGGGAACAACACAAGGAAGTCTATTACACACTTTGGCTCAACATTATACTGGCAGTTTTACAACCAGAGCAATCAGGTAACAAAAGAGAATTGTTGCTCTAGTTTAAAAATATAAAAACACACAATGAAAAAACAAAAAACAGCCTTCAGAATGGAAAGGAGAAACCAAAGTATATTGGAAATAACATACTTTTGTATATAGAAAATCTTGAAGAAAACACAAGTATTAGAATTAATATAAAGCTTGCAGAATAGAAGACAAATATTTTAAAAGTCAACCACATTTTACACTGTAGCAACAAATGTTGTTGAGTAAATACTGGAATCTACACTAGCATTCAAAAGAATACTTAGGAAGTCAGAAAGAGGAAGACAATATATTCTTTTGAATGGCTGAGTAATACTCCATTGTGTATATGTACCACAGCTTTCTGATCCATTTATCTGTTGGTGGACATCTAGGTTGTTCCATGTCCTGGCTATTATAAACAGTGCTGCGGTGAACACCGGGGTACATGTGCCTCTTTCAATTCTGGTGTCCTCAGTGTGTATGCCCAGCGGTGGGATTGCTGGGTCATATGGCAGTTCTATTTGCCATTTTTTAAGGAATCTCCACACTGTTCTCCATAGTGGCTGCACTAGATTGCATTCCCACCAACAGTGTAAGAGGGTTCCCTTTTCTCCACACCCTCTCCAGCATTTATTGCTTGCACACTTTATAGGAATCAATTCTAATGAGACGGATGAAAATGGAGCCGACTATACACAGTGAAGTAAGCCAGAAAGAAAAACACCAATACAGTATACTAACACATATATACGGAATTTAGAAAGATGGTAATGATAACCCTGCATGAGAGACAGCAGAAGAGACACAGATGTATAGAACAGATTTTTCAACTATTCCATTTTGAGATCATATGTACACCACAAACATTTCAAGTTCTAATACCATTCACATCATACTTACACACAGAACAGTTCTCCTATAAATATAGCAAAAATCAACACACACACACACACACACACACACACACACACTCACCAATCCAAAGCACCAAAACACAGGAGTTGCCTGGCAGTACAGTGGTTTGGTTAGGACTCAGCCCTCTCACTGCCAGGATCCTGTGTTCGATCCCTGGCTGGGGAACTAATATCCTATGAAGCCACATGTTGTGACAAAAACAAAACATGCTCTGAAGTTCAAAGCTGTACCAGCAAGATAAGTATACAACACAGCTGTAGGCACAAGTTGCTGGGCATAGAGCTTCCTATGATCTTGTTTACTCCCATGAAATGAACTCAGATGGTGCCTCACCCCCATCCAGTGGAGTTCACTTACTTAACGAAGAAAAGCCCTTAAGGGTACAGAAATGAGCAAGTAATCTCACGTGAACACGTTAAATCACAGGATATTTTCTCTGAATGAACCACTGGATTCATTCATTCATTTGGCCATGCTGTTTGGCTTGTGGGGTCCCAGTTCCCTGACCAGAGATTGAATCCAGACCACTGTAGTGAAAGCCCAAAATCCTAATCACCAGGCCATCAGGGAACCCCCACACCTGCATTGCTTTGCTTTCCTAGCTAAAACCTTAGGATACGTGCATTGCCCCATTTTAGCCTCACCAAGTGGTACGAGTCAGCTCTACACAGCTTAAGACCCATGGTGCTCTTACTTTTTTTCTTTCAAGAAGGCAGGGGAAAGCAAGCCACCCTGCCTGTTTTTAAGCTTGCCACTTAGAAAGCTGCAAACCTGAAACCATGATGGCCCTGAAGTCAGCACCCGCAATCAGGGTCAGGTAATCCCCAATCAGGAATACTCTCTCTCAACAGCAACGTGTCAGCCGATGAATGAAAGGAGAAAAACACAAAGTAAGAAAGCCACAACTTTGTCCCTTGTTGTAAAGATGTCTGTCACCTTACCTCAGGGGCCCACTGAAATCCTGAGCGCTTGAGACCTCCCAGGCAGCACACGGTCACATCCTGGGGACAAGCACAGGAAAAGGCCAGGGTGAGTCCCCTGTTCTGGGAACATTCTATCCCCCCAGGCCCTACCTGGTCCTACCCTACGGATGCTGACCAGGCGTCTCACACTCAACCAGACCAAGTGATTGAACTCCTTTGCCCTGAGCTTCTTCCTCCCACCTCCCTTCTCTCAGTAACAAACAAACAAATACCTCATCTGCCAACTTCCCGAACCAAAGGCCTGAATCTCGGGGCCCCCAGGGACGGGGCAGCCCTGGAGGCCGAGGAGAGGCAGAGGAAACAGGAAAACGACTAAAGCACCAGGGCAGTGAAGAGGCTCCTAGATAGATGTTTTTTTGTTTTTTGTTTTTGTTTTTTGAGGGTTTTTTTTTTTTTTTCCTGCTCCTGCCTGACTGTGCCTGGGTACAGAACTGGGTTGGGCCGTGAAGATTTGTGCATCTGTGTTTAAATACATTAGGTTCCACAGGAGAGCTGGGGGTGGTGCCAGGGGCCAAGGGCCTAAGAGGCCCTTTCCCCGAGCTGGCTTGTCCCGACCCTGGGCAGGAAAGCTGCTGGAGAGCAGAGCCCGCCCAGACTAGAGAGGGGAGAGGGCGAAAGGAGCCTGAAGCCTGTGAATCCTGCCAGAAGCTCTCACCGGCCTCACCAGCCGCCCCTCCGAGCAAGGCCTCCTGCGAGTGGGGACCCGAGAAACCCTCCCTTTAGCCGTCAGGCACTGCTTTGGCTGAACCACGCTCCAGTCCTTACCGGTCTCCATTGAGGGAGGGGACAGAACTGCGGGCAACTCACCTGCCCTAGGCAGTTCCAAGATTAACCCTGAGCAGTGGAGCCTGAGGGGATGAGGCCTCCTCAGGTCTGGGACTCGGCCTCAGCTCCCCCTACAGGCCTGCGGGCTGCCTCTGATGATTGGCTGCCAGGGGTCGGCGCCTGCCATCTGATTGGCCGCGAGGCCGAGTTGGGCGCATGCGCGCGCGATGAGCCCTCCCCCCACCCCCTCACCCCGTAAAACACCCACTGTAGGCGTGGTCAGGCTGAATCTGAATCTCAAGGATCTTGGGTCAAGATTGCTCAGCTCACCAAACGCGAAGAAAGAAAAAACCGATGGCACAGTCGCCAGGGCTCAGGGCTGAGAACGGCCTCCGAGTCTACCAGGGGAGTCCAGTGATGGTGTCCGGCACTCACAGCCCTCAGGGGTGACCTCCCTTAAGCCAGTTCTTTGCTTAAGTAACTTGACCTTACAGTGGATCTTGGCGCCCCTCCTCTTCGGATTACATTTCAATCAAGGCAGGGCATCCTGTCCCTGTTTTTGCACTGTCTATTGTGAGCTGAGAATGAGCTTTACTTTTTCTTCTTCTTCTTCTTTTAAATTTTAGAGCCTTGCACTTTTAATAGCTGAGGAAAACGGAAAAGAATTTTATTTTCTGACGTGAAAATTGTGTGTAATTCAGTTTTCGGAGTGCTTAAGGTGGAACAGGGACTTGCCAGCTTCTTTGGTTATCCTCTATGCCTGAAAACTTAATTAGTCGCCAATGATCATATTGGCAAAGCCTAACATATTTCTTTTTTGGCCCTTTACAGAGTGTTATTTAAATGCCCTGTTCTGCTGGAAGTCTCCTAGTAGTCATATGGGAGATTAAAGTTTTGGTTTTGTTACAATATTTTCTTCTCCATTATATTCACTTTTCCTTCTTTACTAATTTCATTCCTTCATATCACTATAAGTTTCCTTTAATGGAAGCAATGAAATAACATCAAAGAAAATACCTCTGTTGGTAGTTTTAACAGGTAACATGTTAGGAGGTATATGCTCAACTAAAAATATGTTGTATTATACAGTAAATACCACTTTAAGTGGCTTCAGAACTTGTATCTGGTTTCAAGTCACTAGGAAGGTATGTTGAACATCCAATATTCTAACCTCCAGCTATTCTCAACTTCAAAAAGATACGACTTTTTCAATAATTTGTTATCTCAAGTTTAAACTCCGTTTTAGCCACATATATGAACATGCTTTCTCGGTCACATGATTGAATCTGACCTATTGCCAAAAAGTGAAAATTTTGGAATACCTTTCTCAAAAGAGAGATGTTGTTTTCTTCTTCCAGAAAGACTGGTAGTGCAGCCGATCTTTGAACAGTTTGTCGGTTTTTGTTAACTCCATAAAGATTAAGCTGTCGAATTAAACTCTTCATGCTCTTGGTTTCAAATTTTCTGAAAGGCTCCTTTCTTTCCAAGACTTCTTTCCTGAAGAGTTCTTCATTGATCACTCTACATGTGCCTGTCTCATCCCACCAAATAGATTCAAACTGATCACTTTCCACTATATTCCAAAGTTTTTGTGGAAATGTGAGTGAAAGAAAATCATTCACATCATCTGTTTCAGAGACAGAATATGTGTAGTGTGGCCTTTTGATCACCAGATCCTCAGCCAAAGGCTGAAAAGCATATTCTTCAATCATAGATCTCAAAACTGAGTCCCCAGTTGTATAATCACACCAGTAAGATCTAATGGAGGTTTCTGAACCAGTGGACTCACCTTTAGGAGGTCCATCTTGAATTTCTGAAGAAATATGTGCCATCTCAGGGAAATCTTTCTTCAGATAATGTTCTCATTTGTCTGCTTTTACACAATGCAACTTCAAATGATGTTTGGCTGGCCTACAGAGAGAAACTCTCTGGACAATCACAGAGGTCCTCCCAGTCAAACAGCTGTGACATCACAAAATCACTGGTCTCCTAGCAATCGAAGGTTAGTTGTGACATGACCAAGTCACTGGTCTCCTAGCAACTGAAGGGTAATGTTCAACCAAGTGTTTACTTCAGCATCAACTTAAAATACAGACTGCTGGCAGAAATACTAACCAAAACAATGAAGCATGCTAAATCTCATTAGGAAAGTTGGCCTTTTTTTTTTTTTTTTTTTTTGGTTGGGTGGGGGGGTTCCTGTGTTTGGTATGGTCTTTCTCTTTCTGGCAGTTTGTGGTTCCTCTTTATTGTGGAGGTTCCTCCCTGTGGCTGGGGTTTGACGAGTGGCTTGTCAGGTTTCCTGGTTAGGGAAGCTTGTGTCAGTGTTCCGGTGGGTGGAGCTGCATCTCTTCACTCTGGAGGGCAATGAAGTGTCCAGTAGTGAAGTTTGAGATGTCTATGGGTTTGGTGTTTGGGCAACCTGTATATTGAAGCTCTGGGCTCTGTTCCTGTGATGCTGGAGAATTTGCATGGTATGTCTTCCTCTGGAACTTGTTGGCTCTTGGTGGTGCTTGGTTTCGATATAGGTATGGAGCTTTTTGGAAGATTTCTTATTTTTTAATAAATTTATTATTTTAATTGTAGGTTAATTACTTTACATTATTGTAATGATTTTGCCATACATTAACATATGTCCGCCACAGGTGTACACACGTTCCCTTTCCTGAACCCTTTCCCTTCTGCCAACCCGTACCATCCCTCTGGGTCGTCCCAGTGCACCAGCCCCAAGCATCCAGTATCATGCATTCAACCTGGCCTGGTGACCCATTTCATATATGATATTATACATGTTTCAATGCCATTCTTCCAAAACATCCCACCCTCTCACTCTCCCACAGAGTGCAAAAGACTGTTCTATACATCTGTGTCTCTTTTGCTGTCTCGCATACAGGGTTATCGAAAACTCACATCAATAAATCCACTTTATTTCTGAAATAAAAGTGATTTATCATCCTTCTATGCACACATTCGTAATATTCAGTACTGTTACCCTAGGAGACTTGGTCTACTTGCTTCTGTGCAAACAAATTTATGAAAGACTGTGGGTTTAGCCGGGGCGGGGGGGGGGGGGGCGGGCGGGAAGTGCTTATTGTCAGACCAAGCAAGGTGTCTTAGCAGCTGGTGCTTCAAAGGCACAAATCCCCAAATACTTTCAGGGGAAATATTTTAATGGCTGAGTGAGGGTGGAACATGGGGTCTGTGGTCAATATTGGGACATTCTACTAATGGCCTATTAATGAGGATATTGGGAGTCCACATCATTGACCGTCTAGTTCCAACTATGCACTTACATTTCAGCCTGGTTTGGGCTTTAGCATCTCTAAAATTGTTCACAGGATATTGCTCAGAATGTCATCGATGGTCCTTGCTGCTGCTGCTGCTAATTCGCTTCAGTCGTGTCCGACTCTGTGCGACCCCAAAGATGGCAGCCCACCAGGCTCCCCCATCCCTGGGATTCTCCAGGCAGAACACTGGAGTGGATTCCCATTTCCTTCTCCACACTGGCCCTTGAGGAGGGACTAAAGACCCTTGAGTTTGATTAGTGGCTAAATCATTATTATTGTCTATCACTTGATTGTTTTCCTTAGTTTCTGTCTTTTCTAGCTTCTCTAATTAAAATTCCTTTTGAACATGAGGAGGTCTACAATCTCCTACCTCTCTCTCTCGATTTCCATGCTTTTCAATCTTAAGAAGGGACTGCTTAGTGCAATAAAGGAAAACAAGTCTTGGACTTAGAGCTTGATCATAAATATGACAGAAAATCTCAGTGCAGGTTCCTTTTCTTTTTCAGGTTTCCCAGCTCTTGGAGTGATTGAGTCAGCAACAACTTTGGCTCTTTCCTGTTGAGATGGAGCATGGAGTTGGAAATAATTCTAAAATCTAGGCTTGCTATCAATAGTTTATGATATGAAAACATATCTCTCTTTATATATATATTATATATATATGTCTATATCAGTATTTTGTCATTAAACTGGACAAACATTTGAAAATTAGTCTATATTTATGAAAAGGAGAGAGGTGAGTGATATAAAAGAGTCCTCATATGTTACATGCAGCCAAGGAAACATATTTTGAAGTATTTCAACTTACATAATATTCAACAATCGAGTAGAATTTGAATCATTCTACATTTGGGTTTTATTGTTTTCCCATTTCTATTACACCTAACATGAATTAAAAGCCATTGCACTTTTTTCATAGACACAGTCATGCATAGACAGGTGTATATATGTATATATGTCAAAATATAATTTTAGGCAACTTTATTTAGGTGACCACACTCATTACTAGCTCCCCAGATCTTAATAAACTGTTTGGGAAGCCCTACATTACTTAATATCTTTCTGGCTGAAACATTCATCTCATTGCTGAAAATCTCTCCTTTCATCTAGCTCATTTTCCACTATTCTTTCTGTAATAAGAGTTAGGGCTCATACTTATGGGGCACCTTGAACCCAGAACATTGCAACTCAAGCTTACTTAGTGATATTGTTCCAAACATGCTGTTGTTTTCCTCACGTTGGACGCAATTTGACTTGATTTATTTCTAATATAAATTTGTTTATTTTCATAATAGTCTAATTGCTTTACAATATTGTATTGGTTTTGCCATACATTAACATGGATCTGCCACGGGTGTACACGTGTTCCCTATCCTGAAAACCCCTGCTACCTCCCTCCTCAAACCATTCCTCATGGTTACCCCTGTGCACCAGCCCCGAGGATCCTGTATCACGCATCGAACTGGTCTGGCGATTCGTTTGACAAATAATATTACACATGCTTCAATGCCATTATCCCAAATCATCCCACCCTCGCCCTCTCTCACAGAGTCCAAAAGACTGTTCTATACATCTGTGTTTATTTTGCTGTCTCACGTACTGGTTTATCATGACCATCTTTCTAAATTCCACACATATGCGCTCGTTTACTCTATTGGTATTTTTCTTTCTGGCTAACTTCACTGTGTATAATAGGCTTCAATTTCATCCACCTCACTAGAACGGACTGAAATGTATTCTTTTTAGTAGCTGAGTAATACTCCATCGTGTATATGTACCACAGCTTTCTTATCCATTAGTCTACTGATGGACATCTAGGTTGCATCCATGCCTTGGCTATTAGAAACAGTGCTGTGATGAACAATGGGGTACACGTGTCTCTTTCAATTCTGGTTTCCTTGGTGTGTATGGCCAGCGGTGGGATTACTGCATCATATGACAGTCCTGTTTACAGTTTGTTTGTTTGTTTGTTTGTTTGTTTAAGGAATCTCCACAGTGTTCTCCATAGTGGCTGTACCAGTTTGCAATTCCACTAACAGTGTCAGAGCGTTCCCTTGTCTCCACACCATCCCCAGCATGTATTGCTTGTAGACTTTTGGATAGCAGTCATTCTGACTGGCGTGAAATGGTACCTCATTATCGTTTTCATTAGCATTTTTCTGATAGTGAGTGATGTTGAGAATCTTTTCATGTGTTTGTTAGCCATGTGTATGTTGTCTTTGGAGAAATGTTTGTTTACTCCTTTCGCCTATTTTATCATGGGGTCGTTTATTTTCCTGGAATTGAGGTTCAGGAGTTGTTCGTATATTTTTGAGCTAAATTCTTTGTCAGTTGCTTCAGTTCAGTTCAGTTCAGTTCAGTCGTGTGTGACTTTTTGAACCCCCATAAATTGCAGCACACCAGGACTCCCTGTCAATCACCAGCTCCCTGAGCTCACGCAAACTCACGTCCATCGAGTCACTGATGCCATCCAGCCATCTCATCCTCTGTCGTCCCCTACTCCTGCCTCCAATCCCTCCAAGCTTCAGAGTTTTCCAGTGAGTCACCTCTTCATATGAGGTGACCAAAGTACTGGAGTTTCAGCTTTAGCATCATTTCTTCCAAAGAACACCCAGGAATGATCTTCTTTAGAATGGCCTGGCTGGACCTCCTTGCAGTCCAAGGGACTCTCAAGAGTCTTTTCCAACACTACAGCTCAAAAGCATCAATTCTGCAGTGCTCAGCTTTCTTCATAGTGCAACTCTCATATCCTAACAAGACTACTGGAAAAACCATAGTCTTGACTAGATGGAACTTTGTTGGCAAAATAATGTCTCTGCTTTTGAATATGCTATCTAGGATGGTCATAACTTTCCTGTCATAGGGCAAGCGTCTTTTAATTTCATGGCTGCAGTCACCATCTGCAGGGATTTTGGAGCCCCCCAAAATAAAATCTGACACTGTTTCCCCATCTATTTCCCATGAAGTCATGCGACCAGATGCCATGATCTTAGTTTTCTGAATTTTGAGTTCAGGCAACATTTTCACTCTCCTCATTCAATTCATCAAGAAGCTTTTTAGTTCCTCTTCACTTTCTGCCGTAAGGGTGGTGTCATCTGCATATCTCAGGTGATTGTTATTTCTTCTGGCAGTCTTTGTTCCAGCTTGTGCTTCTTCCAGCCCAGTGTTTCTCGTGATATACTCTGCATATAAATTAAAAAGCAGAGTGACAATACATAGCTGTGACGGACTTGTTTTCCTATTTGGAACCACTCTGTAGTTCCATGTCCTGTTCGAACTGCTGCTTCCTGACCTGCATATAGGTTTCTCAAGAGGCAGGTCAGGTGGTCTGGTATCCCCGTCGTTTTCGGAATTTTCCACAGTTTATTGTGATCCACACAGTCAAAAACTTTGGCATAGTCAATAAGGCAGAAATAGATGTTATTCTGGAACTCTCTTGCTTTGTCAATGATCCAGCTAATGTTGGCATTTTGATCTCTGGTGCCTCAGCCTTTTGTAAAACCAGCTCGAACATCTGGCAGTTCATGGTTCATGTATTACTGAAGCCTGTCTTGGGGAATTTTGAGCAGTACTTTACTAGCATGTGAGATGGATGCAATTGTGCCGTGATTTGAGCATTCTTTGGCTCTGCCTTTCTTTGGGATTGGAATGAAAACTGACCTTTTCCAGCCCTTTAGCCACTGGGGAGTTTTCCAAATGTGCTGCCATATTGAGTGACGCACTTTCACAGCATCACTAAAAGGGGGCAAAATCCCTAAACAGACGTGTCTTTAAAGAAGACATACAGATGGCTAACAAACACATGAAATATGCTTAAAATCATTCATCATTAGAGAAACAAAAATTAAAATTGAATGTGTCGTCATATCACACGGTTCAGAGTGGCCATCACCAGAAATTCTACAAGCACGAAATCCTGGGGAGGCTGTGGAGAAAAGCTAACCCTAATACACTGCTAGTGGTAACACAAACTGGTACAACCAGTATGCAGAACAGTTTGGTGATTCCTTGAGAAACTTGGACTAGAACTGGCATACGACTGAACAACCCCCCTTCTTGGCGTATACCCAGAGGGGATTAAAATCATAAGAGACACATGTGCCCCAAAGTTTTTACAATTCTATTTCCAAAAGCTATGACATGCACGTAATCCAGATGCACATCAGCAGATGAAAATATAAGGAAGTTGTGCTATATATTCAAATATAATATTACTTAGCTACAGAAAAACATATATTTGTGTCACTTTTAGTGGGGCAGTTCAACCTGTAGCCTATTATTCAGAGTAAAAACAAAAAAAGTTAGAAAGAGAAAGGCAAATATTGTTTATTAATGGGTATAAAAGGGATTTAGGCAGACAGTAACAATGATTCTGCATGAAGGCTAGTAAAAAGATCCACATATAAAGAACAGACTCTGAGACTCAATGGGAGAGTTCAAGGATGGGATGATTTGAGAAAACAGTATTGAAACAGGTACATTACCATACATAAAAGAGATGACCAGTGCAAGTTCAATGCATGAAAGATGCATCCAACTCTTGTGCTGTGGACGAACCCAGAAGCATGGGGTAACAAGGGAGGTTTGAGTTGTGTTCAGGATAGGGGGACACATGTATCCATGCGGCTGATTCATGTTGATGTGTATGTCAAAAACCATCACAGTAATACACAGTAATTCTATTCCAATTAAAATAAATCATTTTTAAAAGAAATATGAAGAAATACAAAAAGAATGCATCTAGAAATAGCAGGGACATGCTCCAGAATACAACCTCAACAGTTGTTTCATATCTATTCAAGAAAGAGGGCTTAGAAGGGGCAGAACATGTGTGCTGGTATAAAAGCTGAAAATCGAAGAAGATAAGCTTGAGATTGCAACTATGCAGTTGCAGCATGACCTCAGTATCATAGTCTAAATAGTGAAAGACGCATACGGCAGAATGCAAGCTTAGTAGATCGGCATGACTACTGTGGAGCGTAGGTTGAGTTGGAGTTAAATGCATGCACTTGAGCATCCTTTCAGGAGTGACGGTACGTATGTTTCAGAGTGAAGATAACGAGATGCAGCAAAAGTGTTCTAAAATGGTGGACAAATACTTGTAAGAAGGAAGGTTCAGAGTGGAAGCTCAGTATTTGCTATAGACTTAGACTTAAGTTGAAGACAGTAGGGAAGACCACTCGATGATTCAGGTTTGACCTAAATCAGATCCCTTATGATGGTACAGTGGACATGAGAAAATATTTAAGGGATTAGGTATAATAGAGTGTTTGAAGAACTACATATGGAGGTTCATGACATTGTAGAGGAGGCAGTGATGAAGACCATCCCCAAGAAAATGAATGCAAAAAGGCAAAATGGTTGTCTGAGGAGGGCTTACAAATAACTGAGAAAGGAATAGAAACAAAAGGCAAAGGAGAAAAGGGAAGATATACCCATATGAATTCAGTGTACCAAAGAATAGCAAAGAGCGATAAGAAAGCCTTCCTCGGTGATGAGTGCAAAAAATAGAGGAAAGCAACAGAATGGGAAAGAGTAGAGATCTCTTGAAGAAAATTAGAGATACCAAGGGAACATTTCATGCAAAGGTGGATACAGTAAAGGACAGAGATTGTATGGACTGAACAGAAGCAGAAGATATTAAGAAGAGGTAGCAAAAATCTATACCACAAAGATTGAAGAACTATGCAGAAAAGATCTCCATGATCCAGATAATCATCATGATCTAATCACTCACCTAGAGCCAAACATCCTGGAATGTGAGGTCAAACGGGCTGCAAGAATCATCAATAGAAACAAAGCTAGCGGAGATAGGGAACTCCACTTGAGTGATTTCAAGTCCTAATAGATAGTGCTATGAAAGTGCTGAACTCAATATGCAAGCAAATTTGGAAAACTCAGCAGTGGCTACAAGACTGGAAAAGATCAGTTGTTCCAGTATATGCATTTTAGAGCTTCTTCTCTGTAGTGGTGAAATGTGTTCCACACAGAGTTAGACAGGGCTGAAGCAATCCTGTGCAAATAGTTGCACGATTTTTTTTTAAACCTGTAGCAGCTTTTTTCCAATGAGAGTTAACTGTGAAAGTGGAGCAGCTGCTTGGTTTTGAGGGACGCAGGTGGTGTCAAACGGGAAGGGTGTAGGGACACAGACTGACTACACCACAGGAGTTATGGCCCTATCAGAGCCTTCTTTTTTTTTTTTTTTGAGCTCTTGTATATGGTGATCAGAAGGCCTCTTTGGCCAGTCTTCTCCCTAGCTCCACCTATTCAGCCACTCAGAAGGCTTCCTTGCTTGGGATCCTTCTCTGTCGTTCAATGGGTCAGCACATAGAGCGAATTTCCTGGCTGGGGTCCTCCTGTGTAAATCAGTGCATCTGACACTTAAAGGAGCATCCTGAGTGGGATTCTACTCTAGTATGGTGCATCAGGCACTTAAAGGAGGACCCTGCGTGGTGTCCTGCTCTGCATTTCAGTGTGTTCAGCATTTGATGGGTCAGCCTCACTATTGTAGTAACGGCTGATGCTAGCATGTGGGGAGAGAGAGGCTATGGTGATTGCTCCACCCCCGACATGTGACTCGGTGTTATTGCCTTGCTTTCATGGCTGCCTGGCTTTCCTCCACAGGCATACCCTACCACAGTGTCCTCCTTCAAACCCCCTCTCTCCATCTCTCCCCAGGAAACAGCAGCCCTCCCCATGAATTGCCGCAAAGTCCCTAAACTGCAGCTGCCAGCCACGGGGCCTTTCAGGGGACGGATGTCCTTGTACGGGGTATGTACGGCTGCAGCAAGGACCCTCTGCTTCTCATAGCACCCAGCTTTCCACAGATCAGCTGTTTCACTCTCAGCTTTAAATGTCTAGTCTACAATTCAGACGATTGACCCAATGTGGGATTGGACCTCAGCTTCAGTTCCTTCCCCCACTCAGGGCAGATCCAGTCCTGCTAACACTCCTGATTTTTCCCCCAGTTCTTTCCCCCGACTGAGTTTTGCGTGGTTCTATTTATTCTTTCCCACTTGTCAGGTACTCCTGTCTATTTTCCGGTAATGTTCTGATTTCTCTTCTGTGACTGAAGGTGTATGCCTGATGTATCCATGGAGAGATGTAGTCCACATCCACTTATAGCTCACCATCTTGTTCTCTCATCTCACGAGAGTTTTAGAGCACAGGGTCCACCATGGTAGTAGGTGTGCTATAAAATGTGAGTTCAGATATACTCTTGAGGGCAAGCTCAGTGATTTTAGCACAGCTGATCTAAAGCGTGGATTTAGTGTTGGCCAGACATATGCTTCAAATGTTAAGAAAATTATGTATGGTGTGCCAATTCTAGAGCACAAGGTCAGTGTTTGTGTACCATTACCTGTAGAATGCAAGTTCAGTTGTGGAAAGAGGTATGCTCCGCAATGCAACTGAGCAGTTTTAGACATCTTGTGGTAGAGTACATGCTCAATAGTGGCAGGAACTGTGCTCTAGTGTGCATTCAGCAGTGGCTGGACGCATGTTGCCAGTGCCAATGTGATGGCTTCAGACAGCCTGCTCTAAAGTGCAAGCACACTAGTGGCAGAACGTGTGCTCCGGATTGCGAGCTAAGCTGTTTCAGTACTTCCAGGCTAGAGCAGAGACGCAGTAGTGAAGCATGCAGGCTCCAAAGTGTCACACCCGCTCTAGAGCACAGATTTAGTAGTGGGGGGGAGAATCGGCAAAAGCACCATCTCAGGACATGAAGCACGTGTTCTCGAAAGCCAAGATTCAGGATGTGAAGCATGCCTGCTCTAGATCATGGGTCTGTATTAAGAGGGGTATGCCTAAAGTGTGTTTCACTGTTGAGAGGCATGCTGAAGAGCTAAGTTCAGCAGATGCAGCATGCCTGCTCTACATGTGCTTCAGAGTGTTGTCTCAGGAGTTGCAGTGCCCTTGCTCAAGAGTGCAGACTGCAGAGGGACATGTTCTCTTGAAAGCTGGGTTTTTATTTTTGGTTGCATATCCAGAGATCAAATTCAGAAAATGTGATATACCTGCTGTGCCACACAAGCTCAGTAGCGGGAAGACAAGCCCTCAACAGTGCAAGTGCAAGGGTTGTGGCATATGTGTATGGTGACGCACGGCCAATTGAGGCAGGACATATGAAGTATACACCAGGTCTGTAGTGGTGGCACGTCATCCACAGATATACAGGTACACTACTCACAGCTTGCACAGTCTAGAGTGCTGGGTGACTAGCAGCAAAATGGCTGGTATAAAATGTCACGGGGGTAATTGTTGCACACACCTTCTCGAGCAATACCTCAAGGAAGTTAATATAACACTTCAGAATTCAAGGTCACTAGTGGTCACACAGTTGATCTAGAATGACGGTTCACTCGTGGAGACCATATGTGTTTTAGAAAGCAGCCTCCTGGAGTAGGTGCTCCAGAGTGCAGGAAGAAGCGTGGGGAAAATATGCAACAGAGGGCAAGCCACGTCATTGGCAATTTTCAGCTGCAGAGTGTAGGCTCACAGGTTTAAGCACCCAGGCCATCGAGCAAGATTAGTAGTAGTGGAACTCATGCTCTGTAACGCAGGCTCAGCAGTGATAAAGGAGTGTACCAGGGTGCAAAACCAGTGGCTGAAACATGAATATTTGGGGGCCTGGGCTTACAAGTGGCAAGACACAGGCTTCCGAGTCTAAAATTAGTAATGGCCACACATAGACTCTAGACCACGTGCTCACTAGCTGTGCCATGCCTGCTTAGTGTAAGGACTCAGAAGTGACAAGTGTGCTGTAGTGCTAGGATTTATACTGCTGGGATGCATGATTCAGTGTGCAGTTGTGTAGTTCAGGCATTCTTACTCTACAGCACAGTCTCCGTAGTGTCAGAACATTGGCTCTTGAAGGCACACGCAGTCATGATGGAAGATATGCTTCTGAGTAAGCCTCAGAAGTGCAAAACCAATGATGAAATGCGCTCACTCTGTAGTCATGAGATCTGTACCCCCAGCTGCACGTTCAGTTACTTTGGCATGTGTGCAACTAGAGCATGTTCTCAGCAGAGCCTGGATGCCTGCACTTGAGCTCATGCTCAGGAGAGAAGTACGATGTCCTCCAGTGTTTAAACTCACTCTGTCTACAGGAGTGCTGGCTCAGTTGTGTCCAGAAGGAAACTTCAGAGTGCAAGTTCAGTAACTATTTAGGCACACCTGAACTACAGTGCAGGTCGAGTAGTGGCCTGACTTACCTATAAAGCAACAAGCTAATGATTGTGATGTTCATGCTTCAGAGTGAAAGTTCAGCCGGTGATGAACTCTTGTTCTGGAAGGCAATTTCAGTAGTGCAGGGATGCAGAATCCAGAGCGTAATACACAAAAAGTGTATGTGAGTTTACAACAGGCATGCTCTAGGGACAGGCTCAGTAGTGGCAGACCATATCCTAAAGAACCCGGGTTTAGGAGTGATGGGATGTATGCTCTACTGTGCAGTCTCAGTGACAGCAATGCACTTGTTCTGAAGCTTGTTAATAGTCTCAATGGTGGCAGAAAGGGTGATCCAGATTGGAAACTAAGTAGTTCCTCTGAGCGTTCTCTAGATGGCGGCCTCAGTATCAACAAACGCGTATTCCAGAGGGCAAGCTCAGTGTTTGTAGCATGTGTGGTTTGACATAAGAGAAGGAAATGGCAATCCACACAAACATTCTTGCCTGGAGAATTCCGTGGACAGAGGGGCGTCGTGGGCTACTGTCCATAGGTTCACACGGAGTCGGATAAGACTAAAGCGACTTAGCATGCATGCATGAATTGGAGAAGGAAGTGGCAACGCACTCCAGTATTCTTGCCCCAAGAATCCCAGGGAAAGGGGAGCCTGGTGGGCTGCTATCTATGTGGTCACACAGAGTCGGACACGACTGAAGTGAGTTAGCAGCAGCAGCAGTGGTTTCAAATCAGGGGTCAGTAACTGTGAAAAGCTTCTTGCATTTTCAGTCGTTACCGCATGCCAGGTCCGGAGTGCAGACGCACTTGGTTGTGATACTTATGCTCTAGAGTTGTAATGCATGTGCCAGAGTGCAAGCTAACTAGTGCACCTGTCCTAATTCAATTCTTAGTAAAAGCAGAATGCAAACTCGTGATTTCAACCTCAGTAGGTGCTGCATGCATCATCAGAAGTAGTGGTGCATACACTCATTTGATCTCTGGTTCCTCTGACCTGTCCAAAACCAGCTTGAACATCTGGAAGTTTATGGTTCGTGTATTGCTGAAGCTTGGCTTGGATATTTTTGTGCACTACTCTACTAGCGTATGAGATGAGTGCAATTGTGCAGTAGTTTGAGCATTCTTTGGCATTGCCTTTGTTTGGGATTGGAATGAAAACTGACCTTTCCCAGTCCTGAGCTGCTGCTTAGTTTTTTAAATTTGCTGACATATTGAGTGAAGCACTTCCGCAGCATAATCGTTTAGGATTTCAAATAGCTCAACTGGAATTCTATCACTTCCACTCACTTTGTTCATAGTGATGCTTCTTAAGGCCCACTTGACTTCACATTCCAAGGTATCTGGATGTAGGTGAGTGATCACATCGTCATGATTATTTGGGTTGTGAAGATCTTTGATGTACAGTTCTTCTGTGTGTTCTTTGCCACCTCGTCTTCATGTCTATTGCTTCTGTTAGGTCCTTACCATTTATGTCCTTAATAGTGCCCATCATTGCATGAAATGCCCCTTTGGTATCTCCGGTTTTCTTGAAGAAATCTTTAGTCTTCCCCATTCTATTGCTTTGCTTTATTGCTTTGCTTTATTTCTTGGCACTGATCACAGAGGAAGGCGTTCTACTCTCTCCTTGGAACTCTGTGTTCAGATCGGTATATCTTTCCTCCGCTCCTTTGGCTTTGTTTCTCTTCATTTCACAGCTAATTGTAAGGCCTCCTCCGGCAGCCATTTTGCCTTTTTGCGTGTCTTTTTTCTTGGGAATGGTCTTGATCCCTATCTCCTGTACAATGTCATGAACCTTCCTCCATAGTTCATCAGGCATTCTATCAGATCTAGTCCCTTACATTTATTTCTCACTTACACTGTGTAATCATAAGGGATTTGAGATAGGTCATTCCTGAATGGTTTAGTGGTTTTTTCCTCCTTTCTTCAATTTAAGTCTCAATTTGGCAATAGAGATTTCATGATCTGAGCTGCAGTAGGCCTCTGGTCTTGTTTTATGCTGTCTAGGAAGAGTAAGCGTCTTTTCATTTCATGGCTGCAGTCACTATCTTCAGTGATTTTGGAACCTTCCCCCGCCCCCCCCCCAAAAAAAACAGTCTGCCACCATTTCCACTGTTTCCATCTATTTGCCATGCAGTGATGGGACAGGATGCCGTCTCAGGTTTCCTAATGTAGAGCTTTAAGCCTACTTCTTCACTTTCCTCTTTCACTTTCATCAAGAGACTCTTCAGTTCCTCTTTAGTTTCTGTCATAAGGGGGGTGTCATCTACATATCTGAAGTTTTTGACATTTCTCCTGGCAGTCTTGATTCCCGTTTGCATTTCTTCCAGCCACACATTTCTCTGCATGGAAGTTAAATAAGCAGGGTGACAATATATACCCTTGAGGTGCTGCTTTTCCTATTTGGAACCAGTCTGTTATTCAATGTCCAGTTCTAACTGTTGCTTCCTGAACTGTATACAGGCTTCTCAAGAGGCAGATCCGGTGGTGTGGTACTACCGTCTCTTTCAGAATTTTCCACAGTTTATTTTGATCCGTACACTCAAAGGCTTTGGCATACTCAGTAAAGCAGAACTAGAGGTTTTTCTGGAACTTGCTTGCTTTTTTGTGAAGATCCAGCAGATGTTGGGAATTTGATCTTTGGTTCCTCTGTATTTTCTAAAACAAGATTGAATATCTGGAAGTTCATGGTTCACATGTTGCTGAAGCCTGGCTTGGAGAATTTTGAGCATTTCTTTGTTAGCATGTGAGATGAGTAAAATTGCATGGTAGTTTGAGCATTCGTTGGCATTGCCTTTTTCGAGACTGGAATGACAACTGACCATTTCCAACTGAGCCACAGGTGAGATTTTCAAATTTCTTGTCTTATTGAGTACATCACTTTCACAGCATCGGGTTTGAGGATTTGAAATAGCTCATCTGGAATCAAAGCCGTAATAGAGCCCGCTAATTCCCTAATGGACCCTGCATGGACTCTCAGAACAAGTGAGATCAACAGCCATCTTCTATAACAACAACAACAAAAAGTTCTCTCAACAAGAAAACTTACACAAGCCACTGGTCCCACCACATTCACTTGGAGGAGACCACCCAATTAATAGCAATGATGGCCCTGCGGTGTGCAGAAAATATACCTCGAAGACAGTCATCGAAACAACATGAAAAGGCAGAGACATATCCAGCAGATGAAGGAATACAATGAAAATCAACAAACCTGTGAAAGAGGTGGAGGTAGGAAGTCTACAGGAAAAACAGTTCAGCACAATAATAGTCAATGTCTTGGAGACAAATGAATCTACAGATAAATAGACTTCAGGCATGGATTGAGAAAATGAAAGGGATGTTTTAAATGGACCTGGAAGAAATCATGAGTAGTCAATCAATAATGAGCGATGAAATAACTGAGATAGAAATCACTCTGGACAACAGGAACAGTACTGTAACTGAGGCAGAAGAAAGATTAAGTGAGCTGGAAGATCGGATATGGGAAATAAATGAAGCAGAGCACGAAAAAAAAAGAAAGAGAGAAATGAAGACAATCACAGAGGCCTATGGGACAATGTCAAATGCCCCCATATTTAAATCATAGGTTTCTCAAAGAAAGAAGACAAAAGGAAAGGGCATGAGAAAATATTTGAGGAGGAAATATTTAGAAACGTCCCTGAAATGGGAAAAAGAACAGACAACTAAAATGAAAAATCCCAGTGTGTCCCATAGGGGGAAAACCAAGACACAACATGTCAAAACACACATTAATCAAAATGAAAACAAACAAATAAATATACACAATGAACAAATATTCAAGGTAACAAAGGAATCACAACAAATAACATAGAAGGGAATCCCCATAAGGATAACAGCTGATCTTAAAATAGAAACTCTTCAGCTTAGAAGGGAATGACAGGATGCACCTAAAGTGCTGAAAGGCAAAAGCCTAAAGCCAAAATTACTCTATCCAACAAGGATAGTATTCTCATTCAAAAGACAAAACAAGAGCTTTACAGACAAACAAAAGCAGTTAGTGTTCAGAACCACCAAACCAAAACTTCAGCAAATGCTGAAGGATCTTCTCTAGATAGGAAACAGAAAAGCTTTTAAAAACAAAGCCACAAAATATATAGTAAATGGTAAGAAGATCATACTTATCAACAACTACCTTAAACAGAAATGGGCTAAATGCTCCAACGAAAAGGCAAAGACTGGGTGAATGCATACAAGAATGTACTGTCTGCAAGAAAACCACCTCATAACTAGGGACACATACAGCCTGAAAGTGATGGCCAGGAAAAAGCTATCGATGAAAATAGAGACAAAGGAGGTAGGAAGGGAGCTCCGTCCTGGGAAGGGAATCCTGTTCCGGGAAGGGAATCTTAAGAAGAGAGGTTTCCAAACACCAAGAAGCATTCTCCGTGCCAAGTCTGTGGCGAGCTTTGGAAGCACAGAGTGCAACGTAGCAGGAAGGAAACATAAATATATAATTAAAACCTACAGATTACAAGCGCAACAGTAACTCCCCCAGCAGAAAAGCAGCACAGACGCCTGCATCCGACACTAGCAAGTGCGGGCAGGGCAGGGAGGCGCAGGAGGCGGGGGCTGCAGTGCTTTTTAAGAATCAGGCAGGAACGCCCCACACATAACCTCAACCAATGAACCTGCACTAGCAAACCAGACTGTGGGATAGCTACCACGTGAAAAGCCCAAACATAAGACACCACCAGGACCGCACAAAGAACCAGGGATGGAACAGAAATAGCCGGTTACAGACCATTCCCCGCCAGTGACAGGCAGCCAGAACCGTATGGGCTGGAAGGGGGTGATCGCAGCCCGGGAGAGACTTTACCTACAAAACTGCAAGCAGGCTTCTTTGCTAAGACTTCTGGGGGTTCTGGACAGTCACCATCCACCTCACAAGGGGCACCAGTGGTACATCCAGAAAACTAGCAGTGGAGACGGTAAAGGCGATAAGTCACAGTGACCGTGCTCACCACACACCTGAGCTACTCGGACGTCAGAAGGACACAAAAGGCAGTCCCAACCGAATCTGTGCCTCTGAGGGCTTACCTGAGCACTGAACCTGAGTTCGGCTTAGACCTGGGAGGTGCGTTCAGCCTAGGGCCGGCCTCAGACCCTGGAGCAACGTAGAGCATGAGCGGTCTTCATCGTGAGCAGGGGCAGGCCCAGTGGGCCTGAGATGCTGAAAGCACACACAGGTGTTATTTGTTTGCAGCATCCCTCCCTCCCCACAGTGCAACTGAACAAGGGAGCCAAAAAAATAAAAATAAAAAGTGTCCACCATGCCCCCCCCACCCTTATTAGGATGGAAATCAGACACTGAAGAGATCAGCAAACAGAAGAAATTTAATGGAGGGAACCGCCTTGGAAATAACCCCACACTGCCCACAACACCAGAGAAAGGGCCAGGAATATCTTCACTATTTTTATGACCATTTCTTTTTCTTTTTTTCTTTTTTGCTGATGTTGTTGTGTGGTAGTTTTTTCTTCTTTTCTTTTTCTTCTTCTTCTTTTTTTAACTTTTAGAAATATTTAAGTCCTCTATCTATTAATTTTTATTCTTATAACCTACTATTACTTAAAAAGAAACCTATTTTTAAAAGCAAACACTGTATATAGTCTTTGTGTGGTTGTTGTTGTTGTTTTAATAGTTTTTGTGGCTTTTTTTCTTCTTCTTCTTCTTCTTTTCCTTAATATTGCATTTTTTTAAAATCCAACCTCTATTCTAGATTTTTAATCTTTGCTTTTTGGTATTTGTTGTCAATTTTGTACATTTAAAAACCCAAACTTCACTACCCAATTTTACCTGAGAGCGAGATTACTGGCTTGACCACTCTCTCCTCCTTTGGACACTCCTTTTTCTCCACCAGGTGGCCTCTGTCTCTTCCCTCCCCCTTCTCTTCTCTACCCAATTCTGTGAATCTCCGTGTTCCAGATGGTGGAGAACACTTCAGGAACTGGTTACTGGCTGGATCTGTCTCTCTGCTTTTCATTTCCCTCTTTTATCCTCCTGGCCACCTCTGTCTACTTCCTCCCTCTCCTCTTCCCTGTATAACTTCATGAATACCTCTGAGTGGTGAGACGGTGGAGCACACATAAAGATGTGACTGCTGGCTAGCTTTCTCTCTCCTCTTTTTTTTTCTCTCTCCCCTCTTTTGATCCCACCTCATCTCATTCCAGTCACCTCTAACTACCCCCTCCCTCTTCTCTCCTCCATGTAACTCAGTGAACCTCTCCGGGTGCCCCTCACTGTGGGTAAACCTTTCATCTTTAACCTAGATGTCTTATCATCAGTGCTGTATAGGTGGAGAAGTCTTGAGGCTACTGTAAAAATAAAACGGAAACCCAGAAGCAGGAGGCTTAAGTCCAAACCCTGAGAACATCAGACAAGTCCTGACTCCAGGGAACATTAATTGATAGCAGCTCATCAAATGCCTTCATACCTACACTTAAACCAAGCACCACCCAAGGGCCAACAAGTTCCAGAGTCAGACATACCATGCAAATTCTCCAGCGACACAGGAACACAGCCCTGAGCTTCAATATACAGGCAGCTCAAAGTTACTCCAAAACCATTGGCGTCTCATAACACATTACTGGTCATTCCACTGCACTCCAGAGAGAAGAAATCCAGCCTCACCCACCAGAACTCCAACACAAGCCTCCCGAACCAAGAAATCTTGACAAGCCACTTATACAACCCCACCCACAGTGGAGAAACTCCATAAGGAAGAGAACTCCACAAATTCCCAGAATACAGAAAGGCCACCCCAAACACAGCAATACAACCAAGATGAAGAGACAGAGGGATACTCAGCAGGTAAAGAACAGGAGAAATGCCCACCAAATCAAACAAAAGAGGAAGAGATAGGGAATCTACCTGAGAAAGGATTCCAGATATTGATACTGAAAGTGATCCAAAATCTTGAAATCAAAATGGAATCACAGATAAATAGCCTAGAGACAAGGATTGAGAAGATGCAAGAAAGGCTTAACAAGGACCTAGAAGAATAAAAACGAGTCAATAGATAATGAATGACTCAATAAATGAGATCAGAAACACTCTGGAGGCAACAAATAGTAGAATAACAGAGGCAGAAGATAGGATTAGTGAAATAGAATGGTAGAAATAAATGAATCAGAGAGGAAACAAGAAAAATGAGTTAAAAGAAATGAGGACAATCTCAGAGACCTCCAGGACAATATGAAACGCTCCAACATTCGAATTATAGGAGTCCCAGAAGAAGAAGACCAAAAGAAAGACCATGAGAAAATCCTCCAGGAGACAATAGTTGAAAACTTCCCTACAGTGGGCATGGAAAGAATCACCCAGTCCCAAGAAAACCAGAGAGTCCCAAACAGGATAAACCCAAGGCAAAACACCCCAAGATACATATTAATCAAATTAACAAAGAGCAAATACGAGAACAAATATTAAAAGCAGCATGGGAAAAACAAGAAATAACACATGAGGGGATTCCCATAACGGTAACAGCTGATCTTTCCAAAGAAACTCTTCAGGCCAGGAAGGAATGGCAAGACATACTTAAAGTGAAGAAAGAGAATAACCTACAGCCCAGATTACTGTACCCAGCAAGGATCTCATTCAAACACGAAGGAGAAATCAAAAGCTTTACAGACAAGCAAAAGCTGAGAGAACTCAGCACCACGAAACCAGCTCTCCAACAAATGCTAAAGGATATTCTGCACACAGGAAACACAAAAAGGGTGTTTAACCCCAAACCCAAAACAATAAAGGAAATGGCAACGGGATCATATTTATCAGTAATTACCTTAAACGTGCTTAGTCACAGCTCCAGAAAGCTATTCTCTTTTCCTTCTAAGGACAGGCTTACCTCTGTGGGGCTTGGTATTTTAAGTATTCCCTTTGGTTAGATTCCTTGCCTTCAACCCCAGCTCAGTGCTGACAACCTTCAGGTCTCAAATAACATACTATGCAACTGGTGCATTTTACATTCTTACCAAAGAAAGTGTCAGTTGTATCTCCACAGTATTAATTTAGCCACAAGGAATCTTCGGCAAAACTAAACAAAACGTTAGAGAGATGACAGCACTTCTACGAAATATGTTGTCAGCTTTACAAACGACCTATAAACTACAAAGTCATCACGAAATAGACATCTACTCAATACACATTTCATTATTAGATTCTTTCTTTGTATATAACCATTTTATACTTTCAGATTTGCAACTGGTACTTTTTCAAATAAAACTGGTGCTTTTTTTGCTTGTTTTTAAGCCAAGATTTAACTGATGTCTTTAAGATGTTCATTTTAACATTGACATCATTCATAACTCCAAATACATAAAAGATGATGACAAAAAACATCATAAATGCAAAAAATAAAAATGTAGTTATATTACTATCGCCTCTGATAAATGATAGCAAAACTGGAACAGAAACATTTTAAAAACATTTAGTGATATTTCAGCATTTTTCTAATCTTTTTTGATTTCATATTTCTCATGTGCTTTAGAATGCATTACAACATCAGTAGAGTATTGGGCTTCCGTGGTGGCTCAGAGGGTAAAATGTCTGCTTGAAATGGAGCCCTGGGTTCTAATCCTGGGTAAGGAAGATCCCCTGAAGAAGGAAATGGCAACCCATTCCAGTATTCCTGCCTGAGAATCCTATAGATGGAGGAGCCTGTAAGGCTACAGTCCATGGGGTCGCAAAGGGTCGGTCGGGCACGACTGAACGACTCCACTTTCACTTTAGTCGAGTATTGTCATATGTTTAAAAATCTATAAAAATATAGTAAATAATACTGGTACAAATTTCATCATTAAACATACATATTCAGCTGTTTTAATGCATGATGAGAGAACTCTGAAACAACTTGCATTTTCATTGTTATTGGTGACCATGCCTGACCTGCCTCTTGAGAAATCTATGTGCAGGTCAGGAAGCAACATTTAGAACTGGACATGGAAAAACAGACTGGTTCCAAATAGGAAAAGGAGTACATCAGGCTGTAAAATGTCACCCTGCTTATTTAACTTGTATGCAGAGTACATCATGAGAAATGCTAGACTGGATGAAAAACAAGCTGGAATCAGGATTGCTGGGAGAAATTTCAAGAACCTCCGATATGCAGATGACACCACCATTATGGCAGAAAGTGAAGAGGAACTAAGAAGCCTCTTGATGCAAGTGAAAGAGGAGAGTGAAAAAGTTGTCTTAAAGCTCACCTTTCAGAAAATGAAGATCATGGCTTCTGGTCCCATCACTTCATGGGAAATAGATGGGGAAACAGTGGAAACAGTGTCAGACTTTATTTTTTGGGCTCCAAAATCCCTGCAGATGGTAACTGCAGACATGAAATTAAAAGACGCTTACTCCTTGAAAGAAAAGTTATGACCAACCTAGATAGCACGTTCAAAAGCAGAAACATTACTTTGCCGACTAAGGTCCATCTAGTCAAGGCTATGGTGTTTCCTGCGTTCATGTACGGATGTGAGTTGTACTGTGAAGAAAGCTGAGCACCGAAGAATTGATGCTTTTGAACTATGGTGCTGGAGAAGACTCTTGAGAGTGCCTTGGACTGCGAGGAGATCCAACCAGTGCACGGGGTTGACCCAGAGGGATGGTAAGGGGAGGGCGGAGGGAGGGGGTTTAGGATTGCGAACACATCTACACCCGTGGAGGGTTCATGTTGCTGTCTGAACAAAACCAGTGCACTATTATAAAGTACAATATAAATAAATAAAGTGACTGTAAACAAAGAAACAGAAAAGAGTTTCTCTTCAGAAATAAAATGTTCAGAATTGATTTTCATACTGAGGGAAGACCTTTTCACCTACTAAGTATTAGTGAACATTCTGGCTAGATATAGTTTTGCTTGAACTTTATGCTAGACAGCCCATTTTTGACCTGGGAAACACATATTGTACATCTGCTTTAACCATGGAGGATAGTCACTGGGTATTCACTTGAATGGGAAAGTAAAAATCTGTTGCAGTTGTCTTTCATCAGTGTACCCTCTGGGGAGGTGAGGATATGAAAATGAGATTGTGCATTTCTGTGCTTTGGAGTTATGTGTTCCTAGTTAGTGAAGATAATTAAGAAGTGTAATGATTCCAGATTCTCGCCTAGGAAAACACTAACATCACTCTTGTCAGACCTGTATTTTGTGGTTAACAGGATCCTTTTCCCACGAGATATGTTTCATTCATGTACTTTCAACTTTAAAGAATTTTCTCTGTGTCCTGGCTCTGCCCCTACAGCTTCAGAATACTCCTCTTTAAACTGTACGGAAGACCATTTCCCAGGCTATGGTCCTTGAGTTTATTTTTATTTTTCTCCTAATTTTAGTATATATAATTTATTGGGTATTTTTATCATTATGGCATAATTTTCTTCAAACTTCGTACTGAAAGTTGTCTCCTATTTAATCATGACATATGATCAGTGAGTCCACATACTACGGAATGACAATTGGCACTTTTTAGCAGAAACCAGGGCTTCCCTGGGAGGTAACCTGCCTAAGAATCTGATGCAATGCAGGAGACCCCAGTTTGATTTCTGGTTTGGGAGGATGCTCTGGAGAAGCAACAGGCCACTCCCTCCAGTGTTCTTTAGGCTTCCCTGGTGGTTTAGATAGCAAACAATCCATCTGCTATGAGAGAGCCACTGGAAGAGTGGCCTAACAACCCACTCCAGTATTCTTGCCTGAAGAACCCCATGGACAGAGGAGCTTGATGGGCTATATTCCAGACGCTCACAAAGAACCAGACACGACTGTGAGAATGAGCAGACCAGAAACCAAAATATATTTTTAAGAAATCCTTGAAAACCTTGAAATTTGGAAGTGTTCCTTAGAAAGAGCATGTTAACCCTGAAAAAAAAAAAAAACCATAAAGCAATGAACTTTACTCCTCTCTTTTCCCTATAAGATCAGAAGAGAAATGGAGTGTCATTTCCCTTTTTAGAAGCTAGTTGTTCTCGTAGAAACTATGAAATGATTAAATAAATTATTGAAACCTACTGAAATGCTGCTTTCAAATAAATAAATAAATAAAACCCAATTCAAGACAGATACCAAAGCAAGAACATAATCGAAATCACTTGCTGTTGTGAGGCATGGCTTCAAAAGAGAACCAAATTAATGTATATAATGACTGGCTAAATTCTCTGGCAATACGTTATAACAATTTACAGTCAACATCGAAAGGGACTTTTACACACAATAAAATAAAAATGCCTTTTACTGATGCATACTTTTAATAATCAAAAGCACTGACTACTTTTCAGACATTCCAGGCCAAGGACATTTAAACAAACTATCTACTTTATCTGCCAAAACAACACGGTGGTGGTGGTCATGATTAGCTGCTAAGTCATTTCCGTCTCTTCATCTCCATGGACCATAGACCACCAGGCTCCTCTGCCCGTGGGATTTCCCAGGCAAGAATACTGAGTCTGGTTTTCATTCTCTCTTCTGGAAGATCTATCTTCCCAACTCAGGGATTTCTCAACCCTGGGTCATCTACATTGGGAAGTGGACTCTTTACCAATGAGCCACCAGGAGAATACCCCAAAGAAAAACAGTATCTACTTAAGTCCTTCTTGGCTTTCATATGTACGGTATCAACCTTCCAGCCTATATAGTCTGTGTTGAACTACCCTAGTAATCCATCGATTAATAGTCAGCCTCCCAGTGATTCTTGTCTGGGAAGATCCCACATGCTGAAGTGTAACTAAGCTCATGGGCCACAACTAAGGAGCTCATGTGCCGAAACTAGAGCCAGTGTTCTCCAACAAAAGAAACATCACAGTGGGAAGGCGATGCAGCATAGTGAAGTGCACCATACCACTTGCCTCAGCTAGAGAAAGCCCTTGAACATCCATGACTACCTGGCCCCGCCAAAATAAATTCAATTTTAAAAATAACAAATATTCATGTCAATGTATGGGAAAACCAATACAGTATTGTAAAGTAAAATAAAGTAAAAATAAAAATTAAAGAAAAAAATAAATAAAATGGAAAAATAAATAGATAAATAAGACCTTAAGGGAAAAAAACAAACAAACAAACAAAAAAAAACAAAAAACAGTGAGTTTAGCAGAGAAGTTAGTTGCATATATTTAGCAACAAGCAAATATAATTTGCATGTTGAAAGTGCAAAAATACTTATTTTTCAAAACGTGATAGAATGATACTGATTAGAAGAAATCTATCACAGAATAAAAATATTCTAGGCAATAATTCAGCAGGATGAGAGGTAAGGGTATCCCAGCCATCAGAGTTCACATTTGTGGTGTGAATGCCGAAAAGCCTATGAAACATCATGTTGGTCAAATAATTCGAGTATCCATATATCCACTTAAGCTCTTAGCTATCTCTCCTGCACCTTTATATTTCATTCTGAGGCCATTTGGATTTTCTGAAAGAATGTGTAGATTTGTTTTGTTTTGTTTTAGTTTCTGAGGAGACTTCTCATTCTGCCCACATGCTAGGAAACATTTACTATATTTTCCATTAATATAATCCAAGTTTCATCTACTCTAACCTTTCATACCATTAATCCCATATTGATTTCTTTTAGCAGGCTCTAGTGATGTTCTTCAAGCTCTTTTAGCCATTCTTTCACTTGGGTATATGCTCACTGATTTGAATAGCAAATTAACTTTTCTAATGTGCTTTTAGAGTGTGGTGAGCTGCTCTGTTTCAGGCTTTTGGTTGGAAAACCCTGCCTTATTGTCAGGGCTGCAGTATCTTCTGATACCAAAGGAAAGACTACAAATATTCCAAACAAATTTGATTATGGTAATTAACATTTTCTAAAGAATTAAAGAGTTCCTCATCAAAATATTTATTCCCATGGAAAAAAATACCCCCAGCTCCTTAAGTACATCATGATTTTATTAAGAGAATCTGTGAGAACTGCCATGTCTCTGTGCATCGTGACATCATGAGGTGAAAGAGCCCTTGGAGACAGCAAGAAAGAAGGTTTCCACAAGTATATTCACAGATTAGATGGTTGGATAGATTAGAGGAAGGATAACTCTATGACCTGATAATTACTGAAATACATGAGACAATTCTTGCACATCAGACTGTGTCAAGAAAGACAGAACCTCAATTACTTTGATACATACAGGTACATTACCATACATAAAAGAGATGACCAGTGCAAGTTCAATGCATGAAAGATGCATCCAACTCTTGTGCTGTGGATGAACCCAGAAGCGTGGGGTAACAAGGGAGGTTTGAGTTGTGTTCAGGATAGGGGGACACATGTATCCATGCGGCTGATTCATGTTGATGTGTATGTCAAAAACCATCACAGTAATACACAGTAATTCTATTCCAATTAAAATAAATCATTTTTTAAAAGAAATATGAATAAATACAAAAAGAATGCATTCAGAAATAGCAGGGACATGCTCCAGAATACAACCTCAACAGTTGTTTCATATCTCTTCAAGAAAGAGGGCTTAGGAGGGGCAGAACATGTGTGCTGGTATAAAAGCTGAAAATCGAAGAAGATAAGCTTGAGATTGCAACTATGCAGTTGCAGCATGACCTCAGTATCATAGTCTAAATAGTAAAAGATGCATGCGGCAGAATGCAAGCTTAGTAGATCGGCATGACTACTGTGGAGCGTAGGTAAGTAGGAGTTAAATGCATGCACGTGAGCATCCTTTCAGGAGTGACGGTACGTATGTTTCAGAGTGAAGATAAAGATATGCAGCGAAAGTGCTCTAAAATGGTGGACAAATACTTGTAAGAAGGAAGGTTCAGAGTGGAAGCTCAGTATTTGCTATAGACTTAGAATTAAGTTGAAGACAGTAGGGAAGACCACTCGATTCAGGTTTGACCTAAATCAGATCCCTTATGATGGTACAGTGGACATGAGAAAATATTTAAGGGATTAGGTATAATAGAGTGTTTGAAGAACTACATATGGAGGTTCATGACTTTGTAGAGGAGGCAGTGATGAAGACCATCCCTAAGAAAATGAATGCAAAAAGGCAAAATGGTTATCTGAGGAGGCCTTACAAATAACTGAGAAAGGAATAGAAACAAAAGGCAACGGAGAAAAGGGAACATATACCCATATGAATACAGTGTACCAAAGAATAGCAAAGAGCGATAAGAAAGCCTTCCTCGGTGATGAGTGCAAAAAATAGAGGAAAGCAACAGAATGGGAAAGACTAGAGATCTCTTCAAGAAAATTAGAGATAGCAAGGGAACATTTCATGCAAAGGTGGATACAGTAAAGGACAGAGATTGTATGGACTGAACAGAAGCAGAAGATATTAAGAAGAGGTAGCAAAAATGTATACAGCAAAGATTGAAGAACTATGCAGAAAAGATCTCCATGATCCAGATAATCATCATGATCTAATCACTCACCTAGAGCCAAACATCCTGGAATGTGAGGTCAAGCGGGCCGCAAGAAGCATCAATAGAAACAAAGCTAGTGGAGATAGAGAACTCCACTTGACTGATTTCAAATCCTAATAGATAGTGAGTGCTATGAAAGTGCTGAACTCAATATGCAAGCAAATTTGGAAAGCTCAGCAGTGGCTACAAGACTGGAAAAGATCAGTTGTTCCAGTATATGCATTTTAGAGCTTCTTCTCTGTAGTGGTGAAATGTGTTCCACACATAGTTAGACAGGACTGAAGCAATCCTGTGCAAATAGTTGCACGATTTTTTTTTAACCTGTAGCAGCTTTTTTCCAATGAGAGTTAACTGAGAAGGTGGAGCAGCTGCTTGGCTTTGAGGGACGCAGGTAGTGTCAAACGGGCAGGGTGCAGGGAGACAGACTGACTACACCACAGGAGTTATGGCCCTATCAGAGCTTTTTTTTTTTTTCTTTTTTGAGCCCTTGTATCCGGTGATAAGAAGGCGTCTTTGGCCAGTCTTCTCCCTAGTTCCACCTATTCTGCCACTCAGAAGGCTTCCTTGCTTGGGATCCTTCTCTGTCGTTCAATGGGTCAGCACATAGAGCGAATTTCCTGGCTGGGGTCCTCCTATGTAAATCAGTGCATCTGACACTTAAAGGAGCATCCTGAGTGGGATTCTACTCTAGTATGGTGCATCAGGCACTTAAAGGAGACCCTGGGTGGTGTCCTGCTCTGCAATTCAGTGTGTTCAGCATTTGATGGGTCAGCCTCACTATTGTAGTAACTGCTGATGCTGGCATGTGGGGAGAGAGAGGCTATGGAGACTGCTCCACCCCCGACATGTGACTCGGTGTTATTGCCTTGCTTTCATGGCTGCCTGGCTTTCCTCCACAGGCATACCCTACCACAGTGTCCTCCTTCAAACCCCCTCTCTCCATCTCTCCCCTGGAAACAGCAGCCCTCCCCATGAATTGCCGCAAAGTCCCTAAACTGCAGCTGCCAGCCACCGGGCCTTTCAGGGGACAGATGTCCTTGTACGGGGTATGTACGGCTGCAGCAAGGACCCTCTGATTCTCATTGCACCCAGCTTTCCACAGATCAGCTGTTTCACTCTCAGCTTTAAATGTCTAGTCTACAATTCAGACGATTGACCCAATGTGGGATTGGACCTCAGCTTCAGTTCCTTCCCCCACTCAGGGCAGATCCAGTCCTACTAACACTCCTGATTTTTCCCCCAGTTCTTTCCCCCGACTGAGTTTTGCATGGTTCTATATATTCTTTTCCACTTGTCAGGTACTCCTGTCTACTTTCCGGTAGTGTTCTGTATACTCTCCTGTGTCTGAAGGTGTAATCCTGATGTATCCATGGAGAGATGTACTCCACATCCACTTATAGCTCCACCATCTTGTTCTCTCATCTCACAAGAGTTTTAGAGCACAGAATCCACCGTGGTAGTAGGTGTGGCTATAAAATGTGAGTTCAGATATACTCTTGAGGGCAAGCTCAGTGATTTTAGCACAGCTGATCTAAAGCGTGGATTTAGTGTTGGCCAGACATATGCTTCAAATGTTAAGAAAATTATGTATGGTGTGCCAATTCTAGAGCACAAGGTCAGTGTTTGTGTACCATTTCCTGTAGAATGCAAGTTCAGTTGTGGAAAGAGGTATGCTCCGCAATGCAACTGAGCAGTTTTAGACATCTTGTGGTAGAGTACATGCTCAATAGTGGCAGGAACTGTGCTCTAGTGTGCATTCAGCAGGGACTGGATGACATGATCTTAATTTATTGAATGTCGAGGTTTAAGTGAACGTTTTAAATCTCCACTTTCATCTCAGCAAAGAGCTCTAATCCCTCGTCTGCTTTCTGTCATGGGCATGTCTGAGTTTATTTGTTTCTCCCAGCAATTTCGATTCCACTTTGTGCTTCATCCAGTCTGACATTTTGTGTGATATACTGTGTATGTAAGTTAAATAAGTGGCGTGACAACAAGACAGCCTTGACCTACTCCGTTACCAATTCTGAACAACTCCATTGTTCCTGCCTGATTCTGTTACTTCGTGACCTGCATACAGGTTTCTCAGGAGCCAGGTAAAGTGGTCTAGTATACCCACCTCTTTAAGAATTTTCCGCAGTTTCTGTGACCCCCACAGTCAAAGGCTTTAGCATAGTGAATGAAGCAGAAGTAGGTCATTTTCTGGAACTCCCTGCTTTTTCTATGATCCAATGAATGTTGGCACTTTGATCTCTGGTTTCTCTGCCTTTCGTAATCCAATTTGTACATTTGAAAGTTCTCAGTTCACATACTGTTGAAACCTAGATGGAGGCATTTGGAGCATTACCCAGCCAGCATATGAAGTGAGAACGACTGGGCAGCAGTTTGAGCATGCCTTCACAATGCCCCTTTTTGGGATCAGAGTGAATCTGACCTTTCCCTGTCCTGTGGTCATTGAGGAGTTTTCCAAATGTCCTGGCACATTGAGTGCAGCATTTTAACAGCATTATCTTTTACAATTAGAAATAGCTGAGCTTCAAGTCTATCATCTTGACTAGCATTGTTTGTGGTATTTCTGCCTAAGATCCACTTGACTTCACACCCCAGGTTGTCTGCTCTACGTGAGTGATCACACCATTATGGTTATGTGGGTGACTAAGCAGAGAAGGTGATGGCACCCCACTCCAATATTCTTGCCTGGAAAATCCCATGGACAGAGGAGCCTGGTAGTGAGCTGTCCATGGGGTCACTAAGAGTTGGACACGAGAGAAGCGACATAGCACCAGCAGCAGCAGCAGCGGCAGCAGGTGATTAAGACCTTGCTTTGGTACAGCTCTTCTCTTATACTCTTGCCAGCACTCCATCACATTTTCTCCTTCTGCTAGGTTCATACCCCTTCTGTCCTGGATTGTGCCCATGTCTGCATGAAATATTCCCTTGCAGTCTCTCAGTTTCTGGGCAAGATTTCTCATCTTTCCTTTTTTATTGTTCCCTCTATTTCTTACTGGCATTAAATACACAAAATATTATATCCCCATCGAGTGTGTAAGTTTAGGTATGCTTCAAGTGGCTTTTAATCCACTCCAGAAGAAATTAATGTGACAGCTATCACCATCCATTTTTTCTGTATTGTGACATGTTTTGAGCCTCCTCCATCCCCTCCAGGTAAAACACACCCTGTACATTTTCATCATTCATTGATGCTGCGCTATTACCGGCTTGAAGGGTCCCTTTGTCTCATTTAGTCAAACACTCCCTGTCGTTTACCACTATCCAGTGTTCCAGTACTGTGGCATGCCTCATGTACTTCTTTATCCTCTCCAAATAAAATATGGTAGGTAGCTTATCACAATTCCTGTTTCGGTTCTGTGCTGAGTTTAAAGTCCTCCTTTAGGCCATTCTAGATAAAACACATTCAGAAGTTTATGATGGTCCCATGTTTTCGTCTGTGCCATGCTTTCAGTTTCTCCTCATTCAACATGTATCAAACAAACCCCGTAGTTTATCATCATCCAGTGTTTCAAGGCTGTTTCCTGCTCAACTGCTTCGTCATTCTCTGCAGAAAATACATAACCAATAATTTATCACAATCCAGAGTGTTAATTCTGGCATATGCTTCAAAAGGTCCTTTGTCCACTCAAGGTTGAGCACACTCTTAGTTTATCACCATCCATTGATTCAGGGCTAGTACATACTTTCATTGATTTTTCAACTACCACAGCTCATCATACACAATGATTTACCATGATCCAGTTTCAGTGTTGTGACAGGCTCCTTGTGCTTCTTTCTATATACAAGATCAAACACAGACCATCTGAAGTGTGAACATACAGTGTTTCAGTCATGAAACCCACTTCAAGTGGTTCTTCACTTACTCCACAACAAATACACCATACAGGTTATCGACATTCATTGTTTCAATGTTGTAGCACATACTAATGGCTGCTTCACTAACTCCAAGTCAAACACCTTCAGTGGTTTGCCACTATCTTGGGTTTCAGATCTGTGACATGCTTCAAGAGCTCCTAAAACTACTCACGGTCAAAGGCACTCTGTAGATTTGTTGTTGCTGGCTGTTATATGTTGTTCAGTCATTCAGTCATCTCCAACTCTTCAAATCCCATGGACTGCAGTATGTCACGCCTTCTTGCCCTTGACCATCTCCCGGAGCGTGTTCAAACTCAAATCCACTGGGTCGGTGATGCCATCCAAGTATCTGGTCCTCCATCGTCCCCTTCTTCTGCTCCAATCTTTTGCGGCATCAGAGTCTTTGCCAACGAGTTGGCTCTTCACATCAGATAGCCATAATATTGGAGCTTCTGCCTCAGCATCAGCCCCTCCAGTGAATTTTCAGGATTGATGTCCTTTACAGTTGACTGGATTGATTTCCTTGCAGCCCAAGGGACTCACAAGAGTCTTCTCCAAGACTGTGGTTCAAAAGTATCAATTCCTTAACGTTCAGCCTCCTTTATGGTCTAACTTACATCGTCACATGACTGCTTAAAAAAACACAAATATCGCTCTGACTATATGGACGCTTCTTGGCAAAGGGATGCCTCTGCTCTTTAACATGCAGTCTAGGTTTGTCACTGCTTTTCTTCCAAGAAACAAGTGTCATTTAATTTCATAGCTGCAGTCATCACCTGCCATGATTTTGGAGTCCAAGGAAACAGAAGTCTCTCACTGTTACCATTGTTTTCCCATCTATTTGCCATGAAATAATAGGACCAGATGCTAGGATCTTAGTGTTTTGAATGTTGCGTCTTAAGCCAGCTTTTTCACTCTCCTCTTTCACCTACATCAAGAGGCTCTTTAGTTATTCTTTGCTTGATGCTATATCGGTGGTGTCATCTGCATATCTGAAGTTATTGATATTTCTATTTTTCTCTTAATTTCAGCTTGTGTTTCCTCCAGCCCAGCATTTTCCAAGATGTGCTCTGCATATAAGTTAAATCAACAGGGTGACACATGTAGTAGTTTGTTTGTTTGTTTTTTCCCCAATTTCAAGCCATCTGTTCTTCTTTACCTGGTTCTCACTGGTTGTTTCTTGACCTGGATACAGGTCTCTCAGGAGGCATGTAGGTAGTCTGGTATTTCCATGTCTTTAAGAATTTTCTGCAGTTTGTTGTGATCCACACAGTGGATTTTTATCATACTTAATAAAGCAGACATAGGTTGTTTTTTTTTTTTTTAATAATATTCTTGCTTTTTCCATGATCCAATGGATGTTGCCAATTTGACCTCTGGTTTCTGTCTTTTCTAAATCCAGTTTGAACATTTGCAACTTCTAGGTGAATGTGCTGTTAAAGTCTTGCCAGGAGAATTGTGAGCATGTCTTTGTTCGATTCACTTCAGCTGCTCAGTTGTGTATGACTGTTTGTGAGCCCATGGACTACAGCAAATCAGGCCTTCCTGTCCATCACCAACTCCCGCAGTTGACTGAAATTCATGTCCTTTTAGTTGGTGATACCATCTAACTGTCTCATCCTCTGTCGTCTCCTTCTCCTCCTGCTTTCAATCTGGCCAAACATCAGGGTCTTTTCAAATGAGTGAGCTCTTCACATCAGTTGGCCAAAGTATTGGAGTTTCAGCTTTAACCTCAGTCCTTTTAATGAATACTCGTGATTGATCTCCTTTAGGATGGACTGGTTGGATCTCCTTGCAGTTCAAGGGACTCTCAAGAATCTCCTCCAACAACACAGTTCAAAAGCATCACTTCTTTGGTGCTCAGCTTTCTTTACAGTTCCACTGGTACATCCATACACGCCTACTGGAAAAATCATAATCTTAACTAGGTGGAGCTTTGTTGGCACATTAACATCTCTGCTTTTTAATATGCTGTCTCAGTTCAATTCAGTTCAGCCGTGTCCGACTCTTTGCTACCTCATGAATCGCCACAAGCCAAGCCTCCCTGTCCGTCACCAACTCTCTTAGTTCACTCAGACTCACGTCCATCGAGTCAGTGATGTCATCCAGCTATCTCAGTTGTTCACAAATTGTCTTCAAAGGAGTTAGTGCGTAAAATAATGGCCGTTGTGTGATATTTGGAACATCATGTGGTGTTGCCCTTCCTTGGATTTCAAACGAAAAACTGACCTTTTCCAGTCCTGCAGCCACTGCTGAGTTTCCCAAGTTTTCTGGCATACTGAGTGCAGCACTTCAACAATATCATCTTTTAAAATTTGAAATAGCTCAGCTGGTGTTCCATCACCTCCACTATCTTTGTTGGTAGTGATGCTTCCTAAGAGCCACTGGATTTCACACTCCAAGATGTCTAGCTGTAGGCGAGTGATCACCCCATCATGGTTATCTAGGTCATCGGGAACTTTTTGGATAGTTCTTCTATGTAATCATGCCAGCACTCCTTAATATCGTCCACTTCTTTTAGGTTCACACATTTTCGGCCCTTTATTATACACATATGTGCATGAAATACCCCCTTGATACCTCTTATTTTCCTGAAGAGATCTCTAGTCTTTCCCAGGCTCTCATTCCCACTCAGTAGTTTAGCAACATTTATTGTTTCATGGATGTGACATGCTTCCAGTGCTTCTTATTCCACTTGAATTCCTGCACTCCCAGTAGTGTATCAGAATCCCTTGTGTCACCCCAGGGACCTGCTTTACCTGCTTCTTCTCAACCCCTGATCAAACACATTCAGTACTTTATCCCCGTAGAGTATTCAGTGCATTAACATGCGACACTTTCCGGTGTTTCCCTGTCACCTGGGACTAATCACCCAGTGGTATCAGTGCCATACTCTATTTTAGTGCTGTTACACAGGTCAAGTGCTTCATTTTCTGACGCTAAAACACACTCATCATCCAGTGTCTTAGTGCAGAGACATGCTTGAGGAGCGTCTTCATCCACCCAGTCAAGCACTCCCAGGAGTTTTTCACCATCCAGTGCTCAAGTTCTGTGACATGCTTCAAGTGCTCCTTTGTGTACACTGGGTCAAAGACACCCAGTAGTGTGTCGTTATCCGATGTTTCAGTTCTGCAACATGCTTCTGGGTTTCTTCATTCCCTCAGGTCATCACACCAAGTGGTTTCTCACTATCCAGTGTTTCAGGGTTACAGCATGCTTCCAGAGCTTCTTTTTCTCCCTGGGTCAAACATTCCAAGTCTCTTGCCCCGTCCACGTTTGAGTTCTGTGAAATGGATCATGTGCTTCCTGTCCACCCTGAATCAAGCACACTCAACAGTTTGTCACCATCCAGTGTTTCATGTTGGTGACAAGGTTCAGATACTTCCCCATGCACTCTGGGTCATACACACTCTGTTGTTTATCACCTGTTTCAGGTTTTTGACATGCATCAAGTGCTTCTTGCCTATCCTGGATCAAACACACCAGTAGTTTAGCAACATCCAATGTTTCCGTACTGTAACATATTTCAAGAATTTTGCCACACACCACTGTTCAGAAGTAGCCAACAGTTTATCAGCATCCCATGCCTCAGTTCGAGGACTTGCCTCAAGTGCTTCTTCACAACCCCAGACAAAACATACCCAGTGGATTATCACCATCCATTGTTTCAGTCCTGTAGCATGCTTCATGTGCTTCTTCATCCTCTCTAGGTGAAGCCACATGCAGTAGCTTATGACCATTGAGTATTTCCATTTTATGGCAGATTCCAGGACGTTTCCATCCTCACCAGGCCAAACACACTCAAACATTAACACCATCCAATGTTTTACTGTGTGTGACATTCCTCAATTCTTCCTCATTATCGCAAGTCAAACACATCCATGACATTCACCACCTCCAGTTCCAATGCCAAGATCCACTTCAATGGTGTGTTCATTCTCCCCGTTTAAAAGCATTCACTAGGCTATCATCATACAGTGTTGAAGTTCAGTGACATGCCTGCAGTGCTTCTCCGTCCATCCAATGTCAAGCCCAGCTGGTAGTTACTGACCATTTAACGTTTCATTGCATGGCATGCTTCAGTCAAATGTGCCCAAGATTATGTAAAAGAAAAAGGAAAAGAAAGAAAAAAAAATCACTCTTTAAGGGGTGATCAGTTCAGTTCAGTCACTCATTCATGTCCAGCTCTTTGTTATCCCATGAACCGCAGCAAGCCAGACCTCCCTGTCCATCATCAACTCCCACGGGTAACCCAAACCCATGTCCATTGAGTCGGTGATACCATCCATCCATCTCAACTTCTGACGTCCCCTTCTCTTCCTGCCCTCAATCATTTCCAGCAACAAGATGCTTTCAAATGAGCCAGCTCTTCACATCACGGGGCCAAAGTATTGGAGTTTCAGCTTCAACATCAGTCCTGCCAATGAACACTAAGGACTGATTTCCTTTAGGATGGACTGGTTGGATCTCCTAGCAGTCCAAGGGACTCTCAAGAGTCTTCTTAAACACCCAGTTCAAAAGCATCAATTCTTCAGTGCTCAGCCTTCTTTATATTCCAAAACTTACATCCACACATGACTTCTGGAAAAACCGTCGCGTTGACTAGATGGACCTTTCTTGACAAAGTAAAGCCTCTGTTTTTCAATATGAATATAATAATCAATAATGATCTATTATCAGCAATAATCAATAATGATAATTAATCATCTAGGTTGGTCATAAGTTTCCTTCTAAGGACGAAGCGTCTTTTAATTTCATGGCTGCAGTCACCATCTGCAGCGATTTTGGAGCCCAGAAGTATAAAGTCATCTTCTGTTTCCACTGTTTCCCCACCTATTTGCCATGACGTGGCGGCATCCGATGCCATGATCTTTGTTTTTTGAATGTTGAGCATTAAGCCAACTTATTCACTCTCTCGTGTCACTTTTATCAAGAGGCTCTTTAGTTCTTCACTTTCTGCCATAAGGCTGGTGTCATCTGCATATTTCAGATGATTGATATTTCTCTGTCAATCTTGTTTCCACCTTGAGATTCCTCCAGCCCAGTGTTTCTCATTATGTAGTCTGTGTAGAAGTTAAATAAGCAAGGTGGTAATTATACAGCCTCAGGGTACTCCTTTTCCTTTTTGGAGCCAGTCTGTTGTTCTATTTCCAGTTCTAATTGTTGCTTCCTGACCTGCATACAAGTTTATCAAGAGGCAAGTCAGGTTGTCTGGTATTCCCATCTCTTTCAGAATTTCCCAAAGTTTACTGTGATCCACATGGTCAAAGTCTCAATAAAACAGAAGTAGATCTTCTTTTGGAACTCTCCTGGTTTTTCAATGATGCAGCAGATGCTGGCAATTTGATCTTGGTTGCTCTGCCTTTTGGAAAACCAACTCGAATAGCTGGAAGTTCCTGGTTGCTGTATTGCTGAAGCATGGCTTGGATAATTTTGCCCATTAATTTAGTAGCATATGAGATGAGTGCAACTGTGTAGTAGTTGGAGAATTCTTTGGCATTGCCTTTCTTTGGGATGGGAGTGAAAACTGCCCCTTTCCAGTCCTGTGGCCAGTGCTGAATTTTCCACATTTGGTGCCATGTTAAGTGCAACCCTTTCATAGCATGGTCCTTTGGGATTTGAACTAGCTCAACTGGAATTCTATCCCCTCCACTAGCTTTCTTTGTAGTGATGCTTCCTAAGACCCACTTGAGTTTACATTCCTGGATGTCTGGTTCTAGGTGAATGATCACATCATCGTGATTATCTGCGTCATGACTATCTGTTATGTACAGTTCTTCTGTGTATTTTTGCTACCTCTTCTTAATATCTTCTGCTTCTGTTAGGCCCATACGACTTCTGTCCTTTATTCAGCCTATCTTTGCAAGAAATGTTTGCTTGGTATCTCTAAGTTTTTGAGGAGATCCCTAGTCTTTCCCATTCTATTGTTTCCTCTATTTCTTTAGTGCAGTGGGTGTGGCACAATTCAAAGGCTCTCTTCCCACTCTGCTCAGTCATAGTCAATAAGTGGTACCAACCAGTGTCCAATGCTGTGACATATGACCAATTTCAATTCTTCCTTAACCAAGTGACTAAATAAAACATCCCGGAGTTTATCAATACACAGTGTTCCATGGCTGCCCCTGGATTCGAGTACTTCCTCACCCACTCCAGGTTAACATAGTCCTTTATCACCATCCATTGCTTCAGTACACTGACAGTCTTCAAATGCTTCTACATTAATCCTGGTGTAAAATTTCTAGTAGTTATAAACGGCCAGTGTTTTACTTTGCAGCACGACCCAATGGCTTCTTCATGCTCACCCATACACCAACTCCGTAGTTTGTCGCCATCTAGTGTATACATGAACTGACATGCTTAAAGAGCTTCCTCATCCACCCCAGATCTAGACAGTCAGTCTGTCGTCTCCATACAAGCGTTTCAGTGCTGTGACATGATTTGAAATGTTGTCTGTGCACACTGAGGCATACACAGCCAGCAGTTCACCATGCTCCAGTGTTTCAGGACTTTGATAAGATTAAATATGTTCTTGGTCCCACTAACGTCAATACACTCACCATTTATAACCATCTTGTTTCACTGCTGTGACATAATGTCAACTGCTTCTTCATCCATTCCTGTGTCAAACGAACTCAGTAGTTTTTTCCCCATCTAGTGCTAGTGTTCAGTACTATGAAATGATTCTGAAGCCTCTGTGTCCATTCCGGCTCAAACATAGTCCATATTCTCAACCAGTGCTTCAAGTGATGTCACATGCTTCAAGTGCTTTCTTCATTCACTCCATATCAAGTACATGCAGTCGTTCATAAGCATACAATGTTTCAGTTGTGGGACATGCTTCAAATGGTTCTCTAATCCACTTGAGCTGAAACATACCCAGTAGCTTATGACCATTGGTGTTTCAGTGCTGTGCCATGTTTCAAGTCCTTCTTCTTCTACGCCATGCTGAACGCATGCAATAGTTTATCACCATCAGTTGTTTCAGTTCTGTTACATTCTTCAAGTCTTGTTTCATATACTCTGGTTCAAATACACCTAGAAGTTGTTCACCATCAACTGTTGAGTTCTGTGATATGTCTCAATTGTTCTGTACATACCAGTTCATAAACACGCATACATTTTTCTCCATCCTGTGTTTTAGGGCTGTCATATGGTTAAATGAGTCCCCTTCTTACCCCAGGTCAAATACACCCAGTATTCGTCAACATCCAGTCTTTCAGCTAGGTGATACAGTTCAAGTGCTGCATCATCCATTCTTGGAAGACACAGCCAATAATTTGTCGAATTCCAGTGCTTCAGTGCTGTGAATTTTTTAAGTGTTTCTGCATCCAAATAGCTCAGGCAAGACTAAGAGATTGTAACTATCACTGGTTGAGTTTTATGACATGGCTTAAGCGCATCTCCATCTACATTAGGTGGAACGCACTCAATAATTACCACCATCCTGTAACTCGTAGGTAAAACATTCTTGGAATGCTTCTTTATCTACTGTGGGTCAAACACACCAAGGAGTTTTTCACCAGTCAGTGTTTCAGTGCTGTGACAACTTCCACTGCTTCTTTGTGTACTACAGGTCAGCACACCAAGTGTCTTGTAACTACTAGCTTGCACTCTAGAGAACATACCTCTCTTCTACTGAGACTGAGATGTAGAGCATGCATCTCACCACTATTAAGACCCCATTCTAAGCACACATGCCATTCCTGCAGTGGCTAAACTCTGGAGGAAATGTGACAATACTATTGACCCTGAATTTTAGAACACACATCTTACCATTGCTGAATCAGTGTTCTACAGAAGGCTTAGCACAACTACTGAGCTTGCACTCTGAAAGTATCATCCTACCTCTACTGAGTCAACATTATATGGCATACATGTTCCAACTTCTGAGTTTGCACTATGGAATACACATTATGCCACTACTGAGCAAGCTCTAGTGTACACATGACAACGTACTGATCCCCACATCAAAGGGTAATGCTGAAAATTTGTCAAAGTACTGCACTCTTGTGCTCATTTCACATATTAAGCAAGATAAGGCTCAAAATCCTTTGTGCTAGGCTTCAAAGTATTTGAACCAAGAACTTCCAAATATATGCGATGGATTTAGAAAAGGCAGAGGAATGAGGGCTTATACTCCCCACGTTCATTGCCTCCTAGAGAAAGTAGGAAATCAAGAGATACCTGGAATAACAGGCAAGTTGGGCCTTGGAGTACATATGAAGTATGGCAAAGGCTAACAGAATTCCCGAGGAGAACTCACCATTCACAGAATACACCCTCTTCCAACAACACAAGAGATGACTCTTGAGATGGTCAATGCTGAAATCAGATTGATTCTGTCCTTTGTAGCTGAAGATGGAGAAGCTCTATGCAGTCAGAAAAAAAAGAAAAAAAAAAAGACTGAGCAGTGAGACGGCTCAGATCAGGAATGCCTTAAAGAAAATTTTAGACTTAAGTTGAAGAAAGTATGGAAAACCGCTAGACCATTTGGGTTGGCCAAAATCAGTCTCTTATGATTACGCAGTGGATGTGACAAATAGATTTGAGGGATTAGATCTTATAGACAGACTGCTTGGAGAACTATGGACCAAGGGCCATGACATTCTGCATGAGACAATGAACAAAACCTACCCAAGAAAAAGAAATGCAAAAAGGCAAAAGGTTTGTCTGAGGAGGCCTTACAAATAACTTAGAAAAGAAGAGAAGCTAAAGGCATAGGAGAAAAAGAAAGATAATCCATTTGAATGCAGTTTTCTTAAAAATAGCAAGGAGAGATAAGAAAAGCCTTCCTCAGGGATCAGTGCAGAGAAACAGAGAAACACAATAGGATGGCAAAGAACAGAGATTACCTCAGGAATGATAGAGATACCAAGGGAACATTTCATGCAAAGATGGGCACAATAAAGGAGACAAAATATATGGACCTAACAGAAGCAGATATATTAAGAAGTGGTGGCAAGAATACACAGAAGAACTGAACTTAAAAAAAAAAAAAACAGGAAGAAGAAGATCTTAATGACCCACATAACCGTGAAGGTGTCTTTACTCACCAAGAACCAGACATCCTGCAATGTGAAGTCAAGCAGCCCTTAGTACATAACTATGAACAAAGTTACTAGAGGTAATGTGTTTCCAGTTGCGGAATTTCAAGTCCTACCAGATTATGACATTACAATCCTGTACGCAATATGCCAGCAAATTTGAAAAGCTCGGCACTGGCCGCAGAACTTGGACAGGTTAGTTTAAACTCCAATCCTCAAGAAAAGCTAGGCCAAAGATTATTTAAACTAACACACAATTGCACACATCTCACATGTAAGCACAGTCATGTTCAAAGTTCTTCAAGCTAGGCTTCAGCAGTACATGAACCGAGAACTTCCAGATGTTAAAGCTGGATTTAGAAAAGTCAGAGAAACCAGAGATCAAATTGTCAGCATCCATTGGATCAGAGAAAAAGCAAAGGAGTTCAAGAAAAACATCAACATCTGATTTGGACTATGCCAAAGGTTTTGACTGTGTGGATGACAACAAGCTATGGGAAATTCCTGGAAAGATGCAAATACCAGACCTCTTTAGCTGCCTGCTGAGAAATCTGTAGGCATGTCAAGAAGCAACACTTGGACATAGAACAATGCGCTAGCTTCAAATTGGGAAAGGAGCACATCAAGGCTCTATATTGTCATGTGGCTTATTTAACTTATATTCAGCATGTCATGTGAAATGCCAGGCTGGATGAAGCCCAACTAGAATCAAGATTGCTTGGAGAACTATCAATAACCACAGATTTGCAGTTGAAACCACATATATGACAGAAAGTGGAGAATAAATAAAGAGCGTATTGATGGAAAGAAAGAAGAGAGTGAAGAACCTTGCTTAAAACTCAATGTTGAAACCATGAAGATCATGGCATCTGGCCCCGTGACTTCACATCAAATAGGGAAATCACGGGGAAAAATGGAAACAGTGATAGACTTTATTTTCTCGGGCTCCAAAATCACTGCAGATGGTGAGGGCAGCCGCGGAATTAAAAGGTGCTAGATCCTATGAAGAAAAGCTGCAACCACCTAAAGAGCATATGCAAAAGCAGAGGCATTACTTTGCAATTAATGGTCTATCAGGTCATACCTATGGAGTTTCCATTACTCATGTATGGATGGGAGAGTTGGACTATACAGAGAGTTGCGCATGGAATCATTGATGATTTTGAACTGTGGTGTTGGAGAAGACTCTTGCGAGTCCCTTGGACTGCAAGGAGATCAAAGCAGTCAATCCTGATGGAAATCAGCCCTGAATATTCATTGGAAGTACTTTTGCTGAAGCTGAAACTCTGGTACTTTCGCCACCCGATGCAAAGAGCTAACTACAGGAAAAGACCCTGATGCTGGGAAAGCTTGAGTGCAGAAGGAGAAGGGCCTAGCAGACGATGAGATGGTTGGATGGTACAACTAATTTGAGGCACATGACTTTGAGCAAACTCTGGGAGTTAGTGATGCACAGTGAGGCGTGGTGTGCTGCATAATAAGGAGCATAACATGCCTTATTATGTTGCAGAGAGTTACTATGCCTGAGCAACTGAACAACAGCAGAATCAACCATTTCAGTAAGAAGTGAAGACACAACTTACAGGAAGATGCTCAGAGAAAAATAGAGAAACAATATCAATCCACTTCTCATGCAGCCATTTTTACTCTTATTGAAACAAGGTTTTTCCATATTTAAATATGGCTTTCCTGAAGTATGTGAATTCTAACTTGTTTTTTCACCTCAGAGAGGTGTGTTGATGAAGACACGATGCACAGAGACATGGCAGTTCTCACAGATTCCCTTAATAAAACCATGATGTACTTAAGGAGCTGGAGGTATTTTTTCCATGGGAATAAATATTTTGATGAGGAACTCTTTAATTCTTTAGAAAATGTTAATTACCATAATCAAATTTGTTTGGAATATTTGTAGTCTTTCCTTTGGTATCAGAAGATACTGTAGCCCTGACAATAAGGCAGGGTTTTCCAACCAAAAGCCTGAAACAGAGCAGCTCACCACACTCTAAAAGCACATTAGAAAAGTGTTAATTTGCTATTCAAATCAGTGAGCATTATACCCAAGTGAAAGAATGGCTAAAAGAGCTTGAAGAACATCACTAGAGCCTGCTAAAAGAAATCAATATGGGATTAATGGTATGAAAGGTTAGAGTAGATGAAACTAGAATTATATTAATGGAAAATATAGTAAAAGTTTCCTAGCATGTGGGCAGAATGAGAAGTCTCCTCAGAAACTAAAACAAAACAAAACAAATATACACATTCTTTCAGAAAATCCAAATGGCTTCAGAATGAAATATAAAGGTGCAGGAGAGATAGCTAAGAGCTTAAGTGGATATATGGATACTCGAATTATTTGACCAACATGATGTTTCATAGGCTTTTCGGCATTCACACCACAAATGTGAACTCTGATGGCTGGGATACCCTTACCTCTCATCCTGCTGAATTATTGCCTAGAATATTTTTATTCTGTGATAGATTTCTTCTAATCAGTATCATTCTATCACGTTTTGAAAAATAAGTATTTTTGCACTTTCAACATGCAAATTATATTTGCTTGTTGCTAAATATATGTAACTAACTTCTCTGCTAAACTCACTGTTTTTTGGGGTTTTTTTTTGTTTGTTGTTTGTTTTTTCCCTTAAGATCTTATTTATGTATTTATTTTTCCATTTTATTAATTTTTTCTTTAATTTTTACTTTACTTTACAATACTTTATTGGTTTTCCCATACATTGACATGAATATTTGTTATTTTTAAAACTGCATTTATTTTGGCGGGGCCAGGTAGTCATGGATGTTCAAGGGCTTTCTCTAGCTGAGGCAAGTGGTATGGTGCACTTCACTATGCTGCGTCGCCTTCCCACTGTGATGTTTCTTTTGTTGGAGAACACTGGCTCTAGTTTCGGCACATGAGCTCCTGAGTTGTGGCCCATGAGCTTAGTTACACTTCAGCATGTGGGATCTTCCCAGACAAGAATCACTGGGAGGCTGACTATTAATCGATGGATCACTAGGGTAGTTCAACACAGACTATATAGGCTGGAAGGTTGATACCGTACATATGAAAGCCAAGAAGGACTTAAGTAGATACTGTTTTTCTTTGGGGTATTCTCCTGGTGGCTCATTGGTAAAGAGTCCACTTCCCAATGTAGATGACCCAGGGTTGAGAAATCCCTGAGTTGGGAAGATAGATCTTCCGGAAGAGAGAATGAAAACCAGACTCAGTATTCTTGCCTGGGAAATCCCACGGGCAGAGGAGCCTGGTGGTCTATGGTCCATGGAGATGAAGAGACGGAAATGACTTAGCAGCTAATCATGACCACCACCACCGTGTTGTTTTGGCAGATAAAGTAGATAGTTTGTTTCAATGTCCTTGGCCTGGAATGTCTGAAAAGTAGTCAGTGCTTTTGATTATTAAAAGTATGCATAAGTCAAAGGCATTTTTATTTTATTGTGTGTAAAAATCCCTTTCAATGTTGACTGCAAGTTTTTATAATGTATTGCCAGAGAATTTAGCCAGTCATTATATACATTAATTTGGTTCTCTTTTGAAGCCATGTCTCACAACAGCAAGTGACATCGATTATGTTCTTGCTTTGGTATCCGTCGTGAATTGGATTTTATTTATTTATTATTTATTTATTTATTTATTTGAAAGCAGCATTTCAGTGGTTTCAATAATTTATTTAATCATTTCATAGTTTCTACGAGAACAACTAGCTTCTAAAAAGGGAAATGACACTCCATTTCTCTTCTGATCTTATAGGGAAAAGAGAGTAGTAAAGTTCATTGCTTTATGGTGTTTTTTTTTTTTTTTCAGGGTTAACATGCTCTTTCTAAGGAACACTTCCAAATTTCAAGGTTTTCCAGGATTTCATAAAAATATATTTTGGTTTCCGGTCTGCTGATACTCACAGTCGTGTCTGGTTCTTTGTGAGTGTCTGGAATATAGCCCATCAAGCTCCTCTGTCCATGGGGGTTCTTCAGGCAAGAATACTGGAGTGGGTTGTTAGGCCACTCTTCCAGTGGCTCTCTCATAGCAGATGGATTGTTTGCTATCTAAACCACCAGGGAAACCTAAAGAACCCTGGAGGGAGTGGCCTGTTGCTTCTCCAGGGCATCCTGCCAAACCAGAAATCAAACTGGGGTCTCCTGCATTGCATCAGATTCTTAGGCAGGTTACCTCCCAGGGAAGCCCTGGTTTCTGCTAAAAAGTGCCAATTGTCATTCCTTAGTATGTGGACTCACTGATCATATGTCATGATTAAATAGGAGACAACTTTCAGTACGAAGTTTGAAGAAAATTATGCCATAATGATAAAAATACCCAATAAATTATATATACTAAAATTAGGAGAAAAATAAAAATAAACTCAAGGACCATAGCCTGGGAAATGGTCTTCCGTACAGTTTAAAGAGGAGTGTTCTGAAGCTGTAGGGGCAGAGCCAGGACACAGAGAAAATTCTTTAAAGTTGAAAGTACATGAATGAAACATATCTCGTGGGAAAAGGATCCTGTTAACCACAAAATACAGGTCTGACAAGAGTGATGTTAGTGTTTTCCTAGGCGAGAATCTGGAATCATTACACTTCTTAATTATCATCACTGACTAGGAACACATAACTCCAAAGCACAGAAATGCACAATCTCATTTTCATATCCTGACTTCCCCAGAGGGTACACTGATGAAAGACAACTGCAACAGATTTTTACTTTCCCATTCAAGTGAATACCCAGTGACTATCCTCCATGGTTAAAGCAGATGTACAATATGTGTTTCCCAGGTCAAAAATAGGCTGTCTAGCATAAAGTTCAAGCAAAACTATATCTAGCCAGAATGTTCACTAATACTTAGTAGGTGAAAAGGTCTTCCCTCAGTATGAAAATCAATTCTGAACATTTTATTTCTGAAGAGAAACTCTTTTCTGTTTCTTTGTTTACAGTCACTTTATTTATTTATATTGTACTTTACAATAGTGCATTGGTTTTGTCAGACACCAACATGAACCCTCCATGGGTGTAGACGTGTTCCCAGTCCTAAACCCCCTTCCTCCGCCCTCCCCTTACCATCCCTCTGGGTCAACCCCGTGCAACAGTCCCAAGCATCCTCTCCTACATTGAAGCTAGACTGGCGATTCTTTTCTTATATGACATTATACATGTTTCAATGCCATTCTCGCAAATCATCCCACCCTCTCCCTTTCCCACAGAGTCCAAACGACTGTTCTATTCATCTGTGTCTCTTTTGCTGTCTCGCATACAGGGTTATCGTTACCATCTTTCTAAATTCCCTATGTTTACAGGAACTTTAAACTGTATTCCATCACTCCAACATTGGATACACAGACTAGGGCCTCTACCTCTGCCACCAACAGTCCCTAGCTTCAGTTCCGTTCAGTTCAGTTCCGTTCAGTCACTCAGTTGTGTCTGACTCTTTCTGACCCCATGAAATGCAGCACGCCAGGCCTCCCTGTCCGTCACCAACTCCCGAAGTTCACTCAGACTCACGGCCATCGAGTCAGCGATGCCATCCAGCCATCTCATCCTCTGTCGTCTCCTTCTCCGCCTGCCCCCAATCCCTCCCAGCATCAGAGTTCTTTTCCAATGAGTCAACTCTTCACATGAGGTGGCCAAACTACTGGAGTTTCCGCTTTAGCATCATTCCTTCCAAAGAAGTCCCAGGGCTGATCTCCTTCAGAATGGACTGGTTGGATCTCCTCGCAGTCCAAGGCACTCTCAAGAGTCTTCTCCAGCACCATAGTTCAAAAGCATCAATTCTTCGGCGCTCAGCTTTCTTCACAGTCCAACTCACATCCATACATGACCGCAGGAAACACCATAGCCTTGACTTGACGGACTTTAGTCGGTAAAATAATGTTTCTGCTTTTGAACGTGCTATCTAGGTTAGTCATAACTTTTCTTTCAAGGAGTAAGCATCTTTTAATTTCATGGCTGCAGTCACCATCTGCAGGGATTTTGGAGCCCAAAAAATAAAGTCTGACACTGTTTCCACTGTTTCCCCATCTATCTCCCATGAAGTGATGGGACCAGAAGCCATGATCTTCGTTTTCTGAAAGGTGAGCTTTAAGCCAACTTTTTCACTCTCTTTCACTTGCATCAAGAGGCTTTTTAGTTCCTCTTCACTTTCTGCCATAAGGGTGGTGTCATCTGCATATCGGAGGTTCTTGAAATTTCTCCCAGCAATCTTGATTCCAGCTTGTGTTTCGTCCAGTCTAGCATTTCTCATGATGTACTACGCATAGACGTTAAATAAGCAGGGTGACATTATACAGCCTGATGCACTCCTTTTCCTATTTGGAACCACTCTGTTTTTCCATGTCCAGTTCTAAATGTTGCTTCCTGACCTGCACATAGATTTCTCAAGAGGCAGGTCAGGCATGGTCACCAATAACAATGAAAACGCAAGTTGTTTCAGAGTTCTCTCATCATGCATTGAAACAGCTGAATATGTTTGTTTAATGATGAAATTTGTACCGGTATTATTTACCATATTTTTATGGATTTTTAAACATATGACAATACTCGACTAAAGTGAAAGTGGAGCCGTTCAGTCGTGTCTGACCCTTTGCGACCCAATGGACTGTAGCCTTACAGGCTCCTCCATCTATAGGATTCTCAGGCAGGAATACTGGAATGGGTTGCCATTTCCTTCTTCAGGGGATCTTCCTAACCCAGGATTAGAACCCAGGGCTCCATTTCAAGCAGACATTTTACCCTCTGAGCCACCATGGAAGCCCAATGCTCTACTGATGCTGTAATGCATTTTAAAGCACATGAGAAATATGAAATCAAAAAAGATTAGAAAAATGTTGAAACATCACTAAATGTTTTTAAAATGTTTCTGTTCCAGTTTTGCTATTATTTATCACAGGCTATAATAATATAACTACATTCTTATTTTTTGTATTTATGATGTTTTTGTCATCATCTTTTATGTATTTGGAGTTATGAATGATGTCAATGTTGAAATGAACATCTTAAAGACATCAGTTAAATCTTGGCTTAAAAACAAGCAAAAAAAAAGCACCAGTTTTATTTGGAAAAGTATCAGTTGCAAATCTGAAAGTATATAATGGTTATATACAAAGAAAGAATCTAATAATGAAATGTGTATTAAGTAGATGTCTATTTCGTGATGACTTTGTAGTTTATAGGTCGTTTGTAAAGCTGACAACATATTTTGTAGAAGTGCTGTCATCTCTCTAACGTTTTGTTTAGTTTTGCGGAAGATTCCTTGTGGCTAAATTAATACTGTGGAGATACAACTGACAGTCACTTTCTTTGGTAAGAATGTAAAATGCACCAGTTGCATAGTATGCTATTTGAGACCTGAAGGTTGTCAGCGCTGAGCTGGGGTTGAAGGCAAGGAATCTAACCAAAGGGAATACTTAAATACCAAGCCCCACAGAGGTAAGCCTGTCCTTAGAAGGAAAAGAGAATAGCTTTCTGGAGCTGTGACTAAGCACGTTTAAGGTAATTACTGATAATTATGATCCCGTTGCCATTTCCTTTATTGTTTTGGGTTTGGGGTTAAACACCCTTTTTGTGTTTCCTGTGTGCAGAATATCCCTTAGCATTTGTTGGAGAGCTGGTTTCGTGGTGCTGAGTTCTCTCAGCAAAAGCCATTCTCTCAGCAAAATGTCATTTTGATTTCTCCTTCGTATTTGAATGAGATCCTTGCTGGGTACAGTAATCTGGGCTGTAGGTTATTCTCTTTCTTCACTTTAAGTATGTCTTGCCATTCCTTCCTGGCCTGAAGTGTTTCCTTGGAAAGATCAGCTGTTACCGTTATGGAAATCCCCTCATGTGTTATTTCTTGTTTTTCCCATGCTGCTTTTAATATTTGTTCTCGTGTTTGCTCTTTGTTAATTTGATTAATATGTGTCTTGGGGTGTTTTGCCTTGGGTTTATCCTGTTTGGGACTCTCTGGTTTTCTTGGGACTGGGTGATTCTTTCCATGCCCACTGTAGGGAAGTTTTCAACTATTGTCTCCTGGAGGATTTTCTCATGGTCTTTCTTTTGGTCTTCTTCTTCTGGGACTCCTATAATTCAAATGTTGGAGCGTTTCATATTGTCCTGGAGGTCTCTGAGATTGTCCTCATTTCTTTTAATTCGTTTTTCTTGTTTCCTCTCTGATTCATTTATTTCTACCATTCTATTTCACTAATCCTATCTTCTGTCTCTGTTATTCTACTATTTGTTGCCTCCAGAGTGTTTCTGATCTCATTTATTGAGTCATTCATTATCTATTGACTCGTTTTTATTCTTCTAGGTCCTTGTTAAGCCTTTCTTGCATCTTCTCAATCCTTGTCTCCAGGCTATTTATCTGTGATTCCATTTTGATTTCAAGATTTTGGATCATTTTCAGTATCAATATCTGGAATCCTTTCTCAGGTAGATTCCCTATGTCTTCCTCTTTTGTTTGATTTGGTGGGCATTTCTCCTGTTCTTTACCTGCTGAGTATCCCTCTGTCTCTTCATCTTGGTTCTATTGCTGCGTTTGGGGTGGCCTTTCTATATTCTGGGAATTTGTGGAGTTCTCTTCATTACGGAGTTTCTCCACTGTGGGTGGGGTTGTATCAGTGGCTTGTCAAGATTTCTTGGTTCGGGAGGCTTGTGTTGGAGTTCTGGTCGGTGAGGCTAGATTTCTTCTCTCTGGAGTGCAATGGAGTGACCAGTAATGTGTTATGAGACGCCAATGGTTTTGGAGTAACTTTGAGCTGCCTGTATATTGAAGCTCAGGGCTGTGTTCGTGTGTTGCTGGAGAATTTGCATGGTGTGTCTGACTCTGGAACTTGTTGGCCCTTGGGTGGTGCTTGGTTTCAGTGTAGGTATGGAGGCATTTGATGAGCTGCTATCAATTAATGTTCCCTGGAGTCAGGACTTGTCTGATGTTCTCAGGGTTTGGACTTAAGCCTCCTGCTTCTGGTTTTCAGTTTTATTTTTACAGTAGCCTCAAGACCTCTCCACCTATACAGCACCGATGATAAGACATCTAGGTTAAAGATGAAAGGTTTACCCACAGTGAGGGGCACCCGGAGAGGTTCACTGAGTTACACGGAGGAGAGAAGAGGGAGGGGGTAGTTAGAAGTGACTGGAATGAGATGAGGTGGGGTCAAAAGAGGAGAGAGAGAGAAAAAAAAAAAAGAGGAGAGAGCAAGCTAGCCAGCAATCACATCCTTATGTGTGCTCTACCGTCTGGACCACTCAGAGGTATTCACGGAGTTATACAGGGAAGAGGAGAGGGAGGAAGTAGACAGAGGTGGCCAGGAGGATAAAAGAGGGAAATGAAAAGCGGAGAGACAGATCCAGCCAGTAACCAGTTCCTGAAGTGTTCTCCACCGTCTGGAACACAGAGATTCACAGAATTGGGTAGAGAAGAGAAGGGGGAGGGAAGAGACAGAGGCCACCTGGTGGAGAAAAAGGAGTGTCCAAAGGAGGAGAGAGTGGTCAAACCAGTAATCTCGCTCTCAGGTAAAATTGGGTAGTGAACTTTGGGTGTTTAAATGTACAAAATTGACAACAAATACCAAAAAGCAAAGATTAAAAATCCAGAATAGAGGTTGGATTTTAAAAAATGCAATATTAAGGAAAAGAAGAAGAAGAAGAAGAAGAAAAAAAAAAGCCACAAGAACTATTAAAACAACAACAACAACCACACAAAGACTATATACAGTGTTTGCTTTTAAAAATAGGTTTCTTTTTAAGTAATAGTAGGTTATAAGAATAACAATTAAAGGATAAATGGAGGACTTAAATATTTCTAAAGTTAAAAAAAGAAGAAGAAGAAAAAGAAAAGAAGAAAAAACTACCACACAACAACATCAGCAAAAAAGAAAAAAAGAAAAAGAAATGGTCATAAAAATAGTAAAGATATTTCTGGCCCTTTCTCTGGTGTTGTGGGCAGTGTGGGGTTATTTCCAAGGCGGTTCCCTCCATTTAATTTCTTCTGTTTGCTGGTATCTTCAGTGTCTGATTTCCGTCCTAATAAGGGGGGGGGGCATGGTGGACACTTTTTATTTTTATTTTTTGGCTCCCTTGTTCAGTTGCGCTGTGGGGAGGGAGGGATGCTGCAAACAAATAACACCTGCGTGTGCTTTCAGCGTCTCAGGCCCACTGGGCCTGCCCCTGCTCACGATGCACACCAGTCAGGCTCTACGTTGCTCCAGGGTCTGAGGCCGGCCCTAGGCTGCACGCACCTCCCAGGTCTAAGCCACTCAGGTTCGGTGCTCAGGAAAGCCCTCAGAGGTGCAGATTCGGTTGGGACTGCCTTTTGTGTCCTTCCGACGTCCGAGTAGCTCAGGTGTGTGGTGAGCGTGGTCACTGTGACTTATCGCCTTTCCCGTCTACGCTGCTAGTTTTCTGAATGTACCACTGGTGCCCCTTGTGAGGTGGATGGTGACTGTCCAGAACCCCCAGAAGTCTTAGCAAAGAAGCCTGCTTGCAGTTTTGTAGGTAAAGTCTCTCCGGGGCTGCGATCGCCCCCTTCCAGCGAATACAGTTCTGGCTGCCTGTCACCGGCGGGGGATGGTCTGTAACTGGCTATTTCTGTTCCATCCTTTGTTCTGTGTGCGGTCCTGGTGGTGTCTTATGTTCGGGCTTTTCACGTGGTAGCTGTCCCACAGTCTGGTTTGCTAGCGCAGGTTCGTTCGTTGAGGTTATGTGCAGGGCGTTCCTGCCTGAATCTTAAAAGCACTGCAGCCCGCACCTCCTGCGCCTCCCTGCCCTGCCCCCACTTGCTAGTGTCGGATGCAGGCGTCTGTGCTGCTTTTCTGCTGGGGGAGTTACTGTTGGGCTTGTAATCTGTTGGTTTTATTTATGTATTTATGTTTCCTTCCTTCTACGTTGCCCTCTGTGCTTCCAAAGCTCGCCACAGACTCGGCAGGGAGAATGATTCTTGGTTTTTTGAAACCTCCCTTCTTAAGATTCCCTTCCCAGAACGGGATTCCCTTCCCGGGACGGAGCTCCCTTCCTACCTCCTTTGTCTCTTTTTTCATCTTTTATATTTTTTCCTACCTGTTTTTGAAGACAATGATCTGCTTTTCCGGGTGCCTGAAGTCCTCTGCCAGCATTCAGAAGTTGTTTTTTGGAATTTGCTCATCGCTGAAATGTTCTTTTGATGAATCTGTGAGGGAGAAAGTGGTCTCCCTGTCCTATTCCTCCGCCAGCTTTACCATATTTCTTAACCAAACAGAATTTGGCAGGGGGTGCTCAGGGGGGGGCATGGCATAGCGTATGGTGAGAGTGAGGGGATACGGTCACACCAAATAGAATCTGGGGTCATAGTTCCCTAATGGGAATAGAGCTCATGCCCCTGCAGTGAAAGCACAGAGTCCTCCTCACTGAACTGCCAGGGAAGTTCCAGGAATTGATTTAATGAAAGATATCTAATTAGGATCTGGTGACATTTTACATTGTAGTGTGTTACCAGTGATTATAGTTCATATCATTTTATAGGTTTGTGATTTTACTAGCTTAAAATTTGGGGGGGTTTCTTTTTGTTTTAAAAGCTGAAAACTGTTTTTTAATTCCATGGAATTAAAAACAATCTGTAGAATATATTAAATAGTGGCGGCTTTTTTCTGCATGTGGATGTTTTGCTCCATTGAACTGAATGGTAGTAACATTTGTAGAAGAGACACAGAGTGTAAGGTATGTCTTTTTATTAAGTGACATAACAGCACCCATTGCGTGAGTTACTGGTTGGAGTTTAGAGACAGACTGTGTGGACTAACCTCCTTATTCCTGTTTTCAGCCCTTGAGTAATAATCAGAAGCTTTCTCTGAAGAAAGTGGGGCAAGCTGTCAGGCTCCTAAGTATCTACTGGCCAGCAGGGCTAGGATTAAATGCAGCAACTGGTAGATACGGGTTGGGGCAAGAGGTCACCTTGTCCCTTTTTTTTTTTTTTTTTTTTTTGCTGCCTGGAGAGATGCTTGTCCTGGTACAAGTGTGGCCAAAACTGTGTCTTTGTGGCCAGAGGATGTCTCTGAGCCTGCCTTGGGTTTTCCCAGGGTGGAGGGACAGCAAGTTCTCCCCGGTTCCTTGGCCAGAGAAGACCGTGCCCCCACTTGCTCTCTGACATCCCCCCATGACTCACTCTGTATTAGGTTCTTCAGAACGGGTGTCCAGGACCCACCCCAACTCCTGGGCCTGGCGGGCCAGAGCCTGCTGTGGAATGAGGCCTTGGCCATGGTGGCCCTGGAGGAGCTGCCCCTAGAGCTCTTCCCGCCACTGTTTATGGTGGCCTTTGCCGGGAGGCACACCCAGGCCCTGAAAGTGGTGGTGCAGTCCAGGCCCTTCCCCTGCCTCTGCTGGGGACCCTGATGAAGGAACACCAGCCTCATCTGGAGACCTTCCAGGCTCCACTCGATGACCTGGACGTCATGCTTGCTCAGAGGGTCCAACCCAGGTAAGGTCAACCTGGCAGACTGGTGGGGCCTGGGGGTGTGAGCAAGATGCAGCCAGAGCAGGAGGATGAGGGGTTCACTTGGACAGGCGTCCGGATGTACAGGACTGGTTGAGGGGCAGAAGGGACGAAAGGCATGTGCTCCCCACCAGTGTCCCTTAAGGTAGGGACCAAGGGGGTTCCTGAAGCCTGGGGAGCGGTGGTATATGGAGTGCAGAGCCCTCGCGTGGTCCTGGTGCCAGTCAGCCTCTGCACAGCTCAGCGTGTCTCCTGTGGCCCTGCAGGCAGTGGAAGCTGCAGCTGCTGAACTTGCACTGGAAAGCCCACCAGGACATCTGGACCATGTGATCTAGCCACACGGACAGTGTTTGCTCGTTGCTGGAGCCCGAGCCAGCCCAGTCCATGCAGAAGAGGTGCAGGGTGGAGGTGCAGGTGGGCTAAAGCCGGCACAGGCCCCTGTGTAGGTGCTGCTTGACCTGTGCCTCAAGGAGGACACCCTGAAACAGACCCTCAGCTACCTGCTGAAGAAGGCCAAACAGGAGGAGCCTGCTGCACCTGAGCTGCCAGAAGCTCAGCATCTCCACCATGCCCACGTGGAGCATCAGGAGGATCCTGAAGGTGTTGCAGCTGGACTGTGTCGAGGAGGTGAATTGCACCTGGAATCGGGCCACTTTGGGCAGGTTTGTGCTCCACCTGGGCCAGATGGGCAACCTGCCCCGGCTGCCGCTCTGGCGCATCCATGTGTTGCCCCCAAACAGGAGGAGCACTGCATCACCCAGCTCACGGCCCAGTTCCTGAACCTGCCCCACCTGTAGGAGCTCTACCTGAACTCCATCTCCTTCCTCGATAGCCGCCTGCACCGGGTGCTCAGGTAAGGCATGGCGCCAGCTCCGTAGACCAGAATGGGCCTCTCTCTTTCGTTACCGTCAGGACGTGTACTCTGTGCCTGCTGTGGACATTGCCAGGGTGCCCGGGTCACTCGAAAGTCCTCACGATGCTGCCGCTCTGTCCCCGGGCTTCTTGTCAGGTCACCTTCCTGACTAGGGTCAGAGGTGTGGCCTAGGTTAGATGCTGTCAAAGCGGACTTCTTTCTGGGAGTCCGCACAGTGGCGGTCAGGTGTGATGCCCTTGGGAATTCTTTCCGAGAGAATGATGTCTTAGCTGAGGCGATCACAAATAATTAAGCAAGGAGGACATTGGTCCATCAGGCGTGAGGTTTGAAGTCCGAAGCTCTGTTTCTCCCTCCCACCTGCCACATTTGTCCTGAGCTGTTTTAGGCTCCAGGTGAGCTGCGGAAGTAGGTGATTCTCGAGATGACAAGGAGGGACCGTGAGGGGAAATTGCAGCTCCTAAGCAGTCCAGAGAAGATAAAAAGTTACATAAGCATCATTGCTGAAGTGGCTCCAATCTAAGTCCAAATTACAATTCTTGTTTTCCTCTAAGACTTCTGACTACAAGGAAATTCTCAATAGCAGGTTGTCGCTCTGCCTTGAACACAGTGATAAAAGCTGAGAGGATGCGGCCTAGTCTGTCTGTCTGAATGTGTTGCATTGATTCCCTCTTTGGTAGCTGAACTAAGTGTCCAGGAGTGAGCATCACTAGAGGAACCTTCTTCCAAGGGACCCTCACCCAGGCCCTGGACTGGAGCATTTTCCCCAGTGGATTCAGCAGATGCAAATCCTCTATCTCATACCCTGGCGGTGCCAAAATGGGTTCACTGTGCAAAATCAGCCCCAGAGTCCTGGGTGATATTCACCCGCAGTCCACCTGGAGCCTCTGGGACCCACCAGCCCATGCCCGTTTTCCCACTGCTCAGCCGTGTCTGACTCTTTGGGACTCCATGGATTGTAAGCTGCCAGGCTTCTCTGCCTATGGAATTCTTCAGCTGAGAATACTACAGTGGGTAACAGATCTCTTTTCCGGGAGACCTTCTCAACCCAGGGATTGAACTTGGGTCTCCTGCATTGCATGCACGACTGAGCAGCCAGGCAAGCCTTCAGTTGCTAAGAGACAACCCAACATCCCCGAATCCATTGTCCAAATGTGCGTTTATGTCGCTCATATCCCCACACGTTTTATTCTGTTTTTACATGAATAAACACTTTCACACACAAATATTTACTCAAAGGCTGCTGGAAATCTATTCCCGATCGTCCAAAAATGTCACTGATGAGTTCAGTATTTCAGTGTTGAGTGTAACTTGGCATTTTTCTCCTTGGTGTCATTCATCTGTAACTTTTTTTTTTTTAATAAAACCTTATTCCTGAGGTATTTAGCTTAAGCCAAATGGTAAAGATAAAATTTCCTCCAAATCCTAGTTCTCTGCCAACCTGGCCGTACTAAGGCTTTAAACTAATTCTCTTTTCCCACCAGAGCTCTTTACTGAGACCAAGTCCTCTAAGAGTCAGAGGAGATTTAGCAGCTAAACCAAACAACAGCACCCCTTCAGAGTGGTGGGCTCCAACTATACCACTTTTTGTGACCGAGAAGCTGCGACCGGCATGGACCACCAAAATTTTGCTATAGTAATGTCCTGGAAATTAGCACTGCCTTGCTTTGAGATTTCCTGGTGACTCAGGTGGTAAAGAGTCCACCTGCAATGCAGGAGGCTCAGAATTCAGTCCCTGAGTCAGGAAGATCCCCTGGGAGAAGGGAGTGGCAATCCACTCCAGTATCCTTTCCTGGAAAGTTCCATAGAGGAGCCTGCTGGGTTACAGTACATGAAGTCATAAAGCATCAGATAGGACTGACTAACACGTTCACGTCACCTTTAGTCCTGTAGGTAAGCAGGTGGTGCAAGTCGTCATTGGTTGAGTTTCTCAATGTGTCATGATCCCATGTTTTGGGCCCTCTCTGTCCCACCCTTGCATTGAAGCTACAAAACCATCCCTTTATGATTTCTTACTCAGGGAATTCGAACTGAGGGAAGAAGCAGCAAGAAGCCAGACGCTCTGCACTGATTAGGTGAGGATGAAGGAGGAGGGTGAAAGAGCCAGCTTAAACCTACATACTCAAAACACTAAGATCATGGCATCTAGCCCCATTACTCCATGGTAAATAGAAGCAAAAAGGTGGAAGTACTGACAGATTTCCTCTTCTTGGGCTGTACAATCACTGCAATGGTGATTGCAACCATGAGATCAAAAGACGGTTGCTTCTTGGCAGGAAAGCTATGACAAACCTAGACAGTGTGTTGAAACGCAGAGACGTTACTCTGCCATCAAAGGTCTGTAGAGTCAAGGCTATGGTCTTCCAAGTGGTCATGTACGGTTGTGAGAGCTGGACCACAAAGAAGGCAGAGCGCCAAAGAATTGTTGCCTTCGAGTTGCGGTGCTGCTGAACACTCCTGGAAGTCCTTTGGACAGCAAGGAGTTCAAACCAGTCAATCTTAAGGGAGATCAACCCTGAGTACTTGTTAGAAGGGTTGATGCTGAAGCTGAAGGTCCACTATATTGGTCATGCGGTATAAGCCGCTGATTCACTGGGAAAGTCCCTGATGCTGGACAAGATTGAGGGCAGAAGAAGAGGGCAACAGAGAATAAGATGGCTGGATGGCATCACCAATGCACTAGACATGAAGTGGAGCAAACTTCAGGAAACGGTGAGGGACAGGGAGGTCTGGTGAGCTAAAGTCCCTGGGGTTGCAGATATAACCGAGCAAAGGAACAACAACAATTTCTTGAGATAAAGCTGTTCCAGGGAGAGTAGAAGAGGAAAAGATTTGTGAGAACAATGGAAGGGCCAAGCTCTCCCCTAGAGATGGAGGAAGTGGATAGAGGCTAGCCACCTGGATTAGTGCTGTCTTGAAAGCTGTGCCTTTTGGACACCTTGTAGAGCCCACTTCTCACACGGCCCTGTCCCAGGGGCCTGATCTCCTCCTGGGTACCAGCTTCTCAGTTGGTGTGAGATGATCAGCCTTGTTGGTGGACACTCAGGCTGACCACATATCACTCCACGGCCACAAGCCCCAGGGAGCTTCCTCCTTGACCACAGCAATGGACCTGGACCGGAGTTGGCCTTGGGGTTGTCCGCGGAACGAAAGGCGGGAATAGGTCATGTCTGTCTTTCTTTTTTGGTTTCTTTTGTTGGCCAGCCAAAACAGCTTGCAGGATCTTAGTTCCCCAACTAAGGATAGAATCCATGCCCTCAGCAGTGAAAGTGCAGAGTCCTAACCACCCCAGGACTACCAGAGTGTTCCCAGTAGGTCATTTCCTGAGCCTGGTGGATGCCCTGGAAGCCTGATGTTGGCTGCGGAGAGCCAGGCTTCTATGGGCCAGGCTTTGATGAGGTCACCAAATGTTCCTTTCTCCCTGACCTCTGGGAGACCTGTGACCGTGGCCCGTATCATAGAAACTTCTGGAACTTGACAGAATGGATGACATACCCCTCTCCACTCATATTCCTTTCCTGGCTACCCAATGCCTTCCAATAAATTCATCTGCCCTCAATCCATCTACAGAAAGCATGCTATCCTCCTTCCCGGAAACCTTCCCTGAAGAAGAGGTTGAAATCATGTCCTCTGCTTCTTCCTAACCTATCATGTGAAGGTTTTTCTGTACACTTGGTGACAAGCTTCTGCTTGACAGCTTTGGGTTTTCTTCCTTTTGTTGTTGTTGTTGTTTTTTTTTTTTTGGGGGGGGGTGGGTTAAAACACATACTCTCCTTCACATCCAGGATGGTGTGAGCACAGGCCTCACTCTGTTCTCAAGGTTCTGTCCCTCAGAGTCTAGGAGAGAAGTCAAACAAACAAAGAAACAAACAAAGGGGGCGGGGCAGAAAGAGATTGGTGTGGGGACGTTTAGCAGTAGTGGTCTGCAAGATGGGGTCCACAGGAGCAGGCTGCATCCTGGAAGATCTGGGTGGGCGGCATTTGTTGATGTTTGGGAGTCAGCTGGAAGCCGAGTCATCACCTGCATACCCCCTACTGTCCTTGAGGTGAACCCTCTCTAGGGACTCCTGATTAAAGAACACGTTGATGTTCTCAGGTGGCCACCAGAAATACACGAGACTTAAAGAACAGGAAATTGTTTTCTCCCAGTTCTGGAGGCTAGAAATCCAGGATTAAGGTGTTGACAGTGTGGTGTCTCTGGAGGTCTCTTTCCTTGATGAGCAGGCACCCGCATTCTCGTGTCCTCCTGTCCCTTTATGTCCATGCATCCTTGATGTCTTGTGTGTCCTAATTTCCTCTTTATTTTCCAGCCATGCTGCTTTTCTTCTGGGTCTTAGTTTCCAGACCAGGGATTGAACTTGGGCCCTTGGCAGTGAAAGATCTGAGCCCTAACCACTGGCCTTCCAGGGAATTTCCCTCTTTCTTTTTATATAGAGAACCATCAGCTTGGACTAGGGCTCACACTAGTGACCTTGTTTTAACTTAATCACCTCATTAAAGGCAGAATCTACAAAGAGGATTACATTCCAAAGTGTTGGGGCTTAGATATTATACAGATTTTTTTTAATGAATTAGTTTATTTGACGGCACCAGGTGTTAGTTGTGGTACGTGGGGTCTTCGGTCTTCCTGGCAGCACGTGGGATCTAGTTCCCTGACCACGGACAGAAGCCCAGCCCCCTGCACTGGGAGTGGAGAGTTGTAGCCACTGGACCTTTGGGAAAGTCCCTGCAACATATGGATTTTGCAGGACACAATGAAGCCCAAAACAGGGTTGATGGTAGGGTGATTTGCCTGGCTACACATTTGCACCCCATCTGCTCCTTAGAAATACCTGAGACCTTTAATAACGTTGACTCCCTGGTCCCATTCCTGGAGACACTGAGTCTGTGGGCAGGGAGTAAGCTTGACAGAATCAATCAGAACATCCGTACTTTTCAAAAGCTCTCTAGTACTCACTGTTTAATATGGACACCTTAGCAGCCTGGGCAACACCTGGAGCTTGGGAGAAACTCAGACTCTCAGGCCCCACCCACAACTGTTGGATGAGAATGTGTTTTTGCACAAGACACATAGGCAATTCCTTAGATTCACTGACGGTGAAGAAGCACAGCCCAGGAGATTTGAAAGTGTGGCCCAAACGGAGATGTTTGCATCCAGATCTCTCAGCTTTGATTATATCCTAACTTCCTTCAATACGAAGGACCTCCAGAAGCCCCCAAAGAGGGTGTGGAGCTCCTAGAATCTCTGAAGGGTGGTGGGGAGGATGAAGCTCCCAGCTCAAGCTACATCTCTTTAGTTTATTGAATTGCCAATAACCTGCTCCTCCCAAGGCAGGTGCTCAGTGTGTCACATGAAGGAAAAAATGCATTCCTGACCCTCAACCCTTAGGGTCTCCTGAAGGCGTATATTCTTGGGCATTTTAAGCTTGTTCTTATTGTTGCTTGGGCTCCCATTGCGCCCCATCTGGTAAAGAATCTGCCTGCAATGCGGGAGACCTGGGTTTGATCCCTGGGTTGGGAAGATCCCCTGGAGACAGGAAAGGCTACCCACACCAGTATTCTAGCCTGCAAGATTCCATGGACTGCATATGGTCCACGCGGTCACAAAGGGTTGGACACAACTGAGCACCTCTCACTTTCACTGTTGCGGCAGAGTTGCTAAGTTGTGTGTCTGAGTCTTTTGGGACCCCATAGACTGTAGCCTGCCAGGCTCCTCTGTCCATGGGATTTCTCAGGCAAGAATCCTGGCGTGGTTGCCATTTCTTCCTCCAGGAGAGCTTTCTGACCCAGAGACTGTACCCAGGTCTCCTGCATTAAGAGGTGGATTCTTTACTGCTGAGCCACCGGAGATCAATCTTTCCCAAAGTGTTGGATGACTTTACACCGTGGGATTCACTTCAGTTCAGAATCAAGTGAGGTGAGCTTTGAATTTTCAGGTTTGCAGGCCCTCTCCTAGGGCAATTTGAATTTCTTAGGTGTGATATGCAGCCCTGGAATCTCTGTGTTTATTAATGTGCCAGGTGATTCTGAGATTTGAGCAATCTTCAGAAGCATATGAAAGTGAAAGTGTTAGTTATCCAGTTGTGTCTGACACTTTGCCAAACCATGGATAGTAGCTCACCAGGCTCCTCTGTCCATGGAATTCCCCAGGCAAGCATACTTGAGTGGAGAGCCATTTCCTTCTCTGGGAGATCTTCCTGACACAGGGATTAAACCCTGGTCTCCTGTACTGCAGGCAGATGTTTTACTCTCTGAGCCATCAGGGATGCCTAGAAGCATAAATCGGTAGTCAAAATGTTTCTTCCTCTCTCCTAAGTTTTTGCAAACATTTTAAAACTGACACCCAAAATGTTTCTGTTGTAAGTGTAAACACTGCAAAGGATGTACCTTTTGGCAGACAATCAAAATAAACCCTTTTAAGTAAATCAAACAAGGAATTGCCTGGCAAGCCAGCACTTCGTGTTCAATGCTTTCAGTCTGGTGACCGGGGTTCAGCCCCTGGTCAGGAAACTAAGCTCCTGCAGGAAGTCTCATGGTGTGTCCATAAATAAATAAAATTCTTAATATCATGCTTTCAAACATATCCAGAAGAATGTAAAGAGCATAGAGTTTTAAAAATATTCAGTTTTATTCACTTATTTGGCTTCTTCGGGGCTTAGCCGTGTCATGCAGGATCCTTTGTCCGTTCTACGGCCCTCTGGCATGTGGGATCTTACCCACCACGTATTAAACTCACATTCCCAGCATTGGAAGGCAGATCCTCAACCACTGGACCGCCAGGAAATCCCTAGCCCTGGGTTCTGATACTCACCGACATTGGAGGACATGGCAACCCACTCCAGCATTTTTCCCTGGTGCACTCACGGGTAGAGGAGGCTTGCTGGCTGCAGTCCATGGGGTCGCAAAAAGTCAGACACAGCTGAGCTCCTAGGCACAGCACCGGCCATCATGCTTCTTAAAAGAGTCTAAAACGAGCTCTTTCTAATGGTGAGTTTTTCTTCTTTTTTCCCTGGTTCATTGAGATGTAATGGACATACCTTCTGTAAGTTTAAGGGGAGAACATGTTGATTTGATGATAATGGTGTCTTTGATGTTGTATCTGATCACAGCACTTGAGATCACGTTCATGAGTGGACATCATTTTTGTTCTAATTCAGTGACTCTATTACCTTATAATGAATGGAAATACACGTATTTCTTCTCTGAAACCCTCTCTGAAACCCACGAATCTGTGTGCACAGGGCTGTAAAGGCAGTGGGAGGGAAAGCTTGAGATATAATCTAGGTGCTGCAAAGGAGGACAGAGAAGAGGGCGAGTCAGGGGGGAAGGGTGCAGGAGGGCGGTGAGGGTGTGACCTGACACCCCTGACGTGGTTTAAGAACGCATGAGCCCCCGCCTAGAAAAAGCTCCTGGGGTTCAGCATGTAGATTCACAGTGAGGACCCTGGGAATCCAGCGGGTGCTGAGCCTTCAAGTGCAGATCACTTGGGAGTAAGCTTGCTTCCTGCCCTCCTCACCCTGCCTCCTCCCCAACCCACCCCCTTGCCCTCGGAAGAGGACAGGGGTTCGCTGTTTGCAGCTGGAGAATTTTTTGCCATTGGAAGAGAACTCCTGACTTTTTAGGTTCCTGACATCAGCCCATGCCCTGTTGGAATAGCTGTGTGGACCACCTTCCCTTGCCCTTGAGCTATTGAACCCCAAATATCTAAAGACTCAGATAAACTGGAGATAAGGTGGTGGGCCTCTGGATGCCGGAGATGCAAGTGGGGACTCACCACACTGAGACCTGGAAAATAGCCCCTGGGAGGGGCCCTGAAGCCCCACTCAGATTCTTTCCCCTCTCCAACATTTTGCTAGAAAGGTTTCTAGTTGAAAGATCCTATGGGGAAAAACTGGTTCAGAAACCTGATTGGAGCCTGGTTTGGGTACTATGGATTGGACTAGAATGGGCTTTAAAAGGCGTGGAATCTCCTGATGCCGCCTCACTGGGAAAAGGCTTTTGGAGAGCCAGGTAGGAGTTTCACGGACACTGGACACAGGAAGCGGTGCTGCTATTCCCAGAGAAATCTTTCTGGGACGTGGAGACAAAGACACTCCAGCTTCACCCTCCACTTGGTCTCAGAGTAGGAAGTGTTTAGCTGCACTGAGTCAACTGGACTTCAGGAGCTGGTGAGCCATGGGGTTTGGAATGCTTCCTTTTGTTCTCTGCAGCCATGAGTCTGCAAAATTTCTCTGCTAAGGGCTAGAGAGTAACCAGGCATTAAGGGCCATGAGGTCTCTCCCATTAGCAGGGTGAAATAGCCTCAGGCAGAGGCAAATGATCACATCTGTGTTCCAATAAAACTTTCTTTGTGACACTGAAATTTAGATATCATATAATGTTCACATGTCACAAACCTTTCCTTTGTTTTTCCCGAAATTAAACCTCAATGTAAAAAATATTAAACGTTTTTAAAAATTAAAAGAAAAAAAAAAAAAAACAATCGGGAAGCAAGCCGATTTGTCAATCCCTGTCTAAACCACTTGCCTATATAATGCAGCTAGCATGCCATTAGTGACTTGTGACATGAATTTAGTAGGCTGGATTCTGCTTATGAAAAATAGAAATCTTCAATAAATCTAAGATGACATCAGCTGTAAGATACATTATTCCATTTACCTTGGCCACACCCAGTGGCATGTGGGATCACAGGTCCCTGACCAGGGATTGAAGCTGTGTCCCTGGCCTGGAAGTGAGAAGTCTTAAATACTGGAATACCAGGGAGGTCCCACAGCACTATTTTTCATACCACTATAAAATATATATTTATATACATATGTCTGCGTGTGTGTTCAGTTGCTTCAGTGATGCTTGACTTTCTGCAACCCTATGGACTGTCGCCCACGATTCTTCTCTGTCCATACGATTCTTCAGGCAGGAATACTGCAGTGGGTGGCCATGCCCTCCTCCAGGGGGTCTTCCTGACCCAGAGATGGAACCTGCATCTCTTAGGTCTTCTGCATTGGCAGGAGGGACCTTTACCGCTAGGGACATCATTTACACACAAGCAAACAAACTATGATATGCTACTGATGAAATGTGATCTGGTATCACAAATGGCCAAATGTAAACTTTAGAATGTCCTTTAATGTCTATGAAACGTGTTAATGGCATGGAAGCTATCAACAAATGTATTATATGGAGAGAAACTGTGTTACAAACCTTTAATTTCAAGGAGCACCACTGCCCCTGTCAGCATCCAGCTACATACTGGCTGACTTTCTCTCTTGCCTGATAGTTTTAATCCATTCAGATTTGGAAGTCATCAAATGCTTGGAAAAACTGCTTCTCAGCCTTTTGGCTAAGATCAAGTGTAAGTACCTGGGGAGCCAGGAATGAGTGGGCCGAGCTTGAGGTACAGGTAAATGATTGTTTAATAACAGTTACTGTTTATTTCTGCAGCAGACATGTAGCACTGACAGACACTCCATGTTGTTCTAGAAACCAAAATACAGCAGCCCAATAGCTCTGGAGGGGAAAATGGCATGTGAGTTGGGGGAGGCTGTGATTTCTGACATCATGGTCAGGAAAGCCTGGCAGAGAAACTGTGGACCGAGGCAGCTCAGGAGTTGAGTGCTGGTAATTGAGACAGCATCCAAGGCAGGGGGAGCAGTAGAAGTCTTGAGAAGTCCCGTCCCTCCCTCCTCGGTACCCTTGGGAGATTGGGTCTGGGAACCCTGCACCTGGAGACACCAAAATTAATGGGTGATCAAGTCCGTTACATAAAATGGTGCAGTCTTTGCATGTAACGTAAGGGGATACTCCCACATGTTTTAAATCATCTCCACATTCCGTATAATACCTAATAAAATGTTGATGCTGTGGAAGTAGTTTCAAGTACAGTGTAAATGCTCTCCCTCTCTGAGAGAGAGAGAGAGAGAGAGAGAGAAAGAGAGAGAGAGGGGGGGGGGAGGGAGAGAGAGAGAATTGCCAGCATGAGGCAGGTTCAAGTCCTGCTATTAGAAATGGCTGGGATTAAAAAAAAAAAAATTTTGGATCCATGTATAGACTATGGTGCCTTCTGGACTCGGAGAGTGGAGGGAGTGAGAGGCACCCCCAAGGGACAGCTAGGGGCTCTTTTGGACATTTTCTGTCGGTCAGCATTTCTGAGTGACATTGTAGATCTGTAAGCAAAATGGTGCCTACCAGCTCTCCTGCAGAGTTTAACAGGAGCACAGGGGCCACCATGGGGAGTCAAGGCAAAAGTGGTGGCTGGAGAAGGAAGTTTAAAAGGGTCATGTCATTTCACTGAGTTTGAGATGTTTCCTTATGTCTAAGGGTGCTAATAGTTATCTCAATGTTTCAGCCAGTGATTAAACCAGGTACTAATTTTGTCTTTTGAAAGAAATATAATCATCACCACTTATCGGCAGAGAGTAAGTTTCAAGACCCCCAGGGGACATCGGTAACCTCACACAGTATCAAACTCTATATACACAATGGTTCTTCTATACAAACACACCTGTGATGCAGTCTACTGTATAGAGGCACAGTAAGAGATAGCTACTGCCTAAAAATAACAGGAAAGTGAAAGTGAACTCAGTCACTGAGCGACTGAACTCGCTCAGTCGTGTGCAACTCTTTGCGACCCCATGGACTGCCGCTTATTACGCTCTTCTGTCCATGGGATTTCCCAGGCAAGAATTCTGGGCTGGATTGCCATTTCCTTCTTCACAGGATCTTCCTGACCCAGGCATTGAACCTGGCTCTCCCGAATTGTAGGCAGACACTTTACCATCTGAGCCACCAGGGAAGGTGTAATAATAACATAGAACAATTATAACAATATACTTTTATAAAAGTGTTGTGAGTCTAGTCGCTATGTAAAATATACTACTGTACTAATTGAGCGATTTTTTTTCACCCTAACTAAGCACTTACTACGCTCTGTGTCCATACCTTTTGCAGTTGGAGGTTTGACAGCAAAACTAACCCAGATTTATTTTCTCTTCTTCACATTCACCACAGATATTAGCAACCTCCGCATACATTGTTTCTTTCTCTTTTATATCAAATTGAGAACTTCGATCTTTTCACTGAAAGGTAGCACTTAATGGATTTTTCTCTGGCATATATCAATGGACAGCATCCCTCCACTTACGGTTTGGGGCCATTATTGAGTAAAGTAAGGATAACTTGGTCACAAGCCCTGTGGCATCTCAACAGTCATTGTGGTAACCGAGTGACAGACGCGTGGGATGTTCGGGACTAAGGAACGATTCACATTCTGGGCAGGCGGAAGCAGGATGGTGTGAGATTCCAATCACTCTCCTCAGAATTACCTGCAGATTAAAATGCATAGGTTGTATACTTCTGGAGTTTTCCATTTAATATTCTCGGTGACCAACTGAGGGTGACCTGAAACCACAGAGACTGACACCTGAGATCAGAGGGGATGACCTTGCCTGGTGACTGCTTTTAGGGGGAGAAAAACACTAGAAGGGGCCACTTGAAGCCACAAGTGGTTGCAAAATGGCCCATCTCTTCCCGTGTGAGGAAGCACAAGCACCACCACAACCCGAGAAAAAGACCGCCGTGTCCAAATCCAGAGGTGAGGACAATGACGATGCTGAGGTCATCTTTGTTGGAGTGGAGCACGTCAAGGAGGATGCTGAAACCTTCTTTGTCAGAGTGATTTCAACTTCAAAGCCAGTCATTTCTAATGTTTTGAACAGAGTGACCAGGGACTCATCTTCAAGAAGAATGAAGGACCACGTGAATCCGGATCCCTCCTGCAGGTGGCAACCTGCAAATCTGAGGACCCCAGCATCAGAGCCAGCTGCCGTATCACCAGTTTCTCAGTGTGTATGGGGAGGAAGAGGCAGTTCTATTATTTCGGAGCCTTCATCTAAACCTGATTGGAAAACGAGCTCGCCGGAAACTGTCCTTCACAATTCAGAATTGTTCTCTCTGCGGCCTCCCTGTCTCTCTGGAGCCGTTCTCTCATTAGGAGGCAAGGATGAAAGCCCTCTTAATTCAAAGCGGTGTCCCACTTCAGATGTGAATTTTAACAGTGGGAATCCCAAAAGACCCAAACTCAGCGATGGAATCCCAGGGGGACCTGCCTCCACCATGGCCCCTCCAGGTATCTCTCCTGGAAAAACACGGTTATGACCTTGGAAGATTCCCCGACCTCACCGAGCCGTGTGCATGGTGGGGCATCATTTTCACGGACTCGCACCAATGGCCAGGCATGCTTCCGTCTTATGGATCCAGAAGGAACATGTAGTTTGTCAGGCCTGGAGAAAATGGACTTTCTGACTCTTGCACGTCAGAGCAAGACTGTTGATCCCATGAAAGTAAATCTGGGATCAAATTCACTGATGAGAGTAAATGTTATTTGATGGCTTTTACTTTGGAGCATACAAGAGACGGCACCAGAACAGAAGAGTCACACAGCCTTCAAATGCCTCAGCTGCTTGAGTCTTCTAAAATATGTCAAGTTTATGACCCACCTGAGGAACCATCTGGAGCTTGAGAGGCAGAAGGGTGACAGCTGGGAAACCCACACTACCTGCCAGCACTGCCACCGCCAGTTTCCCACCTCGTTCCAGCTGCAGTGTCGCATGGAAAGTGTCCCTGCTTCCTGGGAGCCCTCCACGGTCTGTAATATCTGTGAATTGTCCTTCAAAACAGATCAGGTTCTCTTACAGTACCTGAAGGACAGTCACAAACCTGGCAAAATGCCCTATGTCTGCCGTGTTTGCAGTTACAGATTGTCAGCCTTTGCCAATGTAGAGGCGTATTTTAGAACATGGCATGGAAACATGAACAATTTGTTTGTCTGGTTTGCCTCAAAATGTTCAAATAGGTGACATCCTTTGTAAATCACGCTCAGAGGAACTGCAACAGGAGGGTCTTTCCATGTTGCAAGTGCTGGCTACAAAGTTTGAACGTGAAGGAAAAGACCGAGCACCAAACCAAGAATCATCAGTCATTCAAACAGCCAGAGAACTTGCCAGGGTTGCCTCCTGAAACAGAGGTCATGATCCAAAGTTCAGTTCAGCTGGGACTGAGAGAGACAGCATCCATCATTGTGAGGAACACTGACTCCCAGGTGCCACCCAGAAAACACACAAAAAAGATTGACTACGAGCACAAAATATTCCAGACACGCTGCAGCATGGGATCTGGCTAAAAAATTATGTTCTACCCACCTCCAGAAATTCAGAAAAGCCCCATTGAGGTTCAGCCAGCTGTACATAAAGACCCTGCCTGGCTTTTGTTGTTCAGTTGCTCAGTCGTGTCTGACTCCCTGTGACCCCATGAACTTCTGTATGCCACGCTTCCATGTCCATCATCATCCCCTGAAGCTTGCTCAAACTCATTCCGTTGGGTTGCTGATGCCACCCAATCATCTCATCCTCTGTCATGCCTTCTGCTGCTGCCTTCAATAGTTCCCAGGATCAAGGGTTTTGTTTTGTTTTGTTTTGTTTTCCCAATGAGTTGACTCTTCCCTTCAGGAGGCCAAAGTATTTGAGCTTTAGCATCAGTTTTTCCACTGAAGATTCAGGGTTGATTTCCCTTCGGATTGACTGGTTGGATCTCCTTGCAGTCCAAGGGACTCTCAAGAGTCTTCTCCATTCTCCAGCACCACAGTTTGAAAGGATCCATTCTTCAGCACTCAACCTTCTTTATGGTGCAGCTCCTCCATCTGCACTTGACTCCTGGAAAAACCATAGCTTTGACTTTATGGACGTTTGTTGGGAAAGTAATGTCTCTTTCTTTTAAAACACTGCCTAGCTTTGTCACAACTTTTCTTCCAAGCAGTGAGCATCTTTTAATTTCGTGGCTGCAGTCACCATCTGCAGTGATTTTGGAGCTCAAGAAAATAAATTCTGTCACTGTTTCCATTGTTTCTTCATCTATTTTCCATGAAGTGATGAGGCCTTTGCCTGTGTGAACCACAACAAACTCTGGAAAATTCTTAAAGAGATGGGAATACCAGACCATCTGACCTGCCTCCTGAGAAATCTGTATGCAGGGCAAGAAGCAACACTTAGAACTGGACATGGAACAAGCGACTGGTTCCAAATAGGGAAAGGAGTACGTCAGGATTATATACTGTTGCCCTGCTTATTTAACTTAAACGCAGAGTACATCATGAAAAACACTGGGCCGGATGAAGCACAATCTGGAATCAAGATTGCTGGAGAAACAGTGACAACCTCAGATATGCAGATGATGTCACCCTAAGGGCAGAAAGTGAAGAGCCTCTTGATGGTGGCAAAAGAGGAGAGTGAAAGACTGGCTTAAAACTCAAATTTCAAAAAACGAAGATCACAACGTCTGGTCCCATCACTTTATGGCAAAGAAATGGTGAACAATTGAAAATAACAGCACGTTTGATTTTCTTGGACTCCAAAATCACTGTGGATGGTGAATGTAGCCACAAAATTAAAGGAAGCTAGCTCCTTGGAAGAAAGCTATGGCAAACATAGACAGCATTAAAAAAGAAAAAAAAAAAAAGCTAAGGCATCACTCTGCTGACCAAAATTCTTATAGTCAAAGCTATGGTGGTTCAGACAGTAAGGAATTCACTTGCAATGTGGGAGACCTGGGTTCATTCATGGGAAGGACATCCCTGTAGTCCGGTGGAAATACTCGGTGCTCCCAGATTAGGGCGTCCAAGTTCATTCCTTGGTCAGGGCATTAGATCCCACATACTGCAACTAAAAATACCACATGTGACAATTAAAATCCCTGCTCCCTCCCACATGCTACAATGAAGATTGAAGGGTCCTTGTGCTGGAACTAAAAACAAGCACAGCCAAGTAAATGAACAAATCTTTGAAAGAAAGAAAGAAAGAGGTATGAGAATTCCCTGTTGCTTCAGTGGTTTGGACTTGATGCTTTCACTGTCAATGGCCAGGGTTCAACACCTGGTTGTGGAACTAAGATCCCACAGCTTCTGTGGCATGACCAAACAAAAACCCAGAAAGATAACTGAGGAGTACAGAACTCCCAAAGTTTGAAAATGAAGCAATGGCACTGCACACAGGCTGAGGATAGAGTAAGGATTGCCAGGAACCCAAAGTGCAAAAGCGGCACCTCTGTAATTCACAAGCCTCTTTAATGTTGTGGTTTAGGCTTCTCCTTCTCCTGCTTCTGAACCTAAATAACTTATTGCTCCTAAGAGAAATTGTTACGGGAAAAACATTATTTGAACTGAATGATAGTGAAAATAGCAAATTTTTGAGACAGAGCTAAAGCAGTTTCATGTGTTAATATGCATCACATTTGAAAAGAAGAAAGGTTGGAAAAACAATGACCTAAGTCAGTGCTATTCACAGACCTTTCTGCAGCAGTAGAAAACATTTTCATAATTGTTACATGTATTCCCTCATAAGGGCGATATGCTTTTCACATATATAAATGCTTATGTTTCTTTTCTTTTCTGTGAGGTGTTCTGTTTATATCCTTTATCTGTATATTCAATGGAGTGTTCATCAGGCAGGGTTTGTTTTCTTTCTTTCTTTTTTTTTTTTTTTTTGCCTTGCGGTGAGGATTAAGGGATCTTAGATCTTCAACCAGGGATTGACTCTCTGCCCCCTGCAGTGGAAGCACAAATCTCTAACAACCCGATCATTAAGGAATTCTCAGTAAAAGATATTTTCTATGTCCGTGTCTAATATGCCACTTTGCAAATGTTAAAATGTAGCCAGTGTGACTGCGGTATTAAATCTTTGTGTGTGTTCAGCGGCTTCAGTCTCTCCAACTCTTTGTGACCCCATCAGTGTAGCGCACCAGACTCCTCTGAACCCACATCTTTTACATCTCCTGTATTGGCAGGCAGGTACATTACCACTAGCACCAACTGGAAACCTATTAAATCTTTACTTTAATTAATTTAACATTAAAAGATATGGCTAGAAGGACCAGATCTTCCTTACAAAGGAGTTTCAATTAACTTGTATACTCAGTAATTTGTGTATCTCTTCGATATTTTCCTCAAGATGAGATTCCATGCCCCTCCCTAAATGTAGGCTGTGTGTAGCGGCTTGTTTCCAAGAACAGAATATGTCAGCAGGAAGGAGACAACTTTATAGCAGACAAACTAGTGGTAGGTCATATTGATAGTATGAATCCTTGATGGGAGATGATGAGAAAGATATTTTGCCTTGGAGGTATAGTTCTAAAATTATATAAACCCCAGGGCAATCAGGAGAAACATCCCAAACCCATATAGAGAGTCATTCTGCAAAATACCTGTCCCTGAAGGACTCCTGAAAACTGTCAAAAGTCTTGAAAAACAAGGAAAGTTTAAGAAACTGCTATAGACCAGAGTAAGCTAAGGGAGGTATCTGTAGCTTTTTGCTCTATATTCTCATGCAGTTCAGTATCCTATATGGGACTATGAAACTAGGAAAGAACATTTGTGGAAAAACTGGTAAAATTTGAGAAAACCCTGGAACTTAGTTAAAGGTACCCTACTGAAAGATACTGGAATAATTGTGAAGCATAAAGGAAGTCATTTCACATACATACATTTCAGACATTGCAAGTGTTTTCTCTACACAACACCCACTTCATTTTGACTTCACGGAGATGGAAATCTGAAGTACGGCATACTTAACGGAAATCTTCGAATACAAAGGATCAATAATATTTAGACTGCGTCATCTGACTATAATGCAATAATGAGAAATTGACCAAGAAACATCTTTGAAAATGCCATTCACTTGGAAAATAGAAATAACTATCTTAACACATATCTCTATGGAATTTTCATGCAAGAATCCTGGAGCAGATTGCCATTATTTTCTCCAGGGGATCCTACTGACCCGGGATGGAACCCAGGCCTTTTGTGTCTCCTGCATTGGCTGGAAAGCGATTTACCAGTTGAGTGACCAGGGAAGCCCATGCAATATTTAGGCTTGTCTTCAGAAGAGAATATTAGGATATACTCGGACGTGAATGATAATGAACAGTCTATTCGCAAAAATTGCGGGACACAGTTAAAGTTGTACGGAGAAACAATGGAAAGAGTAACAGACTTTATTTTCTTGGGGTCCAAAATGATTGTGGATGGTGAATGCAGCCATGAGCTTAAAAGATATGTGGCCCTTGGAAGAAAAGCTATGACAAGCCTAGACAGCCTATTAAAAAGCAGAGACATTTCTTTGCTGACAAAGTCCATCTAGTCACAGCTATGGTTTTCCCCACAGTCATGTATGGATGTGACAGCTGGACCGTAAAGAAGGTGGAGTGCCGAAGAACTGATGCTTTTGAACTGTGGTGTTGAAGACTCTCGAGAGTCCCTTGGACAGCAAGATTCAACCAGTCAATCCTAAGGGAAATCAACTCTGAATATTCACTGGAAGGACTGATGCTGAATCTGACGATCCAATAGTTTGGCCACCCGATGGGAAAAGCCAACTCATTGGAAACCACCTTGATGCTGGGAACGACTGAGGGCAGGAGAAGAAGTGGGCGGCGATGGATGAGATGTTCGGATGGTATCACCAACTCAATGGACATGAGTTTGAGCAAACTCCAGGAGACAGTGAAGGACAGGAAAGCCTGGTGTGCTGCATGCAGTCCATGGCGTTGCAAAGAGTCCAACATGACTGAGGGACTGAACAACAACAACAAATTAAGGTAAATTTATAGCATTAGATACAAGAGAAATGAGAGTTACAAACAGTTATCTCAAAAAGTTGTAAAGATGAGCAACAGAACAAACTTATAGCGATGTGAAGGAATGAAATTAGGAAAGAATGAAAAATGAATATATTAGAGAAGAAAATAATGTAACAAAACCAAAACTTTATCCTCCCATAGGAGATCTCAACGGTCTACTAGGAGACTTCCAGCAGCACAGGGCATTTAAAAAAGACTCTGTGAAGGGCCAAAAAAGAAATATTTTAGGCTTTGCGAATATGATCATTGGCGATTAAGTTTTCAGCCATAGACAACAACGAAAGAAACTGGCAAGTCCCTGTTCCAAATTTAAGGACTCCGAAAACTGAATTTCACACAATTTCCACGTCAGAAAATAAAATTCTTTTTGGTTTTCCTCAGCCATTAAAAGCGTAAAGCTCTAAATTTAAAAAGAAGAAAAGAAACAGTAAAGCTCATTCTCAGCTCACAATAGACAGTGCAAAAACAGGGGCAGGCTGCCCTGCCTTGATTGAAATGTAATTCCAAGAGGAGGGGCGCCAAGATGCACTGTAAGGTCAAGTTCCTTAAGCAAAGAACTGGCTTAAGGGAGGTCACCCCTGAGGGCTGTGAGTGCCGGACACCATCACTGGACTCCCCTGGTAGACTCGGAGGCCGTTCTCAGCCCTGAGCCCTGGCGACTGTGCCATCTGTTTTTTCTTTCTTCGCGTTTGGTGAGCTGAGCAATCTTGACCCAAGATCCTTGAGATTCAGATTCAGCCTGACCACGCCCACAGGGGGTGCTTTTACGGGGGGGGGGGAGGGGTGGGTGTCCATCGCGCGCGCATGCGCCCAACTCGGCCTCGCGGCCAATCAAATTGCAGGAGCCGACACCTGGCAGCCAATCATCGGAGGCAGCCCGCTCGCCTGTAGGAGGAGCTGAGGCGGCGCCCCTGACCTGAGGAGGCCTCATCCCCTCGGGCTCGCCTCCTCAGGCTTGATCCGGGAACTGCCTAAGGCAGGTGAGCCGCAGGCAGTTCTGTCTCCTCCGTCAACGGGGGCTGGTAAGGACTGGAGCGTGGTTCAGCCAAAGAGGTGCCTGACGGCTAAAGGGAGGGTTTCTCGGGTCACCACTCTCACGAGGCCTTGCTCGGTGGGGCGGCTGGTGAGGGCCCGCGGGCCCTCAGGAGGGAGCGTGCGGCAGGACCCACAGGCCTCAGGCGCCTTTCGCCCTCTCTCCTCTCTAGTCTGGGCGGGCTCAGCTCTCCAGCAGCTTTCCGGCCCGGGGGGTGGGTGGGACAAGCCAGCTCCAGGAAAGGGCCTCTTAGGCCCCTGGCTCCGGGCACCACCCCCAGCTCTCCTGTGGAACCTAATGATTTAAACACACACAAACACAAATCTTCACGGCCCAACCCCGTCCTGCACCCAGGCATAGGCAGGCGAGCGCAGCAAAAAAAAAAAGAAAAAAATCGATCTAGTGGCCTCATCACTGCCCTGGTGCTTTGGTCGTTTTCCTGTTTCCTTGGCCTCTCCTCAGACTCCAGGGCTGCCCCATCCCTGGGGGCCCCGAGATTCAGGCCTTTGGTTCGGGAAGTTGGCAGATGAGGTATTTGTTTGTTTGTTACTGAGAGAAGGGAGGTGGGAGGAAGAAGCTCAGGGCAAAGGAGTTCAATCACTTGGTCTGGTTGAGTGTGAGACGCCTGGTCAGCATCCATAGGGTAGGACCAGGTAGGGCCTGGGGGGATAGAATGTTCCTGGAACAGGGGACTCACCCTGGCCGTTTCCTCTGCTTGTCCCCAGGATGTGACCGTGTGCTGCCTGGGAGGTCTCAAGCGCTCAGGATTTCAGTGGGCCCCTGAGGTAAGGTGACAGACATCTTTACAACAAGGGACAAAGTTGTGGCTTTCTTACTTTGTGTCTTTCTCCTTTCATTCGACGGCTAACACGTTGCTGTTGAGAGAGAGTATTCCTGATTGGGGATTACCTGACCCTGATTGCGGGTGCTGACTTCAGGGCCATCATGGTTTCAGGTTGGCAGCTTTCTGAGTGGCAAGCTTAAAAACAGGCAGGGTGACTTGCTTTCTCCTGCCTTCTTGAAAGAAAAAAAGTAAGAGCACCATGGGTCTTAAGCTGTGTAGAGCTGACTCCTACCACTTGGTGAGGCTAAAATGGGGCAATGCACATATCCTAAGGTTTTAGCTAGGAAAGCAAAGCAATGCAGGTGTGGGGTTCCCTGGTGGCCTGGTGATTAGGATTTTGGGTTTTCACTGCAGTGGTCTGGATTCAGTCTCTGGTCAGGGAACTGGGACCCCACAAACCAAACAGCATGGCCAAATGAATGAATGAATTCGGTGGTTCATTCAGAGAAATTATCCTGTGATTTAACATGTTCACGTGAGATTACTTGCTCATTTCTGTACCCTTAAGGGCTTTTCTTCATTAAGTAAGTGAACTCCACTGGATGGGGTGAGGCACCATCTGAGTTCATTTCATGCGCGTAAACAAGATCATAGGAGCTCTATGCCCAGCAACTTGTGCCTACAGCTGTGTTGTATACTTATCTTGCTGGTACAGCTTTGAACTTCACCGCATGTTTTGTTTTGGTCACAACATGTGGCTTCATAGGATATTAGTTCCCCAGCCAGGGATCGAACACAGGATCCTGGCAGTGAGAGGGCTGAGGCCTAACCAAACCACTGGACTGCCAGGCAACTCCTGTGTTTCGGTGCTGTGGATAGGGGTATGTGTGTGTGTGTCTGTATGTGTGTGTGTGTGTGTGTGTGTGTGTGTTTTGATTTTTGCTATATTTATAGGAGTACTGTTCTGTGCGTAAGTATGATGTGAATGGTATTAGAACTTGAAATGTTTGTGTTGTACATATGATCTCAACATGGAATAGTTTGAAAGAACTTACCACTTGTTATCTCTTGGCCTAGGATCTCTCCTGAGGTAGTAGTCAAGCTTTTGTCTGGCTTGGCAACCTCTGAAGACTTAGCTAGTTGAATCTAAGCTCTCTCACTTGTCTGTACTGTTGAAGCCTCATTTCCTCCTTCTGTGGGCCTCTCCAAGGGGCTTCTCTTGTGGAGGCTGCTGTCTTTTCTCAGAATGAGTGATTCAGGAAAGCACTTGCACCCATGATAAAGTGCAGAGTTTTTTTGAGATGTTACACATCTGCACTTGTGTATTTGCTTAGTCTCACAGGTCTACCCTGTGATAGATTGAGACAGAACTACACAGGGGTGGGAATATTAGGAGATTGAATTCACTTGAAGGCTGGTTACCATACCCATTAATCCACTATGCCAGCCTTTTTTTTATATGATCCCAGCTCTGTCAATGTGAGGAAATTATTTGGCTTGTGTACCCTTCTTGTGTGCTGCTACTGCTGCTAAGCCGCTTCAGTCCTGTCTGACTCTGCAGTCTCAGGGACAGCCACCCACAAGGCTCTCCCTTATCTGGGATTCTCCAGGCAAGAACGCTGGAGTGGGTTGCCATTTCCTTCTCCAGTGCATGAGAGTGAAGTCGCCCAGTTGTGTCCAACCCTTCGAAACCCCATGGACTGCGGCCTACCAGGCTCCTCCGTCTGTGGGATATTCCAGGCAAGAGTACTGGTTTGGGTTTCCATTGCCTTCTCCAGCTTGTGTGCTCTTGTGGTTTGATGTACTCAATTCCTGATCTGCTCATTTCTAGACCTACTCATTTCTTGATGTTCTAGCAAGTCTCCTCTTTGCCCTGCATTAATGTTTCTGTTTCTCTGGATGGTTCCCATCAGCAAACAGACTGACCATAATGTGACCTGTCGTTAAAAATCCATCTTTTGGTGACATCTCCTGCTTCTGCTGCTTTTATTTCATATTTGCTTGTGATAGACCTCTGCAGAGTTGTTCCTAGACTTTGTTATCTCGAGTTCTCTCATTTTCCTATAAAGCCACTCTTGGCAAGGCCACTAGTGAATTTCAAATGTTTAACTCAGTTGTGAATTTTTAATTGTTATTTAATTTGTTGGCACCCTTTATCAGAGTAGTTCATTTCCTCCTCCCTGAAAAAAATGTTTCACTTGGATTACAGAGTGCTTCTCTTTCCTGCTTGTCTTCCACCTACAGTTCTCCCACATACAATGTGTGACCTTTGTGTTTGGCTTTATTCAGATGTCGTATTTTCTTTTTAAATATTTATTTATCTAGCTATATGGCATGTGGGATCTTAGTTCCCAGCCCAGGGATGGCACCTGTGGAGAGTCTTAAACCCTGGATCGCCAGGAAAGTCCCCTCGTTTGTGTACTTTCAAGATTCATCTTTTTCATGCTTGTATAGCAGTGAATGTTTTTGTTTTATTTTTATGGCTGAATATGGTATATGAATATGGTAAATGGCTTCCATGCAGTCCATTTTGAGCATATACCACAGTTTGTTTATCCATTCGTCAATGAATGGATAATACGTGGATGGTGTACTCTTTGTGGCTATTGCGAGTAATGTTGCTGTGAACACTGATTTTGCATGGACTGAACATTTTCAGTGTTGGTGCATATATACAAAAGAGGGAAATTCCTGGATCATATCTCTACTCTACATTTAATTTTTGAGGTACTGACCAACCACTTTTGCAAGAGTGGTTGTACCATTTTACAGCAATTACCTCAACAATATCATGAAGATTCCTTTTCTCCACATCCTCTGCAGCACTTGTTATTATTCGTCCTTTTGATTGGGTGTGAAGTAGTATGGGTGTGAAGTAGTATCTCAGTGAGACTGATTGACATTTTGCTCAGGGCTTCCCTGGTGGCTCAGAAGGGAAAGTGTCTGCCTGCAAGGTAGGAGACCTGGGATCAATTCGTGGGTGGGGAAGATCGCCTTGAGAAGGAAATGGTAATCCACTCCAGCACTCTTGCCTGGAAAATCCCATGAATGGAGGAGTCTGGTAGACTACAGTCCATGGGGTTTCAAAGAGTCGGAAATGTCTATTCAAATTCTTTTCCTGGTTGTTAAATGCTTTTCTGTTTTTAATTGTTGTAGAAAACATCTAAGTTAAATTTTTACCATTTTAACCATTTTTGCATGCTAAGTATTTTGCACACTTTCATCAGCCTTTTGGAGAAAGAAATGGCAACCCACTGCAAATCTGATGGAGAAGGGAACGTGGTGAGCTTTAGTCCCTGGGGATGCAAAGTTGGGCACAACTGAGTGACTAAGACATATACACACAGGTAGTCACAGTGTTGATTTGTTGTTGTTGTCATTGTTTTAGCTGTGTTGTGCAGCTTGAATGACAGTTCCCTGGTTGAGGATCATACCCAGGCCCCTGATAGGACACTGTGGAGTCCTAACCTCTGAACTACCAGGGAATTCCTTATCACATTGTTATGAAGCAGATCTCTACACCTTTACAGCTTGCAAAATCGAAACTCTGTACCCATCACCTGTCCCATTAAACAGCAACTCCTCTTTTCTTGCCCGTTGACCTAGACCATGGACTCCATCATTCTTTTTTGTTTCCTTTCTATTGCTTGACTGTGTTAGCTATTTCATGCAAGTAGAAACTTACAGTATTTGTCTTTTTGTACGACTGGCTTATTACATTTGGCTTGATGTCTGAAATGATCATGCATGTTGTAGCATGTGACAGAATTTTCTCTATATGGCTAAATAATATTTCATTGTGTGTATATATCACATTTGATGGCCATTTCGATGCTTCCACCTCTTAGTTGTTGTGCTTCGTGCTGCTGTGAGCACGGTTCTGCAGATATCCCAAGACCCCATGTTAACTTCTTTTGATTTTATATCCGGAAGTGGAACTGCTGAATCATGTGTCAGCTCTAGTTTTTTAGTTTTTTGAGGAGCCTTTAAACTGTTTTCTGTAGCAGTTGCACCATTTTAAAATCTATCTATAACACACAAGTATCCAATTTCTGTATGTGCTTGCCAACAGTTGTCCTTTCCTTTCCTTCATATGTAAACACACACATATGCACATACAATTTTTTCATACCCTGTTCCATGATTGTTTATCACAAATTATGAATATAGTTCCTTGTGCTATACAGTACGCTCTTATTTCTCTCTTGTATATATTATAGTTTGCATCTGCTAATCACCAGCTCCCAATCTGTGCCTACCCCAACTTTCCCCTCTTGGGAATCACATAGTGTGCTCTCTATGTCTGTGAGTCTGTTTCTGTTTCATAGATAAGTTCATTTGTGTCATATTTTAGAGTCCATGTAAGTGATACCATATGATATTTGTCTTCTATCCTTTTTATTATTTTTATTTTTACTTTATTTTATTTTACAACACTGTGTTGGTTTTGCCATACATTGACATGAATCCACCACCACAGGTGTACATAAGTTCCCAATCCTGACCCCCCTCCCACCTCCCACCCCATATCATCTCTCTGGATCATCCCTGTGCACCAGCCCCAAACATCCTGTATCCTGCATCAAACATAGACTGGCGACAACCTTACATGATAGTGTACATGTTTCGGTGCTATTCTCCCAAATTATCCCACCCTCTCCCGCTCCCTCAGAGTCCAAAAATCTGTTCTATACATCTGTGTCTCTTCTGCTGTCTCTCATGTAGGGTTATCATTACCATCTTTTTAAATTCCATATATATGTGTTAGTATACTGTATTGGTGTTTTTCTTTCTGGCTTACTTCACTGTTTATAATCGGCTCCAGTTTCCTCCATCTCATTAGAATTGATTCCTATAAAGTCTGGAAGCAATAAATGCTGGAGAGGGTGTGGAGAAAAGGGAACCCTCTTACACTGTTTGTGGGAATGCAATCTAGTGCAGCCACTATGGAGAACAGTGTGGAGATTCCTTAAAAAATGGCAAATAGAACTGCCATATGACCCAGCAATCCCACCGCTGGGCATACACACTGAGGAAACCAGAATTGAAAGAGACACATGTACCCCGGTGTTCATTGCAGCACTGTTTATAATAGCCAGGACATGGAACAACCTAGATGTCCATCAACAGATAAATGGATCAGAAAGCTGTGGTACATATACATAATGGAGTATTACTCAGCCATTCAAAAGAATATATTGTCTTCCTCTTTCTGACTTCCTAAGTATTCTTTTGAATGCTAGTGTAGATTCAAGTATTTACTCAACAACATTTGTTGCTACAGTGTAAAATGTGGTTGACGTTTAAAATATTTGTCTTCTATTCTGCAAGCTTTATATTAATTCTAATACTTGTGTTTTCTTCAAGATTTTCTATATACAAAAGTATGTTATCTCCAATATTTTGATTTTTCCTTTCCATTCTGAAAGCGGTTTTTTGTTTTTTCATTGTGTTGTTTTTTTTTTTTTTTAAACTACAGCAGCAATTCTCTTTTGTTACCTGATTGCTCTGGTTGTAAAACTGCCAGTATAATGTTGAGCCAAAGTGTGTAATAGACCTCCTTGTGTTGTTCCCAGTCTTAGAGGGAAAGCTTTCAGTTTTCATTCTTAAGTATGATGTTAGCTGTGGGTCTTTTTACAGGTGCCCTTTGATTGAGAAAGTTCTCTTCTGTTCTTAATTATTAAGTGTTCTTTTAACCCTGGTTATGAAAAGATGCTAGATTCAAGGAAATGCTTTTTCTTCAGGCAGATGTGTTATTTGTTTTATTGTTTTAAAATGGCATAATGTTGGTTGACTTTCCTATCATGAACCAACTTTGCATACCTCCCTAAATCCCATGTGATCATGGTATACAGTCTTGTTTATATGCTGTTGGATTTTGTTTGCCAGTATTTTGTTGAGGACTCTTTCACCTGTATCCATAAGGGATATCAGGTGTGTGTGTGTGTGTGTGTGTGTGTGTGTGTGTGTGTGTGTGTGTGAGTGATGTCTCTGTCTGATATTGGTATGAGAGAAAGACTGGCATCACTTTGCCTGCTATGTGGGGAAGAGACATGTGGCATAAAGGATGAAGCATTGTTGGATTGAAGTTTAGCCAGGATTAGAGGGAGAAATTTAGGATATATCAGTGTGGAATTGGGGTGAGATTATCAAAGAGAGCCCATTCTCCTTTTCCTAGGCCTGTGTTAAGTGCTTGACATTGAATTATTCTGTTTGTTAACTAGGTAGAGATAGATTATACTTTGAATTTGCTACCTATTTTGTTTGTTAACATTTATGAAATTAGAATTTGTGGATCGGTTGTAATGTGCATTTAAGATACATTTTCTTCCATTTTTACTACAAAACAAGATGCCATTGAATAGCTGATGCCTTTTAAAAAAGCTGTTAACCTTAATTCTAAGAAATAAGCATGTTTGTCTTTAAGATACAGAAACACATTTAAAAGTTACAAATTTGCCTAAGAAGATGCAACTGGTGTGTGGTTAAGTTAGAATTCCAACTTAATCTCCTATGACTCCAAAGTCCATGCTTCGAAACTCTGTAGAACAATGCTTTTGTAAAAATACTCATCCTTTACATGTGATTTCACGTAATGATCAGTGTGGCGTTTTGGTTTTTTTCCCCCTCTTTATTTTTTTAAGTAGAAGAGGTTAAAGTGAACATGCGACAAAGCTATGATTCTAGAGCCATGTAGACTTGTAGTCGTAGTTTTTTCAGCTGTCATTGAGTCTGCTTGACACTCAGTGTCTTTGTCTGTAAGATAAGGGTGTGTATAAGTACTCTAGAGATTTGGAGATAATCAAATAGCGCATTTTTCTGTACTTAACTAATCTGTAGTATGTTTACACTTAGGTGGCAGTTTGTATAAAGGAAGCACTGGGACTTGTGGCCGCACCCTCTAAGAACAAAAAAGTATTAAAAATATGGAACTCCCATGTATGTTACGTGAAGAAGAACGAGAGCCAGAAGTACAGAAAAGGGAGGGAGAGACGAAAGAAGTAGATGATGATGCTGATGATGATGAAGTGATCTTGGTTGGAGTGGAACATGTAAATGAAGATGCTGACGTGATCTTTGTTGGGATGAGCTCAGCTTCAAAACCAGTCGTTTCAAACATACTGAACAGAGATACCCCAGGTTCTTATTCAAGGAGGAAAAGGTATGGTCACTTCAGGAAAGGTAACGCTCACAGATACAGCCTGTTAGTCATGTGACTCCTACATCAGAAGCAAAGACTGTCTTGCCAGTGTCTGACTCTGACTCAAGATCAACAGGTAGTCCTATTATTATTGAACCTCCGTCTCAAGCTGATTATAAAAATATTTCACCACAAATAGGCCTGATTGCTTTTCGAAGGAGTTATATTCTTCTTTGATTACCTTCACAAGTTCATTGCAGCATCCAGTAGAAACAGCAGTTTCTGCAGGAGATATGAATAAAAGTCCTCATGTATCAAAGCGAGTTTCCCCTTGTGAAACAAATCGCAGAAATCCCAGAAGGCCTAAACTCAGTGATGGCATTGTAGGGGAACATTCTTTAGGTTTCTCCCCGTCAGGTTTTTTTCATACCGAGACCACTCAGCAAAGCACACCAGACCGTGTCCATACCTCACTAAGCCATGTTCAGAATGGAGAACCTTGTCCAACACCTTTTCCAAAGGACAGTGTTCATTGCAAGCCTGTAAGACCTTTAGGGGAAAATGGACGGACAAAAACTGGTTTTCCAAGTTTGGCAAGTCCAAACAAAATTGGTGATCCCACAGAAGGAAATCTGATTGTGTTCCTTCGCGACTTCTACTATGGCGAGCATGGAGGAGTTGGGTAGCCAGAACCGAAGACCCACACGATGTTTAAATGCCTCAGCTGCTTGAAAGTTCTAAAAAATGTCAAGTTTATGAATCACATGAAGCACCATTTGGAACTTGAGAGGCAGAGAGGTGACAGCTGGAAAACCCACACCACCTGCCAGCACTGCCTCCGCCAGTTTCCGACTCCCTTCCAGCTGCAGTGTCACATTGAAAGTGTCCACACGGCCCAGGAGCCCTCCGCAGTCTGTCACATCTGTGAGTTGTCCTTTGAGACAGATCAGGTTCTCTTAGAGCACATGAAAGACAATCATAAGCCTGGTGAAATGCCCTATGTATGCCAGGTTTGCAGTTACAGATCATCATTTTTTGCAGATGTGGATGCACATTTCAGAGCATACCATGGTAACACTAAGAATTTACTTTGCCCGTTTTGTCTCAAAATTTTTAAAACTGCAACAGCATACAGACGTCATCATCGAGGGCACTGGGAAAAGAGTTTTCACCAGTGTTCCAAATGTCGGCTACAGTTTTTAACTTCCAAAGAGGAGAGGGATCACAAGACCCAGTGTCATCAAATGTTTAAGAAGCCTAAGCAGCTAGAAGGATTGTCTCCTGAAACAAAAATTGTTATTCAGGTATCACTGGAACCCCTTCAGCCAGGATTGGTGGAAGTTGCATCCATTACTGTGAACACATCTGATTTTGAATCATCACCCCCCAAATCTAAAAGGAGGAGGTCAAAAAAAGAAAAAAAAATAGTTAATTCTACCTTCAGTAAGTCTGAAGCAAGTATTTCAGTCAGAGTTAAAAATCACATTAAAAACAAAAAGATCAACTTATAGCATTATTCAATAATTTCAAATATAGGGAAACCGATGGGTAATTTATGTGATTTTGTTTTAAATAGAGGAAGTACAGTTTTCTTCGATCTTCATATTGAGCTGCTATTTAAAAATCTATGATCTGTTTTTCGTGTAATTGTCTTAACATGTAAAAAGGATGTGTGCATGTGTCTGAGAGAGAGAGAAAATGAGAGAAGTGGAGAAAGGAAAAGTAAGAACCTATTTTGGTATTTGATGTTACTTGTAAGTTCAAAAGCTCTACTATACATATAATCTGTAGAGTGTTTTAGCAACGTAATTTTGAAGTGTTTTCATGCCTTGAAGATCTCAGTATCAGCTATATAGCCAGACTTGAATGTCACTCTCTGAAGTGCCTCTTGGGCTGATCTAAGATAACCTGGCTCTGAAAGCGTGCAGTGGAGGTTGATGGAGAAGCTACGATGTAGGTTTGGACCGGACACAGGATTTAATCAGTGAAGAGCTGTGGCTTCTTGTCCCAGCTGAGGAAGAGGCATACATTCACTGCAGGCGCAGAGCCAAGGGAGAAGGAACACTGTCTCAGTGTGCTTTTACCTAGCCCAGGGACATCTCAAGGAAGCCAGCCGTTAAAATGCCTGTGTTTGGTGAGAGACCCTGGCAAGCATGAAGCAGGCCCTGTGTAGCACTGACTGCAGTTGGAGAAGCAGAGATAGTTAATGAGACCTGGTGCCTGTGGACCTCCTGTTGAGTGATCAAAAGGGGGATTTGATTCATTCTGTCCCCTTTCCCATTTTGCTGGCCTGTAGTCACAGTGAGGTCGGCATATCTGTGTCAGACACAGTAGCAAAGCAAGTTAAAATTCCCAAAGGAAAAAGAGCCTTGACGTCCACTTTGATTTGCGCTGGACCCATAGTTGTAGCTGAAAAGGATCAAACACAGGAAATCTGTTCAGCTTTTGAATTGGGCTAAATTGAGTTCTCTTACCCTTAAGCTACAGTGGAGTTGTCCAAGAATCGTAAATATAGTGGATAAAAATAGTCCAGGGTGATTAAAGCCTTTTTGGAACTCTTCCTTCCATTTTCCAGTTACATGTGTCTTAACCCGAGTTGACCATGTGAAGATTTCGGTTCTGTATCTTATCTTGCCTTGGACACAAATGTAGTACATTTAACAGCTAATTCTTTGCGTGTGTAATTTCCCATTGTATCAAACTTATTGAGTTTCCGTCTTTCTTGACACAGTCTGATGTGCAAGAATTGTCTCATGTATTTCAGTAATTATCAGGTCATAGAGTTATCCTTCCTCTAATCTATCCAACCATCTAATCTGTGATTATACTTGTGGAAACCTTTCTTGCGGTCTCCAAGGGCTCTTTCACAGACCTGTGGGGTACCCTCTAAGTATTGGTTTATGAACATCAGCACACTTGGCTGCCTCTGTAGGTTCTTGGAGTTGAGTCTCCTCCTGGAGTTGAATGTCACCCCTTCTCCACTTCTGGCACGGATACTTAGCAATCTCTGTGCACCATTCCAGGAAGCTGGGATCCTGTCTGTAGACCTATGCCAGGAGCAATCTCTCCGTTTCCTCTTCCTTTCTCCTCCTCTTTGTCTCTCGCCACTCTCCCCAGGCCTCAGTTTCTTTAAGTCCTCTAAGCTTTCACAAAATGCTGGAAAGAGATCATCACCAAGCGGTTAGCATCCTTCTCAGAACTGAAGAGGAAGGACTACAGATGATGAAGCTGTAGTGAATCTGTTGTCTCCATTTTAGGTAGTTTCGTGAGTGTAAATTCAAATTCAAATAAATTGTGTTTATTTACTCAGAGCATGATTGATTTATTTGCACTTTGAATTCTTTACTAGGCCTTTCTCGTTAGTTTATTTGGGCCAAAGTGCTTTGCTAAGTGTCAGCTGAAACCACTTTTAGTTGTATAAAGAGTGTGTGTGTGTTCTGGTCTCAGGTGAAAACTCTCTGTATAAATAAATATGCAGACTATTGCATTTGTATCTCCTTTCTTCGATTTCTATAGTAAAAGATACGAAATGTTTTAGTTGCGTGCTTTTATTGTTGCTTAGTATTATCAACACTGTTGCTGTTAGTTGCTGTGAAGTATGCTCCTAAGGACTACAAGTTGTATTTATTGCCAAATTAAAAGGTTCCCGCAATATGGTCCCTGACTGCTCCTCTCTTCCATTCTCTGTCTTCTACTCTATTATTTTCCCCACTAATGTACTCTTTTTGACAACACTGGCCTTGGTTTTCCCCCATCAAATTCCGTTTCTTCCCGATCCCAAGACTGCAAGTGCTGTTTTTCTGGAAATGCTCTTCCCGCAGGCCTGCATGGCTTGCTACTTCCCTTGTTTGAACTTCACCAATGCTGTTCAAATAACACAATCAAATCTCAACCCCCTCTCCTCCTCCTCCTTAAAGGCACTTGAAGTCTCTATCCTCTTCTTCCCTCTCCAGCCTAAATTTCCTAAGTTTTCACAAAAAAAGAAAAAGAAAAAATGAAAAAAGAAGAGATAATAACATCAGGGCTTTGCTTCTTAGAATTAACTTGAGTCAGTTTCCGTGCCTGCAAATCAAAGATAGTTAATAGTGAGTTGAGTTCTTTCAGGAGCTTCCTCTGTTTTTCTTTTGATACCTGTATATTTTGTTCACATAATGACACTTTGTTTTCTTTACAAATATATTGAAGATGTGTAAAGATTACTATTTTGTTACTGCCCTTTGTGAATTCCCTTGTCTGCCTTGCTTGTTCTTTCAGGTAAAATTTATTATTTTATTAATGTCATATTAAAAGACTGGAAACTTCCCAAATCAGCAAGTTTTGTCCCCTGTTTTAATAATCTTTATCTTAAACATTAAAAAAAAAAATTCCCTTCATGTTTTACTACAAGCAGCAAGAAAAAACCAGGAAGCACGTTTGGCTGTTTGGATGGAAATCCTCTTAGATAACTCAATTAAGTACAGTTTGTCCTCCCAGCTCATTAGGTGCATTTTCTACTTTTCATAAAACTGCAGATGTAGTGGACTTTCATCTTCACACTCCCCAGGCTCTTTCCTCCTGCCTCTCCTTTCTGCCAAGCATCCTAGGTGCACGACTGTGATTCCATTTAGAACGTGTTTGCTCAGTGAGCAAACGGGGAGCGATTCCCTGGCTTCAGTGCTTCTGCTGGCCAGAGACTCTGTACCGTTCCCTAAGAACTTCATGGTTTCGCTGTCCAACTTCTGTCACCTGGCTAGGTCAGTTGCAGTAGTTCATACTCACAAGTGAACTGGCAGGGATTTCTACACGCACATGTGCAGAAACCTACATGTGTACACAGTAACATCGCTGAGGGGAAACCTGTCCATATGTAGAAGTAAAGCTTTCCTTTCCAAGAACTTGAATTTTGGTAAGCACTCAAATTTCTGCATGCACATGTGCACAAACATGCACGTGTACTCAGTAACATCCCTGAGAGGAGACTTGTCCATATGCAGAAGTACAAGCTTTCTTTTCCAGGAACATTAATTTTGGTAAGCACTCAAATTTCTATGTGCACATGTGCACAAATATATGCATGCACACAGTAAGATCGCTGAGAGGAAACTTGTCCATATTCCGAAGTACAAGTTTTCTTTTCCAGGAACATGAATTTTGGTAAGCATCCACATTTCTGTCCTTGTTTTTTCACTTGCTCATCGATTATGTCATGATACACTTCTAACTCTGTGCCTTATCCTCAAAGTTTCCAAAACCTTGGCATTTGCTATTGATAGGGACTGGCCTGCAGAGCAGCAGGCAGCATTGGAAGTTCTTGCCATGAACAGCTGTATAACATGTGCCTGCCTTCTGCATTCTCCCATCACCTTGGACAGCTTCACAGTACCAGTCACGTTGGCCTGATCCATTGCCTGTGCATTCCTTCAGGGGACCAGAAAACAAGGACCTCTGAGCTCAGCTGACTTGAAGAACTGCTTTCTTGGTGTGCACCTGTCTAGGTCATTCCGTGTCAATGTTGTGCCCCTCTTGCTAGCCTACCACCCGTTACAGCCCCCAGCATTCTGAATGAGGCCCCCTGTTCTTCCTATCTGTGGAGCGTTCTGTGTGCACCATCTACCTGTGCCCCGATGTGCTCTCTCCACGTGGCAGGAAAAGGCCAGAAACGCCTGAGCCTCCAAAAGCCCCCGGAGACTGTGACAGGCCTGGTTCTGATCCAAGGTTGTGAAGAAGGTACACATGGATACAGGGTCTCTTCCGATACCAAGAATGGAACCGGAGGCCATAAAAGTAAGGTGGCATCCCTACACGTCTTCCTTTCTGTTTAACACTACCCATGCACATGGGAGTCCCCCAACAGATGATGCCCTGGGGAACCTGCAGGTTCTGGGCCCAGAGCTAATGCCTCCGTTGGACAGAAAGCAGCATTACTATCTCAAATGGACCAAGAGGGCTTGAACCACCCATGCCTCAGTGATTTGCTAAATGCCAAGGCTCTCTTTCAGTTGCTCTCATTAGGCCCAGGTAGGACTCCCTACAGTCAGGCATCCCTGCTTCCCTACACAGCACCCGTGCCAAGGAAGCCAGTGCACGGTTGGGCCCAGGGATATCCAAGACGGTCACCTGGAAGGCAGCATCCCTCTGTGTCACCTGGGTGCAGATTCCCTACAACGCAATCAGAGATTCTGCTCCAGCAAGACTACCAGAATCCTCCTTCAGGTACAGACGTGCACCTTTGACACTCAGGCCCCCAAAGCCAGGGGCAAGACCCCAAAGAAAAGGAGGAATTCATATCAGAACTTTCAGCACAGACCATGGGGTATCTTTGGCAGGACCGCTACTGCCTAGAGTCTGGACCCTGAAAACCAGCAGGCCCTGAACTGCCCCAGGGGCTTCTCTGTCTCCACTCCCCTGAGGTCCCTTAGGACATGCAGTTTACCCACCGCCCTTGTCTTTTCTCTGTTCCCTCCCTCACAGGCATATCCTGGATAGGGTCACACAGGGAAACCCACTTGTGCATTCCTCACCTTTGGGCACTTCCAGGGAGGCAGGCTGGAAGTGCCTGGAGGCATGCCTTGCTTACAGACCATGTCTCTCCTAGGATGCCTGTGGTTTGGCAGATATAGCATACTTTAGCGCATCTCATGTTTTGTGTCATATCGTGCCAGTGTGTGCCACCCTCAGGGAGGGCGTGTGCTGGCTGCTGGGCTGATCCGGGCAGCACTGGTCCAGGACCTTCCCAGTTCTCCTTTTCACATGTGTGTGGAACAATCTCCAGTGCAGCAGGCAATCTATGACTCTTTCTCCTTCAGCTCTCTGCCCATCTCAGCAGGACCTTAGCATCACCATCCCAGATCTTGCCATAGCCACGTCCCTCATTTCCAGAGGCCAGCCCATGGCCCCACACACGGAGGGCTCCACAGGCAGTGGTTTCAAAGCGCCACCCCACGTGATTTGCTCTGTGTGAATCCTTAGACCATGAAACCCTCTTCCTGATCCAAGCACACACAACAACACGGTAGAACTGATGAGCGTGTTTTGTATCTGGTCTAATTGCAGATATCTGGAGCCACAGTCTGGAGTTATCACTGGCCATCCTTTCCTTGTTCCCATCCTGGGCAGGGTCAATGCAGAGATGAGGCGACAAACCACCCTCAGCCTGGTCGCCTCATGACTCCTCTTCTGGTTGCTCAGCACCTCCTCTCCTGCCACCTTCATCTCTGCCTCTGCCCTGGGCCGGACACACACACACACACACACACACACACACACACAATCACAGCCAGCATAAATAAGCACACGTGTGTGTACACACACATGCTCAGCACGGGGACACAGATGCAACCAACGAGCATAGGTGTTTCAGGAGGTGAAGACGACCGAGGCCAGCAATGTCGGGGATGGCGACATTAGGCACCAAGTCCTGCCCTTGGGCTCCCTGTTCACCTTCTCCACGAACTCTTCCATATGTTCCCAAGGCAGCCTGAAGCCGCTTCCAGCGCAGCATGTTTGGTGGTTGTGAGACACTGAGTGGTGAATGTGGAAATTCACAGAAGATCCCAAAGTCAGCACACAGGTGCACTGGGACCCCGGAGAGGACAGCTTTTCAATGATAGGCCTTCCCTGGGTAAGGGGCGGGAGTGAAGTGCCCAGGCAATCTCAAACTCAGTGAGCAGCAGGAGGCCAGGTGATGAAAGGACCCACAAAGGATGATTCTGACACAGATACTTAATACACACTGCCTCTAGTAGTATCACCTGGACTCTGGTGCTGCCACCTCAGCTGATTTGATGGAGACTTGCTTCACTCACGGACACACCAAGTCCCCAAAAAAACAGTCTCAGGAGGTCACCTGCTACAAGCACGACCCAAACTCAGGCTCCACAGGCAGTTTGCATGAGTCTGAGCATCCCCATTTGGGAAAGGACAGTGTCCCTGTAGTATCACACGAGTGTCCCTTCAGGGCCCACCTTCAGACCCCATCTCCACACATGTTTCTGTCAGTTATTCTCATGGAAGAACCTTCCTGCCCAGGGTACTACTTCAGGCGATCCTCCCACACATCTTGGCCGACAATCTGCTGGCAATACGAGCAAGGTGAGCCAGCAGCCAAGAATCCCAAAGTGAATTGCTAACTGTGTTCAGGCCCAAAGCAACCACACCTCAGCAATCCTGTTCGACTCTGAGCAGTTGTGACCTGACAACCAGCCGAGAAAGTTAAGGCTCCTGGTGTCCACGCTGCGGCTGGATGCTCCCCGTTCAAAGTCCAGAACCAGCGGACAGGAGTGGAACAACGTGCCCTATGCCCTACAGAGAGACGGGAGATGGGTGTGGATCCCACAGGTGGACACTCCACAACCTTGCACACCCACACTCATCACCCCAGGAACCACGTTTCACAAGTGATGTCAAGGTAATTCTACTTAGTGGTCACTGTGTTCAAGAAGTAGGGGGGTCCTGAAAGGAAAATATCAACTTGCAGTGGGACGATGGATGGCTCCGCAACAGCACCTGTCAGGATAGGGAGCAGGGAAAAGGTTCCTGCGCCGCCTCCTCTTCCTGAGCAGCAGACTTCAAAGAGCAGCAGAAAGGATACAGCTACGGCCCAGAAGCAAGGGATGCCCCAGGTGATGGTGATCCTCCAAGCCAAGTCAGGCTTCCTCCTCTGATGGTTCTTGCACATGAACTGGAAGTAGGCCCTGCAGTTCTTCTTATGCTCAGAGCTCAGTTCCACCAGCAGGGCAGCCAGTGCCTGCAGCGCATCTTGCCCTGGAAGCTCAGTAGTGCTCCCGGGCCTTTCCTGGCCCTGCTCCTCCACCGTCTTCTCAGCTCCTGGAAGAACCCCTATTGCTGCTCCTCATCTGCCACAACCTCCACCTCCTCCATGACGTCTTCCACAAGCAGCTGGAACAACCACCCAATCCCCACCACGTCTCCGTCCACCAGGGGCTCACCGTCGTCCACCGCCTCCACCCTGCATAGCGTGGCTCCTTTGCCTGGCATGACAACTTGTGGCTGTAAGGTCCCAGCCTCAAAAAGCCTGAGGATGGCAGGCCACCAACCCCAGCGCCCTGAAACCGGAGCTCACAACTAGGAAGGTCTGGGGTCCCAGGATGTTCCTGCATTCCTCTGACGGCCTTTCACACGCCTCTTGGCCCTGGTCGTGACCCCAGGCTGGGGCAGATGCCAAGGGATGCGACATAATAGCACAAGTGGTGTGCAAATGCGGCTCAGGTTTCAGTAATCCTGTGGGACCCACTAGCTCTTTGGGGGCGGGGAGTGAGGGGGATGGTAGGGAAGCGGGGGCTGGTATGTGTCCGGTGGCCTGAGGCTGAAAAAGGGGTGGCAGACAGCATGGGACAGGGTGAACAGGCCCTGGGGAAATCAGCCGAATAGGCGGATCCCTAGGCTGTGAGCCACGCGTAGGCTGCTGGCCCAAATCTAGTCCAATGGCCGAGAGAGTGGTGGGTGGCACCCTTCTGGACACGCCCCTCAAACGTAGGGAATCTTCCACAGTTCCTGGGCTACAGCGCACCCACATGGCATATACCGCTCCAGGGAGTAATGGGTTTTGCATCTGCTGATACTCCAGGCGCTGTCATTGTCCGGACTCTGGAAATCCCAACGACGGGTTCCTGCTTCACAGTCTGAACAGCTTACTCCTGTGTCCCTCAGGACCCTCAATAACTGAGAAATTTCCCTGAGGATTCAAAGCATAAACAGGGACTCCACGTGGCTGGATACTTTTTCTCCATGGGACACAGAACCTGTTGTCCGGATGCTAGGGGAGAAGGGAAAAACCCCAGTGTTGGCTACAGTTGATCTCCACTGTTCAGGGACACTACAGCCTTAGGGTACAGAGCTGGCTCTGTGTCTCTTCATCTCTGCTTCTGGCATAGCACTGTTTTGGGCAATCCTTCCATGTGTGTACCAAGGGCTGGTGTCTGTTTGTCTCCATCTCTCTAAGTGGTGCTCTTGCTGTCTGTCACTCTCTGGACACCAGTGATCATACGAGAAGTTTATATGAGAAGGCAAGCCCTGCTCCTCCTTAGTGAGTTGCACCCATGGGAGATCAGACTTTGTTAGTTCACACATTCGGAGAGTGCTTTCTCAAACTTGAAAGTCCACAGTGTGCGGTCACTGCTGAACTGCAGAAGGTGCGGTGTGACCCTCCCTCCGTCGCTGGACAGACGTGAATAGTGCAAAGGCCTCAGGTAGCTTGGCCACACTTTGCACAGATGGAGAAATGGGGCATGGCCTGGGGCCTGAGGGAACTCCCTGAACATTATTTGAATACCTGCCAGGGAGATGGTAAGGACAGCTCCCCATTAAGTTCCATGACACACTGGTGCCAGAAACATGCATGGCTGCCAATTTACCCTATCGAGGCCCTTTCTAAGCGGTTCTGTTCTCCATGTGAGAACACATTCAAGCCTGCCCGGTCACCCAAGCCTGTGGGGCTGGGAGCAGCAAGAGGATCAAGATAAGCCATCCATCCTATAGTCCTGATACCCAATATATGTGTTCTGCAAGGAGTACAAAGAGTGATGATTCAGACTGGAAGACTGCAGGTAGCAGATGCTTATGCTGCAGTTCTGGTCCATCACTGAAACCACACAAAATAGGCAAGGGTTGCTCATGCTCATGGTAAGGTCAGGGAAAGTATGCCTGGCACTTGGGAAGGATGGAAAGGCCCTTGTATCAGGGTGTTCAAAGGGCTGTGGGGTCACCCACCGTGGCTTCTGTGTCTGGGATTGCAACCTGTTCTGTGTCTCAGATCTTCTGCACTCTCACTGGTCACCCCCAGGCACTTTATTCCTGCCTCTCCTTTCTGCCAGGCATCCTTGCTGTACCACTGTGATTCCACTCAGAACTTGCTCACTCAGTGAGATAACGGGGATCAGTAACTATGTCTACATATGTTCTGTGGGTTTGTGTATGTGTGTGTGTCTGCGCGCGCGCTTGTGTGTGTGACTCCCATATCTCAGTTGTTTTCGGAATCATTCACCTTTACAACAATAACTGTCAGCTAAGGTGGCTCTGATGTACTGTCTCTGGTCATTTCTGACTTAGAGGCTAATCCTCCTCAGATGCAGGCCTGAAGGAGACACACAGAGTCATGGCTGCGACACTTACAGGTGTGGCCCTGCCCGGACTCTACTCAGCTGTGCCTTTGGAGCCTGCCAATTGCCCAGTACCACACTTCCTTCAGGGTCCACCATTCTGCCCCCTCGCCTCCACCCCTCCTCCTGCTCCTGCCTCTGCACCTCCCCCTCCTCCTGAGCACTGGACCACAACGAGTAGCAGAAAGGATACCACGTTAGCCCAGAAGCCAGGGATGCCTTAGATGTTGGCACTCTTCTGAGCCAAGTCACGCTTCCTCCTCTCATGACTCTTGCACATGAACCAAACGTAGGCCCTGCAAGTTTTCTCAGGCTTAGAGCTAAGTTCCACTTACAAGGTCGCCAGTGCCTGCATCACATCTAGTGCCGGGAGCTCACTCGGGCCTCCAGGACTTTCCTGGCACTGCTCCTCCAATGTCTTCTCCTCCAGCTCCAGGGAGGACCCCTGTTTCTGTTATTCATCTGGCACAACCTCCACATCCTCAGTGATGTCCTCTGCAAGCAGCTGGAAACCCCGTCTGATCCCTGCCACCACTCCGTCCACCTGGGCCTCGCTGTCCTCTCCTGCCTCCACTCTGAAGAGGGTGGCATCTTCGCCTGGTGTGGCCACTGGTGGCTGCAACGTCCCAGCCATGCACAGCATCACCAGGACAGGCTGTTGCTGGCCAGATGCTAGGGGAGCAGGGAAAAACCCCACCTTTTGCCACGTTGTTCTCCATTGTTCACGGACACGAAATGGGAAAGGGGACGGAATGAATCAAATTCCCCTTTTGATCACTCAACAGGAGGTCCTAGTCACCAGGTCTCATTCATGTTCCTGAAAAAGAAAGCTTGTACTTCAGCATATAGACAAGTTTCCTCTCAGCGATGTTACTGTGTACACGCATATATTTGTGCACATGTGCACGTAGAAATTTTAGTGCTTACCAAAATTCAAGGTCCTGGGAAAGAAAGCTTGTACTTCTGCATATGGACAGGTTTCCTCTCAGCGATGTAACTGTATTCACCCATCTATTTGTGCACATGTGTGTGTAGAAATTTGAGTGCTTACCAAAATTCATGTTCCTTGAAAAGAAAGCTTGTACTTCCGCATATGGAGAAGCTTCCTCTCAGGGATGTTACTGTGTACACGAGTGTGTTTATGCACATATGCCTGCAGAAATTTTAGTGCTTACCAAACTTCAAGTTCCTGGAAAAGAAAGCTTGTACTTCTGCATATGGACAGGTTTCCTCTCAGCGATGTAACTGTATTCACCCATCTATTTGTGCACATGTGTGTGTAGAAACTTGAGTGCTTTCCAAAATTCAAGTTCCTGGAAACGAAAGCTTGTACTTCTGCATATGGACAGGTTTCCCCTCTGCGATCTTACTGTGTACACGCATATATTTGTGCACATGTGCACATAGAAATTTGAGTGCTTACCAAAATTAATGTTCCTGGAAAAGAAAGAGTGTACTTCTGCATATGACAAGTTTCCTCTCAGGGATGTTACTGAGTACACGTGCATGTTTGTGCACATGTGCGTGCAGAAATTTGAGTGCTTACCAAAATTCAAGTTCCTGGAAAAGAAAGCTTTACTTCTGCATATGGACAGGTTTCCTCTCAGCGATGTAACTGTATCCACCAATATATTTGCGCACATGTGTGCGTAGAAATTTGAGCGCTTACCAAAATTCATGTTTCTGGAAAAGAAAGCTGTACTTCTGCATATGGACAGGTTTCCCCTCAGCGATGTTACCGTGTACACATGTATGTTTCTGCACATGTGCGTGTAGAAATCCCTGCCAGTTCGCTTGTGAGTATGAGCTACTGCAACTGACCTAGCCAGGTGATAGAAGTTGGACAGCGAAACCATTAAGTTCTTAGGGAACGGTACAGAGTCTCTGGCCAGCAGAAGCACTGAAGCCAGGGAATTGCTCCCCGTTTGCTCACTGAGCAAACACATTCTAGGCGGAATCACAGTCGTGCACCTAGGATGCTTGGCAGAAAGGAGAGGCAGGAGGAGAGAGCCTGGGGAGTGTGAAGACGAAAGTCCACTACATCTGCAGTTTATGAAAAGTAGAAAATGTATCTAATGAGCTGGGAGGACAAACTGTACTTAATTAATTGAGTTATCTAAGAGGATTTCCATCCAAACAGCCAAAAGTGCTTCCTGGTTTTTTCTTGCTGCCTGTAGTAAAACATGAAGGGATTTTTTTTTTAATGTTTAATATAAAGATTATTAAAACAGGGGACAAAACTTGCTGATTTGGGAACTTTCCAGTCTTTTAAGATGACAGAAGTTGTTAAAATTAATGACTCTCAAGCAAGATCATATCCAGGGCATTGAGATTAGGTGGTCTAAATACAACATTTTACACCACCGATAGGCCAGTTCTTCTTCATATTATTTTTTATAAACAAAGGTGTTCTAAAGACGAGTGTGACTGTAAAATTCTTTGTTAAGCCTCAGAAAGCTGGAAGGGGATGCCTCATGGCATTATTTAGTCAGGCCAATACCCTCCAAAGAGTTTAGGGGTGTCACTCAGAGATCCTTTCAGTCACACAATAAGACTTCTACCAAGGTTCAGGGTGTTATCCCTCAGCTATCTCAGCAGAAAACCAAGACAGAGTAAGCCTTATTATGAAGACATGTGTGATTGTGGCTTTGGAGTGGGGTGCTTTGCCTTGAACACCAGTAAGAGTATCAGGAGACACACCATGGTTTTCAGATAACATATTTTAGTTCAGCTCGGACTGAAAGGACCAGCAATAGTACAAAATAGGAGCTCTGGACTTCTACCTTCTACAAGCAGGAAGCAGGCTAGGGAGACTGTTTCATGTAACCATATACTAGCCACCTTCCATGCAATGGCATCATGTCAGGGGGTAGAATGAAAAAATCAGAGACTGAAGCCTAGGAAGTGTCCAGGCCTTAAATACTAATCAAAGGACTGCCCGCAAGAACCCATGGGATTTCAGAACTGCTACTATTGACTCCCATCTCCCCTCCCCTTTCTGGAACAGGAGTGTCTATGAAGGTTATCTATGCCTGAACCACCACTGTATGTTGGCTGTGAAAGGGAGCAGATTAACTCATCTCTTTTGTTCACACATCCTCAGGTCTAGAGGAACTACACTTCTATAATTTGAACGGATGTGTTGCAGACTTGAGAGGCTCTTGGACTGCAAGCAGATCAAACCAGTCAATCCTAAAGTAAATCTCTCCTGCATATTCATTCGAAGGACTGATGCTGAAGCTGAAGCTCCAATACTTGGGCTATGTGATGCGAATAACCGTCTCATTGGAAAAGACCGTGATGCGGAAAAAGATGAAGGTAGGAGAAGGGGACAGCAGAGGATGGGATTGTTGGATAGCATCATCGACTCAATGGACTTGAGTTTGAGCAAGCTCCTGGAGTTGATGGACAGGGAAGCCTGCAGCACTGCAGCCCATGGGGTCGCCAAGAATACGACACAACTGAGCAACAGAACACGAGATACTGTACACATGGAACCTGATCCAGAGCTGGACCTGACTTAGATGACAAGGTCCTGAACTTCAAGTTAATGCTGTAACAGATAAATTGTTTAAAAGCATTGGCAGGAAAAGGCATTTTGGACATACACGCATGTGAACAATTTCTGGCCATGTATGTACCACGTGGTTTTAAATTATGTCCACGGTTCCTTCCTCTGCCCCTTCACATGTGTGGTGGGCTTAGTGGCTCACTTCTCATGTTAGAATACGGTAGAAACGAACAATGAAGCGTCTGAGACTAGGTCATAAAAGGCACTGCAGCCTCCTTGCTCATCCTCTTGGATCACTCACTCTAGAAGCCAGCTTAGTCATATCTTGAGAACACTCAGGTAGCCCTTTAGAGGCCCATGTGAAAGAACCGAGGCTTTCTCCCAACAGCCAGCAAGCAAACTGGTTTCATCAGCTATGTAAGTAAGCCATCTTGGAAGGAAATCCACCAGCGCATGTCAAGGCTTCAGAGGATGGCAATCTCATGAGACACTGAGCCACAACACTCAGCTGAATTACTCCTGGATTCCCAACTTTCAGCAGCAGTATGAAATAATATTGTTTTAAGCTGCTAGTTTTGGCTAATTGGTTATGCAGCACTAGTTCATTAATGCACTGCCAACTTTGGGCAATGTCTTTATTCAGGGCTGCCTGTCCATCTAGTCCAATCTAATCCAGAATCTGCTACTTCAGTTTAGAAAACATAGCCCACCCTTGATCTGACCACCCTCAGTATCAGATCAAATATCATTTCACTCACCTGAATATCTTATCAGCCTTGCCTAGCCTCAGCAATGATCCTCTCAGTTGAGCCAGAGTCCACCCTCACGCTTATAGTCCTCATTTTAATACGTTTCCATCCACTGACACCCATTCTGTTATTGTTGTCCATTGCTTTTCAGTCTCCCATCTCTGTCTGCAATCCCATGGGCCCACCCTGTTCCTTAGCTATAAATCCCAGCTGCACCCCTCCTGGAGTCACACATAAGCTCAATCTCTCTCCCATGTTATAATACGCCACTGTAGTACTCTTACCTTGAATAAAGTTTTTCTTGCCACCTTTTGTAAGTGTTATGAGTACTTTTTGAACATTCCCAGGTTCTGTTAGTAAGGATTACTCTCAAAGGAATCTAGTTTTATATCTTTATTCTTTATACTATATTCATTTGGGGGAACAAATTTCTAGAATTAAAACATTTCATGTTTTTACCATACAAACAGAAAATATCTTTGAAAATACATTTACATATCTTAAAACATGTAGTAATCTGAAAAGGATGCGTATATAGACATGTCAGTGTATATACACACATACCCTCAGAGCTCCAAGGAAAACTTAATTCTCAGTAAACAATAAATGAAAACATTCAGCCTGAAAATAGTGAACTCTTTGGATTCAACTTGCCAAAAATCTTAGACAATGAAATTTTAATTAAAAAACATGGATACATAAAAATATTTGGGATTCAGACAAAATTGCTAAATAAAGATAGGTTAACCCCTAAATCATCTATGGAAAAAAAAAAAAAAAAGAAATCCTCAGTATCATGTATAACCTATAATGGAAAAGGACCTACAAAAGAATAGATACGTATCTGCATAACTAAATCACTCTGATATACATATGAAATTCAACATTGTAAATCTAATATATTTACAGGAAAAAAAATTCTGTAGAAACTTCTAAAATACAACGTTATAAAGAAAAAAAAATCCTAAAGAATGTAGAAAGTATCTATGAATTGAAACAAAAATAGAAAACAAAAATAAAGCTTGTTGGGATAAGACGACAAGAGCTGCTTCTTGGAAAAAGAAAATCAGAAACATTGATACAACTGTGGCAAATCTAATAAGGGGACAGGCAGGTTAATTCCAATACTAGAAATGAGGAACGAAATGGGATTCTGAGAGGATAACATTCAACTCTGAGTGGAATTCCTTTTGTTTCAGGAAAGGTCCAGTCAAGCAACAACCTGGGGAAAGAAAGGGAAGGAAAGAAAGAGGAAGAGAGACAAGGGAAGAAAGCAAGAAAAAGAAAGGAGAGGAGAAGGAAGGGACATAAATGTCTCAACAAATGTTGTAAACTATCCAATAAAACAATTCTCTTCAAGATCTAAAAGCAGAAACGGAAATTTATTAAGCCAGATACTCATTGCTTTTGATGGTACTCAGAACAAGAAAGCCCACTTACACATCACTGTTTAGAAGTTTAGAACTGGCCAACATAATACGATTATTTAAAAAAAATAAAAATATGCCATGTTATTTGTAAAAAGACAGCAGAAATAATTTTTAAAACATTATTTCTACAAATACTAATTTTACTCACAATGTTTTGGCAACATTAATAAAATAATAAATTTTACCTGAAACAACAAGCAAGGCAGACAAGGGAATTCACAAAGGGCAGTAACAAAATAATAATCTTGACACATCTTCAATAATTTGTAAAGAAAACAAAGTGTCATTGTGTGAACAAAATATAGAGGTATCAAAAGAAAAACAGAGGAAGCTCCTGAAAGAACTCAACTCACTATTAACTATCTTTGATTTGCAGGCATAGAAACTGACTCAAGTTAATTCTAAGAAGCAAAGCCCTGATGTTATTATCTCTTCTCTTTTTCATTTTTCTTTTTCTTTCTTTTTTTTGTGAAAACTTAGGAAATTTAGGCTGGAGAGGGAAGAAGAGGATAGAGACTTCAAGTGCCTTTAAGGAGGAGGAGGAAAGAGAGGGGGTTGGAGATTTGATTGTGTTATTTGAACAGCATTGGTGAAGCTCAAACAAGGGAGCCATGCAGGCCTACGGGAAGAGTATTTCCAGAAGAACAGCACTTGCAGTCTGGATCGGGAAGAAATGGAATTTGATGGAGGAAAACCAAGGCCTGTGTTGTCAAAAAGAGTACATTAGTGGGGAAAATAGTAGAGTAGAAGACAGAGAATGGAAGAGAGGAAGCAGTCAGGGACCATATTGTGGGAACCGTTTAATTTGGCAATAAATACAACTTGTACTCCTTAGGAGCATACTTCACAGCAACTAACAGCAACAGTGTTGATAATACTAAGCAACAGTAAAAACACGTAACTAAAACATTTCGTATTTTTTACTATAGAAATCGAAGAAAGCAGATACAAATGCAATAGTCTGCATATTTATTTATACAGAGAGTTTTCACCTGAGACCAGAACACACACACACTCTTTATACAACTAAAAGTGGTTTCAGCTGACACTTAGCAAAGCGCTTTGGCCCAAGTAAACTAACCGGAAAGGCCTAGTAAAATATTCAAAGTGCAAATAAATCAATCAAGCTTTGAATAAATAAACACAATTTATTTGAATTTGAATTTATACTCACGAATTACCTAAAATGGAGACAACAGATTCACTACAGCTTCATCATCTGTAGTCCTTCCTCTTCAGTTCTGAGAAGGATGCTAACCGCTTGGTGATGATCTCTTTCCAGCATTTTGTGAAAGCTTAGAGGACTTAAAGAAATTGAGGACTGGGGAGAGTGGGGAGAGACAAAGAGGAGGAGAAAGGAAGAGGAAACGGAGAGATTGCTCCTGGCAAAGGTCTACAGACAGGATCCCAGCTTACTGGAATGGTGCACAGAGATTGCTAGGTATCCATGCCAGAAGTGGAGAAGGGGTGGCATTCAACTCCAGGAGGAGACTCAACTCCAAGAACCTACAGAGGCAGCCAAGTGCGCTGATGTTCATAAACCAATACTTAGAGGGTACCCCACAGGTCTGTGAAAGAGCCCTTGGAGACCGCAAGAAAGAAGGTTTCCACAAGTATAATCACAGATTAGATGGTTGGATACATTAGAGGAAGGGTAACTCTATGACCTGATAATTACTGAAATACATGAGACAATTCTTGCACATCAGACTGTGTCAAGAAAGACGGAAACTCAATAAGTTTGATACAATGGGAAATTACACACGCAAAGAATTAGCTGTTAACTGTACTACATTTGTGTCCAAGGCAAGATAAGATACAGAACTGAAATCTTCACATGGTCAACTCGGGTAAGACACATGTAACTGGAAAATGGAAGGAAGAGTTCCAAAAAGGCTTTAATCACCCTGGACTATTTTTGTCCACTATATTTACGATTCTTGGACAACTCTATTGTAGCTTAAGGGTAAGAGAACTCAATTTAGCCCAATTCAAAAGCTGAACAGATTTCCTGTGTTTGATCCTTTTCAGTTACAACTATGGGTCCAGCGCAAATCAAAGTGGACGTCAAGGCTCTTTTTCCTTTGTGAATTTTAACTTGCTTTGCTACTGTGTCTGACACTGATATGCCGACCTCACTGTGACTACAGGCCAGCCAAATGGGAAATGGGACAGAATGAATCAAATCCCCCTTTTGATCACTCAACAGGAGGTCCACAGGCAACAGGTCTCATTCTACTAACTATCTCTGCTTCTCCAACTGCAGTCAGTGCTACACAGGGCCTGCTTCATGCTTGCCAGCGTCTCTCACCAAATACAGGCATTTTAGCGGCTGGCATCCTTGAGATGTCCCTGGGCTAGGTGAAAGCACTCTGAGACAGTGTTCCTTCTCCCTTGGCTCTGTGCCTGCAGTGAATGTATGCCTCTTCCTCAGCTGGGACAAGAAGCCACAGCTCTTCACTGATTAAATCCCGTGTCTGGTCCAAACTCACATCGTAGCTTCTCCATCAACCTCCACTGTACGCTTTCACAGCCAGGTTATCTTAGATCAGCCCAAGAGGCACTTCAGAGAGTGACATTCAGATCTGGCTATATAGCTGATACTGAGATCTGCAAGGCATGAAAACAGTTCAAAATTACGTTGCTAAAACACTCTACAGATTATATGTATAGGAGAGCTTTCGAACTTACAAGTAACATCAAATACCAAAATAGGTTCTTACTTTTCCTTTCTCCACTTCTCTCATTCTCTCTCTCTCACACACACATGCACACATCCTTTTTACATGTTAAGACAATTACACGAAAAACAGATCATAGATTTTTAAATAACATCTCAATATGCAGATCAAACAAAACTGTACTTCCTCTATTTAAAACAAAATCACATAAATTACCCATCGGTTTCCCTATATTTGATATTATTGAATAATGCTATAAGTTGATCTTTTTGTTTTTAATGGGATTTTTAACTTTGACTGAAATACTTGCCTCAGACTTACTGAAGGCAGTATTAAGTATTTTCTTTTCTTTTTTTGACCTCCTCCTTTTAGATTTGGGCGGTGATGATTCAAAATCAGATGTGTTCACAGTAATGGATGCTACTTCCACCAATCCTGGGTGAAGGGGTCCCAGTGATACCTGAATAACAATTTTTGTTTCAGGAGACAATCCTTCTATCTGCTTAGGCTTCTTAAACATTTGATGACACTGGGTCTTCTGCTCCCTCTCCTCTTTGGAAGTTAAAAACTGTAGCCGACATTTGGAACACTGGTGAAAACTCTTTTCCCAGTGCCCTCGATGATGACGTCTGTATGCTGTTGCAGTTTTAAAAATTTTGAGACAAAACGGGCAAAGTAAATTCCTAAGTGTTACCATGGTATGCTCTGAAATGTGTATCCACATCTGCAAAAAATGATGATCTGTAACTGCAAACCTGGCATACATAGGGCATTTCACCAGGCTTATGATTGTCTTTCATGTGCTCTAAGAGAACCTGATCTGTCTCAAAGGACAACTCACAGATGTGACAGACTGCGGAGGGCTCCTGGGCCGTGTGGACACTTTCAATGTGACACTGCAGCTGGAAGGGAGTCGGAAACTGGCGGAGGCAGTGCTGGCAGGTGGTGTGGGTTTTCCAGCTGTCACCTCTCTGCCTCTCAAGTTCCAAATGGTGCTTCATGTGATTCATAAACCTGACATTTTTTAGAACTTTCAAGCAGCTGAGGCATTTAAACGCCATGTGGGTCTTCGGTTCTGGCTGCCCAACTCCTCTATGCTCGCCATAGTAGAAGTCGCGAAGTAACACAATCAGATTTCCTTCTGTGGGATCACCAATTTTGTTTGGACTTGCCAAACTTGGAAAATCAGTTTTTGTCCATCCACTTTCCGCTAAAGGTCTTACAGGCTTGCAATGAACACTGTCCTTTGGAAGAGGTGTTGGACAAGGTTCTCCATTCTGAACATGGCTTAGTGAGGTATGGACACGGTCTGGTGTGCTTTGCTGAGTGGTCTCTGTATGAAAAAAACCTGACGGGGAAAAACCTAAAGAATGTTCCCCTACAATGCCATCGCTGAGTTTAGGCCTTCTGGGATTTCTGCGATTTGTTTCACAAGGGGAAACTCGCTTTGATACATGAGGACTTTTATTCATATCTCCTGCAGAAACTGCTGTTTCTACTGGATGCTGCAATGAACTTGTGAAGGTAATCAAAGAAGAACATAACTCCTTCGAAAAGCAATCAGGCACTATTTGTGGTGAAATATTTTTATAATCAGCTTGAGACGGAGGTTCAATAATAATAGGACTACCTGTTGATCTTGAGTCAGAGTCAGACACTGGAAAGACAGTCTTTGATTCTGATGTAGGAGTCACATGACTAATAGGCTGTAATCTGTGAGCGTTACCTCTCCTGAAGTGACCATACCTTTCTCTCCTTGAATAAGAACCTGGGGTATCTCTGTTCAGTATGTTTGAAACGACTGGTTTTGAAGCTGAGCTCATCCCAACAAAGATCACGTCAGCATCTTCATTTACATGTTCCACTCCAACCAAGATCACTTCATCATCATCACCATCATCATCTACTTGCTTGGTCTCTCCCTCCCTTTTCCGTACTTCTGGCTCTTGTTCTTCTTCACGTAACATACATGGGAGTTCCATATTTTTAATACTTTTTTATTCTTAGAGGGTGCGGCCACAAGTCCCAGTGCTTCCTTTATACAAATTGCCACCTAAGTATAAACATACTACAGATTAGTTAAGTACAGAAAAATGGGCTATTTGATTATCTCCAAATCTCTAGAGTACTGATACACACCCTTATCTTACAGACAAAGACACTGAGTGTCAAGCAGACTCAATGACAGCTAAAAAATCTACGACTACAAGTCTACATGGCTCTAGAATCATAGCTTTGTCGCATGTTCACTTTAACCTCTTCTACTTAAAAAAATAAAGAGGGGAAAAAAAACAAAACGCCACACTGATCATTACGTGAAATCACATGTAAAGGATGAGTATTTTTACATAAGCATTGTTCTACAGCGTTTCGAAGCATGGACTTTGGAGTCATAGGAGATTAAGTTGGAATTCTAACTTAACCACACACCAGTTGCGTCTTCTTAGGCAAATTTGTAACTTTTAAATGTGTTTCTGTATCTTAAAGACAAACATGCTTATTTCTTAGACTTAAGGTTAACAGCTTTTTTAAAAGGCATCAGCTATTCAATGGCATCTTGTTTTGTAGTAAAAATGGAAGAAAATGTATCTTAAATGCACATTACAACCGATCCACAAATTCTAATTTCATAAATGTTAACAAACAAAATAGGTAGCAAATTCAAAGTATAATCTATCTCTACCTAGTTAACAAACAGCATAATTCAATGTCAAGCACTTAACACAGGCCTAGGAAAAGGAGAATGGGCTCTCTTTGATAATCTCACCCCAATTCCACACTGATATATCCTAAATTTCTCCCTCTAATCCTGGCTAAACTTCAATCCAACAATGCTTCATCCTTTATGCCACATGTCTCTTCCCCACATAGCAGGCAAAGTGATGCCAGTCTTTCTCTCATACCAATATCAGACAGAGATATCACTCACACACACACACACACACACACACACACACACACACACACACACACACCTGATATCCCTCATGAATACAGGTGAAAGAGTCCAAAACAAAATACTGGCAAACAAAATCCAACAGCATATAAACAAGACTGTATACCATGATCACATGGGATTTAGGGAGGTATGCAAAGTTGGTTCATGATAGGAAAGTCAACCAACATTATGCCATTTTAAAACAATAAAACAAATAACACATCTGCCTGAAGAAAAAGCATTTCCTTGAATCTAGCACCTTTTCATAACCAGGGTTAAAAGAACACTTAATAATTAAGAACAGAAGAGAACTTTCTCAATCAAAGGGCACCTGTAAAAAGACCCACAGCTAACATCATACTTAAGAATGAAAAACTGAAAGCTTTCCCTCTAAGACTGGGAACAACACAAGGAAGTCTATTACACACTTTGGCTCAACATTATACTGGCAGTTTTACAACCAGAGCAATCAGGTAACAAAAGAGAATTGCTGCTGTAGTTTAAAAAAAAAAAAAAAAACACAATGAAAAAACAAAAAACCGCTTTCAGAATGGAAAGGAAAAATCAAAGTATATTGGAGATAACATACTTTTGTATATAGAAAATCTTGAAGAAAACACAAGTATTAGAATTAATATAAAGCTTGCAGAATAGAAGACAAATATTTTAAACGTCAACCACATTTTACACTGTAGCAACAAATGTTGTTGAGTAAATACTTGAATCTACACTAGCATTCAAAAGAATACTTAGGAAGTCAGAAAGAGGAAGACAATATATTCTTTTGAATGGCTGAGTAATACTCCACTGTGTATATGTACCACAGCTTTCTGATCCATTTATCTGTTGGTGGACATCTAGGTTGTTCCATGTCCTGGCTATTATAAACAGTGCTGCAATGAACACCGGGGTACATGTGTCTCTTTCAATTCTGGTTTCCTCAGTGTGTATGCCCAGCAGTGGGATTGCTGGGTCATATGGCAGTTCTATTTGCCATTTTTTAAGGAATCTCCACACTGTTCTCCATAGTGGCTGCACTAGATTGCATTCCCACCAACAGTGTAAGAGGGTTCCCTTTTCTCCACACCCTCTCCAGCATTTATTGCTTGCACACTTTATAGGAATCAATTCTAATGAGACGGAGGAAACTGGAGCCGATTATAAACAGTGAAGTAAGCCAGAAAGAAAAACACCAATACAGTATACTAACACATATATATGGAATTTAAAAAGATGGTAATGATAACCCTGCATGAGAGACAGCAGAAGAGACACAGATGTATAGAACAGATTTTTGGACTCTGAGGGAGCGGGAGAGGGTGGGATAATTTGGGAGAATAGCACCGAAACATGTACACTATCATGTAAGGTAGTCGCCAGTCTATGTTTGATGCAGGATACAGGATGTTTGGGGCTGGTGCACAGGGATGATCCAGAGAGATGATATGGGGTGGGAGGTGGGAGGGGGGTCAGGATTGGGAACTTATGTACACCTGTGGTGGATTCATGTCAATGTATGGCAAAACCAACACAGTGTTGTAAAATAAAATAAATTAAAAATATAAATAATAAAAAGGAGAGAAGACAAATATCATATGGCATCACTTACATGGACTCTAAAATATGACACAAATGAACTTATCTATGAAACAGAAACAGACTCACAGACATAGAGAGCACACTGTGTGATTCCCAAGAGGGGAAAGTTGGGGTAGGCACAGATTGGGAGCTGGTGATTAGCAGATGCAAACTATAATATATACAAGAGAGAAATAAGAGCGTACTGTATAGCACAAGGAACTATATTCATAATTTGTGATAAACAATCATGGAACAGGGTATGAAAAAATTGTATGTGCATATGTGTGTGTTTACATATGAAGGAAAGGAAAGGACAACTGTTGGCAAGCACATACAGAAATTGGATCCTTGTGTGTTATAGATAGATTTTAAAGTGGTGCAACTGCTACAGAAAACAGTTTAAAGGCTCCTCAAAAAACTAAAAAACTAGACCTGATACATGATTCAGCAATTCCACTTCAGGATATAAAATCAAAAGAAGTTAACATGGGGTCTTGGGATATCTGCAGAGCCGTGCTCACAGCAGCACGAAGCATAAGAGGTGGAAGCATCGAAATGGCCATCAAATGTGATATATACACACAATGAAATATTATTTAGCCATATAGAGAAAATTCTGTCACATGCTACAACATGCATGATCATTTCAGACATCAAGCCAAATGGAATAAGCCAGTCGTACAAAAAGACAACTACTGTAAGTTTCTACTTGCATGAAATAGCTAACACAGTCAAGCAATAGAAAGGAAACAAAAAAGAACGGTGGAGTCCATGGTTTAGGTCAACGGGCAAGAAAAGAGGAGTTGCTGTTTAATGGGACAGGTGATGAGTACAGAGTTTCGATTTTGCAAGCTGTAAAGGTGTAGAGATCTGCTTCATAACAATGTGATAAGGAATTCCCTGGTAGTTCAGAGGTTAGGACTCCACAGTGTCCTATCAGGGGCCTGGGTATGATCCTCAACCAGGGAACTGTCATTCAAGCTGCACAACACAGCTAAAACAATGACAACAACAACAAATCAACACTGTGACTACCTGTGTGTATATGTCTTAGTCACTCAGTTGTGCCCAACTTTGCATCCCCAGGGACTAAAGCTCACCACGTTCCCTTCTCCATCAGATTTGCAGTGGGTTGCCATTTCTTTCTCCAAAAGGCTGATGAAAGTGTGCAAAATACTTAGCATGCAAAAATGGTTAAAATGGTAAAAAATTAACTTAGATGTTTTCTACAACAATTAAAAACAGAAAAGCATTTAACAACCAGGAAAAGAATTTGAATAGACATTTCTGACTCTTTGAAACCCCATGGACTGTAGTCTACCAGACTCCTCCATTCATGGGATTTTCCAGGCAAGAGTGCTGGAGTGGATTACCATTTCCTTCTCAAGGCGATCTTCCCCACCCACGAATTGATCCCAGGTCTCCTACCTTGCAGGCAGACACTTTCTCTTCTGAGCCACCAGGGAAGACCTGAGCAAAATGTCAATCAGTCTCACTGAGATACTACTTCACACCCATACTACTTCACACCCAATCAAAAGGACGAATAATAACAAGTGCTGCAGAGGATGTGGAGAAAAGGAATCTTCATGATATTGTTGAGGTAATTGCTGTAAAATGGTACAACCACTCTTGCAAAAGTGGTTGGTCAGTACCTCAAAAATTAAATGTAGAGTAGAGATATGATCCAGGAATTTCCCTCTTTTGTATATATGCACCAACACTGAAAATGTTCAGTCCATGCAAAATCAGTGTTCACAGCAACATTACTCGCAATAGCCACAAAGAGTACACCATCCACGTATTATCCATTCATTGACGAATGGATAAACAAACTGTGGTATATGCTCAAAATGGACTGCATGGAAGCCATTTACCATATTCATATACCATATTCAGCCATAAAAATAAAACAAAAACAGTCACTGCTATACAAGCATGAAAAAGATGAATCTTGAAAGTACACAAACGAGGGGACTTTCCTGGCGATCCAGGGTTTAAGACTCTCCACAGGTGCCATCCCTGGGCTGGGAACTAAGATCCCACATGCCACATAGCTAAATAAATAAATATTTAAAAAGAAAATACGACATCTGAATAAAACCAAACACAAAGGTCACACATTGTATGTGGGAGAACTGTAGGTGGAAGACAAGCAGGAAAGAGAAGCACTCTGTAATCCAAGTGAAACATTTTTTTCAGGGAGGAGGAAATGAACTACTCTGATAAAGGCTGCCAACAAATTAAATAACAATTAAAAATTCACAACTGAGTTAAACATTTGAATTCACCTGTGGCCTTGACAAGAGTGGCTTTATGGGAAAATGAGAGAACTCAAGATAACAAAGTCTAGGAACAACTCTGCAGAGGTCTATCACAAGCAAATATGAAATAAAAGCAGCAGAAGCAGGAGGTGTCACCAAAAGATGGATTTTTAATGACAGGTCACATTATGGTCAGTCTGTTTGCTGATGGGAACCATCCAGAGAAACAGAAACATTAATGCAGGGCAAAGAGGAGACTTGCTAGAACATCAAGAAATGAGTAGGTCTAGAAATGAGCAGATCAGGAATTGAGTACATCAAGCCACAAGAGCACACAAGCTGGAGAAGGCAATGGAAACCCAAACCAGTACTCTTGCCTGGAATATCCCACAGACGGAGGAGCCTGGTAGGCCGCAGTCCATGGGGTTTCGAAGGGTTGGACACAACTGGGCGACTTCACTCTCATGCACTGGAGAAGGAAATGGCAACCCACTCCAGCGTTCTTGCCTGGAGAATCCCAGAAAAGGGGGAACCTTGTGGGTGGCTGTCCATGAGACTGCAGAGTCAGACACGACTGAAGCGGCTTAGCAGCAGTAGCAGCACACAAGAAGGGTACACAAGCCAAATAATTTCCTCACATTGACAGAGCTGGGATCATATAAAAAAAAGGCTGGCATAGTGGATTAATGGGTATGGTAACCAGCCTTCAAGTGAATTCAATCTCCTAATATTCCCACCCCTGTGTAGTTCTGTCTCAATCTATCACAGGGTAGACCTGTGAGACTAAGCAAATACACAAGTGCAGATGTGTAACATCTCAAAAAAACTCTGCACTTTATCATGGGTGCAAGTACTTTCTGAATCACTCATTCTGAGAAAAGACAGCAGCCTCCACAAGAGAAGCCCCTTGGAGAGGCCCACAGAAGGAGGAACTGAGGCTTCAAGAGTACAGACAAGTGAGAGTGCTTAGATTCAACTAGCTAAGTCTTCAGAGGTTGCAAGCCAGACAAAAGCTTGACTACTACCTCAGGAGAGATCCTAGGCCAAGAGATAACAAGTGGTAAGTTCTTTCAAACTATTCCATGTTGAGATCATATGTACAACACAAACATTTCAAGTTCTAATACCATTCACATCATACTTACGCACAGAACAGTACTCCTATAAATATAGCAAAAATCAAAACACACACACACACACACACACACACATACAGACACACACACACATACCCCTATCCACAGCACCGAAACACAGGAGTTGCCTGGCAGTCCAGTGGTTTGGTTAGGCCTCAGCCCTCTCACTGCCAGGATCCTGTGTTCGATCCCTGGCTGGGGAACTAATATCCTATGAAGCCACATGTTGTGACCAAAACAAAACATGCGGTGAAGTTCAAAGCTGTACCAGCAAAATAAGTATACAACACAGCTGTAGGCACAAGTTGCTGGGCATAGAGCTCCTATGATCTTGTTTACACGCATGAAATGAACTCAGATGGTGCCTCACCGCATCCAGTGGAGTTCACTTACTTAATGAAGAAAAGCCCTTAAGGGTACAGAAATGAGCAAGTAATCTCACGTGAACATGTTAAATCACAGGATAATTTCTCTGAATGAACCACCGAATTCATTCATTCATTTGGCCATGCTGTTTGGTTTGTGGGGTCCCAGTTCCCTGACCAGAGACTGAATCCAGACCACTGCAGTGAAAACCCAAAATCCTAATCACCAGGCCACCAGGGAACCCCACACCTGCATTGCTTTGCTTTCCTAGCTAAAACCTTAGGATATGTGCATTGCCCCATTTTAGCCTCACCAAGTGGTAGGAGTCAGCTCTACACAGCTTAAGACCCATGGTGCTCTTACTTTTTTTCTTTCAAGAAGGCAGGAGAAAGCAAGTCACCCTGCCTGTTTTTAAGCTTGCCACTCAGAAAGCTGCCAACCTGAAACCATGATGGCCCTGAAGTCAGCACCCGCAATCAGGGTCAGGTAATCCCCAATCAGGAATACTCTCTCTCAACAGCAACGTGTTAGCCGTCGAATGAAAGGAGAAAGACACAAAGTAAGAAAGCCACAACTTTGTCCCTTGTTGTAAAGATGTCTGTCACCTTACCTCAGGGGCCCACTGAAATCCTGAGCGCTTGAGACCTCCCAGGCAGCACACGGTCACATCCTGGGGACAAGCAGAGGAAACGGCCAGGGTGAGTCCCCTGTTCCAGGAACATTTTATCCCCCCAGGCCCTACCTGGTCCTACCCTATGGATGCTGACCAGGAGTCTCACACTCAACCAGACCAAGTGATTGAACTCCTTTGCCCTGAGCTTCTTCCTCCCACCTCCCTTCTCTCAGTAACAAACAAACAAATACCTCATCTGCCAACTTCCCGAACCAAAGGCCTGAATCTCGGGGCCCCCAGGGATGGGGCAGCCCTGGAGTCTGAGGAGAGGCCAAGGAAACAGGAAAACGACCAAAGCACCAGGGCAGTGATGAGGCCACTAGATCGATTTTTTTCTTTTTTTTTTTGCTGCGCTCGCCTGCCTATGCCTGGGTGCAGGACGGGGTTGGGCCGTGAAGATTTGTGTTTGTGTGTGTTTAAATCATTAGGTTCCACAGGAGAGCTGGGGGTGGTGCCCGGAGCCAGGGGCCTAAGAGGCCCTTTCCTGGAGCTGGCTTGTCCCACCCACCCCCCGGGCCGGAAAGCTGCTGGAGAGCTGAGCCCGCCCAGACTAGAGAGGAGAGAGGGCGAAAGGCGCCTGAGGCCTGTGGGTCCTGCCGCATGCTCCCTCCTGAGGGCCCGCGGGCCCTCACCAGCCGCCCCACCGAGCAAGGCCTCGTGAGAGTGGTGACCCGAGAAACCCTCTCTTTAGCCGTCAGGCACCTCTTTGGCTGAACCACGCTCCAGTCCTTACCAGCCCCCGTTGACGGAGGAGACAGAACTGCCTGCGGCTCACCTGCCTTAGGCAGTTCCCGGATCAAATCTGGGGAGGCGAGCCGGAGCGGATGAAGCCTCCTCAGGTCAGGGGCGCCGCCTCAGCTCCTCCTACAGGCGAGTGGGCTGCCTCCGATGATTGGCTGCCAGGTGTCGGCTCCTGCAATTTGATTGGCCGCGAGGCCGAGTTGGGCGCATGCGCGCGCGATGGACAACCCCCACCCCTCCCCCCACCCCGTAAAAGCACCCCCTGTGGGCGTGGTCAGGCTGAATCTGAATCTCAAGAGTATTGGGTCAAGATTGCTCAGCTCACCAAACGCGAAGAAAAAACAGATGGCACAGTCGCCAGGGCTCAGGGCTGAGAACGGCCTCCGAGTCTACCAGGGGAGTCCAGTGATGGTGTCCGGCACTCACAGCCCTCAGGGGTGACCTCCCTTAAGCCAGTTCTTTGCTTAAGGAACTTGACGGTACAGTGGATCTTGGCGCCCCTCCTCTTGGAATTACATTTCAATCAAGGCAGGGCAGCCTGCCCCTGTTTTTGCACTGTCTATTGTGAGCTGAGAATGAGCTTTACTGTTTCTTCTTTTTCTTCTTTTTAAATTTAGAGCTTTACGCTTTTAATGGCTGAGGAAAACCAAAAAGAATTTTATTTTCTGACGTGGAAATTGTGTGAAATTCAGTTTTCGGAGTCCTTAAATTTGGAACAGGGACTTGCCAGTTTCTTTCGTTGTTGTCTATGGCTGAAAACTTAATCGCCAATGATCATATTCGCAAAGCCTAAAATATTTCTTTTTTGGCCCTTTACAGAGTCTTTTTTAAATGCCCTGTGCTGCTGGAAGTCTCCTAGTAGACCGTTGAGATCTCCTATGGGAGGATAAAGTTTTGGTTTTGTTACATTATTTTCTTCTCTAATATATTCATTTTTCATTCTTTCCTAATTTCATTCCTTCACATCGCTATAAGTTTGTTCTGTTGCTCATCTTTACAACTTTTTGAGATAACTGTTTGTAACTCTCATTTCTCTTGTATCTAATGCTATAAATTTACCTTAATTTGTTGTTGTTGTTCAGTCCCTCAGTCATGTTGGACTCTTTGCAACGCCATGGACTGCATGCAGCACACCAGGCTTTCCTGTCCTTCACTGTCTCCTGGAGTTTGCTCAAACTCATGTCCATTGAGTTGGTGATACCATCCGAACATCTCATCCATTGCCGCCCACTTCTTCTCCTGCCCTCAGTCGTTCCCAGCATCAAGGTGGTTTCCAATGAGTTGGCTTTTCCCATCAGGTGGCCAAACTATTGGATCGTCAGATTCAGCATCAGTCCTTCCAGTGAATATTCAGAGTTGATTTCCCTTAGGATTGACTGGTTGAAGCTTGCTGTCCAAGGGACTCTCGAGAGTCTTCAACACCACAGTTCAAAAGCATCAGTTCTTCGGCACTCCACCTTCTTTACGGTCCAGCTGTCACATCCATACATGACTGTGGGGAAAACCATAGCTGTGACTAGATGGACTTTGTCAGCAAAGAAATGTCTCTGCTTTTTAATAGGCTGTCTAGGCTTGTCATAGCTTTTCTTCCAAGGGCCACATATCTTTTAAGCTCATGGCTGCATTCACCATCCACAATCATTTTGGACCCCAAGAAAATAAAGTCTGTTACTCTTTCCATTGTTTCTCCGTACAACTTTAACTGTGTCCCTCAATTTTTGCGAATAGACTGTTCATTATCATTCACGTCCGAGTATATCCTAATATTCTCTTCTGAAGACAAGCCTAAATATTGCATGGGCTTCCCTGGTCACTCAACTGGTAAATCGCTTTCCAGCCAATGCAGGAGACACAAAAGGCCTGGGTTCAATCCCAGGTCAGGAGGATCCCCTGGAGAAAATAATGGCAATCTGCTCCAGGATTCTTGCATGAAAATTCCATAGAGATATGTGTTAAGATAGTTATTTCTATTTTCCAAGTGAATGGCATTTTCAAAGATGTTTCTTGGTCAATTTCTCATTATTGCATTATAGTCAGATGACGCAGTCTAAATATTATTGATCCTTTGTATTCGAAGATTTCCGTTAAGTATGCCGTACTTCAGATTTCCATCTCCGTGAAGTCAAAATGAAGTGGGTGTTGTGTAGAGAAAACACTTGCAATGTCTGAAATGTATGTATGTGAAATGACTTCCTTTATGCTTCACAATTATTCCAGCATCTTTCAGTAGGGTACCTTTAACTAAGTTCCAGGGTTTTCTCAAATTTTACCAGTTTTTCCACAAATGTTCTTTCCTAGTTTCATAGTCCCATATAGGATACTGAACTGCATGAGAATATAGAGCAAAAAGCTACAGATACCTCCCTTAGCTTACTCTGGTCTATAGCAGTTTCTTAAACTTTCCTTGTTTTTCAAGACTTTTGACAGTTTTCAGGAGTCCTTCAGGGACAGGTATTTTGCAGAATGACTCTCTATATGGGTTTGGGATGTTTCTCCTGATTGCCCTGGGGTTTATATAATTTTAGAACTATACCTCCAAGGCAAAATATCTTTCTCATCATCTCCCATCAAGGATTCATACTATCAATATGACCTACCACTAGTTTGTCTGCTATAAAGTTGTCTCCTTCCTGCTGACATATTCTGTTCTTGGAAACAAGCCGCTACACACAGCCTACATTTAGGGAGGGGCATGGAATCTCATCTTGAGGAAAATATCGAAGAGATACACAAATTACTGAGTATACAAGTTAATTGAAACTCCTTTGTAAGGAAGATCTGGTCCTTCTAGCCATATCTTTTAATGTTAAATTAATTAAAGTAAAGATTTAATAGGTTTCCCAGTTGGTGCTAGTGGTAATGTACCTGCCTGCCAATACAGGAGATGTAAAAGATGTGGGTTCAGAGGAGTCTGGTGCGCTACACTGATGGGGTCACAAAGAGTTGGACAGACTGAAGCCGCTGAACACACACAAAGATTTAATACCGCAGTCACACTGGCTACATTTTAACATTTGCAAAGTGGCATATTAGACACGGACATAGAAAATATCTTTTACTGAGAATTCCTTAATGATCGGGTTGTTAGAGATTTGTGCTTCCACTGCAGGGGGCAGAGAGTCAATCCCTGGTTGAAGATCTAAGATCCCTTAATCCTCACCGCAAGGCAAAAAAAAAAAAAAAAAGAAAGAAAGAAAACAAACCCTGCCTGATGAACACTCCATTGAATATACAGATAAAGGATATAAACAGAACACCTCACAGAAAAGAAAAGAAACATAAGCATTTATATATGTGAAAAGCATATCGCCCTTATGAGGGAATACATGTAACAATTATGAAAATGTTTTCTACTGCTGCAGAAAGGTCTGTGAATAGCACTGACTTAGGTCATTGTTTTTCCAACCTTTCTTCTTTTCAAATGTGATGCATATTAACACATGAAACTGCTTTAGCTCTGTCTCAAAAATTTGCTATTTTCACTATCATTCAGTTCAAATAATGTTTTTCCCGTAACAATTTCTCTTAGGAGCAATAAGTTATTTAGGTTCAGAAGCAGGAGAAGGAGAAGCCTAAACCACAACATTAAAGAGGCTTGTGAATTACAGAGGTGCCGCTTTTGCACTTTGGGTTCCTGGCAATCCTTACTCTATCCTCAGCCTGTGTGCAGTGCCATTGCTTCATTTTCAAACTTTGGGAGTTCTGTACTCCTCAGTTATCTTTCTGGGTTTTTGTTTGGTCATGCCACAGAAGCTGTGGGATCTTAGTTCCACAACCAGGTGTTGAACCCTGGCCATTGACAGTGAAAGCATCAAGTCCAAACCACTGAAGCAACAGGGAATTCTCATACCTCTTTCTTTCTTTCTTTCAAAGATTTGTTCATTTACTTGGCTGTGCTTGTTTTTAGTTCCAGCACAAGGACCCTTCAATCTTCATTGTAGCATGTGGGAGGGAGCAGGGATTTTAATTGTCACATGTGGTATTTTTAGTTGCAGTATGTGGGATCTAATGCCCTGACCAAGGAATGAACTTGGACGCCCTAATCTGGGAGCACCGAGTATTTCCACCGGACTACAGGGATGTCCTTCCCATGAATGAACCCAGGTCTCCCACATTGCAAGTGAATTCCTTACTGTCTGAACCACCATAGCTTTGACTATAAGAATTTTGGTCAGCAGAGTGATGCCTTAGCTTTTTTTTTTTTTCTTTTTTAATGCTGTCTATGTTTGCCATAGCTTTCTTCCAAGGAGCTAGCTTCCTTTAATTTTGTGGCTACATTCACCATCCACAGTGATTTTGGAGTCCAAGAAAATCAAACGTGCTGTTATTTTCAATTGTTCACCATTTCTTTGCCATAAAGTGATGGGACCAGACGTTGTGATCTTCGTTTTTTGAAATTTGAGTTTTAAGCCAGTCTTTCACTCTCCTCTTTTGCCACCATCAAGAGGCTCTTCACTTTCTGCCCTTAGGGTGACATCATCTGCATATCTGAGGTTGTCACTGTTTCTCCAGCAATCTTGATTCCAGATTGTGCTTCATCCGGCCCAGTGTTTTTCATGATGTACTCTGCGTTTAAGTTAAATAAGCAGGGCAACAGTATATAATCCTGACGTACTCCTTTCCCTATTTGGAACCAGTCGCTTGTTCCATGTCCAGTTCTAAGTGTTGCTTCTTGCCCTGCATACAGATTTCTCAGGAGGCAGGTCAGATGGTCTGGTATTCCCATCTCTTTAAGAATTTTCCAGAGTTTGTTGTGGTTCACACAGGCAAAGGCCTCATCACTTCATGGAAAATAGATGAAGAAACAATGGAAACAGTGACAGAATTTATTTTCTTGAGCTCCAAAATCACTGCAGATGGTGACTGCAGCCACGAAATTAAAAGATGCTCACTGCTTGGAAGAAAAGTTGTGACAAAGCTAGGCAGTGTTTTAAAAGAAAGAGACATTACTTTCCCAACAAACGTCCATAAAGTCAAAGCTATGGTTTTTCCAGGAGTCAAGTGCAGATGGAGGAGCTGCACCATAAAGAAGGTTGAGTGCTGAAGAATGGATCCTTTCAAACTGTGGTGCTGGAGAATGGAGAAGACTCTTGAGAGTCCCTTGGACTGCAAGGAGATCCAACCAGTCAATCCGAAGGGAAATCAACCCTGAATCTTCAGTGGAAAAACTGATGCTAAAGCTCAAATACTTTGGCCTCCTGAAGGGAAGAGTCAACTCATTGGGAAAACAAAACAAAACAAAACAAAACCCTTGATCCTGGGAACTATTGAAGGCAGCAGCAGAAGGCATGACAGAGGATGAGATGATTGGGTGGCATCAGCAACCCAACGGAATGAGTTTGAGCAAGCTTCAGGGGATGATGATGGACATGGAAGCGTGGCATACAGAAGTTCATGGGGTCACAGGGAGTCAGACACGACTGAGCAACTGAACAACAAAAGCCAGGCAGGGTCTTTATGTACAGCTGGCTGAACCTCAATGGGGCTTTTCTGAATTTCTGGAGGTGGGTAGAACATAATTTTTTAGCCAGATCCCATGCTGCAGCGTGTCTGGAATATTTTGTGCTCGTAGTCAATCTTTTTTGTGTGTTTTCTGGGTGGCACCTGGGAGTCAGTGTTCCTCACAATGATGGATGCTGTCTCTCTCAGTCCCAGCTGAACTGAACTTTGGATCATGACCTCTGTTTCAGGAGGCAACCCTGGCAAGTTCTCTGGCTGTTTGAATGACTGATGATTCTTGGTTTGGTGCTCGGTCTTTTCCTTCACGTTCAAACTTTGTAGCCAGCACTTGCAACATGGAAAGACCCTCCTGTTGCAGTTCCTCTGAGCGTGATTTACAAAGGATGTCACCTATTTGAACATTTTGAGGCAAACCAGACAAACAAATTGTTCATGTTTCCATGCCATGTTCTAAAATACGCCTCTACATTGGCAAAGGCTGACAATCTGTAACTGCAAACACGGCAGACATAGGGCATTTTGCCAGGTTTGTGACTGTCCTTCAGGTACTGTAAGAGAACCTGATCTGTTTTGAAGGACAATTCACAGATATTACAGACCGTGGAGGGCTCCCAGGAAGCAGGGACACTTTCCATGCGACACTGCAGCTGGAACGAGGTGGGAAACTGGCGGTGGCAGTGCTGGCAGGTAGTGTGGGTTTCCCAGCTGTCACCCTTCTGCCTCTCAAGCTCCAGATGGTTCCTCAGGTGGGTCATAAACTTGACATATTTTAGAAGACTCAAGCAGCTGAGGCATTTGAAGGCTGTGTGACTCTTCTGTTCTGGTGCCGTCTCTTGTATGCTCCAAAGTAAAAGCCATCAAATAACATTTACTCTCATCAGTGAATTTGATCCCAGATTTACTTTCATGGGATCAACAGTCTTGCTCTGACGTGCAAGAGTCAGAAAGTCCATTTTCTCCAGGCCTGACAAACTACATGTTCCTTCTGGATCCATAAGACGGAAGCATGCCTGGCCATTGGTGCGAGTCCGTGAAAATGATGCCCCACCATGCACACGGCTCGGTGAGGTCGGGGAATCTTCCAAGGTCATAACCGTGTTTTTCCAGGAGAGATACCTGGAGGGGCCATGGTGGAGGCAGGTCCCCCTGGGATTCCATCGCTGAGTTTGGGTCTTTTGGGATTCCCACTGTTAAAATTCACATCTGAAGTGGGACACCGCTTTGAATTAAGAGGGCTTTCATCCTTGCCTCCTAATGAGAGAACGGCTCCAGAGAGACAGGGAGGCCGCAGAGAGAACAATTCTGAATTGTGAAGGACAGTTTCCGGCGAGCTCGTTTTCCAATCAGGTTTAGATGAAGGCTCCGAAATAATAGAACTGCCTCTTCCTCCCCATACACACTGAGAAACTGGTGATACGGCAGCTGGCTCTGATGCTGGGGTCCTCAGATTTGCAGGTTGCCACCTGCAGGAGGGATCCGGATTCACGTGGTCCTTCATTCTTCTTGAAGATGAGTCCCTGGTCACTCTGTTCAAAACATTAGAAATGACTGGCTTTGAAGTTGAAATCACTCTGACAAAGAAGGTTTCAGCATCCTCCTTGACGTGCTCCACTCCAACAAAGATGACCTCAGCATCGTCATTGTCCTCACCTCTGGATTTGGACACGGCGGTCTTTTTCTCGGGTTGTGGTGGTGCTTGTGCTTCCTCACACGGGAAGAGATGGGCCATTTTGCAACCACTTGTGGCTTCAAGTGGCCCCTTCTAGTGTTTTTCTCCCCCTAAAAGCAGTCACCAGGCAAGGTCATCCCCTCTGATCTCAGGTGTCAGTCTCTGTGGTTTCAGGTCACCCTCAGTTGGTCACCGAGAATATTAAATGGAAAACTCCAGAAGTATACAACCTATGCATTTTAATCTGCAGGTAATTCTGAGGAGAGTGATTGGAATCTCACACCATCCTGCTTCCGCCTGCCCAGAATGTGAATCGTTCCTTAGTCCCGAACATCCCACGCGTCTGTCACTCGGTTACCACAATGACTGTTGAGATGCCACAGGGCTTGTGACCAAGTTATCCTTACTTTACTCAATAATGGCCCCAAACCGTAAGTGGAGGGATGCTGTCCATTGATATATGCCAGAGAAAAATCCATTAAGTGCTACCTTTCAGTGAAAAGATCGAAGTTCTCAATTTGATATAAAAGAGAAAGAAACAATGTATGCGGAGGTTGCTAATATCTGTGGTGAATGTGAAGAAGAGAAAATAAATCTGGGTTAGTTTTGCTGTCAAACCTCCAACTGCAAAAGGTATGGACACAGAGCGTAGTAAGTGCTTAGTTAGGGTGAAAAAAAATCGCTCAATTAGTACAGTAGTATATTTTACATAGCGACTAGACTCACAACACTTTTATAAAAGTATATTGTTATAATTGTTCTATGTTATTATTACACCTTCCCTGGTGGCTCAGATGGTAAAGTGTCTGCCTACAATTCGGGAGAGCCAGGTTCAATGCCTGGGTCAGGAAGATCCTGTGAAGAAGGAAATGGCAATCCAGCCCAGAATTCTTGCCTGGGAAATCCCATGGACAGAAGAGCGTAATAAGCGGCAGTCCATGGGGTCGCAAAGAGTTGCACACGACTGAGCGACTTCACTTTCACTTTCCTGTTATTTTTAGGCAGTAGCTATCTCTTACTGTGCCTCTATACAGTAGACTGCATCACAGGTGTGTTTGTATAGAAGAACCATTGTGTATATAGAGTTTGATACTGTGTGAGGTTACCGATGTCCCCTGGGGGTCTTGAAACTTACTCTCTGCCGATAAGTGGTGATGATTATATTTCTTTCAAAAGACAAAATTAGTACCTGGTTTAATCACTGGCTGAAACATTGAGATAACTATTAGCACCCTTAGACATAAGGAAACATCTCAAACTCAGTGAAATGACATGACCCTTTTAAACTTCCTTCTCCAGCCACCACTTTTGCCTTGACTCCCCATGGTGGCCCCCGTGCTCCTGTTAAACTCTGCAGGAGAGCTGGTAGGCACCATTTTGCTTACAGATCTACAATCTCACTCAGAAATGCTGACCGACAGAAAATGTCCAAAAGAGCCCCCAGCTGTCCCTTGGGGGTGCCTCTCACTCCCTCCACTCTCCGAGTCCAGAAGGCACCATAGTCTATACATGGATCCAAAATATTTGTTTTAAAATCCCAGCCATTTCTAATAGCAGGACTTGAACCTGCCTCATGCTGGCAATTCTCTCTCTCTCTCTCCCTCCCTCCCTCCCTCCTTCTCTCTCTCCCTTCCTCCCTCTCTCTCTCTCTCTCTCTCCCCCCCCCTCTATTTCTCTCTCTCTCTCTCTCTCTCTCAGAGAGGGAGAGCATTTACACTGTACTTGAAACTACTTCCACAGCATCACCATTGTATTAGGTATTATAAGGAATGTGGAGATGATTTAAAACATGTGGGAGTATCCCCTTACGTTACATGCAAAGACTGCACCATTTTATGTAATGGACTTGATCACCCATTAATTTTGGTGTCTCCAGGTGCAGGGCTCCCAGACCCAATCTCCCAAGGGTACCGAGGAGGGAGGGACGGGACTTCTCAAGACTTCTACTGCTCCCCCTGCCTTGGATGCTGTCTCAATTACCAGCACCCAACTCCTGAGCTGCCTCGGTCCACAGTTTCTCTGCCAGGCTTTCCTGACCATGATGTCAGAAATCACAGCCTCCCCCAACTCACATGCCATTTTCCCCTCCAGAGCTATTGGGCTGCTGTATTTTGGTTTCTAGAACAACATGGGGTGTCTGTCAGTGCTACATGCCTGCTGCAGAAATAAACTGTAACTGTTATTAAACAATCATTTACCTGTACCTCAAGCTCGGCCCACTCATTCCTGGCTCCCCAGGTACTTACACTTGATCTTAGCCAAAAGGCTGAGAAGCAATTTCTCCAAGCATTTGATGACTTCCAAATCTGAATGGATTAAAACTATCAGGCAAGAGAGAAAGTCAGCCAGTATGTAGCTGGATGCTGACAGGGGCAGTGGTGCTCCTTGAAATTAAAGGTTTGTAACACAGTTTCTCTCCATATAATACATTTGTTGATAGTTTCCATGCCATTAACACGTTTCATAGACATTAAAGGACATTCTAAAGTTTACATTTGGCCATTTGTGATACCAGATCACATTTCATCAGTAGCATATCATAGTTTGTTTGCTTGTGTGTAAATGATGTCCCTAGCGGTAAAGGTCCCTCCTGCCAATGCAGAAGACCTAAGAGATGCAGGTTCCATCTCTGGGTCAGGAAGACCCCCTGGAGGAGGGCATGGCCACCCACTGCAGTATTCCTGCCTGAAGAATCGTATGGACAGAGAAGAATCGTGGGCGACAGTCCATAGGGTTGCAGAAAGTCAAGCATCACTGAAGCAACTGAACACACACGCAGACATATGTATATAAATATATATTTTATAGTGGTATGAAAAATAGTGCTGTGGGACCTCCCTGGTATTCCAGTATTTAAGACTTCTCACTTCCAGGCCAGGGACACAGCTTCAATCCCTGGTCAGGGACCTGTGATCCCACATGCCACTGGGTGTGGCCAAGGTAAATGGAATAATGTATCTTACAGCTGATGTCATCTTAGATTTATTGAAGATTTCTATTTTTCATAAGCAGAATCCAGCCTACTAAATTCATGTCACAAGTCACTAATGGCATGCTAGCTGCATTATATAGGCAAGTGGTTTAGACAGGGATTGACAAATCGGCTTGCTTCCCGATTGTTTTTTTTTTTTTTTCTTTTAATTTTTAAAAACGTTTAATATTTTTTACATTGAGGTTTAATTTCGGGAAAAACAAAGGAAAGGTTTGTGACATGTGAACATTATATGATATCTAAATTTCAGTGTCACAAAGAAAGTTTTATTGGAACACAGATGTGATCATTTGCCTCTGCCTGAGGCTATTTCACCCTGCTAATGGGAGAGACCTCATGGCCCTTAATGCCTGGTTACTCTCTAGCCCTTAGCAGAGAAATTTTGCAGACTCATGGCTGCAGAGAACAAAAGGAAGCATTCCAAACCCCATGGCTCACCAGCTCCTGAAGTCCAGTTGACTCAGTGCAGCTAAACACTTCCTACTCTGAGACCAAGTGGAGGGTGAAGCTGGAGTGTCTTTGTCTCCACGTCCCAGAAAGATTTCTCTGGGAATAGCAGCACCGCTTCCTGTGTCCAGTGTCCGTGAAACTCCTACCTGGCTCTCCAAAAGCCTTTTCCCAGTGAGGCGGCATCAGGAGATTCCACGCCTTTTAAAGCCCATTCTAGTCCAATCCATAGTACCCAAACCAGGCTCCAATCAGGTTTCTGAACCAGTTTTTCCCCATAGGATCTTTCAACTAGAAACCTTTCTAGCAAAATGTTGGAGAGGGGAAAGAATCTGAGTGGGGCTTCAGGGCCCCTCCCAGGGGCTATTTTCCAGGTCTCAGTGTGGTGAGTCCCCACTTGCATCTCCGGCATCCAGAGGCCCACCACCTTATCTCCAGTTTATCTGAGTCTTTAGATATTTGGGGTTCAATAGCTCAAGGGCAAGGGAAGGTGGTCCACACAGCTATTCCAACAGGGCATGGGCTGATGTCAGGAACCTAAAAAGTCAGGAGTTCTCTTCCAATGGCAAAAAATTCTCCAGCTGCAAACAGCGAACCCCTGTCCTCTTCCGAGGGCAAGGGGGTGGGTTGGGGAGGAGGCAGGGTGAGGAGGGCAGGAAGCAAGCTTACTCCCAAGTGATCTGCACTTGAAGGCTCAGCACCCGCTGGATTCCCAGGGTCCTCACTGTGAATCTACATGCTGAACCCCAGGAGCTTTTTCTAGGCGGGGGCTCATGCGTTCTTAAACCACGTCAGGGGTGTCAGGTCACACCCTCACCGCCCTCCTGCACCCTTCCCCCCTGACTCGCCCTCTTCTCTGTCCTCCTTTGCAGCACCTAGATTATATCTCAAGCTTTCCCTCCCACTGCCTTTACAGCCCTGTGCACACAGATTCGTGGGTTTCAGAGAGGGTTTCAGAGAAGAAATACGTGTATTTCCATTCATTATAAGGTAATAGAGTCACTGAATTAGAACAAAAATGATGTCCACTCATGAACGTGATCTCAAATGCTGTGATCAGATACAACATCAAAGACACCATTATCATCAAATCAACATGTTCTCCCCTTAAACTTACAGAAGGTATGTCCATTACATCTCAATGAACCAGGGAAAAAAGAAGAAAAACTCACCATTAGAAAGAGCTCGTTTTAGACTCTTTTAAGAAGCATGATGGCCGGTGCTGTGCCTAGGAGCTCAGCTGTGTCTGACTTTTTGCGACCCCATGGACTGCAGCCAGCAAGCCTCCTCTACCCGTGAGTGCACCAGGGAAAAATGCTGGAGTGGGTTGCCATGTCCTCCAATGTCGGTGAGTATCAGAACCCAGGGCTAGGGATTTCCTGGCGGTCCAGTGGTTGAGGATCTGCCTTCCAATGCTGGGAATGTGAGTTTAATACGTGGTGGGTAAGATCCCACATGCCAGAGGGCCGTAGAACGGACAAAGGATCCTGCATGACACGGCTAAGCCCCGAAGAAGCCAAATAAGTGAATAAAACTGAATATTTTTAAAACTCTATGCTCTTTACATTCTTCTGGATATGTTTGAAAGCATGATATTAAGAATTTTATTTATTTATGGACACACCATGAGACTTCCTGCAGGAGCTTAGTTTCCTGACCAGGGGCTGAACCCCGGTCACCAGACTGAAAGCATTGAACACGAAGTGCTGGCTTGCCAGGCAATTCCTTGTTTGATTTACTTAAAAGGGTTTATTTTGATTGTCTGCCAAAAGGTACATCCTTTGCAGTGTTTACACTTACAACAGAAACATTTTGGGTGTCAGTTTTAAAATGTTTGCAAAAACTTAGGAGAGAGGAAGAAACATTTTGACTACCGATTTATGCTTCTAGGCATCCCTGATGGCTCAGAGAGTAAAACATCTGCCTGCAGTACAGGAGACCAGGGTTTAATCCCTGTGTCAGGAAGATCTCCCAGAGAAGGAAATGGCTCTCCACTCAAGTATGCTTGCCTGGGGAATTCCATGGACAGAGGAGCCTGGTGAGCTACTATCCATGGTTTGGCAAAGTGTCAGACACAACTGGATAACTAACACTTTCACTTTCATATGCTTCTGAAGATTGCTCAAATCTCAGAATCACCTGGCACATTAATAAACACAGAGATTCCAGGGCTGCATATCACACCTAAGAAATTCAAATTGCCCTAGGAGAGGGCCTGCAAACCTGAAAATTCAAAGCTCACCTCACTTGATTCTGAACTGAAGTGAATCCCACGGTGTAAAGTCATCCAACACTTTGGGAAAGATTGATCTCCGGTGGCTCAGCAGTAAAGAATCCACCTCTTAATGCAGGAGACCTGGGTACAGTCTCTGGGTCAGAAAGCTCTCCTGGAGGAAGAAATGGCAACCACGCCAGGATTCTTGCCTGAGAAATCCCATGGACAGAGGAGCCTGGCAGGCTACAGTCTATGGGGTCCCAAAAGACTCAGACACACAACTTAGCAACTCTGCCGCAACAGTGAAAGTGAGAGGTGCTCAGTTGTGTCCAACCCTTTGTGACCGCGTGGACCATATGCAGTCCATGGAATCTTGCAGGCTAGAATACTGGTGTGGGTAGCCTTTCCTGTCTCCAGGGGATCTTCCCAACCCAGGGATCAAACCCAGGTCTCCCGCATTGCAGGCAGATTCTTTACCAGATGGGGCGCAATGGGAGCCCAAGCAACAATAAGAACAAGCTTAAAATGCCCAAGAATATACGCCTTCAGGAGACCCTAAGGGTTGAGGGTCAGGAATGCATTTTTTCCTTCATGTGACACACTGAGCACCTGCCTTGGGAGGAGCAGGTTATTGGCAATTCAATAAACTAAAGAGATGTAGCTTGAGCTGGGAGCTTCATCCTCCCCACCACCCTTCAGAGATTCTAGGAGCTCCACACCCTCTTTGGGGGCTTCTGGAGGTCCTTCGTATTGAAGGAAGTTAGGATATAATCAAAGCTGAGAGATCTGGATGCAAACATCTCCGTTTGGGCCACACTTTCAAATCTCCTGGGCTGTGCTTCTTCACCGTCAGTGAATCTAAGGAATTGCCTATGTGTCTTGTGCAAAAACACATTCTCATCCAACAGTTGTGGGTGGGGCCTGAGAGTCTGAGTTTCTCCCAAGCTCCAGGTGTTGCCCAGGCTGCTAAGGTGTCCATATTAAACAGTGAGTACTAGAGAGCTTTTGAAAAGTACGGATGTTCTGATTGATTCTGTCAAGCTTACTCCCTGCCCACAGACTCAGTGTCTCCAGGAATGGGACCAGGGAGTCAACGTTATTAAAGGTCTCAGGTATTTCTAAGGAGCAGATGGGGTGCAAATGTGTAGCCAGGCAAATCACCCTACCATCAACCCTGTTTTGGGCTTCATTGTGTCCTGCAAAATCCATATGTTGCAGGGACTTTCCCAAAGGTCCAGTGGCTACAACTCTCCACTCCCAGTGCAGGGGGCTGGGCTTCTGTCCGTGGTCAGGGAACTAGATCCCACGTGCTGCCAGGAAGACCGAAGACCCCACGTACCACAACTAACACCTGGTGCCGTCAAATAAACTAATTCATTAAAAAAAATCTGTATAATATCTAAGCCCCAACACTTTGGAATGTAATCCTCTTTGTAGATTCTGCCTTTAATGAGGTGATTAAGTTAAAACAAGGTCACTAGTGTGAGCCCTAGTCCAAGCTGATGGTTCTCTATATAAAAAGAAAGAGGGAAATTCCCTGGAAGGCCAGTGGTTAGGGCTCAGATCTTTCACTGCCAAGGGCCCAAGTTCAATCCCTGGTCTGGAAACTAAGACCCAGAAGAAAAGCAGCATGGCTGGAAAATAAAGAGGAAATTAGGACACACAAGACATCAAGGATGCATGGACATAAAGGGACAGGAGGACACGAGAATGTGGGTGCCTGCTCATCAAGGAAAGAGACCTCCAGAGACACCACACTGTCAACACCTTAATCCTGGATTTCTAGCCTCCAGAACTGGGAGAAAACAATTTCCTGTTCTTTAAGTCTCGTGTATTTCTGGTGGCCACCTGAGAACATCAACGTGTTCTTTAGATCAGGAGTCCCTAGAGAGGGTTCACCTCAAGGACAGTAGGGGGTATGCAGGTGATGACTCGGCTTCCAGCTGACTCCCAAACATCAACAAATGCTGCCCACCCAGATCTTCCAGGATGCAGCCTGCTCCTGTGGACCCCATCTTGCAGACCACTACTGCTAAACGTCCCCACACAAATCTCTTTCTGCCCCGCCCCCTTTGTTTGTTTCTTTGTTTGTTTGACTTCTCTCCTAGACTCTGAGGGACAGAACCTTGAGAACAGAGTGAGGCCTGTGCTCACACCATCCTGGATGTGAAGGAGAGTATGTGTTTTAACCCACCCCCCCCCCAAAAAAAAACACAACAACAACAACAACAACAAAAGGAAGAAAACCCAAAGCTGTCAAGCAGAAGCTTGTCACCAAGTGTACAGAAAAACCTTCACATGATAGGTTAGGAAGAAGCAGAGGACATGATTTCAACCTCTTCTTCAGGGAAGGTTTCCGGGAAGGAGGATAGCATGCTTTCTGTAGATGGATTGAGGGCAGATGAATTTATTGGAAGGCATTGGGTAGCCAGGAAAGGAATATGAGTGGAGAGGGGTATGTCATCCATTCTGTCAAGTTCCAGAAGTTTCTATGATACGGGCCACGGTCACAGGTCTCCCAGAGGTCAGGGAGAAAGGAACATTTGGTGACCTCATCAAAGCCTGGCCCATAGAAGCCTGGCTCTCCGCAGCCAACATCAGGCTTCCAGGGCATCCACCAGGCTCAGGAAATGACCTACTGGGAACACTCTGGTAGTCCTGGGGTGGTTAGGACTCTGCACTTTCACTGCTGAGGGCATGGATTCTATCCTTAGTTGGGGAACTAAGATCCTGCAAGCTGTTTTGGCTGGCCAACAAAAGAAACCAAAAAAGAAAGACAGACATGACCTATTCCCGCCTTTCATTCCGCGGACAACCCCAAGGCCAACTCCGGTCCAGGTCCATTGCTGTGGTCAAGGAGGAAGCTCCCTGGGGCTTGTGGCCGTGGAGTGATATGTGGTCAGCCTGAGTGTCCACCAACAAGGCTGATCATCTCACACCAACTGAGAAGCTGGTACCCAGGAGGAGATCAGGCCCCTGGGACAGGGCCGTGTGAGAAGTGGGCTCTACAAGGTGTCCAAAAGGCACAGCTTTCAAGACAGCACTAATCCAGGTGGCTAGCCTCTATCCACTTCCTCCATCTCTAGGGGAGAGCTTGGCCCTTCCATTGTTCTCACAAATCTTTTCCTCTTCTACTCTCCCTGGAACAGCTTTATCTCAAGAAATTGTTGTTGTTCCTTTGCTCGGTTATATCCGCAACCCCAGGGACTTTAGCTCACCAGACCTCCCTGTCCCTCACCGTTTCCTGAAGTTTGCTCCACTTCATGGCTAGTGCATTGGTGATGCCATCCAGCCATCTTATTCTCTGTTGCCCTCTTCTTCTGCCCTCAATCTTGTCCAGCATCAGGGACTTTCCCAGTGAATCAGCGGCTTATACCGCATGACCAATATAGTGGACCTTCAGCTTCAGCATCAACCCTTCTAACAAGTACTCAGGGTTGATCTCCCTTAAGATTGACTGGTTTGAACTCCTTGCTGTCCAAAGGACTTCCAGGAGTGTTCAGCAGCACCGCAACTCGAAGGCAACAATTCTTTGGCGCTCTGCCTTCTTTGTGGTCCAGCTCTCACAACCGTACATGACCACTTGGAAGACCATAGCCTTGACTCTACAGACCTTTGATGGCAGAGTAACGTCTCTGCGTTTCAACACACTGTCTAGGTTTGTCATAGCTTTCCTGCCAAGAAGCAACCGTCTTTTGATCTCATGGTTGCAATCACCATTGCAGTGATTGTACAGCCCAAGAAGAGGAAATCTGTCAGTACTTCCACCTTTTTGCTTCTATTTACCATGGAGTAATGGGGCTAGATGCCATGATCTTAGTGTTTTGAGTATGTAGGTTTAAGCTGGCTCTTTCACCCTCCTCCTTCATCCTCACCTAATCAGTGCAGAGCGTCTGGCTTCTTGCTGCTTCTTCCCTCAGTTCGAATTCCCTGAGTAAGAAATCATAAAGGGATGGTTTTGTAGCTTCAATGCAAGGGTGGGACAGAGAGGGCCCAAAACATGGGATCATGACACATTGAGAAACTCAACCAATGACGACTTGCACCACCTGCTTACCTACAGGATTAAAGGTGACGTGAACGTGTTAGTCAGTCCTATCTGATGCTTTATGACTTCATGTACTGTAACCCAGCAGGCTCCTCTATGGAACTTTCCAGGAAAGGATACTGGAGTGGATTGCCACTCCCTTCTCCCAGGGGATCTTCCTGACTCAGGGACTGAATTCTGAGCCTCCTGCATTGCAGGTGGACTCTTTACCACCTGAGTCACCAGGAAATCTCAAAGCAAGGCAGTGCTAATTTCCAGGACATTACTATAGCAAAATTTTGGTGGTCCATGCCGGTCGCAGCTTCTCGGTCACAAAAAGTGGTATAGTTGGAGCCCACCACTCTGAAGGGGTGCTGTTGTTTGGTTTAGCTGCTAAATCTCCTCTGACTCTTAGAGGACTTGGTCTCAGTAAAGAGCTCTGGTGGGAAAAGAGAATTAGTTTAAAGCCTTAGTACGGCCAGGTTGGCAGAGAACTAGGATTTGGAGGAAATTTTATCTTTACCATTTGGCTTAAGCTAAATACCTCAGGAATAAGGTTTTATTAAAAAAAAAAAAAAGTTACAGATGAATGACACCAAGGAGAAAAATGCCAAGTTACACTCAACACTGAAATACTGAACTCATCAGTGACATTTTTGGACGATCGGGAATAGATTTCCAGCAGCCTTTGAGTAAATATTTGTGTGTGAAAGTGTTTATTCATGTAAAAACAGAATAAAACGTGTGGGGATATGAGCGACATAAACGCACATTTGGACAATGGATTCGGGGATGTTGGGTTGTCTCTTAGCAACTGAAGGCTTGCCTGGCTGCTCAGTCGTGCATGCAATGCAGGAGACCCAAGTTCAATCCCTGGGTTGAGAAGGTCTCCCGGAAAAGAGATCTGTTACCCACTGTAGTATTCTCAGCTGAAGAATTCCATAGGCAGAGAAGCCTGGCAGCTTACAATCCATGGAGTCCCAAAGAGTCAGACACGGCTGAGCAGTGGGAAAACGGGCATGGGCTGGTGGGTCCCAGAGGCTCCAGGTGGACTGCGGGTGAATATCACCCAGGACTCTGGGGCTGATTTTGCACAGTGAACCCATTTTGGCACCGCCAGGGTATGAGATAGAGGATTTGCATCTGCTGAATCCACTGGGGAAAATGCTCCAGTCCAGGGCCTGGGTGAGGGTCCCTTGGAAGAAGGTTCCTCTAGTGATGCTCACTCCTGGACACTTAGTTCAGCTACCAAAGAGGGAATCAATGCAACACATTCAGACAGACAGACTAGGCCGCATCCTCTCAGCTTTTATCACTGTGTTCAAGGCAGAGCGACAACCTGCTATTGAGAATTTCCTTGTAGTCAGAAGTCTTAGAGGAAAACAAGAATTGTAATTTGGACTTAGATTGGAGCCACTTCAGCAATGATGCTTATGTAACTTTTTATCTTCTCTGGACTGCTTAGGAGCTGCAATTTCCCCTCACGGTCCCTCCTTGTCATCTCGAGAATCACCTACTTTCCACAGCTCACCTGGAGCCTAAAACAGCTCAGGACAAATGTGGCAGGTGGGAGGGAGAAACAGAGCTTCGGACTTCAAACCTCACGCCTGATGGACCAATGTCCTCCTTGCTTAATTATTTGTGATCGCCTCAGCTAAGACATCATTCTCTCGGAAAGAATTCCCAAGGGCATCACACCTGACCGCCACTGTGCGGACTCCCAGAAAGAAGTCCGCTTTGACAGCATCTAACCTAGGCCACACCTCTGACCCTAGTCAGGAAGGTGACCTGACAAGAAGCCCGGGGACAGAGCGGCAGCATCGTGAGGACTTTCGAGTGACCCGGGCACCCTGGCAATGTCCACAGCAGGCACAGAGTACACGTCCTGACGGTAACGAAAGAGAGAGGCCCATTCTGGTCTACGGAGCTGGCACCATGCCTTACCTGAGCACCCGGTGCAGGCGGCTATCGAGGAAGGAGATGGAGTTCAGGTAGAGCTCCTACAGGTGGGGCAGGTTCAGGAACTGGGCCGTGAGCTGGGTGATGCAGTGCTCCTCCTGTTTGGGGGCTGTGTGCGGCAACACATGGATGCGCCAGAGCGGCAGCCGGGGCAGGTTGCCCATCTGGCCCAGGTGGAGCACAAACCTGCCCAAAGTGGCCCGATTCCAGGTGCAATTCACCTCCTCGACACAGTCCAGCTGCACCACCTTCAGGATCCTCCTGATGCTCCGTGTGGGCATGGTGGAGATGCTGAGCTTCTGGCAGCTCAGGTGCAGCAGGCTCCTCCTGTTTGGCCTTCTTCAGCAGGTAGCTGAGGGTCTGTTTCAGGGTGTCCTCCTTGAGGCACAGGTCAAGCAGCACCTACACAGGGGCCTGTGCTGGCTTTAGCCCACCTGCACCTCCACCCTGCACCTCTTCTGCATGGACTGGGCTGGCTCGGGCTCCAGCAACGAGCAAACACTGTCCGTGTGGCTAGATCACATGGTCCAGATGTCCTGGTGGGCTTTCCAGTGCAAGTTCAGCAGCTGCAGCTTCCACTGCCTGCAGGGCCACAGGAGACACGCTGAGCTGTGCAGAGGCTGACTGGCACCAGGACCACGCGAGGGTTCTGCACTCCATATACCACCGCTCCCCAGGCTTCAGGAACCCCCTTGGTCCCTACCTTAAGGGACACTGGTGGGGAGCACATGCCTTTCGTCCCTTCTGCCCCTCAACCAGTCCTGTACATCCGGACGCCTGTCCAAGTGAACCCCTCATCCTCCTGCTCTGGCTGCATCTTGCTCACACCCCCAGGCCCCACCAGTCTGCCAGGTTGACCTTACCTGGGTTGGACCCTCTGAGCAAGAACGACGTCCAGGTCATCGAGTGGAGCCTGGAAGGTCTCCAGATGAGGCTGGTGTTCCTTCATCAGGGTCCCCAGCAGAGGCAGGGGAAGGGCCTGGACTGCACCACCACTTTCAGGGCCTGGGTGTGCCTCCCGGCAAAGGCCACCATAAACAGTGGCGGGAAGAGCTCTAGGGGCAGCTCCTCCAGGGCCACCATGGCCAAGGCCTCATTCCACAGCAGGCTCTGGTCAGCCAGGCCCAGGAGTTGGGGTGGGTCCTGGACACCCGTTCTGAAGAACCTAATACAGAGTGAGTCATGGGGGGATGTCAGAGAGCAAGTGGGGGCATGGTCTTCTCTGGCCAAGGAACCGGGGAGAACTTGCTGTCCCTCCACCCTAGCAGAACCCAAGGCAGGCTCAGAGACATCCTCTGGCCACAAAGACACAGTTTTGGCCACACTTGTACCAGAACAAGCATCTCTCCAGGCAGCAAAAAAAAAAAAAAAAGGGACAAGGTGACCTCTTGCCCCAACCCGTATCTACCAGTTGCTGCATTTAATCCTAGCCCTGCTGGCCAGTAGATACTTAGGAGCCTGACAGCTTGCCCCACTTTCTTCAGAGAAAGCTTCTGATTATTACTCAAGGGCTGAAAACAGGAATAAGGAGGTTAGTCCACACAGTCTGTCTCTAAACTCCAACCAGTAACTCACGCAATGGGTGCTGTTATGTCACTTAATAAAAAGACATACCTTACACTCTGTGTCTCTTCTACAAATGTTACTACCATTCAGTTCAATGGAGCAAAACATCCACATGCAGAAAAAAGCCGCCACTATTTAATATATTCTACAGATTGTTTTTAATTCCATGGAATTAAAAAACAGTTTTCAGCTTTTAAAACAAAAAGAAACCCCCCAAAATTTTAAGCTAGTAAAATCACAAACCTATAAAATGATATGAACTATAATCACTGGTAACACACTACAATGTAAAATGTTACCAGATCCTAATTAGATATCTTTCATTAAATCAATTCCTGGAACTTCCCTGGCAGTTCAGTGAGGAGGACTCTGTGCTTTCACTGCAGGGGCATGAGCTCTATTCCCATTAGGGAACTATGACCCCAGATTCTATTTGGTGTGACCGTATCCCCTCACTCTCACCATACGCTATGCCATGCCCCCCCCCCTGAGCACCCCCTGCCAAATTCTGTTTGGTTAAGAAATATGGTAAAGCTGGCGGAGGAATAGGACAGGGAGACCACTTTCTCCCTCACAGATTCATCAAAAGAACATTTCAGCGATGAGCAAATTCCAAAAAACAACTTCTGAATGCTGGCAGAGGACTTCAGGCACCCGGAAAAGCAGATCATTGTCTTCAAAAACAGGTAGGAAAAAATATAAAAGATGAAAAAAGAGACAAAGGAGGTAGGAAGGGAGCTCCGTCCCGGGAAGGGAATCCCGTTCTGGGAAGGGAATCTTAAGAAGGGAGGTTTCAAAAAACCAAGAAACATTCTCCCTGCCGAGTCTGTGGCGAGCTTTGGAAGCACAGAGGGCAACGTAGAAGGAAGGAAACATAAATACATAATTAAAACCAACAGATTACAAGCCCAACAGTAACTCCCCCAGCAGAAAAGCAGCACAGACGCCTGCATCCGACACTAGCAAGTGGGGGCAGGGCAGGGAGGCACAGGAGGTGCGGGCTGCAGTGCTTTTTAAGATTCAGGCAGGAACGCCCTGCATATAACCACAACGAACGAACCTGCGCTAGCAAACCAGACTGTGGGACAGCTACCACGTGAAAAGCCCGAACATAAGACACCACCAGGACCGCACACAGAACAAAGGATGGAACAGAAATAGCCAGTTACAGACCATCCCCCGCCGGTGACAGGCAGCCAGAACCGTATTCGCTGGAAGGGGGCGATCGCAGCCCCGGAGAGACTTTACCTACAAAACTGCAAGCAGGCTTCTTTGCTAAGACTTCTGGGTGTTCTGGACAGTCACCATCCACCTCACAAGGGGCACAGTGGTACATTCAGAAAACTAGCAGCGTAGACGGGAAAGGCGATAAGTCACAGTGACCACGCTCACCACACACCTGAGCTACTCGGACGTCGGAAGGACACAAAAGGCAGTCCCAACCGAATCTGCACCTCTGAGGGCTTTCCTGAGCACCGAACCTGAGTGGCTTAGACCTGGGAGGTGCGTGCAGCCTAGGGCCGGCCTCAGACCCTGGAGCAACGTAGAGCCTGACTGGTGTGCATCGTGAGCAGGGGCAGGCCCAGTGGGCCTGAGACGCTGAAAGCACACGCAGGAGTTATTTGTTTGCAGCATCCCTCCCTCCCCACAGCGCAACTGAACAAGGGAGCCAAAAAATAAAAATAAAAAGTGTCCACCATGCCCCCCCCCCCTTATTAGGACTGAAATCAGACACTGAAGATACCAGCAAACAGAAGAAATTAAATGGAGGGAACCGCCTTGGAAATAACCCCACACTGCCCACAACACCAGAGAAAGGGCCAGAAATATCTTTACTATTTTTATGACCATTTCTTTTTCTTTTTTTCTTTTTTGCTGATGTTGTTGTGTGGTAGTTTTTTCTTCTTTTCTTTTTCTTCTTCTTCTTTTTTTAACTTTTAGAAATATTTAGGTCCTCCATTTATCCTTTAATTTTTATTCTTATAACCTACTATTACTTAAAAAGAAACCTATTTTTAAAAGCAAACACTGTATATAGTCTTTGTGTGGTTGTTGTTGTTGTTTTAATAGTTCTTGTGGCTTTTTTTTTTCTTCTTCTTCTTCTTCTTCTTTTCCTTAATATTGCATTTTTTAAAATCCAACCTCTATTCTGGATTTTTAATCTTTGCTTTTTGGTATTTGTTGTCAATTTTGTACATTTAAAAACCCAAAGTTCACTACCCAATTTTACCTGAGAGCGAGATTACTGGTTTGACCACTCTCTCCTCCTTTGGACACTCCTTTTTCTCCACCAGGTGGCCTCTGTCTCTTCCCTCCCCCTTCTCTTCTCTAACCAATTCTGTGAATCTCCGTGTTCCAGACGGTGGAGAACACTTCAGGAACTGGTTACTGGCTGGATCTGTCTCTCCGCTTTTCATTTCCCTCTTTTATCCTCCTGGCCACCTCTGTCTACTTCCTCCCTCTCCTCTTCCCTGTATAACTCCGTGAATACCTCTGAGTGGTCCAGACGGTAGAGCACACATAAGGATGTGATTGCTGGCTAGCTTGCTCTCTCCTCTTTTTTTTTTTCTCTCTCTCTCCTCTTTTGACCCCACCTCATCTCATTCCAGTCACCTCTAACTACCCCCTCCCTCTTCTCTCCTCCATGTAACTCAGTGAACCTCTCCAGGTGCCCCTCACTGTGGGTAAACCTTTCATCTTTAACCTAGATGTCTTATCATCGGTGCTGTATAGGTGGAGAGGTCTTGAGGCTACTGTAAAAATAAAACTGAAAACCAGAAGCAGGAGGCTTAAGTCCAAACCCTGAGAACATCAGACAAGTCCTGACTCCAGGGAACATTAATTGATAGCAGCTCATCAAATGCCTCCATACCTACACTGAAACCAAGCACCACCCAAGGGCCAACAAGTTCCAGAGTCAGACACACCATGCAAATTCTCCAGCAACACACGAACACAGCCCTGAGCTTCAATATACAGGCAGCTCAAAGTTACTCCGAAACCATTGGCGTCTCATAACACATTACTGGTCACTCCATTGCACTCCAGAGAGAAGAAATCTAGCCTCACCGACCAGAACTCCAACACAAGCCTCCCGAACCAAGAAATCTTGACAAGCCACTGATACAACCCCACCCACAGTGGAGAAACTCCATAATGAAGAGAACTCCACAAATTCCCAGAATATAGAAAGGCCACCCCAAACGCAGCAATAGAACCAAGATGAAGAGACAGAGGGATACTCAGCAGGTAAAGAACAGGAGAAATGCCCACCAAATCAAACAAAAGAGGAAGACATAGGGAATCTACCTGAGAAAGGATTCCAGATATTGATACTGAAAATGATCCAAAATCTTGAAATCAAAATGGAATCACAGATAAATAGCCTGGAGACAAGGATTGAGAAGATGCAAGAAAGGCTTAACAAGGACCTAGAAGAATAAAAATGAGTCAATAGATAATGAATGACTCAATAAATGAGATCAGAAACACTCTGGAGGCAACAAATAGTAGAATAACAGAGGCAGAAGATAGGATTAGTGAAATAGAATGGTAGAAATAAATGAATCAGAGAGGAAACAAGAAAAACGAATTAAAAGAAATGAGGACAATCTCAGAGACCTCCAGGACAATATGAAACGCTCCAACATTCGAATTATAGGAGTCCCAGAAGAAGAAGACCAAAAGAAAGACCATGAAAAAATCCTCCAGGAGACAATAGTTGAAAACTTCCCTACAGTGGGCATGGAAAGAATCACCCAGTCCCAAGAAAACCAGAGAGTCCCAAACAGGATAAACCCAAGGCAATACACCCCAAGACACATATTAATCAAATTAACAAAGAGCAAACACGAGAACAAATATGAAAAGCAGCATGGGAAAAACAAGAAATAACACATGAGGGGATTTCCATTACGGTAACAGCTGATCTTTCCAAGGAAACACTTCAGGCCAGGAAGGAATGGCAAGACATACTTAAAGTGAAGAAAGAGAATAACCTACAGCCCAGATTACTGTACCCAGCAAGGATCTCATTCAAATACAAAGGAGAAATCAAAAGCTTTACAGACAAGCAAAAGCTGAGAGAACTCAGCACCACGAAACCAGCTCTCCAACAAATGCTAAAGGATATTCTGCACACAGGAAACACAAAAAGGGTGTTTAACCCCAAATCCAAAACAATAAAGGAAATGGCAACGGGATCATAATTATCAGTAATTACCTTAAACGTGCTTAGTCACAGCTCCAGAAAGCTATTCTCTTTTCCTTCTAAGGACAGGCTTACCTCTGTGGGGCTTGGTATTTAAGTATTCCCTTTGGTTAGATTCCTTGCCTTCAACCCCAGCTCAGCGCTGACAACCTTCAGGTCTCAAATAGCATACTATGCAACTGGTGCATTTTACATTCTTACCAAAGAAAGTGACTGTCAGTTGTATCTCCACAGTATTAATTTAGCCACAAGGAATCTTCGGCAAAACTAAACAAAACGTTAGAGAGATGACAGCACTTCTACGAAATATGTTGTCAGCTTTACAAACGACCTATAAACTACAAAGTCATCACGAAATAGACATCTACTTAATACACATTTCATTATTAGATTCTTTCTTTGTATATAACCATTTTATACTTTCAGATTTGCAACTGATACTTTTCCAAATAAAACTGGTGCTTTTTTTTTTTGCTTGTTTTTAAGCCAAGATTTAACTGATGTCTTTAAGATGTTCATTTCAACATTGACATCATTCATAACTCCAAATACATAAAAGATGATGACAAAAACATCATAAATACAAAAAATAAGAATGTAGTTATATTATTATAGCCTGTGATAAATAATAGCAAAACTGGAACAGAAACATTTTAAAAACATTTAGTGATGTTTCAACATTTTTCTAATCTTTTTTGATTTCATATTTCTCATGTGCTTTAAAATGCATTACAGCATCAGTAGAGCATTGGGCTTCCATGGTGGCTCAGAGGGTAAAATGTCTGCTTGAAATGGAGCCCTGGGTTCTAATCCTGGGTTAGGAAGATCCCCTGAAGAAGGAAATGGCAACCCATTCCAGTATTCCTGCCTGAGAATCCTATAGATGGAGGAGCCTGTAAGGCTACAGTCCATTGGGTCGCAAAGGGTCAGACACGACTGAACGGCTCCACTTTCACTTTAGTCGAGTATTGTCATATGTTTAAAAATCCATAAAAATATGGTAAATAATACCGGTACAAATTTCATCATTAAACAAACATATTCAGCTGTTTCAATGCATGATGAGAGAACTCTGAAACAACTTGCGTTTTCATTGTTATTGGTGACCATGCCTGACCTGCCTCTTGAGAAATCTATGTGCAGGTCAGGAAGCAACATTTAGAACTGGACATGGAAAAACAGAGTGGTTCCAAATAGGAAAAGGAGTGCATCAGGCTGTATAATGTCACCCTGCTTATTTAACGTCTATGCGTAGTACATCATGAGAAATGCTAGACTGGACGAAACACAAGCTGGAATCAAGATTGCTGGGAGAAATTTCAAGAACCTCCGATATGCAGATGACACCACCCTTATGGCAGAAAGTGAAGAGGAACTAAAAAGCCTCTTGATGCAAGTGAAAGAGAGTGAAAAAGTTGGCTTAAAGCTCACCTTTCAGAAAACGAAGATCATGGCTTCTGGTCCCATCACTTCATGGGAGATAGATGGGGAAACAGTGGAAACAGTGTCAGACTTTATTTTTTGGGCTCCAAAATCCCTGCAGATGGTGACTGCAGCCATGAAATTAAAAGATGCTTACTCCTTGAAAGAAAAGTTATGACTAACCTAGATAGCACGTTCAAAAGCAGAAACATTATTTTACCGACTAAAGTCCGTCAAGTCAAGGCTATGGTGTTTCCTGCGGTCATGTATGGATGTGAGTTGGACTGTGAAGAAAGCTGAGCGCCGAAGAATTGATGCTTTTGAACTATGGTGCTGGAGAAGACTCTTGAGAGTGCCTTGGACTGCGAGGAGATCCAACCAGTCCATTCTGAAGGAGATCAGCCCTGGGACTTCTTTGGAAGGAATGATGCTAAAGCGGAAACTCCAGTAGTTTGGCCACCTCATGTGAAGAGTTGACTCATTGGAAAAGAACTCTGATGCTGGGAGGGATTGGGGGCAGGCGGAGAAGGAGACGACAGAGGATGAGATGGCTGGATGGCATCGCTGACTCGATGGCCGTGAGTCTGAGTGAACTTCGGGAGTTGGTGACGGACAGGGAGGCCTGGCGTGCTGCATTTCATGGGGTCAGAAAGAGTCAGACACAACTGAGTGACTGAACGGAACTGAACTGAACGGAACTGAAGCTAGGGACTGTTGGTGGCAGAGGTAGAGGCCCTAGTCTGTGTATCCAATGTTGGAGTGATGGAATACAGTTTAAAGTTCCTGTAAACATAGGGAATTTAGAAAGATGGTAACGATAACCCTGTATGCGAGACAGCAAAAGAGACACAGATGAATAGAACAGTCGTTTGGACTCTGTGGGAAAGGGAGAGGGTGGGATGATTTGCGAGAATGGCATTGAAACATGTATAATGTCATATAAGAAAAGAATCGCCAGTCTAGCTTCAATGTAGGAGAGGATGCTTGGGACTGTTGCACGGGGTTGACCCAGAGGGATGGTAAGGGGAGGGCGGAGGGAGGGGGTTTACGATTGGGAACACGTCTACACCCGTGGAGGGTTCATGTTGGTGTCTGACAAAACCAATGCACTATTGTAAAGTACAATATAAATAAATAAAGTGACTGTTACCAAAGAAACAGAAAAGAGTTTCTCTTCAGAAATAAAATGTTCAGAATTGATTTTCATACTGAGGGAAGACCTTTTCACCTACTAAGTATTAGTGAACATTCTGGCTAGATATAGTTTTGCTTGAACTTTATGCTAGACAGCCTATTTTTGACCTGGGAAACACATATTGTACATCTGCTTTAACCATGGAGGATAGTCACTGGGTATTCACTTGAATGGGAAAGTAAAAATCTGTTGCAGTTGTCTTTCATCAGTGTACCCTCTGGGGAAGTCAGGATATGAAAATGAGATTGTGCATTTCTGTGCTTTGGAGTTATGTGTTCCTAGTCAGTGATGATAATTAAGAAGTGTAATGATTCCAGATTCTCGCCTAGGAAAACACTAACATCACTCTTGTCAGACCTGTATTTTGTGGTTAACAGGATCCTTTTCCCACGAGATATGTTTCATTCATGTACTTTCAACTTTAAAGAATTTTCTCTGTGTCCTGGCTCTGCCCCTACAGCTTCAGAACACTCCTCTTTAAACTGTACGGAAGACCATTTCCCAGGCTATGGTCCTTGAGTTTATTTTTATTTTTCTCCTAATTTTAGTATATATAATTTATTGGGTATTTTTATCATTATGGCATAATTTTCTTCAAACTTCGTACTGAAAGTTGTCTCCTATTTAATCATGACATATGATCAGTGAGTCCACATACTACGGAATGACAATTGGCACTTTTTAGCAGAAACCAGGGCTTCCCTGGGAGGTAACCTGCCTAAGAATCTGATGCAATGCAGGAGACCCCAGTTTGATTTCTGGTTTGGCAGGATGCTCTGGAGAAGCAACAGGCCACTCCCTCCAGGGTTCTTTAGGTTTCCCTGGTGGTTTAGATAGCAAACAATCCATCTGCTATGAGAGAGCCACTGGAAGAGTGGCCTAACAACCCACTCCAGTATTCTTGCCTGAAGAACCCCCATGGACAGAGGAGCTTGATGGGCTATATTCCAGACACTCACAAAGAACCAGACACGACTGTGAGTATCAGCAGACCGGAAACCAAAATATATTTTTATGAAATCCTGGAAAACCTTGAAATTTGGAAGTGTTCCTTAGAAAGAGCATGTTAACCCTGAAAAAAAAAAAAAAACACCATAAAGCAATGAACTTTACTCCTCTCTTTTCCCTATAAGATCAGAAGAGAAATGGAGTGTCATTTCCCTTTTTAGAAGCTAGTTGTTCTAGTAGAAACTATGAAATGATTAAATAAATTATTGAAACCACTGAAATGCTGCTTTCAAATAAATAAATAAATAAATAATAAATAAATAAAATCCAATTCAAGACGGATACCAAAGCAAGAACATAATCGATGTCACTTGCTGTTGTGAGACATGGCTTCAAAAGAGAACCAAATTAATGTATATAATGACTGGCTAAATTCTCTGGCAATACGTTATAAAAACTTGCAGTCAACATTGAAAGGGATTTTTACACACAATAAAATAAAAATGCCTTTGACTTATGCATACTTTTAATAATCAAAAGCACTGACTACTTTTCAGACATTCCAGGCCAAGGACATTGAAACAAACTATCTACTTTATCTGCCAAAACAACACGGTGGTGGTGGTCATGATTAGCTGCTAAGTCATTTCCGTCTCTTCATCTCCATGGACCATAGACCACCAGGCTCCTCTGCCCGTGGGATTTCCCAGGCAAGAATACTGAGTCTGGTTTTCATTCTCTCTTCCGGAAGATCTATCTTCCCAACTCAGGGATTTCTCAACCCTGGGTCATCTACATTGGGAAGTGGACTCTTTACCAATGAGCCACCAGGAGAATACCCCAAAGAAAAACAGTATCTACTTAAGTCCTTCTTGGCTTTCATATGTACGGTATCAACCTTCCAGCCTATATAGTCTGTGTTGAACTACCCTAGTGATCCATCGATTAATAGTCAGCCTCCCAGTGATTCTTGTCTGGGAAGATCCCACATGCTGAAGTGTAACTAAGCTCATGGGCCACAACTCAGGAGCTCATGTGCCGAAACTAGAGCCAGTGTTCTCCAACAAAAGAAACATCACAGTGGGAAGGCGATGCAGCATAGTGAAGTGCACCATACCACTTGCCTCAGCTAGAGAAAGCCCTTGAACATCCATGACTACCTGGCCCCGCCAAAATAAATGCAGTTTTAAAAATAACAAATATTCATGTCAATGTATGGGAAAACCAATAAAGTATTGTAAAGTAAAGTAAAAATTAAAGAAAAAATTAATAAAATGGAAAAATAAATACATAAATAAGATCTTAAGGGAAAAAACAAACAACAAACAAAAAAAAACCCAAAAAACAGTGAGTTTAGCAGAGAAGTTAGTTACATATATTTAGCAACAAGCAAATATAATTTGCATGTTGAAAGTGCAAAAATACTTATTTTTCAAAACGTGATAGAATGATACTGATTAGAAGAAATCTATCACAGAATAAAAATATTCTAGGCAATAATTCAGCAGGATGAGAGGTAAGGGTATCCCAGCCATCAGAGTTCACATTTGTGGTGTGAATGCCGAAAAGCCTATGAAACATCATGTTGGTCAAATAATTCGAGTATCCATATATCCACTTAAGCTCTTAGCTATCTCTCCTGCACCTTTATATTTCATTCTGAGGCCATTTGGATTTTCTGAAAGAATGTGTAGATTTGTTTTGTTTTGTTTTAGTTTCTGAGGAGACTTCTCATTCTGCCCACATGCTAGGAAACTTTTACTATATTTTCCATTAATATAATTCTAGTTTCATCTACTCTAACCTTTCATACCATTAATCCCATATTGATTTCTTTTAGCAGGCTCTAGTGATGTTCTTCAAGCTCTTTTAGCCATTCTTTCACTTGGGTATAATGCTCACTGATTTGAATAGCAAATTAACACTTTTCTAATGTGCTTTTAGAGTGTGGTGAGCTGCTCTGTTTCAGGCTTTTGGTTGGAAAACCCTGCCTTATTGTCAGGGCTACAGTATCTTCTGATACCAAAGGAAAGACTACAAATATTCCAAACAAATTTGATTATGGTAATTAACATTTTCTAAAGAATTAAAGAGTTCCTCATCAAAATATTTATTCCCATGAGAAAAAATACCTCCAGCTCCTTAAGTACATCATGGTTTTATTAAGGGAATCTGTGAGAACTGCCATGTCTCTGTGCATCGTGACTTCATCAACACACCTCTCTGAGGTGAAAAAACAAGTTAGAATTCACATACTTCAGGAAAGCCATATTTAAATATGGAAAAACCTTGTTTCAATAAGAGTAAAAATGGCTGCATGAGAAGTGGATTGATATTGTTTCTCTATTTTTCTCTGAGCATCTTCCTGTAAGTTGCGTCTTCACTTCTTACTGAAATGGTTGATTCTGCTGTTGTTCAGTTGCTCAGGCATAGTAACTCTCTGCAACATAATAAGGCATGTTATGCTCCTTATTATGCAGCACACCACGCCTCACTGTGCATCACTAACTCCCAGAGTTTGCTCAAAGTCATGTGCCTCAAATTAGTTGTACCATCCAACCATCTCATCGTCTGCTAGGCCCTTCTCCTTCTGCACTCAAGCTTTCCCAGCATCAGGGTCTTTTCCTGTAGTTAGCTCTTTGCATCGGGTGGCGAAAGTACCAGAGTTTCAGCTTCAGCAAAAGTACTTCCAATGAATATTCAGGGCTGATTTCCATCAGGATTGACTGCTTTGATCTCCTTGCAGTCCAAGGGACTCGCAAGAGTCTTCTCCAACACCACAGTTCAAAATCATCAATGATTCCATGCGCAACTTCCTGTATAGTCCAACTCTCCCATCCATACATGAGTAATGGAAACTCCATAGGTATGACCTGATAGACCATTAATTGCAAAGTAATGCCTCTGCTTTTGCATATGCTCTTTAGGTGGTTGCAGCTTTTCTTCATAGGATCTAGCACCTTTTAATTCCGCGGCTGCCCTCACCATCTGCAGTGATTTTGGAGCCCGAGAAAATAAAGTCTATCACTGTTTCCATTTTTCCCCGTGATTTCCCTATTTGATGTGAAGTCACGGGGCCAGATGCCATGATCTTCATGGTTTCAACATTGAGTTTTAAGCAAGGTTCTTCACTCTCTTCTTTCTTTCCATCAATACGCTCTTTATTTATTCTCCACTTTCTGTCATATATGTGGTTTCAACTGCAAATCTGTGGTTATTGATAGTTCTCCAAGCAATCTTGATTCTAGTTGGGCTTCATCCAGCCTGGCATTTCACATGACATGCTGAATATAAGTTAAATAAGCCACATGACAATATAGAGCCTTGATGTGCTCCTTTCCCAATTTGAAGCTAGCGCATTGTTCTATGTCCAAGTGTTGCTTCTTGACATGCCTACAGATTTCTCAGCAGGCAGCTAAAGAGGTCTGGTATTTGCATCTTTCCAGGAATTTCCCATAGCTTGTTGTCATCCACACAGTCAAAACCTTTGGCATAGTCTAAATCAGATGTCGATGTTTTTCTTGAACTCCTTTGCTTTTTCTCTGATCCAATGGATGCTGACAATTTGATCTCTGGTTTCTCTGTCTTTTCTAAATCCAGCTTTAACATATGGAAGTTCTCGGTTCATGTACTGCTGAAGCCTAGCTTGAAGAACTTTGAACATGACTGTGCTTACATGTGAGATGTGTGTAATTGTGTGTTAGTTTAAACAATCTTTGGCCTAGCTTTTCTTGAGGATTGGAGTTTAAACTAACCTGTCCAAGTTCTGCGGCCAGTGCCGAGCTTTTCAAATTTGCTGGCATATTGCGTGCAGGATTGTAATGTCATAATCTGGTAGGACTTGAAATTCCACAACTGGAAACACATTACCTCTAGTAACTTTGTTCATAGTTATGTACTAAGGGCTGCTTGACTTCACATTCCAGGATGTATGGTTCTGGGTGAGTAAAGACACCTTCACGGTTATGTGGGTCATTAAGACCTTCTTCTTCTTCTTCCCTTTTTTTTTTTCTAAGTTCAGTTCTTCTGTGTATTCTTGCCACCACTTCTTAATATATCTGCTTCTGTTAGGTCCATATATTTTGTCTCCTTTATTGTGCCCATCTTTGCATGAAATGTTCCCTTGGTATCTGTATCATTCTTGAGGTAATCTTTGGTCTTTGCCATCCTATTGTGTTTCTCTGGTTCTTTGCATTGATCCCAGAGGAAGGCTTTTCTTATCTCTCCTTGCTATTCTCAAGAAAACTGCATTCAAATGGATTATCTTTCTTTTTCTCCTATGCCTTTAGCTTCTCTTCTTTTCTAAGTTATTTGTAAGGCTTCCTCAGACAAACCTTTTGCCTTTTTGCATTTCTTTTTCTTGGGTAGGTTTTGTTCATTGTCTCATGCAGAATGTCATGACCCTTGGTCCATAGTTCTCCAAGCAGTCTGTCTATAAGATCTAATCCCTCAAATCTATTTGTCACATCCACTGCATAATCATAAGAGATTGATTTTGGCCAATCCAAATGGTCTAGCGGTTTTCCATACTTTCTTCAACTTAAGTCTGAAGTTTTCTTTAAGGCATTCCTAATCTGAGCCATGTCACTGCTCAGTCTTGGGTTTTTTTTTTCTGACTGCATAGAGCTTCTCCATCTTCAGCTACAAAGAACAGAATCAATCTGATTTCAGCATTGACCATCTCAAGAGTCATCTCTTGTGTTGTTGGAAGAGGGTGTTTTCTGTGAATGGTGAGTTCTCTTAGGGAATTCTGTTAGCCTTTGCCATACTTCATATGTACTCCAAGGTCCAACTTTCCTGTTATTCCAGGTATCTCTTGACTTCCTACTTTCTCTAGGAGGCAATGAATGTGGGCAGTATAAGCCCTCATTCCTCTGCCTTTTCTAAATCCATCGCATATATTTGGAAGTTCTTGGTTCAAATACTTTGAAGCCTAGCACAAAGGATTTTGAGCCTTATCTTGCTTAGTATGTGAAATGAGCACAAGAGTGCAGTACTTTGACAAATTTTCAGCATTACCCTTTGATGTGGGGATCAGTACGCTGTCATGTGTACACTAGAGCTTGCTCAGTAGTGGCAATATGTGTATTCCATAGTGCAAACTCAGAAGTTGGAACATGTATGGCATATAATGTTGACTCAGTAGAGGTAGGATGATACTTTCAGAGTGCAAGCTCAGTAGTTGTGCTAAGCCTTCTGTAGAACACTGATTCAGCAAAGGTAAGATGTGTGTTCTAGAATACAGGGTCAATAGTGTTGTCACATTTCCTCCAGAGTTTAGCCACTGCAGAAGTGGCATGTGTGCTTAGAATGGGGTCTTAATAGTGGTGAGATGCATGCTCTACATCTCAGTCTCAGTAGAAGAGAGGTATGTTCTCTAGAGTGCAAGCTAGTAGTTACAAGACACTTGGTGTGCTGACCTGTAGTACACAAAGAAGCAGTGGAAGTTGTCACAGCACTGAAACACTGACTGGTGAAAAACTCCTCGGTGTGTTTGACCCACAGTAGATAAAGAAGCATTCCAAGAATGTTTTACCTATGAGTTACAGGATGGTGGTAATTATTGAGTGCGTTCCACCTAATGTAGATGGAGATGCGCTTAAGCCATGTCATAAAACTCAACCAGTGATAGTTACAATCTCTTAGTCTTGCCTGAGCTATTTGGATGCAGAAACACTTAAAAAATTCATAGCACTGAAGCACTGGAATTCGACAAATTATTGGCTGTGTCTTCCAAGAATGGATGATGCAGCACTTGAACTGTATCACGTAGCTGAAAGACTGGATGTTGACGAATACTGGGTGTATTTGACCTGGGGTAAGAAGGGGACTCATTTAACCATATGACAGCCCTAAAACACAGGATGGAGAAAAATGTATGCGTGTTTATGAACTGGTACGTACAGAAACAATTGAGACATATCACAGAACTCAACAGTTGATGGTGAACAACTTCTAGGTGTATTTGAACCAGAGTATATGAAACAAGACTTGAAGAATGTAACAGAACTGAAACAACTGATGGTGATAAACTATTGCATGCGTTCAGCATGGCGTAGAAGAAGAAGGACTTGAAACATGGCACAGCACTGAAACACCAATGGTCATAAGCTACTGGGTATGTTTCAGCTCAAATGGATTAGAGAACCATTTGAAGCATGTCGCACAACTGAAACATTGCATGCTTATGAACGACTGCATGTACTTGATATGGAGTGAATGAAGAAAGCACTTGAAGCATGTGACATCACTGAAGCACTGGTTGAGAATATGGACTATGTTTGAGCCGGAATGGACACAGAGGCTTCAGAATCATTTCATAGTACTGAACACTAGCACTAGATGGGGAAAAAACCACTGAGTTCGTTTGACACAGGAATGGATGAAGAAGCAGTTGACATTATGTCACAGCAGTGAAACAAGATGGTTATAAATGGTGAGTGTATTGACGTTAGTGGGACCAAGAACATATTTAATCTTATCAAAGTCCTGAAACACTGGAGCATGGCGAACTGCTGGCTGTGTATGCCTCAGTGTGCACAGACAACATTTCAAATCATGTCACAGCACTGAAACGCTTGTATGGAGACGACAGACTGACTGTCTAGATCTGGGGTGGATGAGGAAGCTCTTTAAGCCTGTCACTTCATGTATACACTAGATGGTGACAAACTACAGAGTTGGTGTATGGGTGAGCATGAAGAAGCCATTGGGTCGTGCTGCAAAGTAAAACACTGGCCGTTTATAACTACTAGAAATTTTACACCAGGATTAATGTAGAAGCATTTGAAGACTGTCAGTGTACTGAAGCAATGGATGGTGATAAAGGACTATGTTAACCTGGAGTGGGTGAGGAAGTACTCGAATCCAGGGGCAGCCATGGAACACTGTGTATTGATAAACTCCGGGATGTTTTATTTAGTCACTTGGTTAAGGAAGAATTGAAATTGGTCATATGTCACAGCACTGGACACTGGTTGGTACCACTTATTGACTATGACTGACCAGAGTGGGAAGAGAGCCTTTGAATTGTGCCACACCCACTGCACTAAAGAAATAGAGGAAACAATAGAATGGGAAAGACTAGGGATCTCCTCAAAATCTTAGAGATACCAAGCAAACATTTTTGCAAAGATAGGCTGAATAAAGGACAGAAGTCGTATGGGCCTAACAGAAGCAGAAGATATTAAGAAGAGGTAGCAAAAATACACAGAAGAACTGTACATAAAAGATAGTCATGACGCAGATAATCATGATGATGTGATCATTCACCTAGAACCAGACATCCAGGAACGTAAACTCAAGTGGGTCTTAGGAAGCATCACTACAAAGAAAGCTAGTGGAGGGGATAGAATTCCAGTTGAGCTAGTTCAAATCCCAAAGGACCATGCTATGAAAGGGTTGCACATAACATGGCACCAAATGTGGAAAATTCAGCACTGGCCACAGGACTGGAAAGGGGCAGTTTTCACTCCCATCCCAAAGAAAGGCAATGCCAAAGAATTCTCCAACTACTACACAGTTGCACTCATCTCATATGCTACTAAATTAATGGGCAAAATTATCCAAGCCATGCTTCAGCAATACAGCAACCAGGAACTTCCAGCTATTCGAGTTGGTTTTCCAAAAGGCAGAGCAACCAAGATCAAATTGCCAACATCTGCTGCATCATTGAAAAACCAGGAGAGTTCCAAAAGAAGATCTACTTCTGTTTTATTGAGACTTTGACCATGTGGATCACAGTAAACTTTGGGAAATTCTGAAAGAGATGGGAATACCAGACAACCTGACTTGCCTCTTGATAAACTTGTATGCAGGTCAGGAAGCAACAATTAGAACTGGAAATAGAACAACAGACTGGCTCCAAAAAGGAAAAGGAGTACCCTGAGGCTGTATAATTACCACCTTGCTTATTTAACTTCTACACAGACTACATAATGAGAAACACTGGGCTGGAGGAATCTCAAGGTGGAAACAAGATTGACAGAGAAATATCAATCATCTGAAATATGCAGATGACACCAGCCTTATGGCAGAAAGTGAAGAACTAAAGAGCCTCTTGATAAAAGTGACACGAGAGAGTGAATAAGTTGGCTTAATGCTCAACATTCAAAAAACAAAGATCATGGCATCGGATGCCGCCACGTCATGGCAAATAGGTGGGGAAACAGTGGAAACAGAAGATGACTTTATACTTCTGGGCTCCAAAATCGCTGCAGATGGTGACTGCAGCCATGAAATTAAAAGACGCTTCGTCCTTAGAAGGAAACTTATGACCAACCTAGATGATTAATTATCATTATTGATTATTGCTGATAATTGATTATTATTGATTATTATATTCATATTGAAAAACAGAGGCTTTACTTTGTCAAGAAAGGTCCATCTAGTCAACGCGACGGTTTTTCCAGAAGTCATGTGTGGATGTAAGTTTTGGAATATAAAGAAGGCTGAGCACTGAAGAATTGATGCTTTTGAACTGGGTGTTTAAGAAGACTCTTGAGAGTCCCTTGGACTGCTAGGAGATCCAACCAGTCCATCCTAAAGGAAATCAGTCCTTAGTGTTCATTGGCAGGACTGATGTTGAAGCTGAAACTCCAATAATTTGGCCCCGTGATGTGAAGTGCTGGCTCATTTGAAAGCATCTTGTTGCTGGAAATGATTGAGGGCAGGAAGAGAAGGGGACGTCAGAAGTTGAGATGGATGGATGGTATCACCGACTCAATGGACATGGGTTTGGGTTACCCGTGGGAGTTGATGATGGACAGGGAGGCCTGGCTTGCAGCGGTTCATGGGATAACAAAGAGCTGGACATGAATGAGTGACTGAACTGAACTGATCACCCCTTAAAGAGTGATTTTTTTTCTTTCTTTTCCTTTTTCTTTTACATAATCTTGGGCACATTTGACTGAAGCATGCCATGCAATGAAACGTTAAATGGTCAGTAACTACCAGCTGGGCTTGACATTGGATGGACGGAGAAGCACTGCAGGCATGTCACTGAACTTCAACACTGTATGATGATAGCCTAGTGAATGCTTTTAAACGGGGAGAATGAACACACCATTGAAGTGGATCTTGGCATTGGAACTGGAGGTGGTGAATGTTATGGATGTGTTTGACTTGTGATAATGAGGAAGAATTGAGGAATGTCACACATATTAAAACATTGGATGGTGTTAATGTTTGAGTGTGTTTGGCCTGGTGAGGATGGAAACGTCCTGGAATCTGCCATAAAATGGAAATACTCAATGGTCATAAGCTACTGCATGTGGCTTCACCTAGAGAGGATGAAGAAGCACATGAAGCATGCTACAGGACTGAAACAATGGATGGTGATAATCCACTGGGTATGTTTTGTCTGGGGTTGTGAAGAAGCACTTGAGGCAAGTCCTCGAACTGAGGCATGGGATGCTGATAAACTGTTGGCTACTTCTGAACAGTGGTGTGTGGCAAAATTCTTGAAATATGTTACAGTACGGAAACATTGGATGTTGCTAAACTACTGGTGTGTTTGGTCCAGGATAGGCAAGAAGCACTTGATGCATGTCAAAAACCTGAAACAGGTGATAAACAACAGAGTGTGTATGACCCAGAGTGCATGGGGAAGTATCTGAACCTTGTCACCAACATGAAACACTGGATGGTGACAAACTGTTGAGTGTGCTTGATTCAGGGTGGACAGGAAGCACATGATCCATTTCACAGAACTCAAACGTGGACGGGGCAAGAGACTTGGAATGTTTGACCCAGGGAGAAAAAGAAGCTCTGGAAGCATGCTGTAACCCTGAAACACTGGATAGTGAGAAACCACTTGGTGTGATGACCTGAGGGAATGAAGAAACCCAGAAGCATGTTGCAGAACTGAAACATTGGATAACGACACACTACTGGGTGTCTTTGACCCAGTGTACACAAAGGAGCACTTGAAGCATGTCACAGAACTTGAGCACTGGATGGTGAAAAACTCCTGGGAGTGCTTGACTGGGTGGATGAAGACGCTCCTCAAGCATGTCTCTGCACTAAGACACTGGATGATGAGTGTGTTTTAGCGTCAGAAAATGAAGCACTTGACCTGTGTAACAGCACTAAAATAGAGTATGGCACTGATACCACTGGGTGATTAGTCCCAGGTGACAGGGAAACACCGGAAAGTGTCGCATGTTAATGCACTGAATACTCTACGGGGATAAAGTACTGAATGTGTTTGATCAGGGGTTGAGAAGAAGCAGGTAAAGCAGGTCCCTGGGGTGACACAAGGGATTCTGATACACTACTGGGAGTGTAGGAATTCAAGTGGAATAAGAAGCACTGGAAGCATGTCACATCCATGAAACAATAAATGTTGCTAAACTACTGAGTGGGAATGAGAGCCTGGGAAAGACTAGAGATCTCTTCTGGAAAATAAGAGGTATCAAGGGGGTATTTCATGCACATATGTGTATAATAAAGGGCCAAAAATGTGTGAACCTAAAAGAAGTGGACGATATTAAGGAGTGCTGGCATGATTACATAGAAGAACTATCCAAAAAGTTCCCGATGACCTAGATAACCATGATGGGGTGATCACTCGCCTACAGCTAGACATCTTGGAGTGTGAAATCCAGTGGCTCTTAGAAAGCATCACTACCAACAAAGATAGTGGAGGTGATGGAACACCAGCTGAGCTATTTCAAATTTTAAAAGATGATATTGTTGAAGTGCTGCACTCAGTATGCCAGAAAACTTGGGAAACTCAGCAGTGGCTGCAGGACTGGAAAAGGTCAGTTTTTCGTTTGAAATCCAAGGAAGGGCAACACCACATGATGTTCCAAATATCACACAACGGCCATTATTTTACGCACTAACTCCTTTGAAGACAATTTATGAACAACTGAGATAGCTGGATGACGTCACTGACTCGATGGACGTGAGTCTGAGTGAACTAAGAGAGTTGGTGATGGACAGGGAGGCTTGGCTTGTGGCGATTCATGAGGTCGCAAAGAGTCGGACACGGCTGAACTGAATTGAACTGAGACAGCATATTAAAAAGCAGAGATGTTAATGTGCCAACAAAGCTCCACCTAGTTAAGATTATGATTTTTCCAGTAGGCGTGTATGGATGTACCAGTGGAACTGTAAAGAAAGCTGAGCACCAAAGAAGTGATGCTTTTGAACTGTGTTGTTGGAGGAGATTCTTGAGAGTCCCTTGAACTGCAAGGAGATCCAACCAGTCCATCCTAAAGGAGATCAATCACGAGTATTCATTAAAAGGACTGAGGTTAAAGCTGAAACTCCAATACTTTGGCCAACTGATGTGAAGAGCTCACTCATTTGAAAAGACCCTGATGTTTGGCAAGATTGAAAGCAGGAGGAGAAGGAGACGACAGAGGATGAGACAGTTAGATGGTATCACCAACTAAAAGGACATGAATTTCAGTCAACTGCAGGAGTTGGTGATGGACAGGAAGGCCTGATTTGCTGTAGTCCATGGGCTCACAAACAGTCATACACAACTGAGCAGCTGAAGTGAATCGAACAAAGACATGCTCACAATTCTCCTGGCAAGACTTTAACAGCACATTCACCTAGAAGTTGCAAATGTTCAAACTGGATTTAGAAAAGACAGAAACCAGAGGTCAAATTGGCAACATCCATTGGATCATGGAAAAAGCAAGAATATTATTTAAAAAAAACAAACAAACTATGTATGCTTTATTAGGTATGATAAAAATCCACTGTGTGGATCACAACAAACTGCAGAAAATTCTTAAAGACATGGAAATACCAGACTACCTACATGCCTCCTGAGAGACCTGTATTCAGGTCAAGAAACAACCAGTGAGAACCAGATAAAGAAGAACAGATGGTTTGAAATTGGGAAAAACAAACAAACAAACAAACTACTACATGTGTCATCCTGTTGATTTAACTTATATGCAGAGCACATCTTGGAAAATGCTGGGCTGGAGGAAACACAAGCTGAAATTAAGAGAAAAATAGAAATATCAATAACTTCAGATATGCAGATGACACCACCGATATAGCATCAAGCAAAGAATAACTAAAGAGCTTCTTGATGCAGGTGAAAGAGGAGAGTGAAAAAGCTGGCTTAAGACGCAACATTCAAAACACTAAGATCCTAGCATCTGGTCCTATTATTTCATGGCAAATAGATGGGAAAACAATGGTAACAGTGAGAGACTTCTGTTTCCTTGGACTCCAAAATCATGGCAGGTGATGACTGCAGCTATGAAATTAAATGACACTTGTTTCTTGGAAGAAAAGCAGTGACAAACCTAGACTGCATGTTAAAGAGCAGAGGCATCCCTTTGCCAAGAAGCGTCCATATAGTCAGAGCTATATTTGTGTTTTTTTAAGCAGTCATGTGACGATGTAAGTTAGACCATAAAGGAGGCTGAACATTAAGGAAGTGATACTTTTGAACCACAGTCTTGGAGAAGACTCTTGTGAGTCGCTTGGGCTGCAAGGAAATCAATCCAGTCAACTGTAAAGGACATCAATCCTGAAAATTCACTGGAGGGGCTGATGCTGAGGCAGAAGCTCCAATATTATGGCTGTCTGATGTGAAGAGCCAACTCGTTGGCAAAGACTCTGATGCCGCAAAAGATTGGAGCAGAAGAAGGGGACGATGGAGGACCAGATACTTGGATGGCATCACCGACCCAGTGGATTTGAGTTTGAACAAGCTCCGGGAGATGGTCAAGGGCAAGAAGGCGTGACATACTGCAGTCCATGGGATTTGAAGAGTTGGAGATGACTGAATGACTGAACAACATATAACAGCCAGCAACAACAAATCTACAGAGTGCCTTTGACCGTGAGTAGTTTCAGGAGCTCTTGAAGCATGTCACAGATCTGAAACCCAAGATAGTGGCAAACCACTGAAGGTGTTTGACTTGGAGTTAGTGAAGCAGCCATTAGTATGTGCTACAACATTGAAACAATGAATGTCGATAACCTATATGGTGTATTTGTTGTGGAGTAAGTGAAGAACCACTTGAAGTGGGTTTCATGACTGAAACACTGTATGTTCACACTTCAGATGGTCTGTGTTTGATCTTGTATATAGAAAGAAGCACAAGGAGCCTGTCACAACACTGAAACTGGATCATGGTAAATCATTGTGTATGATGAGCTGTGGTAGTTGAAAAATCAATGAAAGTAGGTACTAGCCCTGAATCAATGGATGGTGATCAACTAAGAGTGTGCTCAACCTTGAGTGGACAAAGGACCTTTTGAAGCATATGCCAGAATTAACACTCTGGATTGTGATAAATTATTGGTTATGTATTTTCTGCAGAGAATGACGAAGCAGTTGAGCAGGAAACAACCTTGAAACACTGGGTGATGATAAACTACGGGGTTTGTTTGATACATGTTGAATGAGGAGAAACTGAAAGCATGGCACAGACGAAAACATGGGACCATCATAAACTTCTGAATGCGTTTTATCTAGAATGGCCTAAAGAAGGACTTTAAACTCAGCACAGAACCGAAACAGGAATTGTGATAAGCTACCTACCATATTTTATTTGGAGAGGATAAAGAAGTACATGAGGCATGCCACAGTACTGGAACACTGGATAGTGGTAAACGACAGGGAGTGTTTGACTAAATGAGACAAAGGGACCCTTCAAGCCGGTAATAGCGCAGCATCAATGAATGATGAAAATGTATAGAGTGTGTTTTACCTGGAGGGGATGGAGGAGGCTCAAAACATGTCACAGTACAGAAAAAATGGATGGTGATAGCTGTCACATTAATTTCTTCTGGAGTGGATTAAAATCCACTTGAAACATACCTAAACTTACACACTCGATGGGGATATAATATTTTGTGTATTTAATGCCAGTAAGAAATAGAGGGAACAATAAAATAGGAAAGACGAGAAATCTTGCCCAGAAACTGAGAGACTGCAAGGGAATATTTCATGCAGACATGGGCACAATCCAGGACAGAAGGGGTATGAACCTAGCAGAAGGAGAAAATGTGATGGAGTGCTGGCAAGAGTATAAGAGAAGAGCTGTACCAAAGCAAGGTCTTAATCACCTGCTGCCGCTGCTGCTGCTGCTGGTGCTATGTCGCTTCTCTCGTGTCCAACTCTTAGTGACCCCATGGACAGCTCACTACCAGGCTCCTCTGTCCATGGGATTTTCCAGGCAAGAATATTGGAGTGGGGTGCCATCACCTTCTCTGCTTAATCACCCACATAACCATAATGGTGTGATCACTCACGTAGAGCAGACAACCTGGGGTGTGAAGTCAAGTGGATCTTAGGCAGAAATACCACAAACAATGCTAGTCAAGATGATAGACTTGAGGCTCAGCTATTTCTAATTGTAAAAGATAATGCTGTTAAAATGCTGCACTCTATGTGCCAGGACATTTGGAAAACTCCTCAATGACCACAGGACAGGGAAAGGTCAGATTCACTCTGATCCCAAAAAGGGGCATTGTGAAGGCATGCTCAAACTGCTGCCCAGTCGTTCTCACTTCATATGCTGGCTGGGTAATGCTCCAAATGCCTCCATCTAGGTTTCAACAGTATGTGAACTGAGAACTTTCAAATGTACAAATTGGATTACGAAAGGCAGAGAAACCAGAGATCAAATTGCCAACATTCATTGGATCATAGAAAAAGCAGGGAGTTCCAGAAAATGACCTACTTCTGCTTCATTCACTATGCTAAAGCCTTTGACTGTGGGGGTCACAGAAACTGCGGAAAATTCTTAAAGAGGTGGGTATACTAGACCACTTTACCTGGCTCCTGAGAAACCTGTATGCAGGTCACGAAGTAACAGAATCAGGCAGGAACAATGGAGTTGTCAGAATTGGTAACGGAGTAGGTCAAGGCTGTCTTGTTGTCACGCCACTTATTTAACTTACATACACAGTATATCACGCAAAATGTCAGACTGGATGAAGCACAAAGTGGAATCGAAATTGCTGGGAGAAACATAAATAAACTCAGACATGCCCATGACAGAAAGCAGACGAGGGATTAGAGCTCTTTGCTGAGATAAAAGTGGAGATTTAAAACGTTGACTTAAACCTCGACATTCAATAAATTAAAATCATGTCATCCAGTCCCAGCTCTTGATAGCAAATAAATCAGGACACAATGGAAACTGTGAAAGAGTTTTATTTTCATGAGTTCCAAAACTACTGTATGTATTTGAAAGAGGATAGTTGAGGAAGCACTTGTGCATTAATCAGCACTGAAAGAACGGATGTGTGTATTAACCCAGAGCAGTTAAGGAAACACTGTAGTATGTCACAGCACTGATAGAATAAATAACGAAAAAACAGTTGTTGAGTTTCACCTCTGGGGATCAAACAAGCGCCTACTAAATGCCACAAGTTACGGCCCTGAAACCTTGGCTAATGATAAAATGCTGGGAATGTTCAACTGATGTGGACTAGTAAGCACTTGAAGCATATCACTGTACTGAATATTGGATGATGATACACTAATGAGTATGTTTTCAGGAGAAGATGAAGCACATGAAGCACATTACAGCACTGAAGCACTGAAGGGTGGTAAACTCCAAGGAGTGACGGGCCAGGATTGACAAAGGAGCATGCGCAGTGATTCACAGTACTGAGATACAGATGTTGGAAAACTATTGAGTATTTGACACCAGGTGGACAAAGAAGCATTCGGAGCATGTCCTCTGTCAAGGCACTGAGCACTGCATGGTGATAAACTACAGAGTGTGTTTTTGCAGAGAGTGGCTGAATAGGCACTTGAATCACGTCATAGCACTGAAACACTGACTTTAGTAAAGTACCGGATGTATTTTTCCAGTCTGGATGATACAGCAGTTTGTGTCACAGCTTGGAAGTGCTGGATGGTGATAAACTGCTGGTGTGTTTGATAAAGATGCACTTGAACTTGTGACAGCAGTGAAAAGCAGCAAGGGATAAGCTGGTGAGGCTATTTTACCTGGGGTAGAGAAAGATGTGTCTGAACCTCCTCTCTGAAGTGTGGATAATAAGCGACTTAGTATGTTTGACCTGGGTGGATGGAGAAACACTGAAAGCATGTCACAGCAGTGCAACACTGGATGGAGATACACAACAGGATGTGTTTGACCCAGGGTGCATGAAGAATAACTCGAGGTGTCACTGCACTGAAGCAGTAGACGATGATAATCTACTGGATACGTTCAGCCAGTAATCAATGAAGAAGCACATGGAATGGCACTACATTGTGATAAACACCTGCTTGTATTTGACCAGTGTGGATGAAGAAGTTCCTGAAGCATGTCCAATCTTTGCAACCCTGGATGCTGATATGTTCCCATCAAGCAATGTGTCTCTTTCATATGAGGTGTAAAAGCAGGCACTTAGAGCATGTCACAGGGCCTCTCCTGGTGGTCCAGCGGTTAAGCATCCACCTTGTAGTGTAGGGGATGAAGGTTCAATCCCCGATTGGGAAAGTAACATTCCATATGCTACAGAGTAACTAAAACTGCATAGCTGCAAATACTGTAGAACTCACACTCCTGAGACTTCATGCCATGGTTAGAGTTGGCTTGTCTCAGGGACTATCTTACGTGACACAACTAAGACCCAGCACAGCCAACTACATAAATGAAGAAGAATCACGTCTCAGGTGAAACACTGGTGACAAACTGCTGAGTGTGCTTTAACTGGAGGAAATGAAGAAATGCTTGAATCATCTCTCTGCACTGAAACATGGGATAGTGATAAGCTACTGGGTACGTTTGACATGGGGTGCATGAAGAAGACTTGTGGGATGTTCCGCAGTTAAAACATTGGATGATGATAATCTACTGAGTGTGTTAGACCTGGAGTGGATAGAAGCCCGTCACAAAATGAAACACTAAGGGTGGTAAACTACTGTTGTGTTTAACTAGGGGAGGATGAAGAAACACTGAACCTGTCACAGCACTGAATACTAGATATGTTTGTCCCGGAGTGAGTTGAACAAGCACTCGAAACAGGTTACAGAACTGAGAGAAACACTGGATGGTGGTAAGCAACACAGAGTGATGACCAGAGATGAAGAAGCAATGGGAACATGTCATGACAGTGAAACACTAGCTGATGATGAACAGTATTATCAGTGGCAAGATGCCTGCTCCAGAGTTCAGGTTCAAGACACAGCATGTTTGCACTAGAATGCGGGCTTAGTAAGTTTGTGATGCCCCCCTTAAAGTGCAAATTCAGCAGTTACCACAGCCTACCCTGGATCGTGATGTCAGAAGGGGTAAAACGAGAGCTGGAGGCTGCAAGCTCAGAATGTGCACGACGTGCACTAGAATGAGGGCTCCTTGGTGGCTGATGCATGCATTAGATTGCAAGTTCAGAAGTTGTGACATGGGTATCCCATATCACCCATGTTGTAAAACCTCACACTGGTCTTCTATTTTTTACATATGGTACCGTACCCATTTAAATGCACTTTTCTCAAGGCATCCCACCTTCACCTTCTCCCACTGAGTCAAACGTCTGTTCTTGAGATCCTTGTCTCTTCTCCTTGCCTGCGTAGAGCCCATCTTTCTAAATTCCACATCTGTGCATTAATATACAGTTTTGTCTCTCTCTTTCTTAGTTCCGTCATTCTGTGTAATAGATTTCGTGCTCTTCCCACTCATTAGAACTGACTCAAATGCATGACTTCTTATACCTGAGTAATACTTCATATGTATATGTAGCAAAACTTCCTTAACCATTCATCTGCTGATGGACCTCGTGGTCACTTTCACATCCTTGGTATTGCAAACAGTGCTTCAATAAACATTGGAGTACTGTTTCTTACCATTCTCGTTTCCTTGATGTTCATGCCTAAGAGCGGGATCGCTGGGTCATATGGTATTTCTCTTTCCAACTTTCTAAGGAGTCTCCATAATGGTTGTACCAGTTTGCATTCCCATCCACAGTGTAAAATGTTCCCTTTTCTCCACACCCTCTCCAGCAGTTATATTGTAGATATTTTAATGATGGCCAATCTGACCAGTGTGAAATGATACCTCAATGTGGTTTTGATTTGCATTTCTCTTATAATGAGTGATGCTGAGCAACGTTTCTGTGTCTCTTAGTAATCTATATATCTTCTTTGCAGAGGGCTTTTACCTATGTTTTGATTGGTGGTTTGTTTTACTGAGTAGTATTTGTAGCTGAGTATTGAGATGCGTGAGGAGCTTGCATATTTTGGAGACGAATTTTTTGTTAGCTTTTCAGTTGCTATTCAGTTCAGTTTAGTTCAGTCGCTCAGTCTTGTCCGTCTCTTTGCGACGCCATGAATCGCAGCACGCCAGGCTTCCCTGTCCATCGTCAACTCCCGGAGTTGACTCAGAGTTGCTCTTATTTTCTCCCAATTCTGAAGCTACATAGTCACCTTAATTATAGTTTCCTTCATTGTACAAAAGCTATAGACTTTAATTAGGTTCCTTTTTTAAAAACATTTTTATTTCCTTTAGGCAATGGGCCACAGAGGACCTTGCTGTGACTTATTTTGTGGTGGTTATACCTATATTGTACTCTGAGGGTGGTATATTTTCTGGTCTTACTTTTCCACCTGTAATCCATTTTGAGTTTATTTTTGAACATGATGTTAGATAGCGTTCTAGCTTCTACACAGAGTTGTCCACTTTTCACATAACACTTTTTTGAAGAAAATGTCTTTTTCTGTTGTGCATTTTTGCCTGCATCGTCAAAGATAATGGGGGCAGGAATCTATCATTGGACTTCATATTTTTTTCCCATTGGTCTATATTTCTATATTTGTGCAAGTTTCATACTCTCTTGATATCTTTGTTGTGTAGTCTGAAGCTAGAAAATTTGACTCCTCTCGTTCCATTCTTCTTTCTCAAAACTGCTTTGGCTCTTCGAGGTCTTATGTGTTTCCATGCAAATTGTAAAATAATTTGTTCTAGTTTATGAAAAATACTGTCGGTAGTTTGAGAGGTATTGTATTGAATCTATTGATTGTTTTGGCTAGTATATTGATTTTAACTCTATCAGTTAGTCCAATCCAAGAACATGATATCTGTCTCCATCTATATATGTTTTGATTTCTTTCCTCAGTGCTTTCTTTTATCCTTCTGGGAAAGTGAAAGTTGCTCAGTCACGTCTGACTCTTTGCAATCCCATGGGCTATACAGTGTATGGAATTTGAAATTCTCCACGCCAGAATACTGGAATGGGTAGCTTTCCCTTCTCCAGAGGATCTTCCCAACCCAGTCCTCAAACGCAGGTCTCACACATTGCAGGAGGATTTGTCACCAGCTGGGGCCACAAGGGAAGCCCAAGAACACCATAGTGGCTAGCCTATCCCTTCTTCAGGGGGTCTTTGTGACCCGGGAACCAAACAGGAGTCTCCTGCATTGCAGGCAGCTTCTTTACCAATTGAGCCATAGGGGACGTCCTTTGTCTCTTTATGCAAACTTATTTCTAGTTGTTTTATTCCTTTCATTGCAATGGGGAACAGGATTGTTCCTTAATTTCTCTTTCTGATTTTTCATTGTGAATGTGCAGGACTATAAGGGTTTCTGGGTATTAGTTTTATACCCTGCACGTTTACTGTATTCATTGATAAACTCCAGGAATTTTCTGGTGGCATCTCTTGGGTTTTCTTTGTAAAGGGTAATAGCATGTGCAAATAGACAGTTATACCTCTTCTTTTCAAATGAGGATTCTGTTCATATCTTTTTCTTCTTTGAAAACTGTGGCTAGAATTCCCAGAAGGAGTAGTGATGAGTGTGGGCACATTGTCTTCATGCTGACTTTTAAGGAAAATTTTTCAGCTTCTCATTATTGACAATAATGTTTACAATGGTGTTGTCATATTTGGCTTTCATTATGTTGAGGTATGTTCCACCTATGACTACTTTGGCAGAGGTTTGTTTGCTTGTTTGTTTTTTCATAAAAACTCTGGATTTTGTTGAAATCAAATGTGAATTTTGGGGGTTTTAGCCTCCAAATTATTTGTGTTTCCTCTAGTTGTTGTTGTTGTTGTCGTTTTCCTGTGGTTGATATCTGATCAAACAACATTGTGATCAGAAATTATGCTTGCAAATATTACAATATCTTGAAGTTTATTAAGGTTAGATGTGACCTAACCTTGGGTGTTATCTGTCCTAAGATAATGTTCCATTTGCACGTGAGAAAAAGGAGGAAAGAAGGAGAAACAGGTGAAATCTGTTCTTTGGCGGTGGGATGACCTGTAGATATCAATTAGCTCAAACTGGTCTAATGTATCTTCTAAAACCTGAGTTTCCCTTACTTCATTTTCTGTCTGGATGATCTGTTCCTGTTATGAGTGAAGTATTAAAATCACCCAATACTATTGGTTAGTGTCTATTTCTGCTCTACTAGTTGTTGGCATTTGCCTCTTGTATTGAGGTGCTCCTACATTGGGTGCATGTAGCTTCTTCTTGGATTGATACCTTGAATGTTCTGTAATGCAACCTTCTTTGTCTCCTATAGTGGTCTTTAGGTAAAGTCCATTTATCTGATATGAATATCGCTCCTCCCACTTTTGCTCTCCATTTTCACAAGATAGCTTTTTCCTGGCCATCACTTTCAGGCTGTATGTGTCCCTAGGTATGAGGTGGTTTTCTTGCAGACAGTACATTCTTGTATGCATTCACCCAGTCTTTGCCTTTTCGTTGGAGCATTTAGCCCATTTCTGTTTAAGGTAGTTGTTGATAAGTATGATCTTCTTACCATTTACTATATATTTTGTGGCTTTGTTTTTATAAGCTTTTCTGTTTCCTATCTAGAGAAGACCCTTCAGCGTTTGCTGAAGTGTTGGTTTGGTGGTTCTGAACACTAACTGCTTTTGCTTGTCTGTAAAGCTCTTGTTTTGACTTTTGAATGAGAATACTATTCTTGTCGGATACAGTGAGTTTGGCTTTAGGCTTTTGCCTTTCAGCACTTTAGGTGCATCCTGCCATTCCCTTCTAAGCTGAAGAGTTTCTATTGTAAGATCAGCTGTTATCCTTATGGGGATTCCTTCTATGTTATTTGTTGTGATTCCTTTGTTACCTTGAATATTTGTTCATTGTGTATATTTATTTGTTTGTATGTTTTTATTTTGATTAATGTGTGTTTTGACATGTTGTGTCTTGGTTTACCCCTATGGGACACACTGGGATTTTTCATTTTAGTTGTCTGTTCTTTTTCCCATTTCAGGGACGTTTCTAAATATTTCCTCCTCAAATATTTTCTCATGCCCTTTCCTTTTGTCTTCTTTCTTTGAGAAACCTATGATTTAAATATGGGGGCATTTGACATTGTCCCATAGTTCTCTGTGATTGTCTTCATTTCTCTCTTTCTTTTTTTTTTTTTTCTGCTCTGCTTCATTTATTTCCCATATCCGATCTTCCAGCTCACTTAGTCTTTCTTCTGCCTCAGCTACAGTACTGTTCCTGTTGTCCAGAGTGATTTCTATCTCAGTTATTTCATCGCTCATTATTGATTGACTACTCATGATTTCTTCCAGGTCCATTTAAAACATCCCTTTCATCTTCTCAATCCATGCCTGAAGTCTATTTATCTGTAGATTCATTTGTTTCCAAGACATTGACTATTATTGTGCTGAACTGTTTTTCCTGTAGACTTCCTACCTCCTCCTCTTTCATTGGTTTGTTGATTTTCATTGTATTCCTTCATCTGCTGGATATGTCTCTGCCTTTTCATGTTGTTTCGATGACTGTCTTCGAGGTCTAATTTCTGCACACCAGGGGGCCATCATTGCTATTAATTGGGTGGTCTCCTCCAAGTGAATGTGGTGGGACCAGTGGCTTGTGTAAGTTTTCTTGTTGAGAGAACTTTTTGTTGTTGTTGTTATAGAAGATGGCTGTTGATCTCACTTGTTCTGAGAGTCCATGCAGTGTCCATTAGGGAATTAGCGGGCTCTATTACGGCTTTGATTCCAGATGAGCTATTTCAAATCCTCAAACCCGATGCTGTGAAAGTGATGTACTCAATAAGACAAGAAATTTGAAAATCTCAGCTGTGGCTCAGTTGGAAATGGTCAGTTGTCATTCCAGTCTCGAAAAAGGCAATGCCAACGAATGCTCAAACTACCATGCAATTTTACTCATCTCACATGCTAACAAAGAAATGCTCAAAATTCTCCAAGCCAGGCTTCAGCAATATGTGAACCATGAACTTCCAGATATTCAATCTTGTTTTAGAAAATACAGAGGAATGAAAGGTCAAATTCCCAACATCTGCTGGATCTTCACAAAAAAGCAAGCAAGTTCCAGAAAAACCTCTAGTTCTGCTTTACTGAGTATGCCAAAGCCTTTGAGTGTACGGATCAAAATAAACTGTGGAAAATTCTGAAAGAGACGGTAGTACCACACCACCGGATCTGCCTCTTGAGAAGCCTGATACAGTTCAGGAAGCAACAGTTAGAACTGGACATTGAATAACAGAATGGTTCCAAATAGGAAAAGCAGCACCTCAAGGGTATATATTGTCACCCTGCTTATTTAACTTCCATGCAGAGAAATGTGTGGCTGGAAGAAATGCAAACGGGAATCAAGACTGCCAGGAGAAATGTCAAAAACTTCAGATATGTAGATGACACCCCCCTTATGGCAGAAACTAAAGAGGAACTGAAGAGTCTCTTGATGAAAGTGAAAGAGGAAAGTGAAGAAGTAGGCTTAAAGCTCTACATTAGGAAACCTGAGATGGCATCCTGTCCCATCACTGCATGGCAAATAGATGGGAAAACAGTGGAAATGGTGGCAGACTGTTTTTTTTTTTGGGGGGGGGGCTCCAAAATCACTGAAGATAGTGACTGCAGCCATGAAATGAAAAGATGCTTACTCTTCCTAGACAGCATAAAACAAGACCAGAGGCTGACTGCAGCTCAAATCATGAAATCAGTATTGCCAAATTCAGACTTAAATTGTAGAAAGTAGGAAAAAACCAATAAACCATTCAGGAACGACCTATCTCAAATCCCTTATAATTATACAGTGTAAGTGAGAAATAAATGTAAGGGACTAGATCTGATAGAATGCCTGATGAACTATGGACGGAGGTTCATGACACTGTACAGGAGACAGGGATCAAGACCATTCCCAAGAAAAAAGAAATGCAAAGAGGCAAAATGGCTACCTGAGGAGGCCTTAAAATTAGCTGTGAAATGAAGAGAAATGAAGGCAAAGGAGAGAAGGAAAGATATACCTATTTGAACACAGAGTTCCAAGGAGAGAGAAGAAAGCCTTCCTCGGTGATCAGTGCCAAGAAATAAAGCAAAGCAATAAAGCAAAGCAATAGAATGGGGAAGACTAAAGATTTCTTCAAGAAGACCGGAGATACCAAGGGGGCATTTCATGCAAAGATGGGCACTATTAAGGACATAAATGGTATGGACCTAACAGAAGCAATAGACATGAAGACGAGGTGGCAAAGAACACACAGAAGAACTGTACATCAAAGATCTTCACAACCCAAATAATCATGACGATGTGATCACTCACCTACATCCAGATACCTTGGAATGTGAAGTCAAGTGGGCCTTAAGAAGCATCACTATGAACAAAGTGAGTGGAAGTGATGGAATTCCAGTTGAGCTATTTGAAATCCTAAACGATTATGCTGCAGAAGTGCTTCACTCAATATGTCAGCAAATTTAAAAAACTAAGCAGCAGCTCAGGACTGGGAAAGGTCAGTTTTCATTCCAATCCCAAACAAAGGCAATGCCAAAGAATGCTCAAACTACTGCACAATTGCACTCATCTCACACGCTAGTAGAGTAATGCACAAAAATATCCAAGCCAAGCTTCAGATAATACTTGAACCATAAACTTCCAGATGTTCAAGCTGGTTTTGGACAAGTCAGAGGAACCAGAGATCAAATGAGTGTATGCACCACTACTTCTGATGATGCATGCAGCAACTACTGAGGTTGAAATCACGAGTTTGCATTCTGCTTTTACTAAGAATTGAATTAGGACAGGTGCACCAGTTAGCTTGCACTCTGGCACATACATTACAACTCTAGAGCATAAGTATCACAACCACGTGCGTCTGCACTCCGGACCTGGCATGCGGTAACGACTGAAAATGCAAGAAGCTTTTCACAGTTACTGACCCCTGATTTGAAACCACTGCTGCCGCTGCTGCTGCTAAGTCACTTCAGTCGTGTCCGACTCTGTGTGACCGCATAGATAGCAGCCCACCAGGCTCCCCTGTCCCTGGGATTCTTGGGGCAAGAATACTGGAGTGCGTTGCCACTTCCTTCTCCAATTCATGCATGCATGCTACGTCGCTTTAGTCTTATCCGACTCCGTGCGAACGTATGGACAGTAGCCCACGACGCCCCTCTGTCCACGGGATTCTCCAGGCAAGAATATTGGGGTGGGGTGTGATTTCCTTCTCTTATGTCAAACCACACATGCTACAAACACTGAGCTTGCCCTCTGGAATACGTGCTTGTCGATACTGAGGCCGCCATCTAAAGGATGCTCGCTGGAACTACTTAGTTTCCAATCTGGATCACCCTTTCTGCCACCATTGAGACTATTAACAAGCTTTAGAACAAGTGCATTGCTGTCACTGAGACTGCACAGTAGAGCATACATCCCATCACTCCTAAACCCGGGTTCTTTAGGATATGGCGTGCCACTACTGAGCCTGTCCTTAAAACATGCCTGTTGTAAGTATACATACACTTTTGGTGTATTACACTCTGGATTCTGCATCCCTGCACTACTGAAATTGCCTTCCAGAACAAGAGTTCATCACCGGCTGAACTTTCACTCTGAAGCATGAACATCACAATCATTAGCTTGCTGCTTTATAGGTAAGTCAGGCCACTACTCGACCTGCACTCTAGTTCAGGTGTGCCTAAATAGTTACTGAACTTGCACTCTGAAGTTTCCTTCTGGACACAACTGAGCCAACACTCCTGTAGTGAGTTTAAACACTGGAGAACATGGTACACCTCTCCTGAGCATGAGCTCAAGTGCAGGCATCCGGGCTCTGCTGAGAACATGATCTAGTTGCACACATGCCAAAGTAACTGAACGTGCAGCTGTGGGTACAGATCTCATGAATACAGAGTGAGCGCATTTCATCATGGGTTTTGCACTACTGAGGCTTACTCAGAAGCATATCTTCCATCGTGACTGCGTGTGCCTTCAAGAGCCAATGTTCTGACACTACGGAGACTGTGCTGTAGAGTAAGAATGCCTGAACTACACAACTGCACACTGAATCATGCATCCCAGCAGTATAAATCCTAGCACTACAGCACACTTGTCACTTCTGAGTCCTTACACTAAGCAAGCATGGCACAGCTAGTGAGCACGTGGTCTAGAGTCTATGTGTGGCCATTACTAATTTCAGACTCGGCAGCCTGTGTCTTGCCACTTGTAAGCCCAGGCCCCCAAATATTCATGTTTCAGCTACTGGTTTTGCACCCTGGTACACTCCTTTATCACTGCTGAGCCTGCGTTACAGAGCATGAGTTCCACCACTACTAATCTTGCTCGATGGCCTGGGTGCTTAAACCTGTGAGCCTACACTCTGCAGCTGAAAATTGCCAATGACTTGGCTTGCCCTCTGTTGCATATTTTCCCCATGCTTCTTCCTGCACTCTGGAGGACCTACTCCAGGAGGCTGCTTTCTAAAACACATATCATCTCCACGAGTGAACCGTCATTCTAGATCAACTGTGTGACCACTAGTGACCTTGAATTCTGAAGTGTTATATTACCTTCCTTGAGGTATTGCTCGAGAAGGTGTGTGCAACAATTACCCCCGTGACATTTTATACCAGCCATTTTGCTGCTAGTCACCCAGCACTCTAGACTGTGCAAGCTGTGAGTAGTGTACCTGTATATCTGTGGATGACGTGCCACCACTACAGACCTGGTGTATACTTCATATGTCCTGCCTCAATTGATCATGCGTCACAATACACATATGCCACAACCCTTGCTCTTGCACTGTTGAGGGCTTGTCTTCCCGCTACTGAGCTTGTGTGGCACAGCAGGTATATCACATTTTCTGAATTTGATCTCTGGATATGCAACCAAAAATAAAAACCCAGCTTTCAAGAGAACATGTCCCTCTGCAGTCTGCACCCTTGAGCAAGGGCACTGCAACTCCTGAGAGAACACTCTGAAGCACATGTAGAGCAGGCATGCTGCATCTACTGAACTTAGCTCTTCAGCATGCCTCTCAACAGTGAAACACACTTTAGGCATACCCCTCTTAATACAGACCCATGATCTAGAGCAGGTATGCTTCAAATCCTGAATCTTGGCTTTCGAGAATACGTGCTTCATCTCCTGAGATGGTGCTTTTGCGGATTCTCCCCACCGCTACTAAGACTGTGCTCTAGAGTGGGTGTGACACTTCGGAGCCTGCGTGCCTCACTACTGAGTCTCTGCTCTAGCCTGGAAGTACTGAAACAGCTTAGCTCGCAATCCGGAGCACACGTTCTGCCACTAGTGTGCTTGCACTTTAGAGCAGGCTGTCTGAAGCCATCCCATTGGCACTGGCAACATGCGTCCAGCCACTGCTGAATGCACACTAGAGCACAGTTCCTGCCACTATTGAGCATGTACTCTACCACAAGATGTCTAAAACTGCTCAGTTGCATTGCGGAGCATACCTCTTTCCACAACTGAACTTGCATTCTACAGGAAATGGTACACAAACACTGACCTTGTGCTCTAGAATTGGCACACCATACATAATTTTCTTAACATTTGAAGCATATGTCTGGCCAACACTAAATCCACGCTTTAGATCAGCTGTGCTAAAATCACTGAGCTTGCCCTCAAGAGTATATCTGAACTCACATTTTATAGCACACCTACTACCACGGTGGATCCTGTGCTCTAAAACTCTCGTGAGATGAGAGAGCAAGATGGTGGATCTATAAGTGGATGTGGAGTACATCTCTCCATGGATACATCAGGCATACACCTTCAGACACAGGAGAGTAATCAGAATGTTACCGGAAAGTAGACAGGAGTACCTGACAAGTGGCAAAAATATATAGAACCACGCAAAACTCAGTCGGGGGAAAGAACTGGGGGAAAAATCAGGAGTGTTAGTAGGACTGGATCTGCCCTGAGTGGGGGAAGGAACTGAAGCTGAGGTCCAATCCCACACTGGGTCAATCGTCTGAATTGTAGAATAGACATTTAAAGCTGAGAGTGAAACAGCTGATCTGTGGAAAGCTGGGTGCAATGAGAAGCAGAGGGTCCTTGCTGCAGCCGTACATACCCCATACAAGGACATCCGTCCCCTGAAAGGCCCCGTGGCTGGCAGCTGCAGTTTAGGGACTTTGCGGCAATTCATGGGGAGGGCTGCTGTTTCCTGGAGAGAGATGGAGAGAGGGGGTTTGAAGGAGGACACTGTGGTAGGTTATGCCTGTGGAGGAAAGCCAGGCAGCCATGAAAGCGAGGCAATAACACCGAGTCACATGTCGGGGGTGGAGCAATCACCATAGCCTCTCTCTCCCCACATGCTAGCATCAGCAGTTACTACAATATTGAGGGTGACCCTTCAAATGCTGAACACACTGAAATGCAGAGCAGGACACCATGCAGGGTCATCCTTTAAGTGCCTGATGCACCATACTAGAGTAGAATCCCACTCAGGATGCTCCTTTAATTGTCAGATGCACTGATTTACACCGGAGGACCCCAGCCAGGAAATTTGCTCTATGTGCTGACCCATTGAACGACAGAGAAGGATCCCAGGCACGGAAGCCTTCTGAGTGGCCGAATAGGTGGAACTAGGGAGAAGACTGGCCAAAGAGGCCTTCTGATCACCGGATACAAGGGCTCAAAAAAGAAAAAAAAAGGCTCTGATAGGGCCATAACTCCTGTGGTGTAGTCAGTCTGTGTCCCTGCACCCTGCCCATTTGACACAACCTGCGTCCCTCAAAGCCAAGCAGCTGCTCCACTTTCACAGTTAACTCTCATTGGAAAAAAACTGCTACAGGTTAAAAAAAAAAATCGTGCAACTATTTGCACAGGATTGCTTCAGTCCTGTCTAACTATGTGTGGAACACATTTCACCACTACAGAGAAGAAGCTCTAAAATGCATATACTGGAACAACTGATCTTTTCCAGTCTTGTAGCCACTGCTGAGTTTTCCAAATTTGCTTGCATCTTGAGATCAGCACTTTCATAGCACTCACTATCTATTAGGATTTGAAATCACTCAAGTGGAGTTCTCTATCTCCACTAGCTTTGTTTCTATTGATGCTTCTTGCGGCCCGCTTGACCTCACATTCCAGGATGTTTGGCTCTAGGTGAGTGATTAGATCATGATGATTATCTGGATCATGGAGATCTTTTCTGCATAGTTCTTCAATCTTTGCTGTATACATTTTTGCTACCTCTTCTTAATATCTTCTGCTTCTGTTCAGTCCATACAATCTCTGTCCTTTACTGTATCCACCTTTGCATGAAATGTTCCCTTGGTATCTCTAATTTTCTTGAAGAGATCTCTACTCTTTCCCATTCTGTTGCTTTCCTCTATTTTTTGCACTCATCACCGAGGAAGGCTTTCTTATCGCTCTTTGCTATTCTTTGGTACACTGTATTCATATGGGTATATCTTCCCTTTTCTCCTTTGCCTTTTGTTTCTATTCCTTTCTCAGTTATTTGTAAGGCCTCCTCAGACGACCTTTTTGCCTTTTTGCATTCATTTTCTTGGGGATGGTCTTCATCACTGCCTCCTCTACAATGTCATGAATCTCCATATGTAGTTCATCAAACACTCTATTATACCTAATCCCTTAAACATTTTCTCATGTCCACTGTACCATCATAAGGGATCTGATTTAGGTCAAACCTGAATCATCGAGTGGTCTTCCCTACTGTCTTCAACTTAAGTCGAAGTCTATAGCAAATACTGAGCTTCCACTCTGAACGTTCCTTCTTACAAGTATTTGTCCACCATTTTAGAGCACTTTCGCTGCATATCTTTATCTTCACTCTGAAACATACGTACCGTCACTCCTGAAAGGATGCTCAAGTGCATGCACTTAACTCCTACTGAGCCTACGCTCCACAGTAGTCATGCCGATCTACTAAGCTTGCATTCTGCCACATGCATCTTTCACTATTTAGACTATGATACTGAGGTCATGCTGCAACTGCATAGTTGCAATCTCAAGCTTACCTTCTTCGACTTTCAGCTTTTATACCAGCACACATGTTCTGCCCCTCCTAACCCCACTTTCTTGAAGAGATATGAAAGAACTGTTGAGGTTGTATTCTGGAGCATGTCCCTGCTATTTCTGAATGCATTCTTTTTGTATTTCTTCATATTTCTTTTAAAAAAATGATTTATTATAATTGGAATAGAATTACTGTGTATTACTGTGATGGTTTTTGACATACACATCAACATGAATCAGCCGCATGGATACATGTGTCCCCCTATCCTGAACACAACTCAAACCTCCCTTATTAGCCACGCTTCTGGGTTCGTCCACAGCACAAGAGTTGGATGCATCTTTCATGCATTGAACTTGCACTGGTCATCTCTTTTATGTATGGTAATGTACCTGTTTCAATGCTATTTTCTCAAATCACCCCATCCTTGAACTCTCCCACTGAGTCTCAGAGTCTGCTCTTTATATGTGGATCTTTTTTACTAGCCTTCATGCAGAATCATTGTTGCTGTCTTCCTAAATCCCATTTATATGCATTAATAAGCAATATTTGCCTTTCTCTTTCTAACTTTTTTTTTACTCTGAATAATAGGCTGCAGGTTGAACTGCCTTACCAAAAGTGACACTAATATGTGTTTTTCTATAGCTAAGTAATATTCTATTCGAATATATAGCACAACGTCCTTATATTTTCATCTGCTGATGTGCATCTAGATTACGTGCATGTCATAGCTTTCGGAAAGAGAATTGTAATAAACATTGGGTCACATGTGTCTCTTTTGATAGTAATCCCCTCTGGGTATACGCCAAGAAGGGGGGTTGTTCAGTCATATGACAGTTGTAGTCCAAGTTTCTCAAGGAATCACCAAACTGTTCTGCATAGAGGTTGTACCAGTTTGTGTTACCACTAGCAGTGGATTAGGGTTAGCTTTTCTCCACAGCCTCCCCAGGATTTCGTGCTTGTAGAATTTCTGGTGATGGCCACTCTGAACCGTGTGATATGACGACACATTCAATTTTAATTTTTGTTTCTCTAATGATGAATGATATTAAGCATATTTCATGTGTTTGTTAGCCATCTGTATGTCTTCTTTAAAGACACGTCTGTTTAGGGATTTTGCCCCCTTTTAGTGATGCTGTGAAAGTGCGTCACTCAATATGGCAGCACATTTGGAAAACTCCCCAGTGGCTAAAGGGCTGGAAAAGGTCAGTTTTCATTCCAATCCCAAAGAAAGGCAGAACCAAAGAATGCTCAAATCACGGCACAATTGCATCCATCTCACACGCTAGTAAAGTACTGCTCAAAATTCCCCAAGCCAGGCTTCAGTAATACATGAACCATGAACTGCCAGATGTTCGAGCTGGTTTTACAAAAGGCTGAGGCACCAGAGATCAAAATGCCAACATTAGCTGGATCATTGACAAAGCAAGAGAGTTCCAGAATAACATCTATTTCTGCCTTATTGACTATGCCAAAGTCTTTGACTGTGGGGATCACAATAAACTGTGGAAAATTCCGAAAGCAATGGGGATAGCAGACCACCCGACCTGCCTCTTGAGAAACCTATATGCAGGTCAGGAAGCAGCAGTTCGAACAGGACATGGAACTACAGACTGGTTCCAAATAGGAAAAGGAGTCCATCAAGGCTATGTATTGTCACTCTGCTTGTTTAACTTATATGCAGATTATATCATGAGAAATACTGGGCTGGAAGAAGCACAAGCTGGAACAAAGACTGCCAGGAGAAATATCAATCACCTGAGATATGCAGATGATACCACCCTTACGGCAGAAAGTGAAGAGGAACTAAAAAGCTTCTTGATGAAACTGAAAGAGGAGAGTGAAAATGTTGCCTGAAAGCTCAAAATTCAGAAAACTAGGATCCCAGCATCTGGTCGCATGATTTCATGGGAAATAGATGGGGAAACAGTGTCAGATTTTATTTTGGGGGGCTCCAAAATCCCTGCAGATGGTGACTGCAGCCATGAAATTAAGACGCTTGCCCTATGACAGGAAAGTTATGACCATCCTAGATAGAATATTCAAAAGAAGAGACATTATTTTTGCTAACAAAGTTCCATCTAGTCAAGACTATGGATTTTCCAGTAGTCTTGTAGGATATGAGAGTTGCACTATGAAGAAAGCTGAGCACTGCAGAATTGATGCTTTTGAACTGTAGTGTTGGAAAAGACTCTTGAGAGTCCCTTGGACTGCAAGGAGGTCCAGCCAGTCCATTCTAAAGAAGATCATTCCTGGGTGTTCTTTGGAAGAAATGATGCTAAAGCTGAAACTCCAGTACTTTGGTCACCTCATATGAAGAGGTGACTCACTGGAAAACTCTGAAGCTTGGAGGGATTGGAGGCAGGAGAAGGGGATGAGAGCAGATGAGATGGCTGGATGGCATCAGTGACTCGATGGACGTGAGTTTGCGTGAGCTCAGGGAGCTGGTGATGGACAGGGAGTCCTGGTGTGCTGCAATTTATGGGGGTTCAAAAAGTCACACACGACTGAACTGAACTGAACTGAACTCAACTGAACTGAACTGAACTGAACTGAAGCAACTGACAAAGAATTTAGCTCAAAAATATACGAACAACTCCTGAACCTCAATTCCAGGAAAATAAATGACCCCATGATAAAATAGGCGAAAGGAGTAAACAAACATTTCTCCAAAGATGACATACAGATGACTAACAAACACATGAAAAGATTCTCAACATCACTCACTATCAGAAAAATGCTAATCAAAACGATAATGAGGTACCATTTCACGCCAGTCAGAATGACTGCTATCCAAAAGTCTACAATCAATGAATGCTGGGGAGGGTGTGGAGAAAAGGGAACGCTCTGACACTGTTAGTGGAATTGCAAACTGGTACAGCCACTATGGAGAACACTGTGGAGATTCCTTAAACAAACAAACAAACAAACAAACTGTAAATAGGACTGTCATATGACGCAGCAATCCCACCGCTGTCCGTACACACCAAGGAAACCAGAATTGAAAGAGACGCGTGTACCCCATTGTTCATCACAGCACTATTTCTAATAACCAAGGCATGGATGCAACCTAGATGCCCATCAGTAGACTAATGGATAAGAAAGCTGTGGTACATATACGTGATGGAGTATTACTCAGCCACTAAAAAGAATACATTTCAGTCCGTTCTAGTGAGGTGGATGAAATTGAAGCCTATTATACAGAGTGAAGTTAGCCAGAAAGAAAAATAGCAATAGAGTAAACGAGCGCACATGTGTGGAATTTAGAAAGATGGTCATGATAAACCTGTACGTGAGACAGCAAAATAGACACAGATGTATAGAACAGTCTTTTGGACTCTGCGAGAGAGGGCGAGGGTAGGATGATTTGGGATAATGGCATTGAAGCATGTGTAATATTATTTGTCAAACGAATCGCCAGACCAGTTCTATGCGTGACACAGGATCCTCGGGGCTGGTGCACTGGGGTAACGATGAGGAATGGTTTGAGGAGGGAGGTAGCAGGGGTTTTCAGGATAGGGAACACCTGTACACCCGTGGCAGATCCATGTTAATGTATGGTAAAACCAATACAATATTGTAAAGCAATTAGACTACTATTAAAATAAACAAATTTATATTAGAAATAAATCAAGTCAAATTGTGTCCAACGTGAGGAAAACAACAGCATGTTTGGAACAATATCACTAAGTAAGCTAGAGTTGCAGTTTTCTGAGTTCAAAGTGCCCTCATAAGTATGAGCCCTAACTCTTATTACAGAAAGAATAGTGGAAAATAGGCTAGATGAAAGGAGAGCTTTTCAGCAACGAGATGAATGTTTCAGCCAGAAAGATATTAAGTAATGTAGGGCTTCCCAAACAGTTTACTAAGATCTTGGGAGCTAGCAATGACTGTGGTCACCTAAATAAAGTTGCCTAAAATTATATTTTGACATATATACATATATACACCTGTCTATGCATGAGTGTGTGTATGAGAAAATGTGCGATGGCTTTTAATTCATGTTAGGTGTAATAGAAATGGGAAAACAATAAAATCCAAATGTAGAATTATTCAAATTCTACTCGATTGTTGAATATTATGGAAGTTGAAATACTTCAAAATATGTTTCCTTGGCTGCATGTAACATATGAGGACTCTTTTATATCACTCACCTCTCTCCTTTTCATAAATATAGACCAATTTTCAAATGTTTGTCCAGTTTAATGACAAAATACTGATATAGACATATATATATATAATATATATGAAATAGAGATATGTTTTCATATCATAAACTGTTGATAGCAAGCCTAGATTTTAGAATTATTTCCAACTCCATGCTCCATCTCAACAGGAAAGAGCCAAAGTTGTTGCTGACTCAATCACTCCAAGAGCTGGGAAACCTGAAAAAGAAACGGAACCTGCACTGAGATTTTCTATCATATTTATGATCGAGCTCTAACACCAAGACTTGTTTTCCTTTATTGTACTAAGCAGTCCCTTCTTAAGATTGAAAAGCATGGAAGTCGAGAGAGAGAGGTAGGAGATTGTAGACCTCCTCATGTTCAAAAGGAATTTTAATCAGAGAAGCTAGAAAAGACAGAAACTAAGGAAAACAATCAAGTGATAGACAATAATAAGGATTTAGTCACTAATCAAACTCAAGGGTCTCTAGTCCCTCCTCAAGGGCCAGCGTGGAGAAGGAAATGGCAACCCACTCCAGGGTTCTGCCCGGAAAATCCCAGGGATGGGGGAGCCTCGTGGGCTGCCATCTTTGGGGTCACACAGAGTCGGACACGGCTGAAGCGAATTAGCAGCAGCAGCAGCAAGGACCATCGATGACATTCTGAGCAATATCCTGTGAACAATTTTAGAGATGCTAAAGCCCAAACCAGGCTGAAATGTAAGTGCATAGTTGGATCTAGACGGTCAATGATGTGGACTCCCAATAGCCTCACTAATAGGCCATTAGTAGAATGTCCCAATTTGATCACAGACCCCATGTTCCACCCTCACTCAGCCATTAAAATATTCCCCTCTGAAAGTATTTGTGGATTTGCATCTTTGAAGCACCAGCTGCTAAGACACCTTACTTCGTCCTACAATAAGCACTTTCCGCACCCCCTCCCACTGAAACCCACAGTCAATTCATAAATTTGTTTGCACAGAAGCAAGTAAACCAAGTCTGCTAGGGTAACAGTACTGAATATTAAGAATGTGTGATAGAAGGATGATAAATCACTTTTATTTCAGAAATAAAGTAGATTTATTGATGTGAGTTTTTGATAACCCTGTATGCGAGATAGCAAAAGAGACACAGATGTATAGAACAGTCTTTTGCACTCTGTGGGAGAGTGAGAGGGTGGGATGTTTTGGGAGAATGGCATTGAAACATGTATAATATCATATATGAAATGGGTCTCCAGCCCAAGTTCAATGCATGATGCTGGATGCTTGGGGCTGGTGCACTGGGATGACCCAGAGGGTTGGTACGGGTTGGCAGAAGGGAAGGGGTTCAGGAAAGGGAACATGTGTACACCTGTGGCAGACATATGTTAATGTATGGCAAAATCATTACAATAATGTAAAGTAATTACCCTACAATTAAAATAATAAATTTATTTTAAAAAAAAGGAAATCTTCCAAAAAGCTCCATACCTACATAGAAACCAAGCACCACGAAGAGCCAACAAGTTCCACAGGAAGACATACCATGCAAATTCTCCAGCAACAGAGGAACAGAACCTGGAGCTTCAATATACAGGATGCCCAAACAGCAAACCCATAGACATCTCAAACCTCACTACTGGACACTTCATTGCCCTACAGAGAGAAGAGATGCAGCTCCACCCACCGGAACACTGACACAAGCTTCCGAACCAGGAAACCTGACAAGCCCCTCGTCCAACCCCAGCCACAGGGAGGAACCTCCACAATAAAGAGGAACCACAAACTGCCAGAAAGAGAAAGACCATCCCAAACACAGAAATCCCCCCCCGACCCCAAAAAAAAAAAAGGCCAACTTTACTAATGAGATTTTTGCATGCTTCATGGTTTTGGTTAGTATTTCTGCCAGCAGTCTGTATTTTAAGTTGATGCTGAAGTAAACACTTGGTTGGACATTACCCTTCAGTTGCTAGGAGACCAGTAACTTGGTCATGTCACAACTAACCTTCGATTGCTAGGAGACCAGTGATTTTGTGATGTCACAGCTGTTTGACTGGGAGGACCTCTGTGATTGTCCAGAGAGTTTCTCTCTGTAGGCCAGCCAAACTCATTTGAAGTTGCATTGTGTAAAAGCAGACAAATGAGAACATTATGTGAAGAAAGACTTCCCTGAGATGGCACATATTTCTTCAGAAATTCAAGATGGACCTCCTAAAGGTGAGTCCACTGGTTCAGAAACCTCCATTAGATCTTACTGGTATGATTATACAACTGGGGACTCAGTTTTGAGATCTGTGATTGAAGAATATGCTTTTCAGCCTTTGGCTGAGGATCTGGTGATCAAAAGGCCACACTACACATATCCTGTCTCTGAAACAGATGATGTGAATGATTTTCTTTCACTCACATTTCCACAAAAACTTTGGAATATAGTGGAAAGCGATTAGTTTGAATCTATTTGGTGGGATGAGACAGGCACATGTAGAGTGATCAATGAAGAACTCTTCAGGAAAGAAGTCTTGGAAAGAAAGGAGCCTTTCAGAAAATTTGAAACCAAGAGCATGAAGAGTTTAATTCGACAGCTTAATCTTTATGGAGTTAATAAAAACCGACAAACTGTTCAAAGATCGGTTGTACTACCAGTCTTTCTGGAAGAAGAAAACAACATCTCTCTTTCGAGAAAGGTATTCCAAAATTTTCACTTTTTGGCAATAGGTCAGATTCAATCATGTGACCTAGAAAGCATGTTCATATATGTGGCTAAAGGGGAGTTTAAACTTGAGATAACAAATTATTGAAAAAGTTGTATCTTTTTGAAGTTGAGAACAGCTGGAGGTTAGAATATTGGATGTTCAACAAACCTTCCTAGTGACTTGAAACCAGATACAAGTTCTGAAGCCACTTAAAGTGGTATTACTGTATATATACAACATATTTTTAGTTGAGCATATACCTTCTAACATGTTACCTGTTAAAACTACCAACAGAGGTATTTTCTTTGATGTTATTTCATTGCTTCCATTAAAGGAAACTTATAGTGATATGAAGGAATGAAATTAGTAAAGAATGAAAAATGAATATAATGGAGAAGTGGAGAAAAGGGAACCCTCCTACACTGTTGGTGGGAATGCAAACTAGTACAGCCTCTATGGAGAACAGTGTGGAGATTCCTTAAGAAATTGCAAATAGAACTACCTTATGACCCAGCAATCCCACTGCTGGGCATCCACACTGAGGAAACCAGAATTGAAATAGACACATGTACCCCAATGTTCATCGCAGCTCTGTTTATAATAGCCAGGACATGGAAACAACCTAGATGTCCATCAGCAGATGAATGGATAAGAAAGCTGTGGTACATATTCACAATGGAGTATTACTCAGCCGTTAAAAAGAATTCATTTGAATCAGTTCTGATGAGATGGATGAAACTGGAGCCAATTATACAGAGTGAAGTAAGCCAGAAAGAAAGACACCAATACAGTGCACTAACACATATATATGGAATTTAGGAAGATGGCAATGACGACCCTGTACGCAAGACAGGAAAAAAGACACAGATGTGTATAAGGGACTTTTGGACTCAGAGGGAGAGGGAGAGGGTGGGATGATTTGGGAGAATGGGAATTCTAACATGTATACTATCATGTAAGAATTGAATTACCAGTCCATGTCTGACGTAGTGTGCAGCATGCTTGGGGCTGGTGCATGGGGATGACCCAGAGAGATGTTGAGGGGAGGGTGGTGGGAGGGGGGTCATGTTTAGGAACGCATGTAAGAATTAAAGATATTAAAATTTAAAAAAAAACCACTGGGAGGGGGGGAAATAACATGAGTTGAGGAAAATAAAGAAAAGGTATAAAAAAAAAAAAAAGAAAAGAAATATTGTAACAAAACCAAAACTTTATTCTCCCATATGACTACCAGGAGACTTCCAGCAGAACAGGGCATTTAAAAAACACTGTGTAAAGGGCCAAAAAAGAAATATGTTAGGCTTTGTGAATATGACCATTGGCAATTAATTAAGTTTTCAGGCATAGAGGATAACCAAAGAAGCTGGCAAGTCCCTGTTCCACATTTAAGGACTCCGAAAACTGAATTACACACAATTTTCACGTCAGAAAATAAAATTCTTTTCGGTTTTCCCCCGCCATTAAAAGTGTAAAGCTCTAAAATTAAAAAGAAGAAGAAGAAGAAAAAGTAAAGCTCATTCTCATCTCACAGTAGACAGTGCAAAAACAGGGGCAGGCTGCCCTGCCTTGATTGAAATGTAATTCCAAGAGGAGGGGCGCCAAGATCCACTGTACGGTCAAGTTCCTTAAGCAAAGAACTGGCTTAAGGGAGGTCACCCCTGAGGGCTGTGAGTGCTGGACACCATCACTGGACTCCCCTGGTAGACTCGGAGGCCGTTCTCAGCCCTGAGCCCTGGCGACTGTGCCATCTGTTTTTTCTTTCTTCGCGTTTGGTGAGCTGAAGAATCTTGACCCAATACTCTTGAGATTCAGATTCAGCCTGACCACGCCTACAGTGGGTGCTTTTACAGGGTGAGGGGTGGGGGGAGGGCTCATCGCGAGCGCATGCGCCCAACTCGGCCTCGCGGCCAATCAGATGGCTGGCGCCGACACCTGGCAGCCAATCATCGGAGGCAGCCCGCACGCCTGTAGGGGGAGCTGAGGCGGCGCCCCAGACCTGAGGAGGCCTAGTCCCTTCAGGCTCGACTCCTCAGTGTTAATCTTGGAACTGCCTAGGGCAGGTGAGCTGCCAGGGTTCTGTCTCCTCTGTCAACGGGTTCCGGTAAGGACTGGAGCGTGGTTCAGCCAAAGCAGTGCCTGACGGCTAAAGGGAGGGTTTCTCGGGTCCCCACTCTCACGAGGCCTTGCTGGGCGGGGCGGCTGGTGAGGGCGGTGAGAGCTTGTGGCAGGATCCACAGGCTTCAGGCTCCTTTCGCCCTCTCCCCTCTCTAGTCTGGGCGGGCTCTGCTCTCCAGCAGCTTTCCTGCCCAGGGGCGGGACAAGCCAGCTCGCGGAAAGGGCCTCTTAGGCCCCTGGCCCCTGGCACCACCCCCAGCTCTCCTGTGCAACCTAATGTATTTAAACACAGATGCACAAATCTTCACGGCCCAACCCGGTTCTGCACCCAGGCACAGTCAGGCAGCAGCAGCAAAAAAACAAAAACAAAAACAAAACATCTATCTAGCAGCCTCTTCACTGCCCTGGTGCTTTAGTCGTTTTCCCGTTTCTTCTGCCTCTCCTCGGACTCCAGGGCTGCCCCGTCCCTGGGGGCCCCGAGATTCAGGCCTTTGGTTCGGAAGTTGGCAGATGAGGTATTTGTTTGTTTGTTACTGAGAGAAGGGAGGTGGGAGGAAGAAGCTCAGGGCAAAGGAATTCAATCACTTGGTCTGGTTGAGTGTGAGACGCCTGGTCAGCATCCATAGGGTAGGACCAGGTAGGGCCTGGGGGGATAGAATGTTCCCAGAACAGGGGACTCACCCTGGCCGTTTCCTCTGCTTGTCCCCAGGATGTGACCGTGTGCTGCCTGGGAGGTCTCAAGCGCTCAGGATTTCAGTGGGCCCCTGAGGTAAGGTGACAGACATCTTTACAACAGGGACAAAGGTGTGGCTTTCTTACTTTGCGTTTTTCTCCTTTCATTCGTCGGCTGACACGTTGCTGTTGAGAGAGAGTATTCCTGATTGGGGATTACCTGACCCTGATTGCGGGTGCTGACTTCAGGGCCATCATGGTTTCAGGTTTGCAGCTTTCTGAGTGGCAAGGTTAAAAACAGGCAGGGTGACTTGCTTTCCCCTGCCTTCTTGAAAGAAAAAAAGTAAGAACACCATGGGTCTTAAGCTGTGTAGAGCTGACTCCTACCACTTGGTGAGGCTAAAATGGGGCAATGCACATATCCTAAGGTTTTAGCTGGCAAAGCAAAGCAATGCAGGTGTGGGGTTCCCTGGTGGCCTGGTGATTAGGATTCTGGGCTTTCACTACAGTGGTCTGGATTCAATCTCTGGTCAGGGAACTGGGACCCCACAAGCCAAACAGCATGGCCAAATGAATGAATGAATCCAGTGGTTCATTCAGAGAAAGTATCCTGTGATTTAACATGTTCACGTGAGATTGCTTGCTCATTTCTGTACCCTTAAGGGCTTTTCTTCATTAAGTAAGTGAACTCCACTGGATGGGGGTGAGGCACCATCTGAGTTCATTTCATGCGAGTAAACAAGATCATAGGAAGCCCTATGCCCAGCAACTTGTGCCTACAGCTGTGTTGTATACTTATTTTGCTGGTACAGCTTTGACTTCACAGCATGTTTCGTTTTGGTCACAACATGTGGCTTCATAGGACATTAGTTCCCCAGCCAGGGATCGAACACAGGATCCTGGCAGTGAGAGGGCTGAGTCCTAACCAAACCACTGGACTGCTAGGCAACTCCTGTGTTTTGGTGCTTTGGATTGGGTGAGTGTGTGTGTGTGTGTGTTGATTTTTGCTATATTTATAGGAGAACTGTTCTGTGTGTAAGTATGATGTGAATGGTATTAGAACTTGAAATGTTTGTGTTGTACATATGATCTCAAAATGGAATATTTTGAAAGAACTTACCACTTGTTATCTCTTGGCCTAGGATCTTTCCTGAGGTAGTAGTCAAGCTTTTGTCTGGCTTGGCAACCTCTGAAGACTTAGCTTGTTGAATCTAAGCTCTCTCACTTGTCTACTCTTGAAGCCTCAGTTCCTCCTTCTGTGGGCCTCTCCAAGGGGCTTCTCTTGTGGAGGCTGCTGTCTTTTCTCAGAATGAGTGATTCAGGAAAGCGCTTGCACCCATGATAAAGTACAGAGTCTTTTTTCAGATGTTACAGATCTTCACTTGTGTATTTGCTTAGTCTCACAGGTCTACCCTGTGATAGATTGAGAGAGAACTACACAGGGGTGGGAATATTAGGAGATTGAATTTACTTGAAGGCTTTTTACCATACCCATTAATCCACTATGCCAGCCTTTTTTTTTATATGATCTCGGCTCTGTCAATGTAAGCAAATTATTTGTCTTGTGTACCCTTCTTGTGTGCTGCTACTGCTGCTAAGCCACTTCAGTCGTGTCCGACTCTGCAGTCTCATGGACAGCCACACACAAGGCTCTCCTTTATCTGGGATTCTCCAGGCAAGAACGCTGGAGTGGGTTGCCATTTCCTTCTCCAGTGCATGAGAGTGAGGTTGCTCAGTCGTGTCCGACCCTTCGAAACCACATGGACTGCGGCCTACCAGGCTCCTCCGTCTGTGGGATATTCCAGGCAAGAGTACTGGTTTGGGTTTCCATTGCCTTCTCCAGCTTGTGTGCTCTCTGGCCTGATGTACTCAATTTTGATCTACTCAATTCTAGACCTACTCATTTCTTGAAGTTCTAGCAAGTCTCCTCTTTGCCCTGGATTAAGGTTTCTGTTTCTCTGGATGGTTCCCATCAGCAAACAGACTGACTATAATGTGACCTGTCGTTAAAAATCCATCTTTGGTGACACATCCTGCTTCTGCTGCTTTTATTTCATATTTGCTTGTTACAGACCTCTGCAGAGTTGTTCCTAGACTTTGTTATCTCGAGTTCTCTCATTTTCCTATAAAGCCACTCTTGTCAAGGCCACAGGTGAATTTCAAATATTCAAATGTCTGTCTGCAAGGTAGGAGACCTGGGATCAATTCCTGGGTGGGCAAGATCGCCTTGAGAAGGAAATGGTAATCCACTGCAGCACTGTTGCCTGGAAAATCCCATGAACGGAGGAGCCTGGTAGGCTACAGTCCATGGGGTTGCAAAGAGTCGGAAATGTCTATTCAAATTATTTCCCTGGTTGTTAAATGCTTTTCTGTTTTTAATTTTTGTAGAAAAAATCTAACTTAAATTTTTACCATTTTAACCATTTTTGCATGCTAAGTATTTTGCACACTTTCATCAGGCTTTTGGAGAAAGAAATGGCAACCCACTGCAAATCTGATGGAGAAGGGAACGTGGTGAACTTTAGTCCCGGGGGATGCAAAGTTGGGCACAACTGAGTGACTAAGACATATACACACACATAGTCACAGTGTTGATTTGTTGTTGTTGTCATTGTTTTAGCTGTGTTGTGCAGCTTGAATGACAGTTCCCTGGTTGAGGATCATACCCAGGTCCCTGATAGGACACTGTGGAGTCCTAACCTCTGAACTACGAGGGAATTCCTTATCACATTGTTATGAAGCAGATCTCTACACCTTTACAGCTTGCAAAATCGAAAGTCTGTACCCATCACTTGTCCCATTAAACAAACAGCAACTCCTCTTTTCTTGCCCGTTGAACTAGACCATGGACTCCATCGTTCTTTTTTGTTTCCTTTCTATTGCTTGACTGTGTTAGCTATTTCATGCAAGTAGAAACTTACAGTATTTGTCTTTTTGTACGACTGGCTTATTCCATTTGGCTTGATGTCTGAAATGATCATGCATGTTGTAGCATGTGACAGAATTTTCTCTATATGGCTAAATAATATTTCATTGTGTGTATATATCACATTTGATGGACATTTCGATGCTTCCACCTCTTAGTTGTTGTGCTTCGTGCTGCTGTGAGCACGGCTCTGCAGATATCCCAAGACCCCATGTTAACTTCTTTTGAATTTATATCCTGAAGTGGAATTGCTGAATCATGTGTCAGCTCTAGTTCTTTAATTTTTCGAGGAGCATTTAAACTGTTTTCTGTAGCAGTTGCACCATTTTAAAATGTATCCGTAACACACAAGGATCCAGTTTCTGTACGTGCTTGCCAACAGTTGCCCTTTCCTTTCCTTCATATGTAAACACACACATATGCACACACAATTTCTTTCATACCCTGTTCCATGATTGTTTATCTCAAATTATGAATATAGTTCCTTGTGCTATACAGTACGCTCTTGTTTGTCTATTGTATATATTATGCTTTGCATCTGCTAATCACCAGCTCCCAATCTGTGCCTGCCGTACCTTTCCCTCTTGGGAATCACATAGTCTGCTCTCTATGTCTGTGAGTCTGTTTCTCTTTCATAGATCAGTTTATTTGTGGCATGTTTTAGAGTCCATGTAAGTGATACCATACGATATTTGTCTTTCTCTCTCTTTTTTTTTAATTTTTATTTTTACTGTATTTTATTTTACAACACTGTGTTGGTTTTGCCATACATTGACAGGAATCCGCCACAGGTGTACATGAGTTCCCAATCCTCACCCCCCTCCCACCGCCCACCCCATATCATCTCTCTGGATCATCCCTGTGCACCAGCGCCAAGCATCCTGTATCCTGCATCGAACATAGACTGGCGACTATCTTACATGATAGTGAATTTCAGTGCCATTCTCCCGTATTATCCCACCCTCTCCCGCTCCCTCAGAGTCCAAAAATCTGTTCTATACATCTGTGTCTCTTCTGCTGTCTCTCATACAGGGTTATCATTACCATCTTTCTAAATTCCATATATATGTGTTAGTATACTGTGTTGCTGTTTTTTTTCTGGCTCACTTCACTGTGTATAATCGGCTCCAGTTTCATCCATCTCATTAGAATTGATTCCTATAAAGTCTGCAAGCAATAAATGCTGGAGAGGGTGTGGAGAAAAGGGAACCCTCTTACACTGTTGGTGGGAATGCAGTCTAGTACAGCCACTATGGAGAACACTGTTTATAATAGCCAGGACATGGAACAACCTAGATGTCCATCAACAGATAAATGGATCAGAAAGCTGTGGTACATATACACAGTGGAGTATTACTCAGCCATTCAAAAGAATATATTGTCTTTCTCTTTCTGACTTCCTAAGTATTCTTTTGAATGCTAGTGTAGACTCAAGTATTTACTTAACAACATTTGTTGCTACTGTATAAAATGTGGTTGACTTTTAAAATATTTGTCTTCTATTCTGCAAGCTTTATATTAATTCTAATACTTGTGTTTCTTCAACATTTTCTATACTGACTTATCTTATCTCCAATATACTTTGACTTCTTGCTTTCCATTCTGAAGGCTGTTTATTGTTTTTTGTTTTTTCGTTTTTTTTTTTTTTTTCTGAAACTACAGCAACGATTCTCTTCTGTTACCTGATTGCTCTGGTTATAGAACTGCCAGTATAATGTTGAGCCAAAGTGTGTAATAGACTTCCTTGTGTTGTTCCCATTCTTAGAGGGGAAGCTTTCAGTTTTTCATTCTTAAGTATGATGTTAGCTGTGGGTCATTTTACAGGTGCCCTTTGATTGAGAAAGTTCTCTTCTGTTCTTAATTATTAAGTGTTCTTTTAACCCCGGTTATGAAAAGGTGCTAGATTCAGGGAAATGCCTTTTATTCAGGCAGATGTGTTACTTGTTTTATTGTTTTAAAATGGCATAATGTTGATTGACTTTCCTATAATGAACCAACTTTGCATACCTCCCTAAATCGCATGTGATCATAGTGTATAGTCTTTTTTATATGCTGTTGGATTTTGTTTGCCAGTATTTTGTTGATCTTTCACCTGTATCCAAAAGGGATATCAGGTGTGTGTGTGTGTGTGTGTGTGTGTGTGTGTGTGTTGTCTCTGTCTGATATTGGTATGAGAGAAAGACTGGCATCACTTTGCCTGCTATGTGGGGAAGAGACGTGTGGCATAAAGATGAAGCATTGTTGGATTGAAGTTTAGCCAGGATTAGACGGAGAAATTTAGGATATATCTGTGTGGAATTGGGATGAGATTATCAGAGAGCTCATTCTCAGTTTCCTAGGCCTGAATTAAGTGCTTGACATTGAATTATGCTGTTTGTTAACTAGGTATAGATAGATTATACTTGAATTTGCTACCTATATTGTTTGTTAACATTTATGAAATTAGAATTTATGGATCAGTTGTAATGTGCATTTAAGATACATTTTCTTCCATTTTTACTACAAAACAAGATGCCATTGAATAGCTGATGCCTTTTAAAAAAGCTGTTAACCTTAAGTCTAAGAAATAAGCATGTTTGTCTTTAAGATACAGAAACACATTTAAAAGTTACAAATTTGCCCAAGAAGACGCAACTGGTGTGTGGTTAAGTTAGAATTCCAACTTAATCTCCTTTGACTCCAAAGACCATGCCTCGAAACGCTGTAGAACAATGCTTTTGTAAAAATACTCATCCTTTACATGTGATTTCACGTAATGATCAGTGTGGCGTTTTGTTTTTTTTCCCCCTCTTATTTTTTTAAGTAGAAGAGGTTAAAGTGAACATGCGACAAAGCTATGATTGTAGAGCCATGTAGACTTCTAGTCATAGTTTTTTCAGCTGTCATTGAGTCTGGTTGACACTCAGTGTCTTTGTCTGTAAGATAAGGGTGTGTATAAGTACTCTAGAGTTTTGGAGATAATCAAATAGCCCATTTTTCTGTACTTAACTAATCTGTAGTATGTTTATACTTAGGTGGCAGTTTGTATAAAGGAAGCACTGGGACTTGTGGCCGCACCCTCTAAGAATAAAAAAGTATTAAAAATATGGAACTCCCATGTATGTTACGTGAAGAAGAACAAGAGCCAGAAGTACGGAAAAGGGAGGGAGAGACGAAACAAGTAGATGATGATGATGATGATGATGAAGTGATCTTGGTTGGAGTGGAACATGTAAATGAAGATGCTGACGTGATCTTTGTTGGGATGAGCTCAGCTTCAAAACCAGTCGTTTCAAACATACTGAACAGAGATACCCCAGGTTCTTATTCAAGGAGAAAAAGGTATGGTCACTTCAGGAAAGGTAACGCTCACAGATTACAGCCTGTTAGTCATGTGACTCCTACATCAGAAGCAAAGACTGTCTTGCCAGTGTCTGACTCTGACTCAAGATCAACAGGTAGTCCTATTATTATTGAACCTCCGTCTCAAGCTGATTATAAAAATCTTTCACCACAAATAGTGCCTGATTGCTTTTCGAAGGAGTTATGTTCTTCTTTGATTACCTTCACAAGTTCATTGCAGCATCCAGTAGAAACAGCAGTTTCTGCAGGAGATATGAATAAAAGTCCTCACGTATCAAAGCGAGTTTCCCCTTGTGAAACAAATCGCAGAAATCCCAGAAGGCCTAAACTCAGTGATGGCATTGTAGGGGAACATTCTTTAGGTTTCTCCCCGCCAGGTTTTTTTCATACAGAGACCACTCAGCAAAGCACAACAGACCGTGTCCATACCTCACTAAGCCATGTTCAGAATGGAGAACCTTGTCCAACACCTTTTCCAAACGACCGTGTTCATTGCAAGCCTGTAAGACCTTTAGGGGAAAATGGACGGACAAAAACTGATTTTCCAAGTTTGGCAAGTCCAAACAAAATTGGTGATCCCACAGAAGGAAATCTGATTGTGTTACTTCGTGACTTCTACTATGGCGAGCATGGAGGAGTTGGGCAGCAAGAACCGAAGACCCACACGGCGTTTAAATGCCTCAGCTGCTTGAAAGTTCTAAAAAATGTCAAGTTTATGAATCAAATGAAGCACCATTTGGAACTTGAGAGGCAGAGAGGTGACAGCTGGAAAACCCACACCACCTGCCAGCACTGCCTCCGCCAGTTTCCTACTTCCTTCCAGCTGCAGTGTCACATTGAACGTGTCCACACGGCCCAGGAGCCCTCCACAGTCTGTCACATCTGTGAGTTGTCCTTTGAGACAGATCAGGTTCTCTTAGAGCACATGAAAGACAATCATAAGCCTGGTGAAATGCCCTATGTATGCCAGGTTTGCAGTTACAGATCATCATTTTTTGCAGATGTGGATGCACATTTCAGAGCATACCATGCTAACACCAAGAATTTACTTTGCCCGTTTTGTCTCAAAATTTTTAAAACTGCAACAGCATACAGACGTCATCATCGAGGGCACTGGGAAAAGAGTTTTCACCAGTGTTCCAAATGTCGGCTACAGTTTTTAACTTCCAAAGAGGAGAGGGATCACAAGACCCAGTGTCATCAAATGTTTAAGAAGCCTAAGCAGATAGAAGGATTGTCTCCTGAAACAAAAATTGTTATTCAGGTATCACTGGAACCCCCTCAGCCAGGATTGGTGGAAGTTGCATCCATTACTGTGAACACATCTGATTTTGAATCATCACCCCCCAAATCTAAAAGGAGAAGGTCAAAAAAAGAAAAAAAAATAGTTAATTCTGCCTTCAGTAAGTCTGAAGCCAGTATTTCAGTCAAAGTTAAAAACCCCATTAAAAACAAAAAGATCAACTTATAGCATTATTCAATAATATAAAATATAGGGAAACCGATGGGTAATTTATGTGATTTTGTTTTAAATAGAGGAAGTACAGTTTTGTTTGATCTTCATATTGAGCTGCTATTTAAAAATCTATGATCTGTTTTTCGTTTAATTGTCTTAACATGTAAAAAGGATGTGTGCATGTGTCTGTGAGAGAGAGAAAATGAGAGAAGTGGAGAAAGGAAAAGTAAGAACCTATTTTGGTATTTGATGTTACTTGTAAGTTCGAAAGCTCTCCTATACATATTATCTGTAGAGTGTTTTAGCAACGTAATTTTGAAGTGTTTTCATGCCTTGAAGATCTCAGTATCAGCTATATAGCCAGACTTGAATGTCACTCTCTGAAGTGCCTCTTGGGCTGATCTAAGGTAACCTGGCTCTGAAAGCGTGCAGTGGAGGTTGATGGAGAAGCTATGATGTGAGTTTGGACCAGACACGGGATTTAATCAGTGAAGAGCTGTGGCTTCTTGTCCCAGCTGAGGAAGAGGCATACATTCACTGCAGGCACAGAGCCAAGGGAGAAGGAACACTGTCTCAGACTGCTTTTACCTAGCCCAGGGAGATCTCAAGGAAGCCAGCGGTTAAAATGCCTGTGTTTGGTGAGAGACCCTGGCAAGAATGAAGCAGGCCCTGTGTAGCACTGACTGCAGTTGGAGAAGCAGATATAGTTAAAAGAATGAGACCTGGTGCCTGTGGACCTCCTGTTGAGTGATCAAAAGGGGAATTTGATTCATTCTGTCCCCTTTCCCATTTGGCTGGCCTGTAGTCACAGTGTGGTCGGCATATCTGTGTCAGACACAGTAGCAAAGCAAGTTAAAATTCCCAAAGGAAAAAGAGCCTTGACGTCCACTTTGATTTGCGCTGGACCCATAGTTGTAGCTGAAAAGGATCAAACAGAGGAAATCTGTTCAGCTTTTGAATTGGGCTAAATTGAGTTCTCTTACCCTTAAGCTACAGTGGAGTTGTCCAAGAATCATAAATATAGTGGATAAAAATAGTCCAGGGTGATTAAAGCCTTTTTGGAACTCTTCCTTCCATTTTCCAGTTACATGTGTCTTACCCGAGTTGACCATGTGAAGATTTCGGTTCTGTATCTTATCTTGCCTTGCACACAAATGTAGTACAGTTAACAGCTAATTCTTTGTGTGTGTAATTTCCCATTGTATCAAACTAATTGAATTTCCGTCTTTCTTGACACAATCTGATGTGCAAGAATTGTCTCATGTATTTCAGTAATTATCAGGTCATAGAGTTATCCTTTCTCTAATCTATCCAACCATCTAATCTGTGATTATACTTGTGGAAACCTTCTTTCTTGCGGTCTCCAAGGGCTCTTTCACAGACCCATGGGGCACCCTCTAAGTATTGGTTCCTGAACATCAGCACACTTGGCTGCCTCTGTAGGTTCTTGGAGTTGAGTCTCCTCCTGGAGTTGAATGTCACCCCTTCTCCACTTCTGGCACGGATACCTAGCAATCTCTGTGCACCATTCTAGGAAGCTGGGATCCTGTCTGTAGACCTATGCCAGGAGCAATCTCTCCGTTTCCTCTTCCTTTCTCCTCCTCTTTGTCTCTCGCCACTTTCCCCAGGCCTCAGTTTCTTTAAGTCCTCTAAGCTTTCACAAAATGCTGGAAAGAGATCATCACCAAGCGGTTAGCATCCTTCTCAGAACTGAAGAGGAAGGACTACAGATGACGAAGCTGTAGTGAATCTGTTGTCTCCATTTTAGGTAATTTCGTGAGTGTGAATTCAAATTGAAATAAATTGTGTTTATTTACTCAGAGCATGATTGATGTATTTGCACTTTGAATTCTTTACTAGGCCTTTCTCGTTAGTTTATTTGGGCCAAAGCACTTTGCTAAGTGTCAGCTGAAACCACTTTTAGGTGTATAAAGAGTGTGTGTGTGTTCTGGTCTCAGGTGAAAACTCTCTGTATAAATAAATATGCAGACTATTGCATTTGTATCTGGTTTCTTCGATTTCTATAGTAAAAAATACGAAATGCTTTAGTTACGTGCTTTTACTGTTGCTTAGTATTATCAACACTGTTGCTGTTAGTTGCTGTGAAGTATGCTCCTAAGGACTACAAGTTGTATTTATTGCCAAATTAAAAGGTTCCCGCAATATGGTCCCTGACTGCTCCTCTCTTCCATTCTCTGTCTTCTACTCTACTATTTTCCCCACTAATGTACTCTTTTTGACAACACTGGCCTTGGTTTTCCCCCATCAAATTCCATTTCTTCCCGATCCCAAGACTGCAAGTGCTGTTCTTCTGGAAATGCTCTTCCCGCAGGCCTGCATGGCTTGCTACCTCCCTTGTTTGAGCTTCACCAATGCTGTTCAAATAACACAATCAAATCTCCAACCCCCTCTCTTTCCTCCTCCTCCTTAAAGGCACTTGAAGTCTCTATCCTCTTCTTCCCTCTCCAGCCTAAATTTCCTAAGTTTTCACAAAAAAAGAAAAAGAAAAAAGGAAAAAAGAAGAGATAATAACAGGGCTTTGCTACTTAGAGTTAACTTGAGTCAGTTTCTGTGCCTGCAAATCAAAGATAGTTAATAGTGAGTTGAGTTCTTTCAGGAGCTTCCTCTGTTTTTCTTTTGATACCTCTATATTTTGTTCACACAATGACACTTTGTTTTCTTTACAAATATATTGAAAATGTGTCAAGATTACTATTTTGTTACTGCCCTTTGTGAATTCCCTTGTCTGCCTTGCTTGTTCTTTCAGGTAAAATTTATTATTTTATTAATGTCATCTTAAAAGACTGGAAACTTCCCAAATCAGCAAGTTTTGTCCCCTGTTTTAATAATCTTTATCTTAAACATTAAAAAAAAAAAAATTCCCTTCATGTTTTACTACAGGCAGCAAGAAGAAACCACGAGGCACTTTTGGCTGTTTGGATGGAAATCCTCTTAGATAACTCAATTAAGTACAGTTTGTCCTCAGCTCATTAGGTGCATGTTCTACTTTTCATAAAGCTGCAGGTGTAGTGGACTTTCGTCTTCACACTCCCCAGGCTCTTTCCTCCTGCCTCTCCTTTCTGCCAAGCATCCTAGGTGCACGACTGTGATTCCACTTAGAACGTGTTTGCTCAGTGAGCAAACGGGGAGCGATTCCCTGGCTTCAGTGCTTCTGCTGGCCAGAGACTCTGTACCGTTCCCTAAGAACTTCATGGTTTAGCTGTCCAACTGCTATCACCTGGCTAGGTCAGTTGCAGTAGTTCATACTCACAAGTGAACTGGCAGGGATTTCTACACGCACAGTGCAGAAACATACATGTGTACACGGTAACATCGCTGAGGGGAAACCTGTCCATATGCAGAAGTAAAGCTTTCCTTTCCAGGAACTTGAATTTTGGTCAGCACTCAAATTTCTGCACACACATGTGCACAAACATGCACGTGTACTCAGTAACATCCCTGAGAGGAAACTTGTCCATATGCAGAAGTTCAAGCTTTCTTTTCCAGGAACATTTGTTTTGGTAAGCACTCAAATTTCTATGTGCACATGTGCACAAATATATGCATGCACACAGTAAGATCGCTGAGAGGAAACTTGTCCATATTCCGAAGTACAAGTTTTCTTTTCCAGGAACATGAATTTTGGTAAGCATCCACATTTCTGTCCTTGTTTTTTCACTTGCTCATCGATTATGTCATGTTACACTTCTAACTCTGTGCCTTATCCTCAAAGGTTCCAAAACCTTGGCATTTGCTATTGATAGGGACTGGCCTGCAGAGCAGCAGGCAGCATTGGAAGTCCTTGCCATGAACAGCTGTATAACATGTGCCTGCCTTCGGCATTCTCCCATCACCTTGGACAGCTTCACAGTACCAGTCACGTTGGCCTGATCCATTGCCTGTGCATTCCTTCAGGGGACCAGAAAACAAGGAACTCTGAGCTCAGCTGACTTGAAGAACTGCTTTCTCGGTGTGCACCTGTCTAGGTCATTCCGTGTCAATGTTGTGCCCCTCTTGCTAGCCTACCACCCGTTACAGCCCCCAGCATTCTGAATGAGGACCCCTGTTCTTCCTATCTGTGGAGCGTTCTGTGTGCACCATCTACCTGTGCCCCGATGTGCTCTCTCCATGTGGCAGGAAAAGGCCAGAAACGCCTGCGCCTCCAAAAACCCCGGAGACTGTGACAGGCCTGGTTCTGATCCAAGGTTGTGAAGAAGGTACACATGGATACAGGGTCTCTTCCGATACCAAGAATGGAACCGGAGGCCATAAAAGTAAGGTGGCATCCCTACACGTCTTCCTTTCTGTTTAACCCTACCCATGCACATGGGAGTCCCCCAACAGATGATGCCCTGGGAAACCTGCAGGTTCTGGGCCCAGAGCTAATGCCTCCGTTGGACAGAAAGCAGCGTTACTATCTCAATGGACCAAGAGGGCTTGAACCATCCATGCCTCAGTGATTTGCTAAATGGCAAGGCTCTCTTTCAGTTGCTCTCATTAGGCCCAGGTAGGACTCCCTACAGTCACGCATCCCTGCTTCCCTACACAGCACCCGTGCCAAGGAAGCCAGTGCGCGGTTTGGCCCATGGATATCCAAGACGGTCACCTGGAAGGCAGCATCCCTCTGTGTCACCTGGGTGCAGATCCCCTACAACGCAATCAGAGATTCTGCTCCAGCAAGACTACCAGAATCTTTCTTCAGGTACAGACGTGCACCTTTGACACTCAGGCCCCCAAGCCAGGGGCAAGACCCCAAAGAAAAGGAGGAATTCATATCAGAACTTTCAGCACAGACCATGGGGTATCTTTGGCAGGACCGCTACTGCCTAGAGTCTGGACCCTGAAAACCAGCAGACCCTGAACTGCCCCAGGGGCTTCTCTGTCTCCACTCCCCTGAGGTCCCTTAGGACATGCAGTTTACCCATCGCCGTTGTCTTTTCTCTGTTCCCTCCCTCACAGGCATATCCCAGATAGGGTCACACAGGGAAACCCACTTGCACATTTCTCGTCTTTGGACACTGCCAGGGAGGCAGGCTGGAAGTGCCTGGAGGCATGCCTTGCTTACAGACCATGTCTCTCCTAGGATGCCTGTGGTTTGGCAGATACAGCATACTTTAGCACATCTCATGTTTTGTGTCATAACGTGCCAGTGTGTGCCACCCTCAGGGAGGGCGTGTGCTGGCTGCTGGGCTGATCTGGGGCAGCACTGGCCCAGGACCTTCCCAGTTCTCCTTTTCACATGTGTGTGTAACAATCTCCAGTGCAGCAGGCAATCTATGACTCTTTCTCCTTCAGCTCTCTGCCCATCTCGGCAGGACCTTAGCCTCACCATCCCAGATCTTGCCATAGCCACGTCCCTCATTTCCAGAGGCCATCCCGTGGCCCCACACACGGAGGGCTCCACAGGCAGTGGTTTCAAAGCCCCACCCCACGTGATTTGCTCTGTGTGAATCCTTAGACCATGAAACCCTCTTCCTGATCCAAGCACACACAACAACACGGTAGAACTGATGAGCGTGTTTTGTATCTGGTCTAATTGCAGATATCTGGAGCCACAGTCTGGAGTTATCACTGGCCATCCTTTCCTTGTTCCCATCCTGGGCAGGGTCAATGCAGAGATGAGGCGACAAACCACCTTCAGCCTGGTCGCCTCATGACTCCTCTTCTGGTTGCTCAGCACCTCCTCTCCTGCCACCTTCATGTCTGCCTCTGCCCTGGGCCGGACACACACACACACACACACACACACACACAATCACAGCCAGCATAAATAAGCACACGTGTGTATACACACACATGCTCAGCACGGGGACACAGATGCAAACATCGAGCATAGGTGTTTCAGGAGGTGAAGACGACCGAGGCCAGCAATGTCAGAGATGGCGACAGTAGGCACCATGTCCTGCCCTTGGGGCTCCCTGTTCACCTTCTCCACGAACTCTTCCGTATGTCCCCAAGGCAGCCTGAAGCCACTTCCAGCGCAGCATGTTAGGTTGTTGTGAGACACTGAGTGGTGAATGTGGAAATTCACAGAAGATCCCAAAGTCAGCACACAGGTGCACTGGGACCCCGGAGAGGACAGCTTTTCAATGATAGGCCTTCCCTGGGTAAGGGGCGGGAGTGAAGTGCCCAGGCAATCTCAAACTCAGTGAGCAGCAGGAGGCCAGGTGATGAAAGGACCCACAAAGGATGATTCTGACACAGATACTTAATACACACTGCCTCTAGTAGTATCACCTGGACTCTGGTGCTGCCACCTCAGCTGATTTGATGGAGACTTGCTTCACTCACGGACACACCAAGTCCCCAAATAAACAGTCTCAGGAGGTCACCTGCTACAAGCACGACCCAAACTCAGGTTCCACAGCCAGCTTGCATGAGTCTGAGCATCCCCATTTGGGAAAGGACAGTGTCCCTGTAGTATCACACGAGTGTCCCTTCAGGGCCCACCTTCAGACCCCATCTCCACACATGTTTCTGTCAGTTATTCTCATGGTAGAACCTTCCTGCCCAGGGTACTACTTCAGGCGATCCTCCCACACATCTTGGCCGACAATCCGCTGGCGATACGAGCAAGGTGAGCCAGCAGCCAAGAATCCAAAGTGAATTGCTAACTGTGTTCAGGCCCAAAGCAACCACACCTCAGCAATCCTGTTCGACTCTGAGCAGTTGTGACCTGACAACCAGCCGAGAAAGTTAAGGCTCCTGGTGTCCACGCTGCGGCTGGATGCTCCCCGTTCAAAGTCCCAGAACCAGTGGACAGGAGTGGAACAACGTGCCCTATGCCCTACAGAGAGACGGGAGATGGGTGTGGATCCCACAGGTGGACACTCCACAACCTTGCACACCCACACTCATCACCCCAGGAACCACGTTTCACAAGTGATGTCAAGGTAATTCTACTTAGTGGTCACTGTGTTCAAGAAGTAGGGGGGTCCTAAAAGGAAAATATCAACTTGCAGTGGGACGATGGATGGCTCCGCAACAGCACCTGTCAGGATAGGGAGCAGGGAAAAGGTTCCTGCGCCGCCTCCTCTTCCTGAGCAGCAGACTTCAAAGAGCAGCAGAAAGGATACAGCTACGGCCCAGAAGCAAGGGATGCCCGAGGTGATGGCGATACTCCAAGCCAAGTCAGGCTTCCTCCTCTGATGGTTCTTGCACATGAACTGGAAGTAGGCCCTGCAGTTCTTCTTATGCTCAGAGCTCAGTTCCACCAGCAGGGCAGCCAGTGCCTGCAGCGCATCTTGCCCTGGAAGCTCAGTAGTGCTCCCGGGCCTTCCCTGGCCCTGCTCCTCCACCGTCTTCTCAGCTCCTGGAAGAAGCCCTATTGCTGCCCCTCATCTGCCACAACCTCCACCTCCTCCATGACGTCTTCCACAAGCAGCTGGAACAACCACCCAATCCCCACCACGTCTCCATCCACCAGGGGCTCACCGTCGTCCACCGCCTCCACCCTGCATAGCGTGGCTCCTTTGCCTGGCATGACAACTTGTGGCTGCAAGGTCCCAGCCTCAAAAAGCCTGAGGATGGCAGGCCACCAACCCCAGCGCCCTGAAACCGGACCTCACAACTAGGAAGGTCTGGGGTCCCAGGATGCTCCTGCATTCCTCTGACGGCCTTTCACACGCCTCTTGGCCCTGGTCGTGACCCCAGGCTGGGGCAGATGCCAAGGGATGGGACATAATAGCACAACGAGTGGTGTGCAAATGCGGCTCAGGTTTCAGTAATCCTGTGGGATCTACTAGCTCCTTGGGGGCGGGGATTGAGGGGGATGGTAGGGAAGCGGGGGCTGGTGTGTGTCCGGTGGCCTGAGGCTGAAGAAAGGGGTGGAAGACAGCATGGAACAGGGTGAACAGGCCCTGGGGAAATCAGCCGATTAGGCGGATCCCTAGGCTGTGAGCCACGCATAGGCTGCTGGCCCAAATCTAGTCCAATGGCCGAGAGAGTGGTGGGTGGCAACCTTCTGGACATGCCCCTCAAACGTAGGGAATCTTCCACAGTTCCTGGGCTACAGCGCACCCACATGGCATATACCGCTCCAGGGAGTAATGGGTTTTGCATCTGCTGATACTCCAGGCGCTGTCATTGTCCGGACTCTGGAAATCCCAACGACGGGTTCCTGCTTCACAGTCTGAACAGCTTACTCCTGTGTCCCTCAGGACCCTCAATAACTGAGAAATTTCCCTGAGGATTCAAAGCATAAACAGGGACTCCACGTGGCTGGATACTTTTTCTCCATGGGACACAGAACCTGTTGTCCGGATGCTAGGGGAGAAGGGAAAAACCACACTGTTGGCTACAGTTGATCTCCACTGTTCAGGGACACCAGAGCCTTAGGATACAGAGCTGGCTCTGTGTCTCTTCATCTCTGCTTCTGGCATAGCACTGTTTTGGGCAATCCTTCCATGTGTGTACCAAGGGCTGGTGTCTGTTTGTCTCCATCTCTCTCAGTGGTGCTCTTGCTGTCTGTCACTCTCTGGACACCAGTGCTCATACAAGAAGTTTATATGAGAAGGCAAGCCCTGCTCCTCCTTAGTGAGTTGCACCCATGGGAGATCAGACTTTGTTAGTCCACACATTCGGAGAGTGCTTTCTCAAACTTGAAAGTCAACGGTGTGCGGTCACTGCTGAACTGCAGAAGGTGCGGTGTGACCCTCCCTCCGTCGCTGGACAGACGTGAATAGTGCAAAGGCCTCAGGTAGCTTGGCCACACTTTGCACAGATGGAGAAATGGGCCATGGCCTGGGGCCTGAGGGAACTCCCTGAACATTATTTGAATACCTGCCAGGGAGATGGTAAGGGCAGCTCCCCATTAAATTCCATGACACACTGGTGCCAGAGACATGCATGGCTGCCAATTTACCCTATCGAGGCCCTTTCAAAGCCTTTCTGTTCTCATGTGAGAACACATTCAAGCCTGCCCGGTCACCCAAGCCTGTGTGGCTGGGAGCAGCAAGAGGATCAAGATAAGCCATCCAGCCTATAGTCCTGATAGCCAATATATGTGTTCTGCAAAGAGTACAAAGAGTGATGATTCAGACTGGAAGACTGCAGGTAGCAGGTGCTTATGCTGCAGTTCTGGTCCATCACTGAAACCACACAAAATAGGCAAGGGTTGCTCATGCTCATGGTAAGGTCAGAGAAAGTATGCCTGGCACTTGGGAAGGATGAAAAGGCCCTTGTATCAGGGTGTTCAAAGGGCTGTGGGGTCACTCACCGTGGCTTCTGTGTCTGGGATTGCAACCTGTTCTGTGTCTCAGATCTTCTGCACTCTCACTGGTCACCCCCAGGCACTTTATTCCTGCCTCTCCTTTCTGCCAGGCATCCTTGCTGTACCACTGTGATTCCACTCAGAACTTGCTCACTCAGTGAGATAACGGGGATCAGAAAGTATGTCTACATATGTTCTGTGGGTTTGTGTATGTGTGTGTGTGTGCGCGCACGCACGCGTGTGTGTGACTCCCACATCTCAGTTATTTTCGGAATCATTCACCTTTACAACAATAACTGTCAGCTAAGGTGGCTCTGGTGTACTGTCTCTGGTCATTTCTGACTTAGAGGCTAATCCTCCTCAGATGCAGGCCTGAAGGAGACACACAGAGTCATGGCTGCGACACTTACAGGTGTGGCCCTGCCCGGACTCTACTCAGCTGTGCCTTTGGAGCCTGCCAATTGCCCAGTACCACACTTCCTTCAGGGTCCACCATTCTGCCCCCTCGCCTCCACCCCTCCTCCTGCTCCTGCCTCTGCACCTCCCCCTCCTCCTGAGCACTGGACCACAACGAGTAGCAGAAAGGATACCACGTTGGCCCAGAGGCCAGGGATGCCCTGGATGTTGGCACTCTTCTGAGCCAGGCCATGCTTCCTCCACTCCTGACCCTTGCACATGAACCAAACGTAGGCCCTGCAGGTTTTCTCAGGCTTAGAGCTAAGTTCCACTTACAAGGTCGCCAGTGCCAGCATCTCATCTAGTGCCGGGAGCTCATTCGGGCCTCCAGGCCTTCCCGGCACTGCTCCTCCAATGTCTTCTCCTCCAGCTCCAGGGAGGACCCTGTTTCTGTTATTCATCTGGCACAACCTCCACATCCTCAGTGATGTCCTCTGCAAGCAGCTGGAATCCCCGTCTGATCCCTGCCACGACTCCGCACTTGGGCCTCACTGTCCTCTCCTGCCTCCACTCTGAAGAGGGTGGCATCTTCGCCTGGTGTGGCCACTGGTGGCTGCAACGTCCCAGCCATGCACAGCATCACCAGGACAGGCTGTTGCTGGCCAGAGGCTGGGGAGTAGGGAAAAACCCCACCGTTAGCCACGTTGATCTCCATTGTTCAGGGACACCAAATGGGAAAGGGGACAGAATGCATCAAATTCCCCTTTTGATCACTCAAAAGGAGGTCCTAGTCACCAGGTCTCATTCATGTTCCTGAAAAAGAAAGCTTGTACTTCAGTATACAGACAAGTTTCCTCTCAGCGATGTTACTGTGTACACGCATATATTTGTGTACATGTGCACGTAGAAATTTTAGTGCTTACCAAAATTCAAGGTCCTGGGAAAGAAAGCTTGTACTTCTGCATATGGACAGGTTTCCTCTCAGCAATGTAACTGTATTCACCCATCTATTTGTGCACATGTGTGTGTAGAAACTTGAGTGCTTACCAAAATTCATGTTCCTGGAAATAAAGCTTGTACTTCCGCATATGGAGAAGCTTCCTCTCAGGGATGTTACTGTGTACACGAGCGTGTTTGTGCACATATGCATGCAGAAATTTTAGTGCTTTCCAAAATTCAATTCCTGGAAAAGAAAGCTTGTACTTCTGCATATGGACAGGTTTCCCCTCTGCGATCTTACTGTGTACACGCATATATTTGTGCACATGTGCACATAGAAATTTGAGTGCTTACCAAAATTAATGTTCCTGGAAAAGAAACCTTGTACTTCTGAATATGGACAAGTTTCCTCTCAGGGATGTTACTGAGTACACGTGCATGTTTGTGCACATGTGCGTGCAGAAATTTGAGTGCCTACCAAAATTTATGTTCCTGGAAAAGAAAGCTTGTACTTCTGCATATGGACAGGTTTCCCCTCAGCGATGTTACTGTGTACACATGTAGGTTTCTGCACATGTGCGTGTAGAAATCCCTGCCAGTTCGCTTGTGAGTATGAGCTACTGCAACTGACCTAGCCAGGAGATAGAAGTTGGACAGCGAAACCATGAAGTACTTAGGGAACGGTACAGAGTCTCTGGCCAGCAGAAGCACTGAAGCCAGGGAATCGCTCCCCGTTTGCTCACTGAGTAAACACGTTCTAAGTGGAATCACAGTCGTGCACCTAGGATGCTTGGCAGAAAGGAGAGGCAGGAGGAGACAGCCTGGGGAGTGTGAAGACGAAAGTCCACTACATCTGCAGTTTATGAAAAGTAGAAAATGCACCTAATGAGCTGGGAGGACAAACTGTACTTAATTAATTATCTAAGAGGATTTCCATCCAAACAGCCAAAAGTGCTTCCTGGTTTCTTCCTGCTGCCTGTAGTAAAACATGAAGGGATTTTTTTTTTTTTAATGTTTAACATAAAGATTATTAAAACAGGGGATTTATTAAAACTTGCTGATTTGAGAATTTTCCAGTCTTTTAAGATGATGGAAGTTGTTAAAATTAATGACTCTCAAGCAAGAGCATATCCAGGACATTGAGGTTAGGTGGTCTAAGTATAACATTTTACACCACCGATAGGCCAGTTCTTCTTCATATTATTTTTTATAAACAAAGGTGTTCAAAAGACGAGTGTGACTGTAAAATTCTTTGTTAAGCCTCAGAAAGCTGGAAGGGGATGACTCATGGCATTATTTAGTCAGGCCAGTACCCTCCAAAGAGTTTAGGGGTGTCACTCAGAGATCCTTTCAGTCACACAATAAGACTTCTACCAAGGTTCAGGGTGTTATCCCTCAGCTATCTCAGCAGAAAACCAAGACAGAGTAAGCCTTATTATGAAGACATGTGTGATTGTGGCTTTGGAGTGTGGTGCTTTGCCTGGAACACCAGTAAGAGTATCAGGAGGCACACCAAGGTTTTCAGATAACATATTTAAGTTCAGCTCGGACTGAAAGGACCAGCAATAGTACAAAATAGGAGCTCTGGACTTCTACCTTCTACAAGCAGGAAGCAGGCTAGGGAGACTGTTTCATGTAACCATATTCTAGACACCTTTCATGCAATGGCATCATGTCAGGAGGTAGAATGAAAAAATCAGAGACTGAAGCCTAGGAAGTGTCCAGGCCTTAAATACTAATCAAAGGACTGCCCGCAAGAACCCATGGGATTTCAGAACTGCTACTATTGACTCCCATCTCCCCTCCCCTTTCTAGAACAGGAGTTTCTATGAAGGTAATCTATGCCTGAACCACCACCGTATGTTGGCTGTGAAAGGGAGCAGATTAACTCATCTCTTTTGTTCACACATCCTCATGTCTAGAGGAACTACACTTCTATAATTTGAACTGATGTGTTGCAGACTTGAGAGGCTCTTGGACTGCAAGGAGATCAAACCAGTCAATCCTAAAGTAAATCTCTCCTGCATATTCATTCGAAGGACTGATGCTGAAGCTGAAGCTCCAATACTTGGGCTATGTGATGGGAATAACCGTCTCATTGGAAAAGACCGTGATGCGGAAAAAGATGAAGGTAGGAGAAGGGGACAGCAGAGGATGGGATTGTTGGATAGCATCATCGACTCAATGGACTTGAGTTTGAGCAAGCTCCTGGAGTTGATGGACAGGGAAGCCTGCAGCGCTGCAGTCCATGGGGTCGCAAAGAATACGACACAACTGAGCAACAGAACACTTGAGATACTGTACACGTGGACCCTGATCCATAGCTGAACCTGACTTAGATGACAAGGTCCTGAACTTCAAGTTAATGCTGTAACAGATAAATTGTTTAAAAGCATTGGCAGGAAAAGGCATTTTGGACATACACGCATGTGAACAATTTCTGGCCATGTGTGTACCACGTGGTTTTAAATTATGTCCACGGTTCCTTCCTCCGCCCCTTCACATGTGTGGTGGGCTTAGTGGCTCACTTCTCATGTTAGAATACGGTAGAAACGAACAATGAAGCGTCTGAGACTAGGTCTTAAAAGGCACTGCAGCCACCTTGCTCATCCTCTTGGATCACTCACTCTAGAAGCCAGCTTAGTCATATCTCGAGAACACTCAGGTAGCCCTTTAGAGAGGCCCATGTAAAGAACCGAGGCTTTCTCACAACAGCCAGCAAGCAAACCGGTTTCAACAGCTATGTGAGTAAGCCATCTTGGAAGGAAATCCACCAGCACATGTCAAGGCTTCAGAGGATGGCAATCTCATGAGACACTGAGCCACAACACTCAGCTGAATTACTCCTGGATTCCCAACTTTCAGCAGCAGTATGGAATAACATTGTTTTAAGCTGCTAGTTTTGGCTAACTGCTTATGCAGCACTAGTTCATTAATGCACTGCCAACTTTGGGCAATGTCTTTATTCAGGGCTGCCTGTCCATCTAGTCCAATCTAATCCAGAATCTGCTACTTCAGTTTAGAAAACATAGCCCACCCTTGATCTGACCACCCTCAGTATCAGATCAAATATCATTTCACTCACCTGAATATCTTATCAGCCTTGCCTAGCCTCAGCAATGATCCTTTCAGTTGAGCCAGAGTCCACCCTCACCCTTATAGTCCTCATTTTAATACGTTTCCATCCACTGACACCCATTCTGTTATTGTTGTCCATTGCTTTTCAGTCTCCCATCTCTGTCTGCAATCCCATGGGCCCACCCTGTTCCTTAGCTATAAATCCCAGCTGCACCCCTCCTGGAGTCACACATAAGCTCAATCTCTCTCCCATGTTATAATACGCCACTGTAGTACTCTTACCTTGAATAAAGTTTTTCTTGCCACCTTTCGGAAGTGTTATGAATACTTTTTGAACATTCCCAAGTTCTGTTAGTAAGGATTACTCTCAAAGGAATCTAGTTTTATATCTTTATTCTTTATACTATATTCATTTGAGGGAACAAATTTCTAGAATTAAAACATTTCATGTTTTTACCATACAGACAGAAAATATCTTTGAAAATACACTTACATATCTTAAAACATGTAGTAATCTGAAAAGGATACGTATACAGACATGTCAGTGTATATACACACATACCCTCAGAGCTCCAAGGAAAACTTAATTCTCAATAAACAATAAATGAAAACATTCAGCCTGAAAATAGTGAACTCTTTGGAATCAACTTGCCAAAAATCTTAGACAATGAAATTTTAATTAAAAAACATGGATACATAAAAATATTTGGGATTCAGACAAAATTGCTAAATAAAAATAGGTCAACCCCTAAACCATCTATGGAAAAAAAAAAAAGAGAGAGAAAAGAAATCCTCAGTATCATGTAATAACCTATCATGGAAAAGAACCTACAAAAGAATAGATACGTATCTGCATAACTAAATCAATCTGATATACATATGAAATTCAACATTGTAAATCTAATATATTTACAGGAAAAAAAATTGTGAAGAAACTTCTAAAATACAAAGTTATAAAGAAAAAATAATCCTAAAGAATGTAGAAAGTATCTATGAATTGAAACAAAAATAGAAAACAAAAATAAAGCTTGTTGGGATAAGACGACAAGAGCTGCTTCTTGGAAAAAGAAAATCAGAAACATTGATACAACTGTGGCAAATCTAATAAGGGGACAGGGAGGTTAATTCCAATACTAGAAATGAGGAATGAAATGGGATTCTGAGAGGATAACATTCAACTCTGAGTGGAATTCCTTTTGTTTCAGGAAAGGTCCAGTCAAGCAACAACCTGGGGAAAGAAGGGAAGGAAAGAGAGAGGAAGAGAGACAAGGGAAGAAAGCAAGAAAAAGAAAGGAGAGGAGAAGGAAGGGACAGTAAATGTCTCAACAAATGTTGTAAACTATCCAATAAAACAATTCTCTTCAAGATCGAAAAGCAGAAACGGAAATTTATTAAGCCAGATACTCATTGCTTTTGATGGTACTCAGAACAAGAAAGCCCATTTACACATCACTGTTTAGAAGTTTAGAACTGGCCAACACAATACGATTATTTAAAAAAATAAAAATATGCCATGTTATTTGTAAAAAGACAGCAGAAATAATTTTTAAAACATTATTTCTACAAATACTAATTTTACTTACAATGTTTTGGCAACACTAATAAAATAATAAATTTTACCTGAAAGAACAAGCAAGGTAGACAAGGAAATTCACAAAGGGCAGTAACAAAATAATAATCTTGACACATCTTCAATAATTTGTAAAGAAAACAAAGTGTCATTGTGTGAACAAAATATAGAGGTATCAAAAGAAAAACGGAGGAAGCTCCTGAAAGATCTCAACTCACTATTAACTATCTTTGATTTGCAGGCACGGAAACTGACTCAAGTTAATTCTAAGAAGCAAAGCCCTGATGTTATTATCTTTCATTTTTCTTTTTCTTTTTATTTACTTGTTTTGTGTGTGTGAAAATTTAGGAAATTTAGGCTGGAGAGGGAAGAAGAGGATAGAGACTGCAAGTGCCTTTAAGGAGGAGGAGGAAAGAGAGGGGGTTGGAGGTTTGATTGTGTTATTTGAACAGCATTGGTGAAGCTCAAACAAGGGAGGTAGCAAGCCATGCAGGCCTGCGGGAAGAGCATTTCCAGAAGAACAGCACTTGCAGTCTTGGGATCGGGAAGAAATGGAATTTGATGGGGGAAAACCAAGGCCAGTGTTGTCAAAAAGAGTACATTAGTGGGGAAAACAATAGAGTAGAAGACAGAGAATGGAAGAGGGGAGCAGTCAGGGACCATATTGGGGGAACCGTTTAATTTGGCAATAAATACAACTTGTACTCCTTAGGAGCATACTTCACAGCAACTAACAGCAACCGTGTTGATAATACTAAGCAACAATAAAAGCACGTAACTAAAACATTTCGTATTTTTTACTATAGAAATCAAAGAAAGAAGATACAAATGCAATAGTCTGCATATTTATTTATACAGAGAGTTTTCACCTGAGACCAGAACACACACACACTCTTTATACAACTAAAAGTGGTTTCAGCTGACACTTAGCTAAGCGCTTTGGCCCAAATAAACTAACCAGAAAGGCCTAGTAAAGTATTCGAAGTGCAAATAAATCAATCAAGCTTTGAGTAAATGAACACAATTTATTTGAATTTACACTCTCGAAATTACCTAAAATGGAGACAACAGGTTCACTACAGCTTCATCATCTGTAGTCCTTCCTCTTCAGTTCTGAGAAGGATGCTAACCGCTTGGTGATGATCTCTTTCCAGCATTTTGTGAAAGCTTAGAGGACTTAAAGAAACTGAGGCCTGGGGAGAGTGGCAAGAGACAAAGAGGAGGAGAAAGGAAGAGGAAACGGAGAGATTGCTCCTGGCATAGGTCTACAGACAGGATCCCAGCTGCCTGGAATGGTGCACAGAGATTGCTAGGTATCCGTGCCAGAAGTGGAGAAGGGGTGACATTCAACTCCAGGAGGAGACTCAACTCCAAGAACCTACAGAGGCAGCCAAGTGTGCTGATGTTCAGGAACCAATACTTAGAGGGTGCCCCACGGGTCTGTGAAAGAGCCCTTGGAGACCGCAAGAAAGAAGGTTTCCACAAGTATAAACACAGATTAGATGGTTGGATAGACTAGAGGAAGGATAACTCTATGACCTGATAATTACTGAAATACATGAGACAATTCTTGCACATCAGACTGTGTCAAGAAAGACGGAAACTCAATTAGTTTGATACAATGGGAAATTACACACGCAAAGAATTAGCTGTTAACTGTACTACATTTGTGTGCAAGGCAAGATAAGATACAGAACCGAAATCTTCACATGGTCAACTCGGGTAAGACACATGTAACTGGAAAATGGAAGGAAGAGTTCCAAAAAGGCTTTAATCACCCTGGACTATTTTTATCCACTGTATTTATGATTCTTGGACAACTCCATTGTAGCTTAAGGGTAAGAGAACTCAATTTAGCCCAATTCAAAAGCTGAACAGATTTCCTCTGTTTGATCCTTTTCAGCTACAACTATGGGTCCAGAGCAAATCAAAGTGGACGTCAAGGCTCTTTTTCCTTTGGGAATTTTAACTTGCTTTGCTACTGTGTCTGACACAGATATGCCGACCTCACTGTGACTACAGGCCAGCCAAATGGGAAAGGGGACAGAATGAATCAAATCCCCCTTTTGATCACTCAACAGGAGGTCCACAGGCACCAGGTCTCATTAACTATCTCTGCTTCTCCAACTGCAGTCAGTGCTACACAGGGCCTGCTTCATGCTTGCCTTGGTCTCTAACCAAACACAGGCATTTTAGTGGCTGGCATCCTTGAGATGTCCCTGGGCTAGGTGAAAGCACTCTGAGACAGTGTTCCTTCTCCCTTGGCTCTGTGCCTGCAGTGAATGTATGCCTCTTCCTCAGCTGGGACAAGAAGCCACAGCTCTTCACTTATTAAATCCCGTGTCTGGTCCAAACTCACATCGAAGCTTCTCCATCAACCTCCACTGCATGCTTTCAGAGCCAGGTTATCTTAGATCAGCCCAAGAGGCACTTCAGAGAGTGACATTCAAGTCTGGCTACATAGCTGAAACTGAGATCTTCAAGGCATGAAAACACTTCAAAATTACGTTGCTAAAACACTCTACAGATTATATGTATAGTAGAGCTTTCGAACTTACAAGTAACATCAAATACCAAAATAGGTTCTTACTTTTCCTTTCTCCCCTTCTCACATTTTCTCTCTCTCACAGACACATGCACACATCCTTTTGCATGTTAAGACAATTACACGAAAAACAGATCATAGATTTTTAAATAACATCTCAATATGCAGATCAAACAAAACTGTACTTCCTCTATTTAAAACAAAATCACATAAATTACCCATCGGTTTCCCTATATTTTATATTATTGAATAATGCTATAAGTTGATCTTTTTGTTTTTAATGGGGTTTTTAACTTTGACTGAAATACTGGCTTCAGACTTACTGAAGGCAGAATTAACTATTTTTTTTCTTTTTTTGACCTCCTCCTTTTAGATTTGGGGGGTGATGATTCAAAATCAGATGTGTTCACAGTAATGGATGCAACTTCCACCAATCCTGGCTGAAGGGGTTCCAGTGATACCTGAATAACAATTTTTGTTTCAGGAGACAATCCTTCTAGCTGCTTAGGCTTCTTAAACATTTGATGACACTGGGTCTTGTGATCCCTCTCCTCTTTGGAAGTTAAAAACTGTAGCCGACATTTGGAACACTGGTGAAAACTCTTTTCCCAGTGCCCTCGATGATGACGGCTGTATGCTGTTGCAGTTTTAAAAATTTTGAGACAAAACGGGCAAAGTAAATTCTTGGTGTTAGCATGGTATGCTCTGAAATGTGCATCCACATCTGCAAAAAATGATGATCTGTAACTGCAAACCTGGCATACATAGGGCATTTCACCAGGCTTATGATTGTCTTTCATGTGCTCTAAGAGAACCTGATCTGTCTCAAAGGACAACTCACAGATGTGACAGACTGCGGAGGGCTCCTGGGCCGTGTGGACACTTTCAATGTGACACTGCAGCTGGAAGGGAGTAGGAAACTGGCGGAGGCAGTGCTGGCAGGTGGTGTGGGTTTTCCAGCTGTCACCTCTCTGCCTCTCAAGTTCCAAATGGTGCTTCATGTGATTCATAAACTTGACATTTTTTAGAACTTTCAAGCAGCTGAGGCATTTAAACGCCGTGTGGGTCTTCGGTTCTTGCTGCCCAACTCCTCCATGCTCGCCATAGTAGAAGTCGCGAAGTAACACAATCAGATTTCCTTCTGTGGGATCACCAATTTTGTTAGAACTTGCCAAACCTGGAAAATCAGTTTTTGTCCGTCCACTTTCCCCTAAAGGTCTTACAGGCTTGCAATGAACACTGTCGTTTGGAAAAGGTGTTGGACAAGGTTCTCCATTCTGAACATGGCTTAGTGAGGTATGGACACGGTCTGGTGTGCTTTGCTGAGTGGTCTCTGTATGAAAAAAACCTGGCGGGGAGAAACCTAAAGAATGTTCCCCTACAATGCCATCGCTGAGTTTAGGCCTTCTGGGATTTCTGCGATTTGTTTCACAAGGGGAAACTCGCTTTGATACATGAGGACTTTTATTCATATCTCCTGCAGAAACTGCTGTTTCTACTGGATGCTGCAATGAACTTGTGAAGGTAATCAAAGAAGAACATAACTCCTTCGAAAAGCAATCAGGCACTATTTGTGGTGAAAGATTTTTATAATCAGCTTGAGACGGAGGTTCAATAATAATAGGACTACCTGTTGATCTTGAGTCAGAGTCAGACACTGGAAAGACAGTCTTTGCTTCTGATGTAGGAGTCACATGACTAACAGGCTGTAATCTGTGAGCGTTACCTCTCCTGAAGTGACCATACCTTTTTCTCCTTGAATAAGAACCTGGGGTATCTCTGTTCAGTATGTTTGAAACGACTGGTTTTGAAGCTGAGCTCATCCCAACAAAGATCACGTCAGCATCTTCATTTACATGTTCCACTCCAACCAAGATCACTTCATCATCATCAGCATCATCATCTACTTGTTTGGTCTCTCCCTCCCTTTTCTGTACTTCTGGCTCTTGTTCTTCTTCAGGTAAGATACATGGGAGTTCCATATTTTTAATACTTTTTTATTCTTAGAGGGTGCGGCCACAAGTCCCAGTGCTTCCTTTATACAAACTGCCACCTAAGTATAAACATACTACAGATTAGTTAAGTACAGAAAAATGGGCTATTTGATTATCTCCAAATCTCTAGAGGACTTATACACACCCTTATCTTACAGACAAAGACACTGAGTGTCAACCAGACTCAATGACAGCTAAAAAAACTATGACTGCAAGTCTACATGGCTCTACAATCATAGCTTTGTCGCATGTTCACTTTAACCTCTTCTACTTAAAAAAATAAAGAGGGGGAAAAAAACCAAAACGCCACACTGATCATTACGTGAAATCACATGTAAAGGATGAGTATTTTTACAAAAGCATTGTTCTACAGCGTTTCGAAGCATGGACTTTGGAGTCATAGGAGATTAAGTTGGAATTCTAACTTAACCACACACCAGTTGCGTCTTCTTGGGCAAATTTGTAACTTTTAAATGTGTTTCTGTATCTTAAAGACAAACATGCTTATTTCTTAGACTTAAGGTTAACAGCTTTTTTTAAAAGGCATCAGCTATTCAATGGCATCTTGTTTTGTAGTAAAAATGGAAGAAAATGTATCTTAAATGCACATTACAACTGATCCATAAATTCTAATTTCATAAATGTTAACAAACAAAATAGGTAGCAAATTCAAAGTATAACCTATCTATACCTAGTTAACAAACAGCATAATTCAATGTCAAGCACTTAATTCAGGCCTAGGAAACTGAGAATGAGCTCTCTGATAATTTCACCTCAATTCCACACAGTTATATCCTAAATTTCTCCCTCTTATCCTGGCTAAACTTCAATCCAACAATGCTTCATCTTTATGCCACACGTCTCTTCCCCACATAGCAGGCAAAGTGATGCCAGTCTTTCTCTCATACCAATATCAGACAGAGACATCACACACACACACACACACACACACACAGACACACACTCCTGATATCCCTTATGGATACAGGTGAAAGAGTCCTCAACAAAATACTGGCAAACAAAATCCAACAGCATATAAAAAAGACTGTACACTATGATCACATGCGATTTAGGGAGGTATGCAAAGTTGGTTCATTATAGGAAAGTCAATCAACATTATGCCATTTTAAAACAATAAAACAAATAACACATCTGCCTGAAGAAAAGGCATTTCCCTGAATCTAGCACCTTTTCATAACCGGGGTTAAAAGAACACTTAATAATTAAGAACAGAAGAGAACTTTCTCAATCAAAGGGCACATGTAAAAAGACCCACAGCTAACATCATACTTAAGAATGAAAAACTGAAAGCTTTCCCTCTAAGAATGGGAACAACACAAGGAAGTCTATTACACACTTTGGCTCAACATTATACTGGCAGTTCTATAACCAGAGCAATCAGGTAACAAAAGAGAATTGTTGCTGTAGTTTCAGAAAAAAAGAAAAAAGAAAAAAAAACAACAACAATGAAACAACAACAACAATAAAAAAAAACAAAAAACAGCCTTCAGAATGGAAAGGAAGAAGTCAAAGTATATTGGAGATAAGATAATTTAGTATAGAAAATGTTGAAGAAACACAAGTATTAGAATTAATATACAGCTTGCAGAATAGAAGACAAATATTTTAAAAGTCAACCACATTTTATACAGTAGCAACAAATGTTATTAAGTAAATACTTGAATCTACACTAGCATTCAAAAGAATACTTAGGAAGTCAGAAAGAGAAAGACAATATATTCTTTTGAATGGCTGAGTAATACTCCACTGTGTATATGTACCACAGCTTTCTGATCCATTTATCTGTTGATGGACATCTAGGTTGTTCCATGTCCTGGCTATTATAAACAGTGTTCTCCATAGTGGCTGTACTAGACTGCATTCCCACCAACAGTGTAAGAGGGTTCCCTTTTCTCCACACCCTCTCCAGCATTTATTGCTTGCAGACTTTATAGGAATCAAGTCTAATGAGATGGATGAAACTGGAGCCGATTATACACAGTGAAGTGAGCCAGAAAAAAAACAGCAACACAGTATACTAACACATATATATGGAATTTAGAAAGATGGTAATGATAACCCTGTATGAGAGACAGCAGAAGAGACACAGATGTATAGAACAGATTTTTGGACTCTGAGGGAGCGGGAGAGGGTGGGATAATACGGGAGAATGGCACTGAAATATGTACACTATCATGTAAGATAGTCGCCAGTCTATGTTCGATGCAGGATACAGGATGCTTGGCGCTGGTGCACAGGGATGATCCAGAGAGATGATATGGGGTGGGCGGTGGGAGGGGGGTGAGGATTGGGAACTCATGTACACCTGGGGCGGATTCATGTCAATGTATGGCAAAACCAACACAGTGTCGTAAAATAAACTATAGTAAAAATAAAAATTAAAAAAAAGAGAGAGAAAGACAAATATCGTATGGTATCACTTACATGGACTCTAAAATATGACACAAATAAACTGATCTATGAAAGAGAAACAGACTCACAGACATAGAGAGCAGACTATGTGATTCCCAAGAGGGAAAGGTACGGCAGGCACAGATTGGGAGCTGGTGATTAGCAGATGCAAAGCATAATATATACAATAGACAAACAAGAGCGTACTGTATAGCACAAGGAACTATATTCATAATTTGAGATAAACAATCATGGAAAAGGGTATGAAAGATATTGTGTGTCCATATGTGTGTGTTTACATATGAAGGAAAGGAAAGGGCAACTGTTGGCAAGCACGTACAGAAACTGGATCCTTGTGTGTTACGGATACATTTTAAAATGGTGCAACTGCTACAGAAAACAGTTTAAAGGCTCCTCGAAAAATTAAAGAACTAGAGCTGACACATGATTCAGCAATTCCACTTCAGGATATAAATTCAAAAGAAGTTAACATGGGGTCTTGGGATATCTGCAGAGCCGTGCTCACAGCAGCACGAAGCACAACAACTAAGAGGTGGAAGCATCGAAATGTCCATCAAATGTGATATATACACACAATGAAATATTATTTAGCCATATAGAGAAAATTCTGTCACATGCTACAACATGCATGATCATTTCAGACATCAAGCCAAATGGAATAAGCCAGTCGTACAAAAAGACAAATACTGTAAGTTTCTACTTGCATGAAATAGCTAACACAGTCAAGCAATAGAAAGGAAACAAAAAAGAATGATGGAGTCCATGGTCTAGGTCAACGGGCAAGAAAAGAGGAGTTGCTGTTTAATGGGACAAGCGGTGGGTACAGAGTTTCGATTTTGCAAGCTGTAAAGGTGTAGAGATCTGCTTCATAACAATGTAATAAGGAATTCCCTTGTAGTTCAGAGGTTAGGACTCCACAGTGTCCTATCAGGGACCTGGGTATGATCCTCAACCAGGGAACTGTCATTCAAGCTGCACAACACAGCTAAAACAATGACAACAACAACAAATCAACACTGTGACTATGTGTGTGTCTATGTCTTAGTCACTCAGTTGTGCCCAACTTTGCATCCCCCGGGACTAAAGTTCACCACGTTCCCTTCTCCATCAGATTTGCAGTGGGTTGCCATTTCTTTCTCCAAAAGGCTGATGAAAGTGTGCAAAATACTTAGCATGCAAAAATGGTTAAAATGGTAAAAATTTAACTTAGATGTTTTTTACAACAATTAAGAACGGAAAAGCATTTAACAACCAGGAAAATAATTTGAATAGACATTTTCGACTCTTTGCAATCCCATGGACTGTAGCCTACCAGGCTCCTCCGTTCATGGGATTTTCCAGGCAACAGTGCTGCAGTGGATTACCATTTCCTTCTCAAGGCGATCTTCCCCACCCAGGAATTGATCCCAGGTCTCCTACCTTGCAGGCAGACATTTGAATATTTGAAATTCACCTGTGGCCTTGACAAGAGTGGCTTTATAGGAAAATGAGAGAACTCGAGATAACAAAGTCTAGGAACAACTCTGCAGAGGTCTGTAACAAGTAAATATGAAATAAAAGCAGCAGAAGCAGGATGTGTCACCAAAAGATGGATTTTTAACGACAGGTCACATTATAGTCAGTCTGTTTGCTGATGGGAACCATCCAGAGAAACAGAAACCTTAATCCAGGGCAAAGAGGAGACTTGCTAGAACATCAAGAAATGAGTAGGTCTAGAACTGAGTAGATCAAAATTGTGTACATCAGGCCAGAGAGCACACAAGCTGGAGAAGGCAATGGAAACCCACACCAGTACTCTTGCCTGGAATATCCCACAGATGGAGGAGCCTGGTAGGCCACAGTCCATGTGGTTTCGAAGGGTCGGACACGACTGAGCGACTTCACTCTCATGCACTGGAGAAGGAAATGGCAACCCACTCCAGCGTTCTTGCCTGGAGAATCCCAGATAAAGGAGAGCCTTGTGTGTGGCTGTCCATGAGACTGCAGAGTCGGACACGACTGAAGTGGCTTAGCAGCAGTAGCAGCACACAAGAAGGGTACACAAGCCAAATAATTTGCTTACATTGACAGAGCTGAGATCATATAAAAAAAGGCTGGCATAGTGGATTAATGGGTATGGTAACCAGCCTTCAAGTGAATTCAATCTCCTAATATTCCCACCCCTGTGTAGTTCTCTCTCAATCTATCAGAGGGTAGACCTGTGAGACTAAGCAAATACACAAGTGAAGATGTGTAACATCTGAAAAAAGACTTTGCACTTTATCATGGGTGCAAGCGCCTTCCTGAATCACTCATTCTGAGAAAAGACAGCAGCCTCCACAAGAGAAGCCCCTTGGAGAGGCCCACAGAAGGAGGAACTGAGGATTCATGAGTACAGACAAGTGAGAGAGCTTAGATTCAACAAGCTATGTCTTCAGAGCTTGCCAAGCCAGACAAAAGCTTGACTACTAACTACCTCAGGAGAGATCCTAGGCCAAGAGATAACAAGTGGTAAGTTCTTTCAAACTATTCCATTTTGAGATCATATGTACAACACAAACATTTCAAGTTTTAATACCATTCACATCATACGTACACACAGAACAGTTCTCCTATAAATATAGCTAAAATCAAAACACACAGACCCACACACAGACACTCACCCAATCCAAAGCACCGAAACACAGGAGTTGCCTAGCAGTCCAGTGGTTTGGTTAGGACTCAGCCCTCTCACTGCCAGGATCCTGTGTTCGATCCCTGGATGGGGAACTAATGTCCTATGAAGCCACATGTGGTAACCAAAACAAAACATGCTGTGAAGTCAAAGCTGTACCAGCAAAATAAGTATACAACACAGCTGTAGGCACAAGTTGCTGGGCATAGGGCTTCCTATGATCTTGTTTACTCGCATGAAATGAACTCAGATGGTGCCTCACCCCCATCCAGTGGAGTTCACTTACTTAATGAAGAAAAGCCCTTAAGGGTACAGAAATGAGCAAGCAATCTCACGTGAACATGTTAAATCACAGGATATTTTCTCTGAATGAACCACTGGATTCATTCATTCATTTGGCCATGCTGTTTGGCTTGTGGGGTCCCAGTTCCCTGACCAGAGATTGAATCCAGACCACTGTAGTGAAAGCCCAGAATCCTAATCACCAGGCCACCAGGGAACCCCCACACCTGCATTGCTTTGCTTTGCCAGCTAAAACCTTAGGATATGTGCATTGCCCCATTTTAGCCTCACCAAGTGGTAGGAGTCAGCTCTACACAGCTTAAGATCCATGGTGTTCTTACTTTTTTTCTTTCAAGAAGGCAGGGGAAAGCAAGTCACTCTGCCTGTTTTTAAGCTTGCCACTCAGAAAGCTGCAAACCTGAAACCATGATGGCCCTGAAGTCAGCACCCGCAATCAGGGTCAGGTAATCCCCAATCAGGAATACTCTCTCTCAACAGCAACGTGTCAGCCGACGAATGAAAGGAGAAAAATGCAAAGTAAGAAAGCCACACCTTTGTCCCTTGTTGTAAAGATGTCTGTCACCTTACCTCAGGGGCCCACTGAAATCCTGAGCGCTTGAGACCTCCCAGGAAGCACACGGTCACATCCTGGGGACAAGCAGAGGAAACGGCCAGGGTGAGTCCCCTGTTCTGGGAACATTCTATCCCCCAGGCCCTACCTGGTCCTACCCTACGGATGCTGACCAGGCGTCTCACACTCAACCAGACCAAGTGATTGAACTCCTTTGCCCTGAGCTTCTTCCTCCCACCTCCCTTCTCTCAGTAACAAACAAACAAATACCTCATCTGCCAACTTCCCGAACCAAAGGCCTGAATCTCGGGGCCCCCAGGGACGGGGCAGCCCTGGAGTCCGAGGAGAGGCAGAGGAAACAGGAAAATGACTAAAGCACCAGGGCAGTGAAGAGGCTGCTAGATAGATGTTTTTTTGTTTTTTGTTTTTGTTTTTTTTGCTGCTCCTGCCTGACTGTGCCTGGGTGCAGAACCGGGTTGGGCCGTGAAGATTTGTGCATCTGTGTTTAAATACATTAGGTTCCACAGGAGAGCTGGGGGTGGTGTCAGGGGCCTGGGGCCTAAGAGGCCCTTTACGCGAGCTGGCTTGTCCCGCCCCTGGGCAGGAAAGCTGCTGGAGAGCAGAGCCCGCCCAGACTAGAGAGGGGAGAGGGCGAAAGGAGCCTGAAGCCTGTGGATCCTGCCGCAAGCTCTCACCGCCCTCACCAGCCGCCCCTCCGAGCAAGGCCTCCTGCGAGTGGGGACCCAAGAAAACCTCCCTTTAGCCTTCAGGCACTGCTTTGGCGGAACCACGCTCCAGTCCTTACCGGTCCCCATTGAGGGAGGAGACAGAACTGCTGGCAGCTCACCTGCCCTAGGCAGTTCCAAGATTAACCCCGAGGAGTCGAGCCTGCGGGGACGAGGCCTCCTCAGGTCTGGGGCGCGGCCTCAGCTCCCCCTACAGGCGTGCGGGCTGCCTCCGATGATTGGCTGCCAGGTGTCGGCGCCTGCAATCTGATTGGTCGCGAGGCAGAGTTGGGCGCATGGGCGCGCGATGTGCCCGCCCCCCACCCCCTCACCCAATAAAAGCAGCCACTGTAGGCGTGGTCAGGCTGAATCTGAAGGTCAAAGATCTTGGGTCAAGATTGCTCAGCTCACCAAACGCGAAGAAAGAAAAAACAGATGGCACAGTCGCCAGGGCTCAGGGCTGAGAACGGCCTCCGAGTCTACCAGGGGAGTCCAGTGATGGTGTCCGGCACTCACAGCCCTCAGGGGTGACCTCCCTTAAGCCAGTTCTTTGCTTAAGGAACTTGACCGTACAGTGGATCTTGGCGCCCCTCCTCTTGGAATTACATTTCAATCAAGGCAGGGCAGCCTGCCCCTGTTTTTGCACTGTCTATTGTGAGCTGAGAATGAGCTTTACTTTTTCTTCTTCTTCTTCTTTTTAATTTTAGAGCTTTACACTTTTAATGGCTGAGGAAAACCGAAAAGAATTTTATTTTCTGACGTGAAAATTGTGTGTAATTCAGTTTTCGGAGTCCTTAAAGGTGGAAGAGGGACTTGCCCCCTTCTTTGGTTATCCTCTATGCCTGAAAACTTAATTAATTGCCAATGGTCATATTCACAAAGCCTAACATATTTCTTTTTTGGCCGTTTACAGAGTGTTTTTTAAATGCCCTGTTCTGCTGGAAGTCTCCTGGTAGTCATATGGGAGAATAAAGTTTTGGTTTTGTTACAATATTTCTTTTTTTTTTTTTATACCTTTTCTTTATTTTCCTCAACTCATGTTATTTCCCCCCCCCCAGTGGTTTTTTTTTTAATGTTAATATCTTTAATTCTTACATGCGTTCCCAAACATGACCCCCCCCCCCCACCTCCTTCCCCTCAACATCTCTCTGGGTCATCCCCATGCACCAGCCCCAAGCATACTGCACCCTATGTCAGACATGGACTGGTGATTCAATTCTTACATGATAGTATACATGTTAGAATTCCCATTCTCCCAAATCATCCCACCCTCTCCCTCTCCCTCTGAGTCCAAAAGTCCCTTATACACATCTGTATCTTTTTTCCTGTCTTGCATACAGGGTCGTCATTGCCATCTTCCTAAATTCCATATATATGTGTTAGTATACTGTATTGGTGTCTTTCTTTCTGGCTTACTTCACTCTGTATAATTGGCTCCAGTTTCATCCATCTCATCAGAACTGATTCAAATGAATTCTTTTTAACAGCTGAGTAATACTCCATTGTGTATATGTACCACAGCTTTCTTATCCATTCATCTGCTGATGGACATCTAGGTTGTTTCCATGTCCTGGCTATTATAAACAGAGCTGCGATGAACATTGGGGTACATGTGTCTCTTTCAATTCTGGTTTTCTCAGTGTGGATGCCTAGCAGAGGGATTGCTGGGTCATAAGGTAGTTCTATTTGCAATTTCTTAAGGAATCTCCACACTGTTCTCCATAGTGGCTGTACTAGTTTGCATTCCCACCAACAGTGTAGGAGGGTTCCCTTTTCTCCACTTCTCCATTATATTCATTTTTCATTCTTTACTAATTTCATTCCTTCATATCACTATAAGTTTCCTTTAATGGAAGCAATGAAATAACATCAAAGAAAATACCCCTGTTGGTAGTTTTAACAGGTAACATGTTAGAAGGTATATGCTCAACTAAAAATATGTCGTATATATACAGTAAGTACCACTTTAAGTGGCTTCAGAACTTGTATCTGGTTTCAAGTCACTAGGAAGGTTTGTTGAACATCCAATATTCTAACCTCCAGCTGTTCTCAACTTCAAAAAGATACAACTTTTTCAATAATTTGTTATCTCAAGTTTAAACTCCCTTTTAGCCACATATATGAACATGCTTTCTAGGTCACATGATTGAATCTGACCTATTGCCAAAAAGTGAAAATTTTGGAATACCTTTCTCAAAAGAGAGATGTTGTTTTCTTCTTCCAGAAAGACTGGTAGTGCAGCCGATCTTTGAACAGTTTGTCGGTTTTTGTTAACTCCATAAAGATTAAGCTGTCGAATTAAACTTTTCATGCTCTTGGTTTCAAATTTTCTGAAAGGCTCCTTTCTTTCCAAGACTTCTTTCCTGAAGAGTTCTTCATTGATCACTCTACATGTGCCTGTCTCATCCCACCAAATAGATTCAAACTGATCACTTTCCACTATATTCCAAAGTTTTTGTGGAAATGTGAGTGAAAGAAAATCATTCACATCATCTGTTTCAGAGACAGAATATGTGTAGTGTGGCCTTTTGATCACCAGATCCTCAGACAAAGCCTGAAAAGCATATTCTTCAATCATAGATCTCAAAACTGAGTCCCCAGTTGTATAATCATACCAATAAGATCTAATGGAGGTTTCTGAACCAGTGGACTCACCTTTAGGAGGTCCATCTTGAATTTCTGAAGAAATATGTGCCATCTCAGGGAAATCTTTCTTCAGATAATGTTCTCATTTGTCTGCTTTTACACAATGCAACTTCAAATGATATTTTGCTGGCCTACAGGGAGAAACTCTCTGGACGATCACAGAGGTCCTCGCAGTCAAACAGCTGTGACATCACAAAATCACTGGTCTCCTAGCAATCGAAGGTTAGTTGTGACATGACAAAGTCACTGGTCTCCTAGCAACTGAAGGGTAATGTTCAACCAAGTGTTTACTTCAGCATCAACTTAAAATACAGACTGCTGGCAGAAATACTAACCAAAACCATGAAGCATGCTAAATCTCATTAGGAAAGTAGGCCTTTTTTGGGGGGTGGGGGGTGGGGGGGTTTCCTGTGTTTGGGATGGTCTTTCTCTTTCTGGCAGTTTGTGGTTCCTCTTTATTGTGGAGGTTCCTCCCTGTGGCTGGGGTTGGACGAGGGGCTTGTCAGGTTTCCTGGTTAGGGAAGCTTTTGTCAGTGTTCCGGTGGGTGGAGCTGCATCTCTTCTCTCTGGAGGGCAATGAAGTGTCCAGTAGTGAGGTTTGAGATGTCTATGGGTTTGCTGTTTGGGCAACCTGTATATTGAAGCTCCGGGCTCTGTTCCTGTGTTGCTGGAGAATTTGCATGGCATGTCTTCCTCTGGAACTTGTTGGCTCTTGGTGGTGCTTGGTTTCAATGTAGGTATGGAGCTTTTTGGAAGATTTCCTTTTTTTAAAATAAATTTATTATTTTAATTGTAGGTTAATTACTTTTCATTATTGTAATGATTTTGCCATACATTAACATATGTCCACCACAGGTGTACACATGTTCCCTTTCCTGAACCCCTTCCCTTCAACCAACCCGTACCATCCCTCTGGGTTGTCCTAGTGCACCAGCCCCAAGCATCCAGTATCATGCATTCAACCTGGGCTGGAGACCCATTTCATATATGATATTATACATGTTTCAATGCCATTCTCCCAAAACATCCCACCCTCTCACTCTCCCACAGAGTGCAAAAGACTGTTCTATACATCTGTGTCTCATTTGCTATCTCGCATACAGTGTTATCGAAAACTCACATCAATAAATCCACTTTCTTTCTGAAATAAAAGTGATTTATCATCCTTCTATGCACACATTCTTAATATTCAGTACTGTTACCCTAGCAGACTTGGTCTACTTGCTTCTGTGCAAACAAATTTATGAATTGACTGTGGGTTTCAGTGTGGGAGGCAGGGCGTGAAGTGCTTATTGTCGGACCAAGCAAGGTGTTTAGCAGCTGGTGCTTCAAAGACGCAAGTCCCCAAATACTTTCAGGGGAAATATTTTAATGGCTGAGTGAGGGTGGAACATGGGGTCTGTGGTCAATATTGGGACATTCTACTAATGGCCTATTACGGAGGATATTGGGAGTCCACATCATTGACCGTCTAGTTCCAACTATGCACTTACATTTCAGCCTGGTTTGGGCTTTAGCATCTCTAAAATTGTTCACAGGATATTGCTCAGAATGTCATCGATGGTCCTTGCTGCTGCTGCTGCTAATTCGCTTCAGTCATGCCCGACTCTGTGCGACCCCAAAGGTGGCAGCCCACCAGGCTCCCCCATCCCTGGGATTCTCCAGGCAGAACACTGGAGTGGGTTGCCATTTCCTTCTCCACGCTGGCCCTTGAGGAGGGACTAAGGACCCTTGAGTTTGATTAGTGGCTAAATCATTATTATTGTCTATCACTTGATTGTTTTCCTTAGTTTCTGTCTTTTCTAGCTTCTCTGATTAAAATTCCTTTTGAACATGAGGAGGTCTACAATCTCCTACCTCTCTCTCTCGATTTCCATGCTTTTCAATCTTAAGAAGGGACTGCTTAGTACAATAAAGGAAAACAAGTCTTGGACTTAGAGCTCGATCATAAATATGACAGAAAATCTCAGTGCAGGTTCCGTTTCTTTTTCAGGTTTCCCAGCTCTTGGAGTGATTGAGTCAGCAACAACTCTGGCTCTTTCCTGTTGAGATGGAGCATGGAGTTGGAAATAATTCTAAAATCTAGGCTTGCTATCAACAGTTTATGATATGAAAACATATCTCTATTTTATATATATTATATATATATATGTCTATGTCAGTATTTTGTCATTAAACTGGACAAACATTTGAAAATTGATCTATATTTATGAAAAGGAGAGAGGTGAGTGATATAAAAGAGTCCTCATATGTTACATGCAGCCAAGGAAACATATTTTGAATTATTTCAACTTACATAATATTCGACAATCGAGTAGAATTTGAATCATTCTACATTTGGGTTTTATTGTTTTCCCATTTCTGTTACACCTAACATGAATTAAAAGCCATTGCACTTTTTTTTATACACACACTCATGCATAGACAGGTGTATATATGTCAAAATATAATTTTAGGCAACTTTATTTAGGTGACCACACTCATTGCTAGCTCCCCAGATCTTAAGAAACTGTTTGGGAAGCCCTACATTACTTAATATCTTTCTGGCTGAAACATTCATCTCGTTGCTGAAAAGCTCTCCTTTCATCTAGCCTATTTTCCACTATTCTTTCTGTAATAAGAGTTAGGGCTCATACTTATGAGGGCACCTTGAACCCAGAACATTGCAACTCAAGCTTACTTAGTGATATTGTTCCAAACATGCTGTTGTTTTCCTCACGTTGGATGCAATTTGACTTGATTTATTTCTAATATAAATTTGTTTATTTTCATAGTAGTCTAATTGCTTTACAATATTGTATTGGTTTTGCCATATATTAACATGGATCTGCCACGGGTGTACACGTGTTCCCTATCCTGAAAACCCCTGCTACCTCCCTCTTCAAACCATTCCTCATCGTTACCCCAGTGCACCAGCCCCGAGGATCCTGTATCACGCATCGAACTGGTCTGGCGATTCGTTTGACAAATAATATTACACATGCTTCAATGCCATTATCCCAAATCATCCCACCCTCGCCCTCTCTCACAGAGTCCAAAAGACTGTTCTATACATCTGTGTCTATTTTGCTGTCTCACGTACAGGTTTATCATGACCATCTTTCTAAATTCCACACATATGTGCTCATTTACTCTATTGGTATTTTTCTTTCTGGCTAACTTCACTCAGTATAATAGGCTTCAATTTCATCCACCTCACTAGAACGGACTGAAATGTATTCTTTTTAGTGGCTGAGTAATACTCCATCTCGTATATGTACCACTGCTTTCTTATCCATTAGTCTACTGATGGACATCTAGGTTGCATCCGTGCCTTGGCTATTAGAAACAGTGCTGTGATGAACAATGGGGTACACGTGTCTCTTTCAATTCTGGTTTCCTTGGTGCGTATGGCCAGCGGTGGGATTACTGCATCATATGACAGTCCTATTTACAGTTTGTTTGTTTGTTTGTTTGTTTAAGGAATCTCCACAGTGTTCTCCATAGCGGCTGTACCAGTTTGCAATTCCACTAACAGTGTCAGAGCATTCCCTTGTCTCCACACCCTCCCCAGCATTTATTTCTTGTAGACTTTTGGATAGCAGTCATTCTGACTGGCGTGAAATGGTACCTCATTATCCTTTTGATTAGCATTTTTCTGATAGTGAGTGATGTTGAGAATCTTTTCATGTGTTTGTTACCCATGTGTATGTCGTCTTCGGAGAAATGTTTGTTTACTCCCTTCGCCTATTTTATCATGGGGTCGTTTATTTTCCTAGAATTGAGGTTCAGGAGTTGTTCGTATATTTTTGAGCTAAATTCTTTGTCAGTTGCTTCAGTTCAGTTCAGTTCAGTTCAGTTCAGTCGTGTGTGACTTTTTGAACCCCCATAAATTGCAGCACACCAGGACTCCCTGTCCATCACCAGCTCCCTGAGCTCACGCAAACTCACGTCCATCGAGTCACTGATGCCATCCAGCCATCTCATCCTCTGTCGTCCCCTTCTCCTGCCTCCAATCCCTCCAAGCTTCAGAGTTTTCCAGTGAGTCACCTCTTCATATGAGGTGACCAAAGTACTGGAGTTTCAGCTTTAGCATCATTTCTTCCAAAGAACACCCAGGAATGATCTTCTTTAGAATGGACTGGCTGGACCTCCTTGCAGTCCAAGGGACTCTCAAGAGTCTTTTCCAACACTACAGTTCAAAAGCATCCATTCTGCAGTGCTCAGCTTTCTTCATAGTGCAACTCTCATATCCTAACAAGACTACTGGAAAAACCATAGTCTTGACTAGATGAAACTTTGTTGGCAAAATAATGTCTCTGCTTTTGAATATGCTATCTAGGATGGTCATAACTTTCCTGTCATAGGGCAAGCGTCTTTTAATTTCATGGCTGCAGTCACCATCTGCAGGGATTTTGGAGCCCCCCCCCCCCAAATAAAATCTGACACTGTTTCCCCATCTATTTCCCATGAAGTCATGCGACCAGATGCCATGATCTTACTTTTCTGGTATTTTGAGCTTTCAGGCAACATTTTCACTCTCCTCTTTCAGTTTCATCAAGAAGCTTTTTAGTTCCTCTTCACTTTCTGCCTTAAGGGTGGTGTCATCTGCATATCTCAGGTGATTGATATTTCTCCCGGCAGTCTTTGTTCCAGCTTGTGCTTCTTCCAGCCCAGTATTTCCAGTATTTCTCGTGATATACTCTGCATATATATTAAACAAGCAGAGTGACAATACATAGCCGTGACGGACTAGTTTTCCTATTTATAACCAGTCTGTAGTTCCATGTCCTGTTCTAACTGCTGCTTCCTGACCTGCATATAGGTTTCTCAAGAGGCAGGTCAGGTGGTCTGCTATCCCCATCGCTTTCGGAATTTTCCACAGTTTATTGGGATCCACAGAGTCAAAGACTTTGGCATAGTCAATAAGGCAGAAATAGATGTTATTCTGGAACTCTCTTGCTTTGTCAATGATCCAGCTAATGTTGGCATTTTGATCTCTGGTGCCTCAGCCTTTTGTAAAACCAGCTCGAACATCTGGCAGTTCATGGTTCATGTATTACTGAAGCCTGGCTTGGGGAATTTTGAGCAGTACTTTACTAGCGTGTGAGATGGATGCAATTGTGCCGTGATTTGAGCATTCTTTAGCTCTGCCTTTCTTTGGGATTGGAATGAAAACTGACCTTTTCCAGCCCTTTAGCCGCTGGTGAGTTTTCCAAATGTGCTGCCATATTGAGTGACGCACTTTCACAGCATCACTAAAAGGGGGCAAAATCCCTAAACAGACGTGTCTTTAAAGAAGACATACAGATGGCTAACAAACACATGAAATATGTTTAAAATCATTCATCATTAGAGAAACAAAAATTAAAATTGAATGTGTAGTCATACCACATGGTTCAGAGTGGCCATCACCAGAAATTCTACAAGCACGAAATCCTGGGGAGGCTGTGGAGAAAAGCTAACCCTAATAAACTGCTAGTGGTAACACAAACTGGTACAACCTGTATGCAGAACAGTTTGGTGATTCCTTGAGAAAGTTGGACTACAACTGTCATATGACTGAACAACCCCCCTTCTTGGCATATACCCAGAGGGGATTACTATCAAAAGAGACACAGGTGCCCCAATGTTTATTACATTCTGTTTCCGAAAGCTATGACATGCACGTAATCTAGATGCACATCAGCAGATGAAAATATAAGGAAGTTGTGCGATATATTCAAATAGAATATTACTTAGCTACAGAAAAACATATATTTGTGTCTCTTTTAGTGGGGCAGTTCAACCTGCAGCCTATTATTCAGAGCAAAAAAAAAAAAAGTTAGAAAGAGAAAGGAAAATGTTGTTTATTAATGCGTATAAACGGGATTTAGGAAGACAGTAACAATGATTCTGCATGAAGGCTAGTAAAAAAGATCCACATATAAAGAACAGACTCTGAGACTCAATGGGAGATTTCAAGGATGGGATGATTTGAGAAAACAGTATTGAAACAGGTACATTACCATACATAAAAGAGATGACCAGTGCAAGTTCAGTGCATGAAAGATGCATCCAACTCTTGTGCTGTGGACGAACCCAGAAGCATGCGGTAACAAGAGATGTTTGAGTTGTGCTGAGGATGGGGGACACATGTATCCATGCGGCTGATTCATGTTGATGTATATGTCAAAAACCATCACAGTAATACACAGTAATTCTATTCCAATTAAAATAAATCATTTTTTAAAAGAAATATGAAGAAATACAAAAAGAATGCATTCAGAAATAGCAGGGACATGCTCCAGAATACAACCTCAACAGTTGTTTCATATCTCTTCAAGAAAGCGGGCTTAGAAGGGGCAGAACATGTGTGCTGGTATAAAAGCTGAAAGTCGAAGAAGGTAAGCTTGAGATTGCAACTATGCAGTTGCAGCATGACCTCAGTATCATAGTCTAAATAGTGAAAGACGCATGCGGCAGAATGCAAGCTTAGTAGATCGGCATGACTACTGTGGAGCGTAGGCTGAGTTGGAGTTAAATGCATGCGCTTGAGCATCCTTTCAGGAGTGACGGTACGTATGTTTCAGAGTGAAGATAAAGAGATGCAGCAAAAGTGCTCTAAAATGGTGGACAAATTCTTGTAAGAAGGAAGGTTCAGAGTGGAAGCTCAGTATTTGCTATAGACTTCGACTTAAGTTGAAGACAGTAGGGAAGACCACTCGATGATTCAGGTTTGACCTAAATCAGATCCCTTATGATTGTACAGTGGACATGAGAAAATATTTAAGGGATTAGGTATAATAGAGTGTTTGAAGAACTACATATGGAGGTTCATGACATTGTAGAGGAGGCAGTGATGAAGACCATCCCCAAGAAAATGAATGCAAAAAGGCAAAATGGTTGTCTGAGGAGGCCTTACAAATAACTGAGAAAGGAATAGAAGCAAAAGGCAAAGGAGAAAAGGGAAGATATACCCATATGAATTCAGTGTACCAAAGAATAGCAAAGAGCGATAAGAAAGCCTTCCTCGGTGATGAGTGCAAAAATTAGAGGAAAGCAACAGAATGGGAAAGAGTAGAGATCTCTTGAAGAAAATTAGAGATACCAAGGGAACATTTCATGCAAAGGTGGACACAATAAAGGACAGAGATTGTATGGACTGAACAGAAGCAAAAGATGTTAAGAACAGGTAGCAAAAATCTATACCACAAAGATTGAAGAACTATGCAGAAAAGATCTCCATGATCCAGATAATCATCATGATCTAATCACTCACCTAGAGCCAAACATCCTGGAATGTGAGGTCAAACGGGCTGAAAGAATGATCAATAGAAACAAAGCTAGTGGAGATAGAGAACTCCACTTGAGTGATTTCAAATCCTAATAGATAGTGCTATGAAAGTGCTGATCTCAAGATGCAAGCAAATTTGGAAAACTCAGCAGTGGCTACAAGACTGGAAAAGATCAGTTGTTCCAGTATATGCATTTTAGAGCTTCCTCTCTCTAGTGGTGAAATGTGTTCCACACAGAGTTAGACAGGACTGAAGCAATCCTGTGCAAATAGTTGCACGATTTTTTTTTTTAAACCTGCAGCAGCTTTTTTCCAATGAGAGTTAACTGTGAAAGTGGAGCAGCTGCTTGGCTTTGAGGGGCGCAGGTGGTGTCAAACGGGAAGGGTGCAGGGACACAGACTGACTACACCACAGGAGTTATGGCCCTATCACAGCCTTTTTTTTTTTTTTGAGCCCTTGTACCCGGTGATAAGAAGGCGTCTTTGGCCAGTCTTCTCCCTAGTTCCACCTATTCGGCCACTCAGAAGGCTTCCGTGCCTGGGATCCTTCTCTGTCGTTCAATGGGTCAGCACATAGAGCGAATTTCCTGGCTGGGGTCCTCCTGTGTAAATCAGTGCATCCGACACTTAAAGGAGCATCCTGAGTGGGATTCTACTCTAGTATGGTGCATCAGGCACTTAAAGGAGGACCCTGCGTGGTGTCCTGCTCTGCATTTCAGTGTGTTCAGCATTTGATGGGTCAGCCTCACTATTGTAGTAACTGCTGATGCTAGCATGTGGGGAGAGAGAGGCTATGGTGATTGCTCGACCCCCGACATGTGACTCGGTGTTATTGCCTCGCTTTCATGGCTGCCTGGCTTTCCTCCACAGGCATACCCTACCACAGTGTCCTCCTTCAAACCCCCTCTCTCCGTCTCTCCCCAGGAAACAGCAGCCCTCCCCATGAATTGCCGCAAAGTCCCTAAACTGCAGCTGCCAGCCACGGGGCCTTTCAGGGGACGGATGTCCTTGTACGGGGTATATACGGCTGCAGCAAGGACCCTCTGATTCTCATTGCACCCAGCTTTCCACAGATCAGCTGTTTCACTCTCAGCTTTAAATGTCTAGTTTACAATTCAGACGATTGACCCAATGTGGGATTGGACCTCAGCTTCAGTTCCTTCCCCCACTCAGGGCAGATCCAGTCCTACTAACACTCCTGATTTTTCCCCCAGTTCTTTCCCCCGACTGAGTTTTGCGTGGTTCTATATATTATTTTCCACTTGTCAGGTACTCCTGTCTACTTTCCGGTAATGTTCTGATTACTCTTCTGTGTCTGAAGGTGTATGCCTGATGTATCCATGGAGAGATGTACTCCACATCCACTTATAGCTCCACCATCTTGTTCTCTCATCTCACGAGAGTTTTAGAGCACAGGATCCACCGTGGTAGTAGGTGTGCTATAAAATGTGAGTTCAGATATACTCTTGAGGGCGAGCTCAGTGGTTTTAGCACAGCTGATATAAAGCGTGGATTTAGTGTTGGCCAGACATATGCTTCAAATGTTAAGAAAATTATGTATGGTGTGCCAATACTAGAGCACAAGGTCAGTGTTGGTGTACCATTTGCTCTAGAATGCAAGTTCAGTTGTGGAAAGAGGTATGCTCCGCAATGCAACTGAACAGTTTTAGACATCTTGTGGTAGAGCACATGCTCAATAGTGGCAGGAACTGTGCTCTAGTATGCATTCAGCAGTGGCTGGATGCATGTTGCCAGTGCCAATGGGATGGCTTCAGACAGCCTGCTCTAAAGTGCAAGCACACTAGTGGCAGAACGTGTGCTCCGGATTGCGAGCTAAGCTGTTTCAGTACTTCCAGGCTAGAGCAGAGACGCAGTAGTGAGGCATGCAGGCTCCAAAGTGTCACACCCTCTCTAGAGCACAGTCTTAGTAGCGGTGGGGAGAATCCGCAAAAGCACCATCTCAGGAGATGAAGCACGTGTTCTCGAAAGCCAAGATTCAGGATGTGAAGCATGCCTGCTCTAGATCATGGGTCTGTATTAAGAAGGGTATGCCTAAAGTGTGTTTCACTGTTGAGAGGCATGCTGAAGAGCTAAGTTCAGCAGACGCAGCATGCCTGCTCTACATGTGCTTCAGAGTGTTCTCTCAGGAGTTGCAGTGCCCTTGCTCAAGAGTGCAGACTGCAGAGGGACATTTCTCTTGAAAGCTGGGTTTTTATTTTTGGTTGCATACCCAGAGATCAAATTCAGAAAATGTGATATACCTGCTGTGCCACACAAGCTCAGTAGCGGGAAGACAAGCCCTCAACAGTGCAAGTGCAAGGGTTGTGGCATACGTGTATGGTGGCGCACGATCAACTGAGGCAGGACATATGAAGTATACACCAGGTCTGTAGTGGTGGCACGTCATCCACAGATATACAGGTACACTGCTCACAGCTTGCACAGTCTAGAGTGCTGGGTGACTAGCAGCAAAATGGCTGGTATAAAATGTCACGGGGGTAATTGTTGCACACACCTTCTCGAGCAATACCTCAAGGAAGGTAATATAACACTTCAGAATTCAAGGTCACTAGTGGTCACACAGTTGATCTAGAATGACGGTTCACTCGTGGAGATGATATGTGTTTTAGAAAGCAGCCTCCTGGAGTAGGTCCTCCAGAGTGCAGGAAGAAGCGTGGGGAAAATATGCAACAGAGGGCAAGCCACGTCATTGGCAATTTTCAGCTGCAGAGTGTAGGCTCACAGGTTTAAGCACCCAGGCCATCGAGCAAGATTAGTAGTAGTGGAACTCATGCTCTGTAACGCAGGCTCAGCAGTGATAAAGGAGTGTACCAGGGTGCAATATCAGTAGCTGAAACATGAATGTTTGGGGGCCTGGGCTTACAAGTGGCAAGACACAGGCTTCCGAGTCTGAAATTAGTAATGGCCACACATATGCTCTAGACCACGTGCTCACTAGCTGTGCCATGCCTGCTTAGTGTAAGGACTCCGAAGTGACAAGTGTGCTGTAGTGCTAGGATTTATACTGCTGGGATGCATGATTCAGTGTGCAGTTGTGTAGTTCAGGCATTCTTACTCTACAGCACAGTCTCCGTAGTGTCAGAACATTGGCTCTTGAAGGCACACGCAGTCACGATGGAAGATATGCTTCTGAGTAAACCTCAGAAGTGCAAAACCCATGATGAAATGTGCTCACTCTGTATTCATGAGATCTGTACCCCCAGCTGCACGTTCAGTTACTTTGGCATGTGTGCAACTAGAGAATGTTGTCAGCAGAGCCCGGATGCCTGCACTTGAGCTCATGCTCAGGAGAGGCGTACCATGTCCTCCAGTGTTTAAACTCACTCGGTCTACAGGAGTGGTGGCCCAGTTGTGTCCAGAAGGAGACTTCAGAGTGCAAGTTCAGTAACTATTTAGGCACACCTGAACTACAGTGCAGGTTGAGTAGTGGCCTGACTTACCTATAAAGCAACAAGCTGATGATTGTGATGTTCATGCTTCAGAGTGAAAGTTCAGCTGGTGATGAACTCTTGTTCTGGAAGGCAATTTCAGTAGTGCAGGGATGCAGAATCCAGAGCGTAATACACCAAAAGTGTATGTGAGTTTACAACAGGCATGTTTTAGGGACAGGCTCAGTAGTGGCAGGCCATATCCTAAAGAACCCGGGTTTAGGAGTGATGGGATGTATGCTCTACTGTGCAGTCTCAGTGACAGCAATGCACTTGTTCTGAAGCTTGTTAATAGTCTCAATAGTGGCAGAAAGGGTGATCCAGATTGGAAACTAAGTAGTTCCTGGGAGCGTTCTGTAGATGGCGGCCTCAGTATCGACAAGCGCGTATTTCAGAGGGCAAGCTCAGTGTTTGTAGCATGTGTGGTTTGACATAAGAGAAGGAAATGGCAATCCACCCAAACATTCTTGCCTGGAGAATCCCGTGGACAGAGGGGCGTCCTGGGCTACTGTCCATAGGTTCGCACGGAGTCGGATAAGACTAAGGCAACGTAGCATGCATGCATGCATTGGAGAAGGAAGTGGCAACGCACTCCAGTATTCTTGCCCCAAGAATCCCAGGGACAGGGGAGCCTGGTGGGCTGGTACCTATGTGGTCACACAGAGTCAGACACGACTGAAGTGAGTTAGCAGCAGCAGCAGTGGTTTCAAATCAGGGGTCAGTAACTGTGAAAAGCTTCTTGCATTTTCAGTCGTTACCGCATGCCAGGTCCGGAGTGCAGACGCACTTGGTTGTGATACTTATGCTCTAGAGTTGTAATGCATGTGCCAGAGTGCAAGCTAACTAGTGCACCTGTCCTAATTCAATTCTTAGTAAAAGCAGAATGCAAACTCGTGATTTCAACCTCAGTAGTTGCTGCATGCATCATCAGAAGTAGTGGTGCATACACTCATTTGACCTCTGGTTCCTCTGACTTGTCCAAAACCAGCTTGAACATCTGGAAGTTTATGGTTCGTGTATTGCTGAAGCTTGGCTTGGATATTTTTGTGCATTACTCTACTAGCGTGTGAGATGAGTGCAATTGTGCAGTAGTTTGAGCATTCTTTGGCATTGCCTTTGTTTGGGATTGGAATGAAAACTGACCTTTCCCAGTCCTGAGCTGCTGCTTAGTTTTTTAAATTTGCTGACATATTGAGTGAAGCACTTCCGCAGCATAATCGTTTAGGATTTCAAATAGCTCAACTGGAATTCCATCATTTCCACTCACTTTGTTCATAGTGATGCTTCTTAAGGCCCACTTGACTTCACATCCCAAGGTGTCTGGATGTAGGTGAGTGATCACATCGTCATGATTATTTGGGTTGTGAAGATCTTTGATGTACAGTTCTTCTGTGTGTTCTTTGCCACCTCGTCTTCATGTCTATTGCTTCTGTTAGGTCCATACCATTTATGTCCTTAATAGTGCCCATCTTTGCATGAAATGCCCCCTTGGTATCTCCGGTTTTCTTGAAGAAATCTTTAGTCTTCCCCATTCTATTGCTTTGCTTTATTGCTTTGCTTTATTTCTTGGCACTGATCACCGAGGAAGGCATTCTTCTCTCTCCTTGGAACTCTGTGTTCAGATCGGTATATCTTTCCTCCTCTCCTTTCGCTTCGTTTCTCTTCATTTCACAGCTAATTGTAAGGCCTGCTCCAGCAGCCATTTTGCCTTTTTGCGTGTCTTTTTTTCTTGGGAATGGTCTTGATCCCTGTCTCCTGTACAATGTCATGAACCTCCGTCCATAGTTCATCAGGCATTCTATCAGATCTAGTCCCTTACATTTATTTCTCCCTTACACTGTGTAATCATAAGGGATTTGAGATAGGTCATTCCTGAATGGTTTAGTGGTTTTTTCCTCCTTTCTTCAATTTAAGTCTGAATTTGGCAATACAGATTTCATGATGTGAGCTGCAGTCAGCCTCTGGTCTTGTGTTATGCTGTCTAGGAAGAGTAAGCGTCTTTTCATTTCATGGCTGCAGTCACTATCTTCAGTGATTTTGGAGCCTCCCCCCACCCAAGAAAAAAAAAAAAAAACAGTCTGCCACCATTTCCACTGTTTTCCCATCTATTTGTCATGAAGTGATGGGACAGGATGCCATCTCAGGTTTCCTAATGTAGAGCTTTAAGCCTACTTCTTCACTTTCCTCTTTCACTTTCATCAAGAGACTCTTCAGTTCCTCTTTAGTTTCTGTCATAAGGGGGGTGTCATCTACATATCTGAAGTTTTTGACATTTCTCCTGGCAGTCTTGATTCCCGTTTGCATTTCTTCCAGCCAAACATTTCTCTGCATAGAAGTTAAATAAGCAGGGTGACAATATGTACCCTTGAGGTGCTGCTTTTCGTATTTGGAACCAGTCTGTTATTCAATGTCCAGTTCTGTTGCTTCCTGAACTGCATACAGGCTTCTCAAGAGGCAGATCCGGTGGTGAGGTACTACCGTCTCTTTCAGAATTTTCCACAGTTTATTTTGATCCGTACACTCAAAGGCTTTGGCATACTCAGTAAAGCAGAACTAGAGGTTTTTCTGGAACTTGCTTGCTTTTTTGTGAAGATCCAGCAGATGTTGGGAATTTGATCTTTCGTTCCTCTGTATTTTCTAAAACAAGATTGAATATCTGGAAGTTCATGGTTCACATATTGCTGAAGCCTGGCTTGGAGAATTTTGAGCATTTCTTTGTTTGCATGTGAGATGAGTAAAATTGCATGGTAGTTTGAGCATTCGTTGGCATTGCCTTTTTCGAGACTGGAATGACAACTGACCATTTCCAACTGAGACACAGCTGAGATTTTCAAATTTCTTGTCTTATTGAGTACATCATGTTCACAGCATCGGGTTTGAGGATTTGAAATAGCTCATCTGGAATCGAAGCCATAATAGAGCCGCTAATTCCCTAATGGACACTGCATGGACTCTCAGAACAAGTGAGATCAACAGCCATCTTCTTTAACAACAGCAACAAAATGTTCTCTCAACAAGAAAACTTACACAAGCCACTGGTCCCACCACATTCACTTGGAGGAGACCACCCAATTAATAGCAATGATGGCCCTCCAGTGTGCAGAAAATAGACCTCGAAGACAGTCATCGAAACAACATGAAAAGGCGGAGACATATCAAGCAGATGAAGGAATACAATGAAAATCAACAAACCAGTGAAAGAGGAGGAGGTAGGAAGTCTACAGGAAAAACAGTTCAGCACAATAATAGTCAATGTCTTGGAAACAAATGGATCTACAGATAAATAGATTTCAGGCATGGATTGAGAAGATGAAAGGGGTGTTTTAAATGGACCTGGAAGAAATCATGAGTAGTCAATCAATAATGAGCGATGAAATAACTGAGATAGAAATCACTCTGGACAACAGGAACAGTACTGCAACTGAGGCAGAAGAAAGACTAAGTGAGCTGGAAGATCAGATATGGGAAATAAATGAAGCAGAGCAGGAAAAAAAAAAGAAAGAGAGAAATGAAGACAATCACAGAGACCTATGGGACAATGTTAAATGCCCCCATATTTAAATCATAGGTTCATGAGAGAAGGAAGACAAAAGGAAAGGGCATGAGAAAATATTTGAGGAGGAAATAGTTAATAACATCCCTGAAATGGGAAAAAAAAAACCAAAAAACAAAACAGACACTTAAGATGAAAAATCCCAGTGTGTCCCATAGGGGGAAAACCAAGACACAACATGTCAAAACACACATTAATCAAAATGAAAACAAACAAATAAATATACACAATGAACAAATATTCAAGGTAACAAAGGAATCACAACAAATAACATAGAAGGGAATCCCCATAAGGATAACAGCTGATCTTAAAATAGAAACTCTTCAGCTTAGAAGGGAATGACAGGATGTACCTAAAGTGCTGAAAGGCAAAAGCCTAAAGCCAAAATTACTCTATCCAACAAGGATAGTATTCTCATTCAAAAGACAAAACAAGAGCTTTACAGACAAGCAAAAGCAGTTAGTGTTCAGAACCACCAAACCAGCACTTCAGCAATCGCTTAAGGGTCTTCTCTAGATAGGAAACAGAAAAGCTTATAAAAACAAAGCCACAAAATATATAGTAAATGGTAAGAAGATCATACTTATCAACAACTACCTTAAACAGAAATGGGCTAAATGCTCCAACGAAAAGGCAAAGACTGGGTGAATGCATACAAGAATGTACTGTCTGCAAGAAAACCACCTCATACCTAGGGACACATACAGCCTGAAAGTGATGGCCAGGAAAAAGCTATCTTGTGAAAATGGAGAGCAAAAGTGGGAGGAGCGATATTCATATCAGATAAATGGACTTTACCTAAAGACCACTATAGGAGACAAAGAAGGTTGCATTACAGAACATTCAAGGTATCAATCCAAGAAGAAGCTACATGCACCCAATATAGGAGCACCACAATACAAGAGGCAAATGCCAACAACTAGTAGAGCAGAAATAGACACTAACCAATAGTATTGGGTGATTTTAATACTTCACTCATAACATGAACAGATCATCCAGACAGAAAATGAAGTAAGGGAAACTCAGGTTTTAGAAGATACATTAGACCAGTTTGAGCTAATTGATATCTACAGGTCATCCCACCGCCAAAGAACAGATTTCACCTGTTTTTCCTTCTTTCCTCCTTTTTCTCACGTGCAAATGGAACATTATCTTAGGACAGATCACACCCAAGGTTAGATCACATCTAACCTTAATAAACTTCAAGATATTGTAATATGTGCAAGCATAATTTCTGATCACAATGTTGTTTGATCAGATATCAACCACAGGAAAACAAAATCAAAACATATATAGATGGAGACAGATATCATGTTCTTGGATTGGACTAACTGATAGAGTTAAAATCAATATACCAGCCAAAACAATCAATAGATTCAATACAATACCTCTCAAACTACCGACAGTATTTTTCATAAACTAGAACAAATTATTTTACGATTTGCATGGAAACACATAAGACCTCGAAGAGCCAAAGCAGTTTTGAGAAAGAAGAATGGAACGAGAGGAGTCAAATTTTCTAGCTTCAGACTACACTACAAAGATATCAAGAGAGTATGAAACTTGCACAAACAAGAAATATAGACCAATGGAAAAAAAAAATATGAAGTCCAATGATAGATTCCTGCCCCTATTATCTTTGATGATGCAGGCAAAAATGCACAACAGAAAAAGACATTTTCTTCAAAAAAGTGTTATGGGAAAACTGGACAGCTCTGTGTGGAAGCTAGAACGCTATCTAACATCATGTTCAAAAATGAACTCAAAATGGATTATATGTGGAAAAGTAAGACCAGAAAATATACCACCCTCAGAGTACAATATAGGTATAACCACCACAAAATAAGTCACAGCAAGATCCTCTGTGGCCCAATGCCTAAAGGAAATAAAAATTAGTTTTAAAAAGGAACCCAATTAAACTCTATAGCTTTTGTACAATGAAGGAAACTATAATAAAGGTGAATATGTAGCTTCAGAATTGGGAGAAAATAATAGCAACTCTGAGTGAACTCTGGGAGTTGGCGATGGACAGGGAGGCCTGGCGTCCTGCGATTCATGGCGTCGCAAAGAGACGGACACGACTGAGCGACTGAACTGAACTGAACTGAATAGCAACTGAAAAGCTAACAAAAAATTCGTCTCCAAAATGTGCAAGCTGCTCACGCATCTCAATACTCAGCTACAAATACTACTCAGTAAAACAAACCACCAATCAAAACATAGGTAAAAGCCCTCTGCAAAGAAGATATACAGATTACTAAGAGACACAGAAACGTTGCTCAGCATCACTCATTATAAGAGAAATGCAAATCAAAACCACATTGAGGTATCATTTCACACTGGTCAGATTGGCCATCATTAAAATGTCTACAGTATAACTGCTGGACAGGGTGTGGAGAAAAGGAAACCTTTTTACACTGTGGATGGGAATGCAAACTGATACAACCATTATGGAGACTCCTTAGAAAGTTGGAAAGAGAAATACCATATGACCCAGCGATCCCGCTCTTAGGCATAAACTTCAAGGAAAGGAGAATGGTAAGACACAGTACTCCAATGTTTATTGAAGCACTGTTTGCAATACCACGGATGTGAAAGTGACCACGAGGTCCATCAGCAGATGTATGGTTAAGGAAGTTTTGCTACATATACATATGAAGTATTACTCAGGTATAAGAAGTCATGCATTTGAGTCAGTTCTAATGAGTGGGAAGAGCATAAAACCTATTACACAGAATGAAGGAACTAAGAAAGAGAGAGACAAAACTGTATATTAATGCACAGATGTGGAATTTAGAAAGATGGGCTCTACGCAGGCAAGGAGAAGAGACAAGGATCTTAAGAACAGACGTTTGACTCAGTGGGAGGTGAAGGTGGGATGCCTTGAGAAAAGCGCATTTAAATGGGTACGGTACCATATGCAAAAAATAGAAGACCAGTGTGAGGTTTTACAACATGGGTGATATGGGATACCCGTGTCACAACTTCTGAACTTGCAATCTAATGCATGCATCAGCCACCAAGGAGCCCTCATTCTAGTGCACGTCGTGCACATTCTGAGCTTGCCGTCTCCAGCTCTCCTTTTACCCCTTCTGACATCACGATCCAGGGTAGGCTGTGGTAACTGCTGAATTTGCACTTTAGGGGAGGCATCACAAACTTACTAAGCCCGCATTCTAGTGCAAACATGCTGCGTCTTGAACCGGAACTCTGGAGCAGGCATCTTGCCACTGATAATACTGTTCATCATCAGCTAGTGTTTCACTGTCATGACATGTTCCCATTGCTTCTTCATCTCTGGTCATCACTCTGTGTCGCTTACCACCATCCAGTGTTTCTCTCAGTTCTGTAACCTGTTTCGAGTGCTTGTTCAACTCACTCCGGGACAAACATATCTAGTATTCAGTGCTGTGACAGGTTCAGTGTTTCTTCATCCTCCCCTAGTTAAACACAACAGTAGTTTACCACCCTTAGTGTTTCATTTTGTGACGGGCTTCTATCCACTCCAGGTCTAACACACTCAGTAGATTATCATCATCCAATGTTTTAACTGCGGAACATCCCACAAGTCTTTTTCATGCACCCCATGTCAAACGTACCCAGTAGCTTATCACTATCCCATGTTTCAGTGCAGAGAGATGATTCAAGCGTTTCTTCATTTCCTCCAGTTAAAGCACACTCAGCAGTTTGTCACCAGTGTTTCACCTGAGACGTGATTCTTCTTCATTTATGTAGTTGGCTGTGCTGGGTCTTAGTTGTGTCACGTAAGATAGTCCCTGAGACAAGCCAACTCTAACCATGGCATGAAGTCTCAGGAGTGTGAGTTCTACAGTATTTGCAGCTATGCAGTTTTAGTTACTCTGTAGCATATGGAATGTTACTTTCCCAATCGGGGATTGAACCTTCATCCCCTACACTACAAGGTGGATGCTTAACCGCTGGACCACCAGGAGAGGCCCTGTGACATGCTCTAAGTGCCTGCTTTTACACCTCATATGAAAGAGACACATTGCTTGATGGGAACATATCAGCATCCAGGGTTGCAAAGATTGGACATGCTTCAGGAACGTCTTCATCCACACTGGTCAAATATAAGCAGGTGTTTATCACAATGTAGTGCCATTCCATGTGCTTCTTCATTGATTACTGGCTGAACATATCCAATAGATTATCATCGTCTACTGCTTCAGTGCAGTGACACCTCGAGTTATTCTTCATGCACCCTGGGTCAAACACATCCTGTTGTGTATCTCTATCCAGTGTTGCACTGCTGTGACATGCTTTCAGTGTTTCTCCATCCACCCAGGTCAAACATACTAAGTCGCTTATTATCCACACTTCAGAGAGGAGGTTCAGCCACATCTTTCTCCACCCCAGGTAAAATAGCCTCACCAGCTTATCCCTTGCTGCTTTTCACTGCTGTCACAAGTTCAAGTGCATCTTTATCAAACACACCAGCAGTTTATCACCATCCAGCACTTCCAAGCTGTGACACAAACTGCTGTATCATCCAGACTGGAAAAATACATCCGGTACTTTACTAAAGTCAGTGGTTCAGTGCTATGACGTGATTCAAGTGCCTATTCATCCACTCTCTGCAAAAACACACTCTGTAGTTTATCACCATGCAGTGCTCAGTGCCTTGACAGAGGACATGCTCCGAATGCTTCTTTGTCCACCTGGTGTCAAATACTCAATAGTTTTCCAACATCTGTATCTCAGTACTGTGAATCACTGCGCATGCTCCTTTGTCAATCCTGGCCCGTCACTCCTTGGAGTTTACCACCCTTCAGTGCTTCAGTGCTGTAATGTGCTTCATGTGCTTCATCTTCTCCTGAAAAACATACTCATTAGTGTATCATCATCCAGTATTCAGTACAGTGATATGCTTCAAGTGCTTACTAGTCCACATCAGTTGAACATTCCCAGCATTTTATCATTAGCCAAGGTTTCAGGGCCGTAACTTGTGGCATTTAGTAGGCGCTTGTTTGATCCCCAGAGGTGAAACTCAACAACTGTTTTTTCGCCATTTATTCTATCAGTGCTGTGACACACTACAGTGCTTCCTTAACTGCTCTGGGTTAAAACACACATCCGTTCTTTCAGTGCTGATTAATGCACAGGTGCTTCCTCAACTATCCTCTTTCAAATACATACAGTAGTTTTGGAACTCATGAAAATAAAACTCTTTCACAGTTTCCATTGTGTCCTGATTTATTTGCTATCAAGAGGTGGGACTGGACGACATGATCTTAATTTATTGCATGTCGAGTTTTAAGTCAACCTTTTAAATCTCCACTTTCATCTCAGCAAAGAGCTCTAATCCCTCATCTGCTTTCTGTCATGGGCATGTCTGAGTTTATTTATGTTTCTCCCAGCAATTTCGATTCCACTTTGTGCTTCATCCAGTCTGAAATTTTGCGTGATATACTGTGCATGTAAGTTAAATAAGTGGCGTGACAACAAGACAGCCTTGACCTACTCCGTTACCAATTCTGAACAACTCCATTGTTCCTGTCTGATTCTGTTACTTCGTGACCTGCATACAGGTTTCTCAGGAGCCAGGTAAAGTGGTCTAGTATACCCACCTCTTTAAGAATTTTCTGCAGTTTCTGTGACCCCCACAGTCAAAGGCCTTAGCATAGTGAATGAAGCAGAAGTAGGTCATTTTCTGGAACTCCCTGCTTTTTCAATGATCCAATGAATGTTGGCAATTTGATCTCTGGTTTCTCTGCCTTTCGTAATCCAATTTGTACATTTGAAAGTTCTCAGTTCACATACTGTTGAAACCTAGATGGAGGCATTTGGAGCATTACCCAGCCAGCATATGAAGTGAGAACGACTGTGCAGCAGTTTGAGCATGCCTTCACAATGCCCCTTTTTGGGATCAGAGTGAATCTGACATTTCCCTGTCCTGTGGTCATTGATGAGTTTTCCAAATGTCCTGGCACCTTGAGTGCAGCATTTTAACAGCATTATCTTTTACAATTTGAAATAGCTGAGCTTCAAGTCTATCATCTTGACTAGCATTGTTTGTGGTATTTCTGCCTAAGATCCACTTGACTTCACACCCCAGGTTGTCTGCTCTACGTGAGTGATCACACCATTATGGTTATGTGGGTGATTAAGCAGAGAAGGTGATGGCACCCCACTCCAATATTCTTGACTGGAAAATCCCATGGACAGAGGAGCCTGGTAGTGAGCTGTCCATGGGGTCACGAAGAGCTGGACACGAGAGAAGCGACATAGCAGCAGCAGCAGCAGCGGCAGCAGGTGATTAAGAACTTGCTTTGGTACAGCTCTTCTCGTGTACTCTTGCCAGCACTCCATCATATTTTCTCCTTCTGCTAGGTTCATACCCCTTCTGTCCTGGATTGTGCCCATGTCTCATGAAATATTCCCTTGCAGTCTCTCAGTTTCTGGGCAAGATTTCTCGTCTTTCCTATTCTATTGTTCCCTCTATTTCTTACTGGCATTAAATACACACAATATTATATCCCCATCCAGTGTGTAAGCTTAGATATGCTTCAAGTGGTTTTTAATCCACTCCAGAAGAAATTAATGTGACAGCTATCACCATCCATTTTTTCTGTATTGTGACATGTTTTGAGCCTCCTCCAACCCCTCCAGGTAAAACACACCCTGTACATTTTCATCATTCATTGATGCTGCGCTATTACCGGCTTGAAGGGTCCCTTTGTCTCATTTAGTCAAACACTCCCTGTCGTTTACCACTATCCAGTGTTCCAGTACTGTGGCATGCCTCATGTACTTCTTTATCCTCTCCATATAAAATATGGTAGGTAGCTTATCACAATTCCTGTTTCGGTTCTGTGCTGAGTTTCAAGTTCTAATACCATTCCCATCATACTTACACACAGAACAGTTCTCCTATAAATATAGCAAAAATCAAAACACACACACACACACACACACACACCCCTATCCAAAGCACTGAAACACAGGAGTTGCCTGGCAGTACAGTGGTTTGGTTAGGACTCAGCCCTCTCACTGCCAGGATCCTGTGTTCGATCCCTGGCTGGGGAACTAATATCCTATGAAGCCACATGTTGTGACGAAAACAAAACATGCTCTGAAGTTCAAAGCTGTACCAGCAAGATAAGTATACAACACAGCTGTAGGCACAAGTGGCTGGGCATAGAGCTTCCTATGATCTTGTTTACTCGCATGAAACGAACTCAGATGGTGCCTCACCCCCATCCAATGGAGTTCACTTACTTAATGAAGAAAAGCCCTTAAGGGTACAGAAATGAGCAAGTAATCTCACGTGAACATGTTAAATCACAGGATATTTTCTCTGAATGAACCACTGGATTCATTCATTCATTTGGCCATGCTGTTTGGCTTGTGGGGTCCCAGTTCCCTGACGAGAGACTGAATCCAGACCACTGCAGTGAAAGCCCAAAATCCTAATCACCAGGCCACCAGGGAACCCCCACACCTGCATTGCTTTGCTTTGCTAGCTAAAACCTTAGGATATGTGCATTGCCCCACTTTAGCCTTACCAAGTGGTAGGAGTCAGCTCTACACAGCTTAAGATCCATGGTGCTCTTACTTTTTTTCTTTCAAGAAGGCAGGAGAAAGCAAGTCACCCTGCCTGTTTTTAAGCTTGCCACTCAGAAAGCTGCAAACCTGAAACCATGATGGCCCTGAAGTCAGCACCCGCAATCAGGGTCAGGTAATCCCCAATCAGGAATACTCTCTCTCAACAGCAACGTGTCAGCCGACGAATGAAAGGAGAAAAACACAAAGTAAGAAAGCCACAACTTTGTCCCTTGTTGTAAAGATGTCTGTCACCTTACCTCAGGGGCCCACTGAAATCCTGAGCGCTTGAGACCTCCCAGGCAGCACACGGTCACATCCTGGGGACAAGCACAGGAAAAGGCCAGGGTGAGTCCCCTGTTCTGGGAACATTCTATCCCCCCAGGCCCTACCTGGTCCTACCCTATGGATGCTGACCAGGCATCTCACACTCAACCAGACCAAGTGATTGAACTCCTTTGCCCTGAGCTTCTTCCTCCCACCTCCCTTCTCTCAGTAACAAATAAACAAATACCTCATCTGCCAACTTCCGAACCAAAGGCCTGAATCTCGGGGCCCCCAGGGACGGGGCAGCCCTGGAGTCTGAGGAGAGGCCGAGGAAACAGGAAAACGACCAAAGCACCAGGGCAGTGAAGAGGCCACTAGATCGATTTTTTTCCTTTTTTTTTTTTTTTGCTGTGCTCGCCTGACTAAGCCTGGGTGCAGGACCAGGTTGGGCCGTGAAGATTTGTGTGTGTGTGTGTGTGTTTAAATCATTAGGTTCCACAGGAGAGCTGGGGGTGGTGCCCGGGGCCAGGGGCCTAAGAGGCCCTTTCCTGGAGCTGGCTTGTCCCACCCAACCCCCGGGCCGGAAAGCTGCTGGAGAGCTGAGCCCACCCAGACTAGAGAGGAGAGAGGGAGAAAGGAGCCTGAGGCCTGTGGGTCCTGCCGCACGCTCCCTCTTGAGGGCCCGCGGGCCCTCACCAGCCGCCCCACCGAGCAAGGCTTCGTGAGAGTGGGGACCCGAGAAACCCTCCCTTTAGCCGTCAGGCACCGCTTTGGCTGAACCACGCTCCAGTCCTTACCAGCCCCCGTTGACGGAGGAGACAGAACTGCCTGCTGCTCACCTGCCTTATGCAGTTCCCGGATCAAGCCTGAGGAGGCGAGCCCGAGGGGATGAGGCCTCCTCAGGTCAGGGGCGCCGCCTCAGCTCCTCCTACAGGCGAGCGGGCTGCCTCCGATGATTGGCTGCCAGGTGTCGGCTCCTGCAATCTGATTGGCCGCCAGGCCGAGTTGGGCGCATGCGCGTGCGATGGACACCCACCCCCTCCCCCCACCCCGTAAAAGCACCCTCTGTGGGCGTGGTCAGGCTGAATCTGAATCTCAAGAGTATTGGGTCAAGATTGCTCAGCTCACCAAACGCGAAGAAAGAAAAAACAGATGGCACAGTCGCCTGGGCACAGGGCTGAGAACGGCCTCCGAGTCTACCAGGGGAGTCCAGTGATGGTGTCCGGCACTCACAGCCCTCAGGTGTGACCTCCCTTAAGCCAGTTCTTTGCTTAAGGAACTTGACCTTACAGTGCATCTTGGCTCCCCTCCTCTTGGAATTACATTTCAATCAAGGCAGGGCAGCCTGCCCCTGTTTTTGCACTGTCTATTGTGAGCTGAGAATGAGCTTTACTTTTTCTTCTTCTTCTTCTTTTTAATTTTAGAGCTTTACACTTTTAATGGCTGAGGAAAACCGAAAAGACTTTTATTTTCTGACGTGGAAATTGTGTGAAATTCAGTTTTCGGAGTCCTTAAATTTGGAACAGGGACTTGCCAGTTTCTTTCGTTGTTGTCTATGGCTGAAAACTTAATCGCCAATGATCATATTCGCAAAGCCTAAAATATTTCTTTTTTGGCCCTTCACAGAGTCTTTTTTAAATGCCCTGTGCTGCTGGAAGTCTCCTAGTAGACCGTTGAGATCTCCTATGGGAGGATAAAGTTTTGGTTTTGTTACATTATTTTCTTCTCTATTATATTCATTTTTCATTCTTTCCTAATTTCATTCCTTCACATCGCTATAAGTTTGTTCTGTTGCTCATCTTTACAACTTTTTGAGATAACTGTTTATAACTCTCATTTCTCTTGTATCTAATGCTATAAAGTTACCTTAATTTGTTGTTGTTGTTCAATCCCTCAGTCATGTTGGACTCTTTGCAATGCCATGGACTGCATGCATCACACCAGGCTTTCCTGTCCTTCACTGTCTCCTGGAGTTTACTCAAACTCATGTCCATTGAGTTTGTGATACCATCCGAACATCTCATCCATCGCCGCCCACTTCTTCTCCTGCCCTCAGTTGTTCCCAGCATCAAGGTGGTTTCCAATGAGTTGGCTTTACCCATCAGGTGGCCAAACTATTGGATCGTCAGATTCAGCATCAGTCCTTCCAGTGAATATTCAGAGTTGATTTCCCTTAGGATTGACTGGTTGAATCTTGCTGTCCAAGGGACTCTCGAGAGTCTTCAACACCACAGTTCAAAAGCATCAGTTCTTCGGCACTCCACCTTCTTTACGGTCCAGCTGTCACATCTATACATGACTGTAGGAAAAACCATAGCTGTGACTAGATGGACTTTGTCAGCAAAGAAATGTCTCTGCTTTTTAATAGGCTGTCTAGGCTTGTCATAGCTTTTCTTCCAAGGGCCACATATCTTTTAAGCTCATGGCTGCATTCACCATCCACAATCATTTTGGACCCCAAGAAAATAAAGTCTGTTACTCTTTCCATTGTTTCTCCGTACAACTTTAAATGTGTCCCACAATTTTTGTGAATAGACTGTTCATTATCATTCACGTCCGAGTATATCCTAATATTCTCTTCTAAAGATAAGCCTAAATGTTGCATGGGCTTCCCTGGTCACTCAACTGGTAAATCGCTTTCCAGCCAATGCAGGAGACACAAAAGGCCTGGGTTCGATCCCGGGTCAGGAGGATCCCCTGGAGAAAATAATGGCAATCTGCTCCAGGATTCTTGCATGAAAATTCCATAGAGATATATGTTATGTGTTAAGATAGTTATTTCTATTTTCCAAGTGAATGGCATTTTCAAAGATGTTTCTTGGTCAATTTCTCATTATTGTATTATAGTCAGATGACACAGTCTAAATATTATTGATCCTTTGTATTCGAAGATTTCCGTTAAGTATGCCGTACTTCAGATTTCCATCTCCGTGAAGTCAAAATGAAGTGGGTGTTGTGTAGAGAAAACACTTGCAATGTCTGAAATGTATGTATGTGAAATGACTTCCTTTATGCTTCACAATTATTCCAGCAACTTTCAGTAGGGTACCTTTAACTAAGTTCCAGGGTTTTCTCAAATTTTACCAGTTTTTCCACAAATGTTCTTTCCTAGTTTCATAGTCCCATATAGGATACTGAACTGCATGAGAATATAGAGCAAAAAGCTACAGATACCTCCCTTAGCTTACTCTGGTCTATAGCAGTTTCTTAAACTTTCCTTGTTTTTCAAGACTTTTGACAGTTTTCAGGAGTCCTTCAGGGACAGGCATTTTGCAGAATGACTCTCTATATGGGTTTGGGATGTTTCTCCTGATTGCCCTGGGGTTTATATAATTTTAGAACTATACCTCCAAGGCAAAATATCTTTCTCATCATCTCCCATCAAGGATTCATACTATCAATATGACCTACCACTAGTTCGTCTGCTATAAAGTTGTCTCCTTCCTGCTGACATATTCTGTTCTTGGAAACAAGCCGCTAAACACAGCCTACATTTAGGGAGGGGCATGGAATCTCATCTTGAGGAAACTATCGAAGACATGCACAAATTACTGAGTATACAAGTTAATTGAAACTCCTTTGTAAGGAAGATCTGGTCCTTCTAGCCATATCTTTTAATGTTAAATTAATTAAGGTAAAGATAATAGGTTTCCCAGTTGGTGCTAGTGGCATATTAGAGACGGACATAGAAAATATATTTTATTGAGAATTCCTTAGTGATCGGGTTATTAGAGATTTGTGCTTCCACTGCAGGGGGCAGAGAGTCAATCCCTGGTTGAAGATCTAAGATCCCTTAATCCTTACAGCAAGGCAAAAAAAAAAAAAAAAACAAACCCTGCCTGATGAACACTCCATCTGAATATACAGATAAAGGATATAAACAGAACACCTCACTGAAAAGAAAAGAAACATAAGCATTTATATATGTGAAAAGCTGATCGCCCTTATGAGGGAATACATGTAACAATTATGAAAATGTTTTCTACTGCTGCAGAAAGGTCTGTGAATAGCACTGACTTAGGTCATTGTTTTTCCAACCTTTCTTCTTTTCAAATGTGATGCATATTAACACATGAAACTGCTTTAGCTCTGTCTCAAAAATTTGCTATTTTCACTATCATTCAGTTCAAATAATGTTTTTCCCATAACAATTTCTCTTAGGAGCAATAAGTTATTTAGGTTCAGAAGCAGGAGAAGGAGAAGCCTAAACCACAACATTAAAGAGGCTTGTGAATTGCAGAGGTGCCGCTTTTGCACTTTGGGTTCCTGGCAATCCTTACTCTATCCTCAGCCTGTGTGCAGTGCCATTGCTTCATTTTCAAACTTTGGGAGTTCTGTACTCCTCAGTTATCTTTCTGGGGTTTTGTTTGGTCATGCCACAGAAGCTGTGGGATCTTAGTTCCACAACCAGGTGTTGAACCCTGGCCATTGACAGTGAAAGCATCAAGTCCGAACCACTGAAGCAACAGGGAATTCTCATACCTCTTTCTTTCTTTCTTTCAAAGATTTGTTCATTTACTTGGCTGTGCTTGTTTTTAGTTCCAGCACAAGGACCCTTCAATCTTCATTGTAGCATGTGGGAGCAGGAATTTTAATTGTCACATGTGGTATTTTTAGTTGCAGTATGTGGGATCTAATGCCCTGACCAAGGAATGAACTTGGACGCCCTAATCTGGGAGCACCGAGTATTTCCACCGGACTACAGGGATGTCCTTCCCATGAATGAACCCAGGTCTCCCACATTGCAAGTGAATTCCTTACTGTCTGAACCACCATAGCTTTGACTATAAGAATTTTGGTCAGCAGAGTGATGCCTTAGCTTTTTTTTTTTTTTCTTTTTTGATGCTGTCTATGTTTGCCATAGCTTTCTTCCAAGGAGCTAGCTTCCTTTAATTTTGTGGCTACATTCACCATCCACAGTGATTTTGGAGTCCAAGAAAATCAAACGTGCTGTTATTTTCAATTGTTCACCATTTCTTTGCCATAAAGTGATGGGACCAGACGTTGTGATTTTCGTTTTTTGAAATTAGAGTTTTAAGCCAGTCTTTCACTCTCCTCTTTTGCCACCATCAAGAGGCTCTTCACTTTCTGCCCTTAGGGTGACATCATCTGCATATCTGAGGTTGTCGCTGTTTCTCCAGCAATCTTGATTCCAGATTGTGCTTCATCCGGCCCAGTGTTTTTCATGATGTACTCTGCGTTTAAGTTAAATAAGCAGGGCAACAGTATATAATCCTGACGTGCTCCTTTCCCTATTTGGAACCAGTCGCTTGTTCCATGTCCAGTTCTAAGTGTTGCTTCTTGCCCTGCATACAGATTTCTCAGGAGGCAGGTCAGATGGTCTGGTATTCCCATCTCTTTAAGAATTTTCCAGAGTTTGTTGTGGTTCACACAGGCAAAGGTCTCATCACTTCATGGAAAATAGATGAAGAAACAATGGAAACAGTGACAGAATTTATTTTCTTGAGCTCCAAAATCACTGCAGATGGTGACTGCAGCCACGAAATTAAAAGATGCTCACTGCTTGGAAGAAAAGTTGTGACAAAGCTAGGCAGTGTTTTAAAAGAAAGAGACATTACTTTCCCAACAAACGTCCATAAAGTCAAAGCTATGGTTTTTCCAGGAGTCAGGTACAGATGGAGGAGCTGCACCATAAAGAAGGCTGAGTGCTGAAGAATGGATCCTTTCAAACTGTGGTGCTGGAGAATGGAGAAGACTCTTGAGAGTCCCTTGGACTGCAAGGAGATCCAACCAGTCAATCCGAAGGGAAATCAACCCTGAATCTTCAGTGGAAAAACTGATGCTGAAGCTCCAATACTTTGGCCTCCTGAAGGGAAGAGTCAACTCATTGGGAAAACAAAACAAAACAAAACAAAACCCTTGATCCTGGGAACTATTGAAGGCAGCAGCAGAAGGCATGACAGAGGATGAGATGATTGGGTGGCATCAGCAACCCAACGGAATGAGTTTGAGCAAGCTTCAGGGGATGAGGATGGACATGGAAGCCTGGCATACAGAAGTTCATGGGGTCGCAGGGAGTCAGACACGACTGAGCAACTGAACAACAAAAGCCAGGCAGGGTCTTTATGTACAGCTGGCTGAACCTCAATGGGGCTTTTCTGAATTTCTGGAGGTGGGTAGAACATAATTTTTTAGCCAGATCCCATGCTGCAGCATGTCTGGAATATTTTGTGCTCGTAGTCAATCTTTTTTGTGTGTTTTCTGGGTGGCACTTGGGAGTCAGTGTTCCTCACAATGATGGATGCTGTCTCTCTCAGTCCCAGCTGAACTGAACTTTGGATCATGACCTCTGTATCAGGAGGCAACCCTGGCAAGTGCTCTGGCTGTTTGAATGACTGATGATTCTTGGTTTGGTGCTCGGTCTTTTCCTTCACATTCAAACTTTGTAGCCAGCACTTGCAACATGGAAAGACCCTCCTGTTGCAGTTCTTCCAAGCGTGATTTACAAAGGATGTCACCTATTTGAACATTTTGAGGCAAACCAGACAAACAAATTGTTCATGTTTCCATGCCATGTTCTAAAATACGCCTCTACATTGGCAAAAGCTGACAATCTGTAACTGCAAACACGGCAGACATAGGGCATTTTGCCAGGTTTGTGACTGTCCTTCAGGTACTGTAAGAGAACCTGATCTGTTTTGAAGGACAATTCACAGATATTACAGACCGTGGAGGGCTCCCAGGAAGCAGGGACACTTTCCATGCGACACTGCAGCTGGAACGAGGTGGGAAACTGGCGGTGGCAGTGCTGGCAGGTAGTGTGGGTTTCCCAGCTGTCACCCTTCTGCCTCTCAAGCTCCAGATGGTTCCTCAGGTGGGTCATAAACTTGACATATTTTAGAAGACTCAAGCAGCTGAGGCATTTGAAGGCTGTGTGACTCTTCTGTTCTGGTGCCGTCTCTTGTATGCTCCAAAGTAAAAGCCATCAAATAACATTTACTCTCATCAGTGAATTTGATCCCAGATTTACTTTCATGGGATCAACAGTCCTGCTCTGACGTGCAAGAGTCAGAAAGTCCATTTTCTCCAGGCCTGACAAACTACATGTTCCTTCTGGATCCATAAGACGGAAGCATGCCTGGCCATTGGTGCGAGTCCGTGAAAATGATGCCCCACCATGCACACGGCTCGGTGAGGTCGGGGAATCTTCCAAGGTCATAACCGTGTTTTTCCAGGAGAGATACCTGGAGGGGCCATGGTGGAGGCAGGTCCCCCTGGGATTCCATCGCTGAGTTTGGGTCTTTTGGGATTCCCACTGTTAAAATTCACATCTGAAGTGGGACACCGCTTTGAATTAAGAGGGCTTTCATCCTTGCCTCCTAATGACAGAACGGCTCCAGAGAGACAGGGTGGCCGCAGAGAGAACAATTCTGAATTGTGAAGGACAGTTTCCGGCGAGCTCGTTTTCCAATCAGGTTTAGATGAAGGCTCCGAAATAATAGAACTGCCTCTTCCTCCCCATACACACTGAGAAACTGGTGATACGGCAGCTGGCTCTGATGCTGGGGTCCTCAGATTTGCAGGTTGCCACCTGCAGGAGGGATCCGGATTCACGTGGTCCTTCATTCTTCTTGAAGATGAGTCCCTGGTCACTCTGTTCAAAACATTAGAAATGACTGGCTTTGAAGTTGAAATCACTCTGACAAAGAAGGTTTCAGCATCCTCCTTGACGTGCTCCACTCCAACAAAGATGACCTCAGCATCGTCATTGTCCTCACCTCTGGATTTGGACACGGCGGTCTTTTTCTCGGGTTGTGGTGGTGCTTGTGCTTCCTCACACGGGAAGAGATGGGCCATTTTGCAACCACTTGTGGCTTCAAGTGGCCCCTTCTAGTGTTTTTCTCCCCCTAAAAGCAATCACCAGGCAAGGTCATCCCCTCTGATCTCAGGTGTCAGTCTCTGTGGTTTCAGGTCACCCTCAGTTGGTCACCGAGAATATTAAATGGAAAACTCCAGAAATATACAACTTATGCATTTTAATCTGCAGGTAATTCTGAGGAGAGTGATTGGAATCTCACACCATCCTGCTTCCTCCTGCCCAGAATGTGAATCGTTCCTTAGTCCTGAACATCCCACGCGTCTGTCACTCGGTTACCACAATGACTGTTGAGATGCCACGGGGCTTGTGACCAAGTTATCCTTACTTTACTCAATAATGGCCCCAAACCGTAAGTGGAGGGATGCTGTCCATTGACATATGCCAGAGAAAATCCATTAAGTGCTACCTTTCAGTGAAAAGATCGAAGTTCTCAATTTGATATAAAAGAGAAAGAAACAATGTATGCTGAGGTTGCTAATATCTGTGGTGAATGTGAAGAAGAGAAAATAAATCTGGGTTAGTTTTGCTGTCAAACCTCCAACTGCAAAAGGTATGGACACAGAGCGTAGTAAGTGTTTACTTAGGGTGAAAAAAAATCGCTCAATTAGTACAGTAGTATATTTTACATAGCGACTAGACTCACAACACTTTTATAAAAGTATATTGTTATAATTGTTCTATGTTATTATTACACCTTCCCTGGTGGCTCAGATGGTAAAGTGTCTGCCTACAATTCGGGAGAGCCAGGTTCAATGCCTGGGTCAGGAAGATCCTGTGAAGAAGGAAATGGCAATCCAGCCCAGAATTCTTGCCTGGGAAATCCCATGGACAGAGGAGCGTAATAAGCGGCAGTCCATGGGGTCGCAAAGAGTTGCACACGACTGAGCGACTTCACTTTCACTTTCCTGTTATTTTTAGGCAGTAGCTATCTCTTACTGTGCCTCTATACAGTAGACTGCATCACAGGTATGTTTGTATAGAAGAACCATTGTGTATATAGAGTTTGATACTGTGTGAGGTTACCGATGTCCCCTGGGGGTCTTGAAACTTACTCTCTGCCGATAAGTGGTGATGATTATATTTCTTTCAAAAGACAAAATTAGTACCTGGTTTAATCACTGGCTGAAACATTGAGATAACTATTAGCACCCTTAGACATAAGGAAACATCTCAAACTCAGTGAAATGACATGACCCTTTTAAACTTCCTTCTCCAGCCACCACTTTTGCCTTGACTCCCCATGGTGGCCCCCGTGCTCCTGTTAAACTCTGCAGGAGAGCTGGTAGGCACCATTTTGCTTACAGATCTACAATTTCACTCAGAAATGCTGACCGACAGAAAATGTCCAAAAGAGCCCCCAGCTGTCCCTTGGGGGTGCCTCTCACTCCCTCCACTCTCCGAGTCCAGAAGGCACCATAGTCTATACATGGATCCAAAATATTTGTTTTAAAATCCCAGCCATTTCTAATAGCAGGACTTGAACCTGCCTCATGCTGGCAATTCTCTCTCTCTCTCTCCCTCCCTCCCTCCCTCCTCTCTCTCCCTTCCTCCCTCTCTCTCTCTCTCTCTCTCTCTCCCCCCCCCCTCTCTATTTCTCTCTCTCTCTCTCTCTCTCTCTCTCAGAGAGGGAGAGCATTTACTCTGTGCTTGAAACTACTACCACAGCATCAACATTGTATTAGGTATTATACGGAATGTGGAGATGATTTAAAACATGTGGGAGTATCCCCTTACGTTACATGCAAAGACTGCACCATTTTACGTAACGGACTTGATCACCCATTAATTTTGGTGTCTCCAGGTGCAGGGTTCCCAGACCCAATCTCCCAAGGGTACCGAGGAGGGAGGGACGGGACTTCTCAAGACTTCTACTGCTCCCCCTGCCTTGGATGCTGTCTCAATTACCAGCACCCAACTCCTGAGCTGCCTCGGTCCACAGTTTCTCTGCCAGGCTTTCCTGACCATGATGTCAGAAATCACAGCCTCCCCCAACTCACATGCCATTTTCCCCTCCAGAGCTATTGGGCTGCTGTATTTTGGTTTCTAGAACAACATGGGGTGTCTGTCAGTGCTACATGCCTGCTGCAGAAATAAACAGTAACTGTTATTAAACAATCATTTACCTGTACCTCAAGCTCGGCCCACTCATTCCTGGCTCCCCAGGTACTTACACTTGATCTTAGCCAAAAGGCTGAGAAGCAATTTCTCCAAGCATTTGATGACTTCCAAATCGGAATGGATTAAAACTATCAGGCAAGAGAGAAAGTCAGCCAGTATGTAGCTGGATGCTGACAGGGGCAGTGGTGCTCCTTGAAATTAAAGGTTTGTAACACAGTTTCTCTCCATATAATACATTTGTTGATAGCTTCCATGCCATTAACACGTTTCATAGACATTAAAGGACATTCTAAAGTTTACATTTGGCCATTTGTGATACCAGATCACATTTCATCAGTAGCATATCATAGTTTGTTTGCTTGTGTGTAAATGATGTCCCTAGCGGTAAAGGTCCCTCCTGCCAATGCAGAGGACCTAAGAGATGCAGGTTCCATCTCTGGGTCAGGAAGACCCCCTGGAGGAGGGCATGGCAACCCACTGCAGTATTCCTGCCTGAAGAATCGTATGGACAGAGAAGAATCGTGGGCGACAGTCCATAGGGTTGCAGAAAGTCAAGCATGACTGAAGCAACTGAACACACACGCAGACATATGTATATAAATATATTTTTTATAGTGGTATGAAAAATAGTGCTGTGGGACCTCCCTGGTATTCCAGTATTTAAGACTTCTCACTTCCAGGCCAGGGACACAGCTTCAATCCCTGGTCAGGGACCTGTGATCCCACATGCCACTGGGTGTGGCCAAGGTAAATGGAATAATGTATCTTACAGCTGATGTCATCTTAGATTTATTGAAGATTTCTATTTTTCATAAGCAGAATCCAGCCTACTTAATTCATGTCACAAGTCACTAATGGCATGCTAGCTGCATTATATAGGCAAGTGGTTTAGACAGGGATTGACAAATCGGCTTGCTTCCCGATTGTTTTTTTTTGTTTGTTTTTTCTTTTAATTTTTAAAAACGTTTAATATTTTTTACATTGAGGTTTAATTTTGGGAAAAACAAAGGAAAGGTTTGTGACGTGTGAACATTATATGATATCTAAATTTCAGTGTCACAAAGAAAGTTTTATTGGAACATAGACGTGATCATTTGCCTCTGCCTGAGGCTATTTCACCCTGCTAATGGGAGAGACCTCAATGGCCCTTAATGCCTGGTTACTCTCTAGACCTTAACAGAGAAATTTTGCAGACTCATGGCTGCAGAGAACAAAAGGAAGCATTCCAAACCCCATGGCTAAACAGCTCCTGAAGTCCAGTTGACTCAGTGCAGCTAAACACTGTTTCGGTTCTGTGCTGAGTTTAAAGTCCTTCTTTAGGCCATTCTAGATAAAACACATTCAGAAGTTTATGATGGTCCCATGTTTTCGTCTGTGCCATGCTTTCAGTTTCTCCTCATTCAACATGTATCAAACAAACCCCGAAGTTTATCATCATCCAGTGTTTCAAGGCTGTTTCCTGCTCAACTGCTTCGTCATTCTCTGCAGAAAATACATAACCAATAATTTATCACAATCCAGTGTGTTAATTCTGGCATATGCTTCAAAAGGTCCTTTGTCCACTCAAGGTTGAGCACACTCTTAGTTGATCACCATCCATTGATTCAGGGCTAGTACATACTTTCATTGATTTTTCAACTACCACAGCTCATCATACACAATGATTTACCATGATCCAGTTTCAGTGTTGTGACAGGCTCCTTGTGCTTCTTTCTATATACAAGATCAAACACAGACCATCTGAAGTGTGAACATACAGTGTTTCAGTCATGAAACCCACTTCAAGTGGTTCTTCACTTACTCCACAACAAATACACCATACAGGTTATCGACATTCATTGTTTCAATGTTGTAGCACATACTAATGGCTGCTTCACTAACTCCAAGTCAAACACCTTCAGTGGTTTGCCACTATCTTGGGTTTCAGATCTGTGACATGCTTCAAGAGCTCCTGAAACTACTCACGGTCAAAGGCACTCTGTAGATTTGTTGTTGCTGGCTGTTATATGTTGTTCAGTCATTCAGTCATCTCCAACTCTTCGAATCCCATGGACTGCAGTATGTCACGCCTTCTTGCCCTTGACCATCTCCCGGAGCTTGTTCAAACTCAAATCCACTGGGTCGGTGATGCCATCCAAGTATCTGGTCCTCCATCGTCCCCTTCTTCTGCTCCAATCTTTTGCGGCATCAGAGTCTTTGCCAACGAGTTGGCTCTTCACATTAGATAGCCATAATATTGGAGCTTCTGCCTCAGCATCAGCCCCTCCAGTGAATTTTCAGGATTGATGTCCTTTACAGTTGACTGGATTGATTTCCTTGCAGCCCAAGGGACTCACAAGAGTCTTCTCCAAGACTGTGGTTCAAAAGTATCACTTCCTTAATGTTCAGCCTCCTTTATGGTCTAACTTACATCGTCACATGACTGCTTAAAAAAACACAAATATAGCTCTGACTATATGGACGCTTCTTGGCAAAGGGATGCCTCTGCTCTTTAACATGCAGTCTAGGTTTGTCACTGCTTTTCTTCCAAGAAACAAGTGTCATTTAATTTCATAGCTGCAGTCATCACCTGCCATGATTTTGGAGTCCAAGGAAACAGAAGTCTCTCACTGTTACCATTGTTTTCCCATCTATTTGCCATGAAATAATAGGACCCGATGCTAGGATCTTAGTGTTTTGAATGTTGCGTCTTAAGCCAGCTTTTTCACTCTCCTTTTTCACCTGCATCAAGAGGCTCTTTAGTTATTCTTTGCTTGATGCTATATCGGTGGTGTCATCTGCATATCTGAAGTTATTGATATTTCTATTTTTCTCTTAATTTCAGCTTGTGTTTCCTCCAGCCCAGCATTTTCCAAGATGTGCTCTGCATATAAGTTAAATCAACAGGGTGACACATGCAGTAGTTTGTTTGTTTGTTTGTTTTTCCCAATTTCAAACCATCTGTTCTCCTTTTCTGGTTCTCACTGGTTGTTTCTTGACCTGGATACAGGTCTCTCAGGAGGCATGTAGGTAGTCTGGTATTTCCATGTCTTTAAGAATTTTCTGCAGTTTGTTGTGATCCACACAGTGGATTTTTATCATACTCAATAAAGCAGAAATAGTTTTTTTTTTTTAAATAATATTCTTGCTTTTTCCATGATCCAATGGATGTTGCCAATTTGACCTCTGGTTTCTGTCTTTTCTAAATCCAATTTGAACATTTGCAACTTCTAGGTTAATGTGCTATTAAAGTCTTGCCAGGAGAATTGTGAGCATGTCTTTGTTCGATTCACTTCAGCTGTTCAGTTGTGTATGACTGTTTGTGGGCCCATGGACTACAGCAAATCAGGCCTTCCTGTCCATCACCAACTCCCACAGTTTACTGAAATTCATGTCCCTTGAGTCGGTGATACCATCTAACTGTCTCATCCTCTGTCGTCTCCTTCTCCTCCTGCTTTCAATCTTGCCAAACATCAGGGTCTTTTCAAATGAGTCAGCTCTTCACGTCAGTTGGCCAAAGTATTGGAGTTTCAGCTTTAACCACAGTCCTTCTAATGAATATTCGTGATTGATCTCCTTTAGGATGGACTGGTTGGATCTCCTTGCGGTTCAAGGGACTCTCAAGAATCTCCTCCAACAACACAGTTCAAAAGCATCACTTCTTTGGTGCTCAGCTTTCTTTATAGTTCCACTGGTACATCCATACACGCCTACTGGAAAAATCATAATCTTAACTAGGTGGAGTTTTGTTGGCACATTATCATCTCTGCTTTTTAATATGCTGTCTCAGTTCAATTCAGTTCTCCACCTATACAGCATCGATGATAAGACATCTAGGTTAAAGATGAAAGGTTTACCCACAGTGAGGGGCACCCGGAGAGGTTCACTGAGTTACATGGAGGAAAGAAGAGGGAGGGGGTAGTTAGAGGTGACTGGAATGAGATGAGGTGGGATCAAAAGAGGAGAGAGAAAAAAAAAAAAAAAGAGGAGAGAGAAAGCTAGCCAGCAGTCACATCCTTATGTGTGCTCCACCGTCTGGACCACTCAGAGGTATTCACAGAGTTATACAGGGAAGAGGAGAGGGAGGAAGTAGACAGAGGTGGCCAGGAGGATAAAAGAGGGAAATGAAAAGCAGAGAGACAGATCCAGCCAGTAACCAGTTCCTGAAGTGTTCTCCACCGTCTGGAACACGGAGATTCACAGAATTGGGTAGAGAAGAGAAGGGGGAAGGAAGAGACAGAGGCCACCTGGTGGAGAAAAAGGAGTGTCCAAAGGAGGAGAGAGTGGTCAAGCCAGTAATCTCGGTCTCAGGTAAAATTGGGTAGTGAAGTTTGGGTTTTTAAATGTACAAAATTGACAACAAATACCAAAAAGCAAAGATTAAAAATCTAGAATAGAGGTTGGATTTTAAAAAACGCAATATTAAGGAAAAGAAGAAGAAGAAGAGAAAAAAAAAAGCCACAAGAACTATTAAAACAACAACAACAACCACACAAAGACTATATACAGTGTTTGCTTTTAAAAATAGGTTTCTTTTTAAGTAACAGTAGGTTATAAGAATAAAAATTAAAGGATAAATAGAGGACTTAAATATTTCTAAAAGTTAAAAAAAGAAGAAGAAGAAAAAGAAAAGAATAAACTACCACACAACAACATTAGCAAAAAAGAAAAAAAGAAAAAGAAATGGTCATAAAAATAGTAAAGATATTTCTGGCCCTTTCTCTGGTGTTGTGGGCAGTGTGGGGTTATTTCCAAGGCGGTTCCCTCCATTAAATTTCTTCTGTTTGCTGGTCTCTTCAGTGTCTGATTTCCGTCCTAATAAGGGGGGGGGGGGGAGCATGGTGGACACTTTTTATTTTTATTTTTTTGGCTCCCTTGTTCAGTTGTGCTGTGGGGAGGGAGGGATGCTGCAAACAAATAACACCTGCGTGTGCTTTCAGCGTTTCAGGCCCACTGGGCCTGCCCCTGCTCACGATGCACACCGCTCATGCTCTACGTTGCTCCAGGGTCTGAGGCCGGCCCTAGGCTGCACGCACCTCCCAGGTCTAAGCCGAACTCAGCTTCGGTGCTCAGTTAAGCCCTCAGAGGCACAGATTCGGTTGGGACTGACTTTTGTGTCCTTCTGACGGCCGAGTAGCTCAGGTGTGTGGTGAGCGCAGTCACTGTGACTTATCGCCTTTCCTGTCTACGCTGCTAGTTTTCTGGATGTACCACTGGTGCCCCTTGTGAGGTGGATGGTGACTGTCCAGAACCCCCAGAAGTCTTAGCAAAGAAGCCTGCTTGCAGTTTTGTAGGTAAAGTCTCTCCGGGGCTGCGATCGCCCCCTTCCAGCGAATACGGTTCTGGCTGCCTGTCACCGGCGGGAAATGGTCTGTAACCGGCTATTTCTGTTCCATCCTTTGTTCTGTGTGCGGTCCTGGTGGTGTCTTATGTTCGGGCTTTTCACGTGGTAGCTGTCCCACAGTCTGATTTGCCAGTGCAGGTTCGTTCTTTGTGGTTATGTGCGGGGCGTTCCTGCCTGATTCTTAAAAAGCAATGCAGCCCGCGCCTCCTGAGCCTCCCTGCCCTGCCCCCACTTGCTAGTGTCGGATGCAGGCGTCTGTGCTGCTTTTCTGCTGGGGGAGTTACTGTTGCGCTTGTAATCTGTAGGTTTTAATTATATATTTATGTTTCCTTCCTTCTACGTTGCACTCTGTGCTTCCAAAGCTCACCACAGACTCGGCAGGGAGAATGTTTCTTGGTGTTTGGAAACCTCTCTTCTTAAGATTCCCTTCCCGGAACGGGATTCCCTTTCCAGGACGGAGCTCCCTTCCTACCTCCTTAGTCTCTTTTTTCATCGATAGCTTTTTCCTGGCCATCACTTTCAGTCTGTATGTGTCCCTAGTTATGAGGTGGTTTTCTTGCAGACAGTATATTCTTGTATGCATTCACCCAGTCTTTGCCTTTTCATTGGAGCATTTAGCCCATTTCTGTTTAAGGTAGTTGTTGATAAGTATGATCTTCTTACCACTTACTATATATTTTGTGGCTTTGTTTTTATAAGCTTTTCTGCTTCCTATCTAGAAAAGATCCTTCAGCATTTGCTGAAGTGCTGGTTTGGTGGTTCTGAACACTAACTGCTTTTGTTTGTCTGTAAAGCTCTTGTTTTGTCTTTTGAATGAGAATACTATCCTTGTTGGATAGAGTAATTTTGGCTTTAGGCTTTTGCCTTTCAGCACTTTAGGTGCATCCTGTCATTCCCTTCTAAGCTGAAGAGTTTCTATTGTAAGATCAGCTGTTATCCTTATGGGGATTCCCTTCTATGTTATTTGTTGTGATTCCTTTGTTACCTTGAATATTTGTTCATTGTGTATATTTATTTGTTTGTTTGTTTTCATTTTGATTAATGTGTGTTTTGACATGTTGTGTCTTGGTTTTCCCCCTATGGGACACACTGGGATTTTTCATTTTAGTTGTCTGTTCTTTTTCCCATTTCAGGGACGTTTCTAAATATTTCCTCCTCAAATATTTTCTCATGCCCTTTCCTTTTGTCTTCTTTCTTTGAGAAACCTATGATTTAAATATGGGGGCATTTGACATTGTCCCATAGGTCTCTGTGATTGTCTTCATTTCTCTCTTTCTTTTTTTTTTTTTCTGCTCTGCTTCATTTATTTCCCATATCCGATCTTCCAGCTCACTTAGTCTTTCTTCTGCCTCAGCTACAGTACTGTTCCTGTTGTCCAGAGTGATTTCTATCTCAGTTATTTCATCGCTCATTATTGATTGACTACTCATGATTTCTTCCAGGTCCATTTAAAACATCCCTTTCATCTTCTCAATCCATGCCTGAAGTCTATTTATCTGTAGTTTCATTTGTTTCCAAGACATTGACTATTATTGTGCTGAACTGTTTTTCCTGTAGACTTCCTACCTCCTCCTCTTTCATTGGTTTGTTGATTTTCATTGTATTCCTTCATCTGCTGGATATGTCTCTGCCTTTTCATGTTGTTTCGAAGACTGTCTTCGAGGTCTATTTTCTGCACACCAGAGGGCCATCATTGCTATTAATTGGGTGGTCTCCTCCAAGTGAATGTGGTGGGACCAGTGACTTGTGTAAATTTTCTTGTTGAGAGAACTTTTTGTTGTTGTTGTTATAGAAGATGGCTGTTGATCTCACTTGTTCTGAGAGTCCATGCAGTGTCCATTAGGGAATTAGTGGGCTCTATTACGGCTTTGATTCCAGATGAGCTATTTCAAATCCTCAAAGACGATGCTGTGAACGTGATGTACTCAATAAGACAAGAAATTTGAAAATCTCAGCTGTGGCTCAGTTGGAAATGGTCAGTTGTCATTCCAGTCTCGAAAAAGGCAATGCCAACGAATGCTCAAACTACCATGCAGTTTTACTCATCTCACATGCTAACAAAGAAATGCTCAAAATTCTCCAAGCCAGGATTCAGCAATATGTGAACCATGAACTTCCAGATATTCAATCTTGTTTTAGAAAATACAGAGGAATGAAAGATCAAGTTTCCAACATCTGCTGGATCTTCACAAATAAGCAAGCAAGTTCCAGAAAAACATCTAGTTCTGCTTTACTGAGTATGCCAAAGCCTTTGAGTGTACGGATCAAAATAAACTGTGGAAAATTCTGAAAGAGACGGTAGTACCACACCACCGGATCTGCCTCTTGAGAAGCCTGTATACAGTTCAGGAAGCAACAGTTAGAACTGGACATTGAATAACAGACTGGTTCCAAATAGGAAAAGCAGCACCTCAAGGGTATATATTGTCACCCTGCTTATTTAACTTCTATGCAGAGAAATGTGTGGCTGGAAGAAATGCAAACGGGAATCAAGACTGCCAGGAGAAATGTCAAAAACTTCAGATATGTAGATGACACCCCCCTTATGGCAGAAACTAAAGAGGAACTGAAGAGTCTCTTGATGAAAGTGAAAGAGGAAAGTGAAGAAGTAGGCTTAAAGCTCTACATTAGGAAACCTGAGATGGCATCCTGTCCCATCACTGCATGGCAAATAGACGGGAAAACAGTGGAAATGGTGGCAGACAGTTTTTTTTTTTTTTTTGGGGGGGGGAGGCTCCAAAATCACTGAAGATAGTGACTGCAGCCATGAAATGAAAAGACGCTTACTCTTCCTAGACAGCATAAAACAAGACCAGAGGCTGACTGCAGCTCACATCATGAAATCTGTATTGCCAAATTCAGACTTAAATTGAAGAAAGGAGGAAAAAACCACTAAACCATTCAGGAATGACCTATCTCAAATCCCTTATGATTACACAGTGTAAGTGAGAAATAAATGTAAGGGACTAGATCTGATAGAATGCCTGATGAACTATGGACGGAGGTTCATGACACTGTACAGGAGACAGGGATCAAGACCATTCCCAAGAAAAAAGACACGCAAAAAGGCAAAATGGCTGCCGGAGGAGGCCTTACAATTAGCTGTGAAATGAAGAGAAACGAAGCCAAAGGAGAGGAGGAAAGATACACCCATCTGAACACAGAGTTCCAAGGAGAGAGAAGAAAGCCTTCCTCGGTGATCAGTGCCAAGAAATGAAACAAAGCAATAAAGCAAAGCAATAGAATGGGGAAGACTAAAGATTTCTTCAAGAAGACCAGAGATACCAAGGGGGCATTTCATGCAAAGATGGGCACTATTAAGGACATAAAAGGAATGGACCTAACAGAAGCAATAGACATGAAGACGAAGTGGCAAAGAACACACAGAAGAACTGTACATCAAAGATCTTCACAACCCAAATAATCATGACGATGTGATCACTCACCTACATCCAGATACCTTGGGATGTGAAGTCAAGTGGGCCTTAAGAAGCATCACTATGAACAAACTGAGTGGAAGTGATAGAATTCCAGTTGAGCTATTTGAAATCCTAAACGATTATGCTGCGGAAGTGCTTCACTCAATATGTCAGCAAATTTAAAAAACTAAGCAGCAGCTCAGGCCTGGGAAAGGTCAGTTTTCATTCCAATCCCAAACAAAGGCAATGCCAAAGAATGCTCAAACTACTGCACAATTGCACTCATCTCACACGCTAGTAGAGTAGTGCACAAAAATATCCAAGCCAAGCTTCAGCAATACACGAACCATAAACTTCCAGATGTTCAAGCTGGTTTTGGACAAGTCAGAGGAACCAGAGGTCAAATGAGTGTATGCACCACTACTTCTGATGATGCATGCAGCAACTACTGAGGTTGAAATCACGAGTTTGCATTCTGCTTTTACTAAGAATTGAATTAGGACAGGTGCACTAGTTAGCTTGCACTCTGGCACATACATTACAACTCTAGAGCATAAGTATCACAACCAAGTGCGTCTGCACTCCGGACCTGGCATGCGGTAACGACTGAAAATGCAAGAAGCTTTTCACAGTTACAGACCCCTGATTTGAAACCACTGCTGCTGCTGCTGCTGCTGCTAAGTCACTTCAGTCGTATCCGACTCTGTGTGACCGCATAGATAGCAGCCCACCAGGCTCCCCTGTCCCTGGGATTCTTGAGGCAAGAATACTGGAGTGCGTTGCCACTTCCTTCTCCAATTCATGCATGCATGCTACGTCGCTTTAGTCTTATCCGACTCCGTGCGAACGTATGGACAGTAGCCCACGACGCCCCTCTGTCCACGGGATTCTCCAGGCAAGAATATTGGGGTGGGTTGTGATTTCCTTCTCTTATGTCAAACCACACATGCTACAAACACTGAGCTTGCCCTCTGGAATACGCGCTTGTCGATACTGAGGCCACCATCTAGAGGATGCTCGCTGGAACTACTTAGTTTCCAATCTGGATCACCCTTTCTGCCACCATTGAGACTATTAACAAGCTTTAGAACAAGTGCATTGCTGTCACTGAGACTGCACAGTAGAGCATACATCCCATCACTCCTAAACCCGGGTTCTTTAGGGTATGGCCTGCCACTACTGAGCCTGTCCCTAAAACATGCCTGTTGTAAAGACACATACACTTTTGGTGTATTACGCTCTGGATTCTGCATCCCTGCACTACTGAAATTGCCTTCCAAAACAAGAGTTCATCACCGGCTGAACTTTCACTCTGAAGCATGAACATCACAATCATTAGCTTGTTGCTTTATAGGTAAGTCAGGCCACTACTCGACCTGCACTGTAGTTCAGGTGTGCCTAAATAGTTACTGAACTTGCACTCTGAAGTTTCCTTCTGGACACAACTGAGCCAGCACTCCTGTAGACAGAGTGAGTTTAAACACTGGAGGACATGGTACGCCTCTCCTGAGCATGAGCTCAAGTGCAGGCATCCGGGCTCTGCTGAGAACAGGCTCTAGTTGCACACATGCCAAAGTAACTGAACGTGCAGCTGTGGGTACAGATCTCATGAATACAGAGTGAGCGCATTTCATCATGGGTTTTGCACTACTGAGGCTTACTCAGAAGCATATCTTCCATCGTGACTGCGTGTGCCTTCAAGAGCCAATGTTCTGACACTACGGAGACTGTGCTGTAGAGTAAGAATGCCTGAACTACAAACTGCACACTGAATCATGCATCCCAGCAGTATAAATCCTAGCACTACAGCACACTTGTCACTTCTGAGTCCTTACACTAAGCAGGCATGGCACAGCTAGTGAGCATGTGGTCTAGAGCATATGTGTGGCCATTACTAATTTCAGACTCGGAAGCCTGTGTCTTGCCACTTGTAAGTCAGGCCCCAAAATATTCATGTTTCAGCTATTGGTTTTGCACCCTGGTACACTCCTTTATCACTGCTGAGACTGCGTTACAGAGCATGAGTTCCACCACTACTAATCTTGCTCGATGGCCTGTGTGCTTAAACCTGTGAGCCTACACTCTGCAGCTGAAAATTGCCAATGACTTGGCTTGCCCTCTGTTGCATATTTTCCCCAACTTCTTCCTGCACTCTGGAGCACCTACTCCAGGAGGCTGCTTTCTAAAACACATATCATCTCCACGAGTGAACCGTCATTCTAGATCAACTGTGTGACCACTAGTGACCTTGAATTCTGAAGTGTTATATTACCTTCCTTGAGGTATTGCTCGAGAAGGTGTGTGCAACAATTACCCCAGTGACATTTTATACCAGCCATTTTGCTGCTAGTCACCCAGCACTCTAGACTGTGCAAGCTGTGAGTAGTGTACCTGTATATCTGTGGATGACGTGCCACCACTACAGACCTGGTGTATACTTCATACGTCCTGCCTCAATTGATCGTTCGTCACAATACACATATGCCACAACCCTTGCTCTTGCAAAGTTGATGACTTCTCTGCCCGCTACTGAGCTTGTGTGGCACAGCAGGTATATCACATTTTCTGAATTTGATCTCTGGATATGCAACCAAAAATAAAAACCCAGCTTTCAAGAGAACATGTCCCTCTGCAGTCTGCACTCTTGAGCAAGGGCACTGCAACTCCTGAGACATCACTCTGAAGCACATGTAGAGCAGGCATGCTGCATCTGCTGAACTTAGCTCTTCAGCATGCCTCTCAACAGTGAAACACACTTTAGGCATACCCCTCTTAATACAGACCCATGATCTAGAGCAGGCATGCTTCACATCCTGAATCTTGGCTTTCGAGAACACGTGCTTCATCTCCTGAGATGGTGCTTTTGTGGATTCTCCCCACCACTACTAAGACTGTGCTCTAGAGGGGTGTGACACTTTGGAGCCTGCATGCCTCACTACTGCGTCTCTGCTCTAGCCTGGAAGTACTGAAACAGCTTAGCTCGCAATCCGGAGCACACGTTCTGCCACTAGTGTGCTTGCACTTTAGAGCAGGCTGTCTGAAGCCATCCCATTGGCACTGGCAACATGCGTCCAGCCACTGCTGAATGCACACTAGAGCACAGTTCCTGCCACTATTGAGCATGTACTCTACCACAAGATGTCTAAGCTGCTCAGTTGCATTGCGGAGCATACCTCTTTCCACAAGTGAACTTGCATTCTACAGGAAATGGTACACAAACACTGACCTTGTGCTCTAGACTTGGCACACCATACATAATTTTCTTAACATTTGAAGCATATGTCTGGCCAACACTAAATCCACGCTTTAGATCAGCTGTGCTAAAATCACTGAGCTTGCCCTCAAGAGTATATCTGAACTCACATTTTATAGCACACCTACTACCTCGGTGGATTCTGTGCTCTAAAACTCTCGTGAGATGAGAGAGCAAGATGGTGGATCTATAAGTGGATGTGGAGTACATCTCTCCATGGATACATCAGGCATACACCTTCAGACACAGGAGAGTAATCAGAATGTTACCGGAAAGTAGACAGGAGTACCTGACAAGTGGCAAAAATATATAGAACCATGCAAAACTCAGTCGGGCGAAAGAACTGGGGGAAAAATCAGGAGTGTTAGTAGGACTGGATCTGCCCTGAGTGGGGGAAGGAACTGAAGCTGAGGTCCAATCCCACACTGGGTCAATCGTCTGAATTGTAGAATAGACATTTAAATCTGAGAGTGAAACAGCTGATCTGTGGAAAGCTGGGTGCAATGAGAAGCAGAGGGTCCTTGCTGCAGCCGTACATACCCCGTAAAAGGACATCCGTCCCCTGAAAGGCCCCGTGGCTGGCAGCTGCAGTTTAGGGACTTTGCGGCAATTCATGGGGAGGGCTGCTGTTTCCTGGGGAGAGATGGAGAGAGGGGGTTTGAAGGAGGACACTGTGGTAGGGTATGCCTGTGGAGGAAAGCCAGGCAGCCATGAAAGCAAGGCAATAACACCGAGTCACATGTCGGGGGTGGAGCAATCACCATAGCCTCTCTCTCCCCACATGCTAGCATCAGCCGTTACTACAATAGTGAGGCTGACCCATCAAATGCTGAACACACTGAAATGCAGAGCAGGACACCACGCAGGGTCCTCCTTTAAGTGCCTGATGCACCATACTAGAGTAGAATCCCACTCAGGATGCTCCTTTAAGTGTCAGATGCACTGATTTACACGGGAGGACCCCAGCCAGGAAATTCGCTCTATGTGCTGACCCATTGAACGACAGAGAAGGATCCCAGGCAAGGAAGCCTTCTGAGTGGCCGAATAGGTGGAACTAGGGAGAAGACTGGCCAAAGAGGCCTTCTGATCACCGGATACAAGGGCTCAAAAAAGAAAAAAAAAGGCTCTGATAGGGCCATAACTCCTGTGGTGTAGTCAGTCTGTGTCCCTGCACCCTTCCCATTTGACACCACCTGCGCCCCTCAAAGCCAAGCAGCTGCTCCACTTTCACAGTTAACTCTCATTGGAAAAAAGCTGCTACAGGTTAAAAAAAAAATCATGCAACTATTTGCACAGGATTGCTTCAGTCCTGTCTAACTATGTGTGGAACACATTTCACCACTACAGAGAAGAAGCTATAAAATGCATATACTGAAACAACTGATCTTTTCCAGTCTTGTAGCCACTGCTGAGTTTTCCAAATTTGCTTGCATATTGAGTTCAGCAGTTTCATAGCACTCACTATCTATTAGGATTTGAAATCACTCAAGTGGAGTTCTCTATCTCCACTAGCTTTGTTTCTATTGATGACTCTTGCGGCCCGCTTGACCTCACATTCCAGGATGTTTGGCTCTAAGTGAGTGATTAGATCATGATGATTATCTGGATCATGGAGATCTTTTCTGCATAGTTCTTCAATCTTTGCTGTATACATTTTTGCTACCTCTTCTTAATATCTTCTGCTTCTGTTCAGTCCATACAATCTCTGTCCTTTACTGTATCCACCTTTGCATGAAATGTTCCCTTGGTATCTCTAATTTTCTTGAAGAGATCTCTACTCTTTCCCATTCTGTTGCTTTCCTCTATTTTTTGCACTCATCACCGAGGAAGGCTTTCTTATCGCTCTTTGCTATTCTTTGGTACACTGTATTCATATGGGTATATCTTCCCTTTTCTCCTTTGCCTTTTGTTTCTATTCCTTTCTCAGTTATTTGTAAGGCCTCCTCAGACAACCATTTTGCCTTTTTGCATTCATTTTCTTGGGGATGGTCTTCATCACTGCCTCCTCTACAATGTCATGAATCTCCATATGTAGTTCATCAAACACTCTATTATACCTAATCCCTTAAATATTTTCTCATGTCCACTGTACCATCATAAGGGATCTGATTTAGGTCAAACCTGAATCATCGAGTGGTCTTCCCTACTGTCTTCAACTTAAGTCTAAGTCTATAGCAAATACTGAGCTTCCACTTTGAACCTTCCTTCTTACAAGTATTTGTCCACAATTTTAGAGCACTTTCGCTGCATATCTTTATCTTCACTCTGAAACATACGTACCGTCACTCCTGAAAGGATGCTCAAGTTCATGCACTTAACTCCAACTCACCCTACGCTCCACAGTAGTCATGCCGATCTACTAAGCTTGCATTCTGCCGCATGCATCTTTCACTATTTAGACTATGATACTGAGGTCATGCTGCAACTGCATAGTTGCAATCTCAAGCTTACCTTCTTCGACTTTCAGCTTTTATACCAGCACACGTGTTCTGCCCCTCCAAAGCCCGCTTTCTTGAAGAGATATGAAACAACTGTTGAGGCTGTATTCTGGAGCATGTCCCTGCTATTTCTGAATGCATTCTTTTTGTATTTCTTCATATTTCTTTTAAAAAATGATTTATTTTAATTGGAATAGAATTACTGTGTATTACTGTGATGGTTTTTGACATATACATCAACATGAATCAGCCGCATGGATACATGTGTCCCTCTATCCTGAACACAACTCAAACCTCCCTTGTTACCCCATGCTTCTGGGTTCGTCCACAGCACAAGAATTGGATGCATCTTTCATGCATTGAACTTGCACTGGTCATCTCTTTTATGTATGGTAATGTACCTGTTTCAATGCTATTTTCTCAAATCATCCCATCCTTGAACTCTCCCATTGAGTCTCAGAGTCTGCTCTTTATATGTGGATCTTTTTTACTAGCCTTCATGCAGAATCATTGTTACTGTCTTCCTAAATCCCATTTATACGCATTAATAAACAATATTTGCCTTTCTCTTTCTAACTTTTTTTTTACTCTGAATAATAGGCTCAGGTTGAACTGCCTTACCAAAAGTGACACAAATATGTGTTTTTCTGTAGCTAAGTAATATTCTATTCAAATATATAGCACAACGTCCTTATATTTTCATCTGCTGATGTGCATGTAGATTACGTGCATGTCATAGCTTTCGGAAAGAGAATTGTAATAAACATTGGGGCACATGTGTCTCTTTTGACTGTAATCCCCTCTGGGTATATGCCATGAAGGGGGGTTGTTCAGTCATATGACAGTTGTAGTCCAACTTTCTCAAGGAATCACCAAACTGTTCTGCATAGAGGTTGTACCAGTTTGTGTTACCACTAGCAGTGGATTAGGGTTAGCTTTTCTCCACAGCCTCCCCAGGATTTCGTGCTTATAGAATTTCTGGTGATGGCCACTCTGAACCGTGTGATATGACGACACATTCAATTTTAAGTTTTGTTTCTCTAATGATGAATGATTTTAAGCATATTTCATGTGTTTGTTAGCCATCTGTATGTCTTCTTTAAAGACACGTCTGTTTAGGGATTTTGCCCCCTTTTAGTGATGCTGTGAAAGTGCGTCACTCAATATGGCAGCACATTTGGAAAACTCACCAGCGGCTAAAGGGCTGTAAAAGTTCAGTTTTCATTCCAAACCCAAAGAAAGGCAGAACCAAAGAATGCTCAAATCACGGCACAATTGCATCCATCTCACACGCTAGTAAAGTACTGCTCAAAATTCCCCAAGCCAGGCTTCAGTAATACATGAACCATGAACTTCCAGATGTTCGAGCTGGTTTTACAAAAGGCTGAGGCACCAGAGATCAAAATGCCAACATTAGCTGGATCATTGACAAAGCAAGAGAGTTCCAGAATAACATCTATTTCTGCCTTATTGACTATGCCAAAGTCTTTGACTGTGTGGATCACAATAAACTGTGGAAAATTCCGAAAGCGATGGGGATAGCAGACCACCCGACCTGCCTCTTGAGAAACCTATATGCAGGTCAGGAAGCAGCAGTTCGAACAGGACATGGAACTACAGACTGGTTCCAAATAGGAAAAGGAGTCCATCAAGGCTATGTATTGTCACTCTGCTTGTTTAATTTATATGCAGAGTATATCATGAGAAATACTGGGCTGGAAGAAGCACAAGCTGGAACAAAGACTGCCAGGAGAAATATCAATCACCTGAGATATGCAGATGATACCACCCTTACGGCAGAAAGTGAAGGGGAACTAAAAAGCTTCTTGATGAAACTGAAGGAGGAGAGTGAAAATGTTGCCTGAAAGCTCAAAATTCAGAAAACTAAGATCATGGCATCTGGTCGCATGACTTCATGGGAAATAGATGGGGAAACAGTGTCAGATTTTATTTTGGGGGGCTCCAAAATCCCTGCAGATGGTGATTGCAGCCATGAAATTAAAAGACGCTTGCCCTATGACAGGAAAGTTATGACCATCCTAGATAGAATATTCAAAAGAAGAGACATTATTTTTGCTAACAAAGTTCCATCCAGTCAAGACTATGGATTCTCCAGTAGTCTTGTAGGATATGAGAGTTGCACTATGAAGAAAGCTGAGCACTGCAGAATTGATGCTTTTGAACTGTAGTGTTGGAAAAGACTCTTGAGAGTCCCTTGGACTGCAAGGAGGTCCAGCCAGTCCATTCTAAAGAAGATCATTCCTGGGTGTTCTTTGGAAGAAATGATGGTAAAGATGAAACTCCAGTACTTTGGTCACCTCATATGAAGAGGTGACTCACTGGAAAACTCTGAAGCTTGGAGGGATTGGAGGCAGGAGAAGGGGACGACAGAGGATGAGATGGCTGGATGGCATCAGTGACTCGATGGACGTGAGTTTGCGTGAGCTCAGGGAGCTGGTGATGGACAGGGAGTCCTGGTGTGCTGCAATTTATGGGGGTTCAAAAAGTCACACACGACTGAACAGAACTGAACTGAACTCAACTGAACTGAACTGAACTGAACTGAAGCAACTGACAAAGAATTTAGCTCAAAAATATACGAACAACTCCTGAACCTCAATTCCAGGAAAATAAATGACCCCATGTTAAAATAGGCGAAGGGAGTAAACAAACATTTCTCCAAAGATGACATACAGATGGCTAACAAACACATGAAAAGATTCTCAACATCACTCACTATCAGAAAAATGCTAATCAAAACGATAATGAGGTACCATTTCACGCCAGTCAGAATGACTGCTATCCAAAAGTCTACAAGCAATAAATGCTGGGGAGGGGGTGGAGAAAAGGGAACGCTCTGACACTGTTAGTGGAATTGCAAACTGGTACAGCCACTATGGAGAACACTGTGGAGATTCCTTAAACAAACAAACAAACAAACTGTAAATAGGACTGTCATATGATGCAGTAATCCCACCGCTGTCCGTACACACCAAGGAAACCAGAACTGAAAGAGACGCGTGTACCCCATTGTTCATCACAGCACTGTTTCTAATAGCCAAGGCATGGATGCAACCTAGATATCCATCTGTAGACTAATGAATAAGAAAGCTGTGGTACATATACGTGATGGAGTATTACTCAGCTACTAAAAAGAATACATTTCAGTCCGTTCTAGTGAGGTGGATGAAATTGAAGCCTATTATACAGAGTGAAGTTAGCCAGAAAGAAAAATACCAATAGAGTAAACGAGCGCATATGTGTGGAATTTAGAAAGATGGTCATGATAAACCTGTACGTGAGACAGCAAAATAGACAAAGATGTATAGAACAGTCTTTTGGACTCTGAGAGAGAGGGCGAGGGTAGGATGATTTGGGATAATGGCATTGAAGCATGTGTAATATTATTTGTCAAACGAATCGCCAGACCAGTTCGATGCGTGACACAGGATCCTTGGGGCTGGTGCACTGGGGTAACCATGAGGAATGGTTTGAGGAGGGAGGTAGCAGGGGTTTTCAGGATAGGGAACACCTGTACACCCGTGGCAGATCCATGTTAATGTATGGTAAAACCAATACAATATTGTAAAGCAATTAGACTACTATTAAAATAAACAAATTTATATTAGAAATAAATCAAGTCAAATTGTGTCCAACGTGAGGAAAACAACAGCATGTCTGGAACAATATCACTAAGTAAGCCTGAGTTGCAGTTTTCTGAGTTCAAAGTGCCCTCATAAGTATGAGCCCTAACTCTTATTACAGAAAGAATAGTGGAAAATGAGCTAGATGAAAGGAGAGCTTTTCAGCAACGAGATGAATGTTTCAGCCAGAAAGATATTAAGTAATGTAGGGCTTCCCAAACAGTTTACTAAGATCTTGGGAGCTAGCAATGAGTGTGGTCACCTAAATAAAGTTGCCTAAAATTATATTTTGACATATATACATATATACACCTGTCTATGCATGAGTGTGTGTATGAAAAAATGTGCGATGGCTTTTAATTCATGTTAGGTGTAATAGAAATGGGAAAACAATAAAACCCAAATGTAGAATGATTCAAATTCTACTCGATTGTTGAATATTATGGAAGTTGAAATACTTCAAAATATGTTTCCTTGGCTGCATGTAACATATGAGGACTCTTTTATATCACTCACCTCTCTCCTTTTCATAAATATAGACCAATTCTCAAATGTTTGTCCAGTTTAATGACAAAATACTAACATAGACATATATATATATAATATATATAAAATAGAGATATGTTTTCATATCATAAACTGTTGATAGCAAGCCTAGATTTTAGAATTATTTCCAACTCCATGCTCCATCTCAACAGGAAAGAGCCAAAGTTGTTGCTGACTCAATCACTCCAAGAGCTGGGAAACCTGAAAAAGAAACGGAACCTGCACTGAGATTTTCTGTCATATTTATGATCGAGCTCTAAGTCCAAGACTTGTTTTCCTTTATTGTACTAAGCAGTCCCTTCTTAAGATTGAAAAGCATGGAAATCGAGAGAGAGAGGTAGGAGATTGTAGACCTCCTCATTTTCAAAAGGAATTTTAATCAGAGAAGCTAGAAAAGACAGAAATTAAGGAAAACAATCAAGTGATAGACAATAATAATGATTTAGCCACTAATCAAACTCAAGGGTCTCTAGTCCCTCCTCAAGGGCCAGCGTGGAGAAGGAAATGGCAACCCACTCCAGGGTTCTGCCCGGAAAATCCCAGGGATGGGGGAGCCTGGTGGGCTGCCATCTTTGGGGTCGCACAGAGTCGGACACGACTGAAGCGAATTAGCAGCAGCAGCAGCAAGGACCATCGATGACATTCGGAGCAATATCCTGTGAACAATTTTAGAGATGATAAGCCCAAACCAGGCTGAAATGTAAGTGCATAGTTGGATCTAGACGGTCAATGATGTGGACTCCCAATATCCTCACTAATAGGCCATTAGTAGAATGTCCCAATATTGATCACAGACCCCATGTTCCACCCTCACTCAGCCATTAAAATATTCCCCCTGAAAGTATTTGGGGATTTGCATCTTTGAAGCACCAGCTGCTAAGACACCTTACTTCGTCCTACAATAAGCACTTTCAGCCCCCCCCCCCCCCACTGAAACCCACAGTCAATTCATAAATTTGTTTGCACAGAAGCAAGTAAACCAAGTCTGCTAGGGTAACAGTACTGAATATTAAGAATATGTGCATAGAAGGATGATAAATCACTTTTATTTCAGAAATAAAGTAGATTTATTGATGTGAGTTTTCGATAACCCTGTATGCGAGATAGCAAAAGAGACACAGATGTATGGAACAGTCTTTTGCACTCTGTGGGAGAGTGAGAGGGTGGGATGTTTTGGGAGAATGGCATTGAAACATGTATAATATCATATATGAAATGGGTCTCCAGCCCAGGTTCAATGCATGATGCTGGATGCTTGGGGCTGGTGCACTGGGACGACCCAGAGGGTTGGTACGGGTTGGCAGAAGGGAAGGGGTTCAGGAAAGGGAACATGTGTACACCTGTGGTGGACATATGTTAATGTATGGCAAAATCATTAAAATAATGTAAAGTAATTACCCTACAATTAAAAAATTATAAATTTATTTTAAAAAAAAGGACATCTTCCAAAAAGCTCCATACCTACATTGAAACCAAGCACCACGAATAGCCAACAAGTTCCACAGGAAGACATACCATGCAAATTCTCCAGCATCACAGGAACAGAACCTGGAGCGTCAATATACAGGTTGCCCAAACAGCAAACCCATAGACATCTCAAACCTCACTACTGGACACTTCATTGCCCTCCAGAGAGAAGAGATGCAGCTCCACCCACCGGAACACTGACAAAAGCTTCCCTAACCAGGAAACCTGACAAGCCCCTCGTCCAACCCCAGCCACAGGGAGGAACCTCCACAATAAAGAGGAACCACAAACTGCCAGAAAGAGAAAGACCATCCCAAACACAGAAACCACCCCCCACCCAAAAAAAAAAGGCCAACTTTACTAATGAGATTTTTGCATGCTTCATGGTTTTGGTTAGTATTTCTGCCAGCAGTCTGTATTTTAAGTTGATAGTGAAGTAAACACTTGGTTGAACATTACCCTTCAGTTGCTAGGAGACCAGTGACTTGGTCATGTCACAACTAACCTTCGATTGCTAGGAGACCAGTGACTTTGTGATGTCACAGCTGTTTGACTGGGAGGACCTCTGTGATTGTCCAGAGAGTTTCTCTCTGTAGGCCAGCCAAACATCATTTGAAGTTGCATTGTGTAAAAGCAGACAAATGAGAACATTATGTGAAGAAAGATTTCCCTGAGATGGCACATATTTCTTCAGAAATTCAAGATGGACCTCCTAAAGGTGAGTCCACTGGTTCAGAAAACTCCATTAGGTCTTACTGGTATGATTATACAACTGGGGACTCAGTTTTGAGATCTATGATTGAAGAATATGCTTTTCAGGCTTTGTCTGAGGATCTGGTGATCAAAAGGCCACACTACACATATTCTGTCTCTGAAACAGATGATGTGAATGATTTTCTTTCACTCACATTTCCACAAAAACTTTGGAATATAGTGGAAATGATTAGTTTGAATCTATTTGGTGGGATGAGACAGGCACATGTAGAGTGATCAATGAAGAACTCTTCAGGAAAGAAGTCTTGGAAAGAAAGGAGCCTTTCAGAAAATTTGAAACCAAGAGCATGAAGAGTTTAATTCGACAGCTTAATCTTTATGGAGTTAACAAAAACCGACAAACTGTTCAAAGATCGGCTGCACTACCAGTCTTTCTGGAAGAAGAAAACAACATCTCTCTTTTGAGAAAGGTATTCCAAAATTTTCACTTTTTGGCAATAGGTCAGATTCAATCATGTGACCTAGAAAGCATGTTCATATATGTGGCTAAAAGGGAGTTTAAACTTGAGATAACAAATTATTGAAAAAGTTGTATCTTTTTGAAGTTGAGAACAGCTGGAGGTTAGAATATTGGATGTTCAACAAACCTTCCTAGTGACTTGAAACCAGATACAAGTTCTGAAGCTACTTAAAGTGGTATTTACTGTATATATACAACATATTTTTAGTTGAGCATATACCTTCTAACATGTTACCTGTTAAAACTACCAACAGAGGTATTTTCTTTGATGTTATTTCACTGATTCCATTAAAGGAAACTTATAGTGATATGAAGGAATGAAATTAGTAAAGAATGAAAAATGAATATAATGGAGAAGTGGAGAAAAGGGAACCCTCCTCCACTGTTGGTGGGAATGCAAACTAGTACAGCCACTATGGAGAACAGTGTGGAGATTCCTTAAGAAATTGCAGATAGAACTACCTTATGAACCAGCAATCCCACTGCTGGGCATCCACACTGAGGAAACCAGAATTGAAATAGACACATGTACCCCAATGTTCATCGCAGCTCTGTTTATAATAGCCAGGACATGGAAACAACCTAGATGTCCATCAGCAGATGAATGGATAAGAAAGCTGTGGTACATATACACAATGGAGTATTACTCAGCCGTTAAAAAGAATTCATTTGAATCAGTTCTGATGAGATGGATGAAACTGGAGCCAATTATACAGAGTGAAGTAAGCCAGAAAGAAAGACACCAATACAGTGTACTAACACATATATATGGAATTTAGGAAGATGGCAATGACGACCCTGTATGCAAGACAGGAAAAAAGACACAGATGTGTATAACGGACTTTTGGACTCAGAGGGAGAGGGAGAGGGTGGGATGATTTGGGAGAATGGGAATTCTAACATGTATACTATCATGTAAGAATTGAATCACCAGTCCATGTCTGACGTAGGGTGCAGCATGCTTGGGGCTGGTGCATGGGGATGACCCAGAGAGATGTTGAGGGGAGGGTGGTGGGAGGGGGGGTCATGTTTGGGAACGCATGTAAGAATTAAAGATATTAAAATTAAAAAAAAAAAAAACCACTGGGAGGGGGGGAAATAACATGAGTTGAGGAAAATAAAGAAAAGGTAGAAAAAAAAAAAAAAGAAATATTGTAACAAAACCAAAACTTTATTCTCCCATATGACTACCAGGAGACTTCCAGCAGAACAGGGCATTTAAAAAACACTCTGTAAACGGCCAAAAAAGAAATATGTTAGGCTTTGTGAATATGACCATTGGCAATTAATTAAGTTTTCAGGCATAGAGGATAACCAAAGAAGCTGGCAAGTCCCTGTTCCACCTTTAAGGACTCCAAAAATTGAACTACACACAATTTTCACGTCAGAAAATAAAATTCTTTTCTGTTTACCTCAGCCATTAAAAGTGTAAAGCTCTAAAATTAAAAAGAAGAAGAAGAAGAAAAAGTAAAGCTCATTCTCAGCTCACAATAGACAGTGCAAAAACAGGGGCAGGCTGCCCTGCCTTGATTGAAATGTAATTCCATGTCCTGGCTATTATAAACAGTGCTGCGATGAACATAAGGGAGAGGGAGAGGGTGGGATGATTTGGGAGAATGGGAATTCTAACATGTATACTATCATGTAAGAATTGAATCGCCAGTCCATGTCTGACGTAGGGTGCAGCATGCTTGGGGCTGGTGCATGGGGATGACCCAGAGAGATGTTGTGGGGAGGGAGGTGGGAGCGGGGGTCATGTTTGGGAACGCATGTAAGAATTAAAGATTTTAAAATTAAAAAAATTAATTAATTAATTTAAAAAAAAAACTGAAAAAATAAAAAATAAATATAAAAGAGAATATACATATACTATAAATGAAAAAAAAAAAAAGAAAAAGAAATGTAATTCCAAGAGGAGGGGCACCAAGATCCACTGTACCGTCAAGTTCCTTAAGCAAAGAACTGGCTTAAGGGAGGTCACCCCTGAGGGCTGTGAGTGCTGGACACCATCACTGGACTCCCCTGGTAGACTCGGAGGCCGTTCTCAGCCCTGAGCCCTGGCGACTGTGCCATCTGTTTTTTCTTTCTTCGCGTTTGGTGAGCTCAGCAATCTTGACCCAAGATCCTTGAGATTCAGATTCAGCCTGACCACGCCTACAGTGGGTACTTTTACGGGGTGAGGGGGTGGGGCGAGGGCTCATCGCGCGCGCATGCGCCCAACTCGGCCTCGCGGCCAATCAGATGGCTGGCGCCGACACCTGGCAGCCAATCATCGGAGGCAGCCCGCACGCCTGTAGGGGGAGCTGAGGCGGAGTCCCAGACCTGAGGAGGCCTAGTCCCCTCAGGCTCGACTCCTCAGTGTTAATCTTGGAAATGCCTAGGGCAGGTGAGCTGCCAGCAGTTCTGTCTCTGTCAACGGGTTCCGGTAAGGACTGGAGCGTGGTTCAGCCAAAGCGGTGCCTGACGGCTAAAGGGAGGGTTTCTCGGGTCCCCACTAGCACGAGGCCTTGCTGGGCGGGGCGGCTGGTGAGGGCCGTGAGAGCTTCTGGCAGGATCCACAGGCTTCAGGCTCCTTTCGCCCTCTCCCCTCTCTAGTCTGGGCGGGCTCTGCTCTCCAGCAGCTTTCCTGCCCAGGGGCGGGACAAGCCAGCTCACGGAAAGGGCCCCTTAGGCCCCTGGCCCCTGGCACCTAGCTCTCCTGTGCAACCTAATGTATTTAAACACAGATGCACAAATCTTCACGGCCCAACCCGGTTCTGCACCCAGGCACAGTCAGGCAGGAGCAGAAAAAAAACAAAAACAAAAACAAAACATCTATCTAGCAGCCTCTTCACTGCCCTGGTGCTTTAGTCGTTTTCCCATTTCCTCTGCCTCTCCTTGGACTCCAGGGCTGCCCCGTCCCTGGGGGCCCCGAGATTCAGGCCTTTGGTTCGGGAAGTTGGCAGATGAGGTATTGTTTGTTACTGAGAGAAGGGAGATGGGAGGAAGAAGCTCAGGGCAAAGGAGTTCAATCACTTGGTCTGGTTGAGTGTGAGACGCCTGGTCAGCATCCATAGGGTAGGACCAGGTAGGGCCTGGGGGGATAGAATGTTCCCAGAACAGGGGACTCACCCTGGCCGTTTCCTCTGCTTGTCCCCAGGATGTGACCTTGTGCTGCCTGGGAGGTCTCAAGCGCTCAGGATTTCAGTGGGCCCCTGAGGTAAGGTGACAGACATCTTTACAACATGGACAAAGGTGTGGCTTTCTTACTTTGCGTTTTTCTCCTTTCATTCGTCGGCTGACACGTTGCTGTTGAGAGAGAGTATTCCTGATTGGGGATTACCTGACCCTGATTGCGGGTGCTGACTTCAGGGCCATCATGGTTTCACGTTTGCAGCTTTCTGAGTGGCAAGCTTAAAAACAGGCAGGGTGACTTGCTTTCCCCTGCATTCTTGAAAGAAAAAAAGTAAGAACACCATGGGTCTTAAGCTGTGTACAGCTGACTCCTACCACTTGGTGAGGCTAAAATGGGGCAATGCACATATCCTAAGGTTTTAGCTAGGAAAGCAAAGCAATGCAGGTGTGGGGGTTCCCTGGTGGCCTGGTGATTAGGATTCTGGGCCTCCACTGCAGTGGTCTGGATTTAATCTCTGGTCAGGGAACTGGGACCCCACAAGCCAAACAGCATGGCCAAATGAATGAATGAATCCAGTGGTTCATTCAGAGAAAATATCCTGTGATTTAACATGTTCACATGAGATTACTTGCTCATTTCTGTACCCTTAAGGGCTTTTCTTCATTAAGTAAGTCAGCTCCACTGGATGGGGGTGTGGCACCCTCTGAGTTCATGTCATGCGAGTAAACAAGATCATAGGAAGCTCTATGCCCAGCAACTTGTGCCTACAGCTGTGTTGTATACTTATCTTGCTGGTACAACTTTGACTTCACAGCATGTTTTTTTTTGGTCACAACATGTGGCTTCATAGGATATTAGTTCCCCAGCCAGGGATCCAACACAGGATCCTGGCAGTGAGAGGGCTGAGTCCTAACCAAACCCCTGGACTGCTAGGCAACTCCTGTGTTTCGGTGCTTTGGATTGGGTGAGTGTGTGTGTGTGTGTGTGTGTTTTGATTTTAGCTATATTTATAGGAGAACTGTTCTGTGTGTACGTATGATGTGAATGGTATTAAAACTTGAAATGTTTGTGTTGTACATATGATCTCAAAATGGAATAGTTTGAAAGAACTTACCACTTGTTATCTCTTGGCCTAGGATCTCTCCTGAGGTAGTTAGTAGTCAAGCTTTTGTCTGGCTTGGCAAGCTCTGAAGACATAGCTTGTTGAATCTAAGCTCTCTCACTTGTCTGTACTCATGAAGCCTCAGTTCCTCCTTCTGTGGGCCTCTCCAAGGGGCTTCTCTTGTGGAGGCTGCTGTCTTTTCTCTGAGTGATTCAGGAAAGCGCTTGCACCCATGATAAAGTGCAGAGTCTTTGTTCAGATGTTACACATCTTCACTTGTGTATTTGCTTAGTCTCACAGGTCTACCCTGTGATAGATTGAGAGAGAACTACACAGGGGTGGGAATATTAGGAGATTGAATTCACTTGAAGGCTGGTTACCATACCCATTAATCCACTATGCCAGCCTTTTTTTTTTATATGATCTCAGCTCTGTCAATGTAAGCAAATTATTTGGCTTGTGTACCCTTCTTGTGTGCTGCTACTGGTGCTAAGCCACTTCAGTCGTGTCCGGCTCTGCAGTCTCATGGACAGCCACACACAAGGCTCTCCCTTATCTGGGATTCTCCAGGCAAGAACGCTGGGGTGGGTTGCCATTTCCTTCTCCAGTGCATGAGAGTGAAGTCGCTCAGTCGTGTCCGACCCTTCGAAACCGCATGGACTGCGGCCTACCAGGCTCCTCCGTCTGTGGGATATTCCAGGCAAGAGTACTGGTTTGGGTTTCCATTGCCTTCTCCAGCTTGTGTGCTCTCTGGCCTGATGTACTCAATTTTGATCTACTCAGTTCTAGACCTACTCATTTCTTGATGTTCTAGCAAGTCTCCTCTTTGCCCTGGATTAAGGTTTCTGTTTCTCTGGATGGTTCCCATCAGCAAACAGACTGACTATAATGTGACCTGTCATTAAAAATCCATCTTTTGGTGACACATCCTGCTTCTGCTGCTTTTATTTCATATTTGCTTGTTACAGACCTCTGCAGAGATGTTCCTAGACTTTGTTATCTCGAGTTCTCTCATTTTCCTATAAAGCCACTCTTGTCAAGGCCACAGGTGAATTTCAAATATTCAAATGTCTGCCTGCAAGGTAGGAGACCTGGGATCAATTCCTGGGTGGGGAAGATCGCCTTGAGAAGGAAATGGTAATCCACTCCAGCACTCTTGCCTGGAAAACCCATGAACGGAGGAGCCTGGTAGGCTATAGTCCATGGGATTGCAAAGAGTCGGAAATGTCTATTCAAATTCTTTTCCTGGTTGTTAAATGCTTTTCTGTTTTTAATTGTTGTAGAAAACATCAAACTTAAATTTTTACCATTTTAACCATTTTTGCATGCTAAGTATTTTGCATACTTTCATCAACCTTTTGGAGAAAGAAATGGCAACCCACTGCAAATCTGATGAAGAAGGGAACGTGGTGAACTTTAGTCCTGGGGGATGCAAAGTTGGGCACAACTGAGTGACTAAGACATAGACACACACATAGTGACAGTGTTGATTTGTTGTTGTTGTCATTGTTTTAGCTGTGTTGTGCAGCTTGAATGACAGTTCCCTGGTTGAGGATCATACCCAGGCCCCTGATAGGACACTGTGGAGTCCTAACCTCTGAACTACCAGGGAATTCCTTATTACATTGTTATGAAGCAGATCTCTACACCTTTACAGCTTGCAAAATCGAAACTCTGTACCCATCACTTGTCCCATTAAACAGCAACTCCTCTTTTCTTGCCCATTGACCTAGACCATGGACTCCATCATTCTTTTTTGTTTCCTTTCTATTGCTTGACTGTGTTAGCTATTTCATGCAAGTAGAAACTTACAGTATTTGTCTTTTTGTACGACTGGCTTATTGCATTTGGCTTGATGTCTGAAATGATCATGCATGTTGTAGCATGTGACAGAATTTTCTCTATATGGCTAAATAATATTTCATTGTGTATATATCACATTTGATGGACATTTCGATGCTTCCACCTCTTAGTTGTTGTGCTTCATGCTGCTGTGAGCACGGCTCTGCAGATATCCCAAGACCCCATGTTAACTTCTTTTGATTTTATATTGTGAAGTGGAATTGCTGAATCATGTGTCAGCTCTAGTTCTTTAATTTTTCGAGGAGCCTTTAAACTGTTTTCTGTAGCAGTTGCACCATTTTAAAATGTATCCGTAACACACAAGGATCCATTTTCTGTACGTGCTTGCCAACAGTTGCCCTTTCCTTTCCTGCATATGTAAACACACACATATGCACACACAATTTCTTTCATACCCTTTTCCATTATTGTTTATCTCAAATTATGAATATAGTTCCTTGTGCTATACAGTACGCTCTTGTTTGTCTATTGTATATATTATGCTTTGCATCTGCTAATCACCAGCTCCCAATCTGTCCCTGCCTTACCTTTCCCTCTTGGGAATCACATAGTCTGCTCTCTATGTCTGTGAGTCTGTTTCTCTTTCATAGATCAGTTTATTTGTGGCATATTTTAGAGTCCATGTAAGTGATACCATACGATATTTGTCTTTCTCTCTCTTTTTTTTAATTTTTATTTTTACTATATTTTATTTTACAACACTGTGTTGGTTTTGCCATACATTGACATGAATCAGCCACAGGTGTACATGAGTTCCCAATCCTCACCCCCCTCCCACCGCCCACCCCATATCATCTCTCTGGATCATCCCTGTGCACCAGCGCCAAGCATCCTGTATCCTGCATCGAACATAGACTGGCGACTATCTTACATGATAGTGTACATATTTCAATGCCATTCTCCCATATTATCCCACCGTCTCCCGCTCCCTCAGAGTCCAAAAATCTGTTCTATACATCTGTGTCTCTTCTGCTGTCTCTCATACAGGGTTGTCATTACCAACTTTCTAAATTCCATATATATGTGTTAGTATACTGTGTTGGTGTTTTTTTTTCTGGCTCAATTCACTGTGTATAATCGGCTCCAGTTTCATCCATCTCATTAGAATTGTTTCCTATAAAGTCTGCAAGCAATAAATGCTGGAGAGGATGTGGAGAAAGGGAACCCTCTTACACTGTTTGTGGGAATGCAGTCTAGTACAGCCACTATGGAGAACACTGTTTATAATAGCCAGGACATGGAACAACCTAGATGTCCATCAACAGATAAATGGATCAGAAAGCTGTGGTACATATACACAGTGGAGTATTACTCAGCCATTCAAAAGAATATATTGTCTTTCTCTTTCTGACTTCCTAAGTATTCTTTTGAATGCTAGTGTAGATTCAAGTATTTACTTAACAACATTTGTTGCTACTGTATAAAATGTGGTTGACTTTTAAAATATTTGTCTTCTATTCTGCAAGCTTTATATTAATTCTAATACTTGTGTTTCTTCAACATTTTCTATACTAAATTATCTTATCTCCAATATACTTTGACTTCTTCCTTTCCATTCTGAAGGCTGTTTTTTGTGTTTTTTTTTTTGTTGTTTTTTCGTTGTTGTTTTTTTTTTTTTTCTTTTTTCTTTTTTTTTTTTTTGAAACTACAGCAACAATTCTCTTTTGTTACCTGATTGCTCTGGTTATAGAACTGCCAGTATAATGTTGAGCCAAAGTGTGTAATAGACTTCCTTGTGTTGTTCCCAGTCTTAGAGGGAAAGCTTTCAGTTTTTCATTCTTAAGTATGATGTTAGCTGTGGGTCTCTTTACATGTGCCCTTTGATTGAGAAAGTTCTCTTCTGTTCTTAATTATTAAGTGTTCTTTTAACCCCGGTTATGAAAAGGTGCTAGATTCAGGGAAATGCCTTTTCTTCAGGCAGATGTGTTATTTGTTTTATTGTTTTAAAATGGCATAATGTTGATTGACTTTCCTATAATGAACCAACTTTGCATACCTCCCTAAATTGCATGTGATCATAGTGTACAGTCTTTTTTATATGCTGTTGGATTTTGTTTGCCAGTATTTTGTTGAGGACTCTTTCACCTGTATCCATAAGGGATATCAGGTGTGTGTGTGTGTTTGTGTGTGTGTGTGTGTGTGTGTGTGATGTCTCTTTCTAATATTGGTATGAGAGAAAGACTGGCATCACTTTGCCTGCTATGTGCGGAAGAGACATGTGACATAAAGATGAAGCATTGTTGGATTGAAGTTTAGCCAGGATTAGAGGGAGAAATTTAGGATATATCAGTGTGGATGGGGTGAGATTATCAGAGAGCTCATTCTCAGTTTCCTAGGCCTGAATTAAGTGCTTGACATTGTATTATGCTGTTTGTTAACTAGGTATAGATAGATTATACTTTGAATTTGCTACCTATTTTGTTTGTTAACATTTACGAAATTAGAATTTATGGATCAGTTGTAATGTGCATTTAAGATACATTTTCTTCCATTTTTACTACAAAACAAGATGCCATTGAATAGCTGATGCCTTTTAAAAAAGCTGTTAACCTTAAGTCTAAGAAATAAGCATGTTTGTCTTTAAGATACAGAGACACATTTAAAAGTTACAAATTTGCCCAAGAAGACGCAACTGGTGTGTGGTTAAGTTAGAATTCCAACTTAATCTCCTATGACTCCAAAGTCCATGCTTCGAAACGCTGTAGAACAATGCTTTTGTAAAAATACTCATCCTTTACATGTGATTTCACGTAATGATCAGTGTGGCGTTTTTTTCCCCCCTCTTTATTTTTTTAAGTAGAAGACGTTAAAGTGAACATGCGACAAAGCTATGATTCTAGAGCCATGTAGACTTGTAGTCGTAGTTTTTTCAGCTGTCATTGAGTCTGGTTGACACTCAGTGTCTTTGTCTGTAAGATAAGGGTGTGTATAAGTACTCTAGAGTTTTGGAGATAATCAAATAGCCCATTTTTCTGTACTTAACTAATCTGTAGTATGTTTACACTTAGGTGGCAGTTTGTATAAAGGAAGCACTGGGACTTGTGGCCGCACCCTCTAAGAATAAAAAAGTATTAAAAATATGGAACTCCCATGTATGTTACGTGAAGAAGAACAAGAGCCAGAAGTACAGAAAAGGGAGGGAGAGACGAAACAAGTAGATGATGATGATGATGATGATGATGAAGTGATCTTGGTTGGAGTGGAACATGTAAATGACGATGCTGACGTGATCTTTGTTGGGATGAGCTCAGCTTCAAAACCAGTCGTTTCAAACATACTGAACAGAGATACCCCAGGTTCTTATTCAAGGAGGAAAAGGTATGGTCACTTCAGGAGAGGTAACGCTCACAGATTACAGCCTATTAGTCATGTGACTCCTACATCAGAAGCAAAGACTGTCTTGCCAGTGTCTGACTCTGACTCAGGATCAACAGGTAGTCCTATTATTATTGAACCTCCGTCTCAAGCTGATTATAAAAATCTTTCACCACAAATAGTGCCTGATTGCTTTTCGAAGGAGTTATGTTCTTCTTTGATTACCTTCACAAGTTCATTGCAGCATCCAGTAGAAACAGCAGTTTCTGCAGGAGATATGAATAAAAGTCCTCATGTATCAAAGCGAGTTTCCCCTTGTGAAACAAATCGCGGAAATCCCAGAAGGCCTAAACTCAGTGATGGCATTGTAGGGGAACATTCTTTAGGTTTCTCCCCGTCAGGTTTTTTTCATACAGAGACCACTCAGCAAAGCACACCAGACCGTGTCCATACCTCACTAAGCCATGTTCAGAATGGAGAACCTTGTCCAACACCTCTTCCAAAGGACAGTGTTCATTGCAAGCCTGTAAGACCTTTAGGGGAAAGTGGACGGACAAAAACTGATTTTCCAAGTTTGGCAAGTCCAAACAAAATTGGTGATCCCACAGAAGGAAATCTGATTGTGTTACTTCGCGACTTCTACTATGGCGAGCATGGAGGAGTTGGGCAGCCAGAACCGAAGACCCACACGGCGTTTAAATGCCTCATCTGCTTGAAAGTTCTAAAAAATGTCAAGTTTATGAATCACATGAAGCACCATTTGGAACTTGAGAGGCAGAGAGGTGACAGCTGGAAAACCCACACCACCTGCCAGCACTGCCTCCGCCAGTTTCCTACTCCCTTCCAGCTGCAGTGTCACATTGAAAGTGTCCACACGGCCCAGGAGCCCTCCGCAGTCTGTCACATCTGTGAGTTGTCCTTTGAGACAGATCAGGTTCTCTTAGAGCACATGAAAGACAATCATAAGCCTGGTGAAATGCCCTATGTATGCCAGGTTTGCAGTTACAGATCATCATTTTTTGCAGATGTGGATGCACATTTCAGAGCATACCATGGTAACACTAAGAATTTACTTTGCCCATTTTGTCTCAAAATTTTTAAAACTGCAACAGCATACAGACGTCATCATCGAGGGCACTGGGAAAAGAGTTTTCACCAGTGTTCCAAATGTCGGCTACAGTTTTTAACTTCCAAAGAGGAGAGGGATCACAAGACCCAGTGTCATCAAATGTTTAAGAAGCCTAAGCAGCTAGAAGGATTGTCTCCTGAAACAAAAATTGTTATTCAGGTATCACTGGAACCCCTTCAGCCAGGATTGGTGGAAGTTGCATCCATTACTGTGAACACATCTGATTTTGAATCATCACCCCCCAAATCTAAAAGGAGGAGGTCAAAAAAAGAAAAAAAAATAGTTAATTCTGCCTTCAGTAAGTCTGAAGCAAGTATTTCAGTCAAAGTTAAAAACCCCAATAAAAACAAAAAGATCAACTTATAGCATTATTCAATAATATCAAATATAGGGAAACCGATGGGTAATTTATGTGATTTTGTTTTAAATAGAGGAAGTACAGTTTTGTTTGATCTTCATATTGAGCTGCTATTTAAAAATCTATGATCTGTTTTTCGTGTAATTGTCTTAACATGTAAAAAGGATGTGTGCATGTGTCTGTGAGAGAGAGAGAATGAGAGAAGTTGAGAAAGGAAAAGTAAGAACCTATTTTGGTATTTGATGTTACTTGTAAGTTCGAAAGCTCTACTATACATATAATCTGTAGAGTGTTTTAGCAACGTAATTTTGAAGTGTTTTCATGCCTTGAAGATCTCAGTATCAGCTATATAGCCAGACTTGAATGTCACTCTCTGAAGTGCCTCTTGGGCTGATCTAAGATAACCTGGCTCTGAAAGCGTGCAGTGGAGGTTGATGGAGAAGCTACGATGTGAGTTTGGACCAGACACGGGATTTAATCAGTGAAGAGCTGTGGCTTCTTGTCCCAGCTGAGGAAGAGGCATACATTCACTGCAGGTACAGAGCCAAGGGAGAAGGAACACTGTCTCAGAGTGCTTTTACCTAGCCCAGGGACATCTCAAGGAAGCCAGCAGTTAAAATGCCTGTGTTTGGTGAGAGACCCTGGCAAGCATGAAGCAGGCCCTGTGTAGCACTGACTGCAGTTGGAGAAGCAGAGATAGTTAATGAGACCTGGTGCCTGTGGACCTCCTGTTGAGTGATCAAAAGGGGGATTTGATTCATTCTGTCCCCTTTCCCATTTGGCTGGCCTGTAGTCACAGTGAGGTCGGCATATCTGTGTCAGACACAGTAGCAAAGCAAGTTAAAATTCCCAAAGGAAAAAGAGCCTTGACGTCCACTTTGATTTGCGCTGGACCCATAGTTGTAGCTGAAAAGGATCAAACACAGGAAATCTGTTCAGCTTTTGAATTGGGCTAAATTGAGTTCTCTTACCCTTAAGCTACAATGGAGTTGTCCAAGAATCGTAAATATAGTGGATGAAAATAGTCCAGGGTGATTAAAGCCTTTTTGGAACTCTTCCTTCCATTTTCCAGTTACATGTGTCTTACCCGAGTTGACCATGTGAAGATTTCGGCTCTGTATCTTATCTTGCCTTGCATACAAATGTAGTACAGTTAACAGCTAATTCTTTGCATATGTAATTTCCCATTGTATCAAACTTATTGAGTTTCCGTCTTTCTTGACACAGTCTGATGTGCAAGAATTGTCTCATGTATTTCAGTAATTATCAGGTCATAGAGTTATCCTTCCTCTAATCTATCCAACCATCTAATCTGTGATTATACTTGTGGAAACCTTCTTTCTTGCGGTCTCCAATGGCTCTTTCACAGACCTGTGGGGTACCCTCTAAGTATTGGTTCCTGAACATCAGCACACTTGGCTGCCTCTGTAGGTTCTTGGAGTTGAGTCTCCTCCTGGAGTTGAATGTCACCCCTTCTCCACTTCTGGCACGGATACTTAGCAATCTCTGTGCACCATTCCAGGAAGCTGGGATCCTGTCTGTAGACCTATGCCAGGAGCAATCTCTCCGTTTCCTCTTCCTTTCTCCTCCTCTTTGTCTCTCGCCACTCTCCCCAGGCCTCAGTTTCTTTAAGTCCTCTAAGCTTTCACAAAATGCTGGAAAGAGATCATCACCAAGCGGTTAGCATCCTTCTCAGAACTGAAGAGGAAGGACTACAGATGATGAAGCTGTTGTGAATCTGTTGTCTCCATTTTAGGTAATTTCGTGAGTGTAAATTCAAATTCAAATAAATTGTGTTTATTTACTCAGCATGATTGATTTATTTGCACTTCGAATACTTTACTAGGCCTTTCTCGTTAGTTTATTTGGGCCAAAGCACTTTGCTAAGTGTCAGCTGAAACCACTTTTAGGTGTATAAAGAGTGTGTGTGTGTTCTGGTCTCAGGTGAAAACTCTCTGTATAAATAAATATGCAGACTATTGCATTTGTATCTGCTTTCTTCGATTTCTATAGTAAAAGATACGAAATGCTTTAGTTACGTGCTTTTATTGTTGCTTAGTATTATCAACACTGTTGCTGTTAGTTGCTGTGAAGTATGCTCCTAAGGACTACAAGTTGTATTTATTGCCAAATTAAAAGGTTCCCGCAATATGGTCCCTGACTGCTCCTCTCTTCCATTCTCTGTCTTCTACTCTATTGTTTTCCCCACTAATGTACTCTTTTTGACAACACCTGCCTTGGTTTTCCCCCATCAAATTCCAGTTCTTCCCGATCCCAAGACTGTAAGTGCTGTTCTTCTGGAAATGCTCTTCCCGCAGGCCCGCATGGCTTGCTACCTCCCTTGTTTGAGCTTCACCAATGCTGTTCAAATAACACAATCAAATCTCCAACCCCCTGTCTTTCCTCCTCCTCTTTAAAGGCACTTGAAGTCTCTATCCTCTTCTTCCCTCTCCAGCCTAAATTTCCTAAGTTTTCACAGAAAAAGAAAAAGAAAAAAGGAAAAAAGAAGAGATAATAACATCAGGGCTTTGCTTCCTATAATTAACTTGAGTCAGTTTCTGTGCCTGCAAATCAAAGATAGTTAATAGTGAGTTGAGTTCTTTCAGGAGCTTCCTCTGTTTTTCTTTTGATACCTTATATTTTGTTCACACAATGACACATTGTTTTCTTTACAAATATATTGAAGATGTGTCAAGATTACTATTTTGTTACTGCCCTTTGTGAATTCCCTTGTCTGCCTTGCTTGTTCTTTCAGGTAAAATTTATTATTTTATTAATGTCATATTAAAAGCCTGGAAACTTCCCAAATCAGCAAGTTTTGTCCCCTGTTTTAATAATCTTTATCTTAAACATTAAAAAAAAATTCCCTTCATGTTTTACTACAAGCAGCAAGAAAAAACCAGGAAGCACTTTTGGCTGTTTGGATGGAAATCCTCTTAGATAACTCAATTAAGTACTGTTTGTACTCCCAGCTCATTAGGTGCATTTTCTACTTTTCATAAAACTGCAGATGTAGTGGACTTTCGTCTTCACACTCCCCAGGCTCTTTCCTCCTGCCTCTCCTTTCTGCCAAGCATCCTAGGTGCACGACTGTGATTCCACTTAGAACGTGTTTGCTCAGTGAGCAAACGGGGAGCGATTCCCTGGCTTCAGTGCTTCTGCTGGCCAGAGACTCTGTACCGTTCCCTAAGAACTTCATGGTTTCGCTGTTCAACTTCTATCACCTGGCTAGGTCAGTTGCAGTAGTTCATACTCACAAGTGAACTGGCAGGGATTTCTACACGCACATGTGCAGAAACCTACATGTGTAGACAGTAACATCGCTGAGGGGAAACCTGTCCATATGCAGAAGTAAAGCTTTCCTTTCCAGGAACTTGAATTTTGGTAAGCACTCAAATTTCTGCACGCACATGTGCACAAACATGCACGTGTACTCAGTAACATCCCTGAGAGGAAACTTGTCCATATGCAGAAGTACAAGCTTTCTTTTCCAGGAACATTAATTTTGGTAAGCACTCAAATTTCTATGTGCACATGTGCACAAATATATGCATGCACACAGTAAGATCGCTGAGAGGAAACTTGTCCATATTCCGAAGTACAAGTTTTCTTTTCCAGGAACATGAATTTTGGTAAGCATCCACATTTCTGTCCTTGTTTTTTCACTTGCTCATCGATTATGTCATGTTACACTTCTAACTCTGTGCCTTATCCTCAAAGGTTCCAAAACCTTGGCATTTGCTATTGATAGGGACTGGCCTGCAGAGCAGCAGGCAGCATTGGAAGTCCTTGCCATGAACAGCTGTATAACATGTGCCTGCCTTCGGCATTCTCCCATCACCTTGGACAGCTTCACAGTACCAGTCACGTTGGCCTGATCCATTGCCTGTGCATTCCTTCAGGGGACCAGAAAACAAGGACCTCTGAGTTCAGCTGACTTGAAGAACTGCTTTCTCGGTGTGCACCTGTCTAGGTCATTCCGTGTCAATGCTGTGCCCCTCTTGCTAGCCTACCACCCGTTACAGCCCCCAGCATTCTGAATGAGGCCCCCTGTTCTTCCTATCTGTGGAGCGTTCTGTGTGCACCATCTACCTGTGCCCCGATGTGCTCTCTCCAAGTGGCAGGAAAAGGCCAGAAACGCCTGAGCCTCCAAACGCCCCCGGAGACTGTGACAGGCCTGGTTCTGATCCAAGGTTGTGAAGAAGGTACACATGGATACAGGGTCTCTTCCGATACCAAGAATGGAACCGGAGGCCATAAAAGTAAGGTGGCATCCCTACACGTCTTCCTTTCTGTTTAACACTACCCATGCACATGGGAGTCCCCCAACAGATGATGCCCTGGGGAACCTGCAGGTTCTGGGCCCAGACCTAATGCCTCCGTTGGACAGAAAGCAGCGTTACTATCTCAAATGGACCAAGAGGGCTTGAACCACCCACGCCTCAGTGATTTGCTAAATGCCAAGGCTCTCTTTCAGTTGCTCTCATTAGCCCAGGTAGGACTCCCTACAGTCAGGCATCCCTGCTTCCCTACACAGTACCCGTGCCAAGGAAGCCAGTGCGCAATTGGGCCCAGGGATATCCAAGACGGTCACCTGGAAGGCAGCATCCCTCTGTGTCACCTGGGTGCAGATTCCCTACAACGCAATCAGAGATTCTGCTCCAGCAAGACTACCAGAATCCTCCTTCAGGTACAGACGTGCACCTTTGACACTCAGGCCCCCAAAGCCAGGGGCAAGACCCCAAAGAAAAGGAGGAATTCATATCAGAACTTTCAGCACAGACCATGGGGTATCTTTGGCAGGACCGCTACTGCCTAGAGTCTGGACCCTGAAAACCAGCAGGCCCTGAACTGCCCCAGGGGCTTCTCTGTCTCCACTCCCCTGAGGTCCCTTAGGACATGCAGTTTACCCACCGCCCTTGTCTTTTCTCTGTTCCCTCCCTCACAGGCATATCCTGGATAGGGTCACACAGGGAAACCCACTTACCCATTCTTAGCCTTTGGGCACTTCCACGGAGGCAGGCTGGAAGTGCCTGGAGGCATGCCTTGCTTACAGACCATGTCTCTCCTAGGATGCCTGTGCTTTGGCAGATACAGCATACTTTAGCGCATCTCATGTTTTGTGTCATATCGTGCCAGTGTGTGCCACCCTCAGGGAGGGCGTGTGCTGGCTGCTGGGCTGATCCGGGGCAGCACTGGTCCAGGACCTTCCCAGTTCTCCTTTTCACATGTGTGTGGAACAATCTCCAGTGCAGCAGGCAATCTATGACTCTTTCTCCTTCAGCTCTCTGCCCATCTCGGCAGGACCTTATCCTCACCATCCCAGATCTTGCCATAGCCACGTCCCTCATTTCCAGAGGCCAGCCCATGGCCCCACACACGGAGGGCTCCACAGGCAGTGGTTTCAAAGCGCCACCCCACGTGATTTGCTCTGTGTGAATCCTTAGACCATGAAACCCTCTTCCTGATCCAAGCACACACAACAACACGGTAGAACTGATGAGCGTGTTTTGTATCTGGTCTAATTGCAGATATCTGGAGCCACAGTCTGGAGTTATCACTGGCCATCCTTTCCTTGTTCCCATCCTGGGCAGGGTCAATGCAGAGATGAGGCGACAAACCACCTTCAGCCTGGTCGCCTCATGACTCCTCTTCTGTTTGCTCAGCACCTCCTCTCCTGCCACCTTCATCTCTGCCTCTGCCCTGGGCCGGACACAAACACACACACACACACACACACAAACACACACACAATCACAGCCAGCATAAATAAGCACACGTGTGTATACCCACACATGCTCAGCACGGGGACACAGATGCAAACAACGAGCATAGGTGTTTAAGGAGGTGAAGACGACCGAGGCCAGCAATGTCGGGGGTGGCGACAGTAGCCACCAAGTCCTGCCCTTGGGGCTCCCTGTTCACCTTCTCCACGAACTCTTCCATATGTTCCCAAGGCAGCCTGAAGCCGCTTCCAGCGCAGCATGTTTGGTGGTTGTGAGACACTGAGTGCTGAATGTGGAAATTCACAGAAGATCCCAAAGTCAGCACACAGGTGCACTGGGACCCCGGAGAGGACAGCTTTTCAATGATAGGCCTTCCCTGGGTAAGGGGCGGGAGTGAAGTGCCCAGGCAATCTCAAACTCAGTGTGCAGCAGGAGGCCAGGTGATGAAAGGACCCACAAAGGATGATTCTGACACAGATACTTAATACACACTGCCTCTAGTAGTATCACCTGGACTCTGGTGCTGCCACCTCAGCTGATTTGGTGGAGACTTGCTTCACTCACGGACACACCAAGTCCCCAAATAAACAGTCTCAGGAGGTCACCTGCTACAAGCACGATCCAAACTCAAGCTCCACAGCCAGCTTGCATGAGTCTGAGCATCCCCATTTGGGAAAGGACAGTGTCCCTGTAGTATCACACGAGTGTCCCTTCAGGGCCCACCTTCAGACCCCATCTCCACACATGTTTCTGTCAGTTACTCTCATGGAAGAACCTTCCTGCCCAGGGTACTACTTCAGGCGATCCTCCCACACATCTTGGCCAACAATCCGCTGGCAATACGAGCAAGGTGAGCCAGCAGCCAAGAATCCCAAAGTGAATTGCTGACTGTGTTCAGGCCCAAAGCAACCACACCTCAGCAATCCTGTTCGAATCTGAGCAGTTGTGACCTGACAACCAGCCGAGAAAGTTAAGGCTCCTGGTGTCCACGCTGCGGCTGGATGCTCCCCGTTCAAAGTCCCAGAACCAGTGGACAGGAGTGGAACAACGTGCCCTATGCCCTACAGAGAGACGGGAGATGGGTGTGGATCCCACAGGTGGACACTCCACAACCTTGCACACCCACACTCATCACCCCAGGAACCACGTTTCACAAGTGATGTCAAGGTAATTCTACTTAGTGGTCACTGTGTTCAAGAAGTAGGGGGGTCCTGAAAGGAAAATATCAACTTGCAGTGGGACGATGGATGGCTCCGCAACAGCACCTGTCAGGATAGGGAGCAGGGAAAAGGTTCCTGCGCCGCCTCCTCTTCCTGAGCAGCAGACTTCAAAGAGCAGCAGAAAGGATACAGCTACGGCCCAGAAGCAAGGGATGACCCAGGTGATGGCGATCCTCCAAGCCAAGTCAGGCTTCCTTCTCTGATGGTTCTTGCACATGAACTGGAAGTAGGCCCTGCAGTTCTTCTTAGGCTCAGAGCTCAGTTCCACCAGCAGGGCAGCCAGTGCCTGCAGCGCATCTTGCCCTGGAAGCTCAGTAGCGCTCCCGGGCCTTTCCTGGCCCTGCTCCTCCACCGTCTTCTCAGCTCCTGGAAGAACCCCTATTGCTGCTCCTCATCTGCCACAACCTCCACCTCCTCCATGACGTCTTCCGCAAGCAGCTGGAACAACCACCCAATCCCCACCACGTCTCCGTCCACCAGGGGCTCACCGTCGTCCACCGCCTCCACCCTGCATAGCGTGGCTCCTTTGCCTGGCATGACAACTTGTGGCTGTAAGGTCCCAGCCTCAAAAAGCCTGAGGATGGCTGGCCACCAACCCCAGCGCCCTGAAACCGGAGCTCACAACTAGGAAGGTCTGGGGTCCCAGGATGCTCCTGCATTCCTCTGACGGCCTTTCACACGCCTCTTGGCCCTGGTCGTGACCCCAGGCTGGGGCAGATGCCAAGGGATGGGACATAATAGCACAAGTGGTGTGCAAATGCGGCTCAGGTTTCAGTAATCCTGTGGGACCCACTAGCTCTTTGGGGGCGAGGAGTGAGGGGGATGGTAGGGAAGCGGGGGCTGGTGTGTGTCCGGTGGCCTGAGGCTGAAGAAAGGGGTGGCAGACAGCACGGGACAGGGTGAACAGGCCCTGGGGAAATCAGCCGAATAGGCGGATCCCTAGGCTGTGAGCCACGCGTAGGCTGCTGGCCCAAATCTAGTCCAATGGCCGAGAGAGTGGTGGGTGGCACCCTTCTGGACATGCCCCTCAAACGTAGGGAATCTTCCACAGTTCCTGGGCTACAGCGCACCCACATGGCATATACCGCTCCAGGGAGTAATGGGTTTTGCATCTGCTGATACTCCAGGCGCTGTCATTGTCCGGACTCTGGAAATCCCAATGACGGGTTTCTGCTTCACAGTCTGAACAGCTTACTCCTGTGTCCCTCAGGACCCTCAATAACTGAGAAATTTCCCTGAGGATTCAAAGCATAAACAGGGACTCCACGTGGCTGGATACTTTTTCTCCATGGGACACAGAACCTGTTGTCCGGATGCTAGGGGAGAAGGGAAAAACCACACTGTTGGCTACAGTTGATCTCCACTGTTCAGGGACACCAGAGCCTTAGGGTACAGAGCTGGCTCTTTGTCTCTTCATCTCTGCTTCTGGCATAGCACTGTTTTGGGCAATCCTTCCATGTGTGTACCAAGGGCTGGTGTCTGTTTGTCTCCATCTCTCTCAGTGGTGCTCTTGCTGTCTGTCACTCTCTGCACACCAGTGCTCATACGAGAAGTTTATATGAGAAGGCAAGCCCTGCTCCTCCTTAGTGAGTTGCACCCATGGGAGATAGGACTTTGTTAGTCCACACATTCGGAGAGTGCTTTCTCAAACTTGAAAGTCAACGGTGCGCAGTCACTGCTGAACTGCAGAAGGTGCGGTGTGACCCTCCCTCCGTCGCTGGACAGACGTGAATAGTGCAAAGGCCTCAGGTAGCTTGGCCACACTTTGCACAGATGGAGAAATGGGCCATGGCCTGGGGCCTGAGGGAACTCCCTGAACATTATTTGAATACCTGCCAGGGAGATGGTAAGGACAGCTCCCCATTAAGTTCCATGACACACTGGTGCCAGAAACATGCATGGCTGCCAATTTACCCTATCGAGGCCCTTTCTAAGCGGTTCTGTTCTCCATGTGAGAACACATTCAAGCCTGCCTGGTCACCCAAGCCTGTGTGGCTGGGAGCAGCAAGAGGATCAAGATAAGCCATCCATCCTATATTCCTGATACCAAATATATGTGTTCTGCAAGGAGTACAAAGGGTGATGATTCAGACTGGAAGACTGCAGGTAGCAGGTGCTTATGCTGCAGTTATGGTCCATCACTGAAACCACACAAAATAGGCAAGGGTTGCTCATGCTCATGGTAAGGTCAGGGAAAATATGCCTGGCACTTGTGAAGGATGGAAAGGCCCTTGTATCAGGGTATTCAAAGGGCTGTGGGGTCACCCACCGTGGCTTCTGTGTCTGGGATTGCAACCTGTTCTGTGTCTCAGATCTTCTGCACTCTCACTGGTCACCCCCAGGCACTTTATTCCTGCCTCTCCTTTCTGCCAGGCATCCTTGCTGTACCACTGTGATTCCACTCAGAACTTGCTCACTCAGTGAGATAACGGGGATCAGTAAGTATGTCTACATATGTTCTGTGGGTTTGTGTATGTGTGTGTGTGTGCGCGCACGCACGCGTGTGTGTGACTCCCACATCTCAGTTATTTTCGGAATCATTCACCTTTACAACAATAACTGTCAGCTAAGGTGGCTCTGATGTACTGTCTCTGGTCATTTCTGACTTAGAGGCTAATCCTCCTCAGATGCAGGCCTGAAGGAGACACACAGAGTCATGGCTGCGACACTTACAGGAGTGGCCCTGCCCGGACTCTACTCAGCTGTGCCTTTGGAGCCTGCCAATTGCCCAGTACCACACTTCCTTCAGGGTCCACCATTCTGCCCCCTCACCTCCACCCCTCCTCCTGCTCCTGCCTCTGCACCTCCCCCTCCTCCTGAGCACTGGACCACAACGAGTAGCAGAAAGGATACCACGTTGGCCCAGAAGCCAGGGATGCCCTGGATGTTGGCACTCTTCTGAGCCAAGTCACGCTTCCTCCTCTCATGACTCTTGCACATGAACCAAACGTAGGCCCTGCAGGTTTTCTCAGGCTTAGAGCTAAGTTCCACTTACAAGGTCGCCAGTGCCTGCATCACATCTAGTGCCGGGAGCTCACTCGGGCCTCCAGGCCTTTCCTGGCACTGCTCCTCCAATGTCTTCTCCTCCAGCTCCAGGGAGGACCCCTGTTTCTGTTATTCATCTGGCACAACCTCCACATCCTCAGTGATGTCCTCTGCAAGCAGCTGGAAACCCCGTCTGATCCCTGCCACGACTCCGTCCACCTGGGCCTTGCTGTCCTCTCCTGCCTCTACTCTGAAGAGGGTGGCATCTTCGCCTGGTGTGGCCACTGGTGGCTGCAATGTCCCAGCCATTCACAGCATCACCAGGACAGGCTGTTGCTGGCCAGATGCTAGGGGAGCAGGGAAAAAACCCACCGTTTGCCACATTGTTCTCCATTGTTCACGGACACCAAATGGGAAAGGGGACGGAATGAATCAAATTCCCCTTTTGATCACTCAACAGGAGGTCCTAGTCACCAGGTCTCATTCATGTTCCTGAAAAAGAAAGCTTGTACTTCAGCATATAGACAAGTTTCCTCTCAGCGATGTTACTGTGTACACGCATATATTTGTGCACATGTGCACGTAGAAATTTTAGTGCTTACCAAAATTCAAGGTCCTGGGAAAGAAAGCTTGTACTTCTGCATATGGACAGGTTTCCTCTCAGCGATGTAACTGTATTCACCCATCTATTTGTGCACATGTGTGTGTAGAAATTTTAGTGCTTACCAAAATTCATGTTCCTTGAAAAGAAAGCTTGTACTTCCGCATACGGAGAAGCTTCCTCTCAGGGATGTTACTGTGTACACGAGTGTGTTTATGCACATATGCCTGCAGAAATTTTAGTGCTTACCAAAATTCAAGTTCCTGGAAAAGAAAGCTTGTACTTCTGCATATGGACAGGTTTCCTCTCAGCGATGTAACTGTATTCACCCATCTATTTGTGCACATGTGTGTGTAGAAACTTGAGTGCTTACCAAAATTCATGTTCCTGGAAAAGAAAGCTTGTACTTCCGCATATGGAGAAGCTTCCTCTCAGGGATGTTACTGTGTACACGAGCGTGTTTGTGCACATATGCGTGCAGAAATTTTAGTGCTTTCCAAAATTCACGTTCCTGGAAAAGAAAGCTTGTACTTCTGCATATGGACAGGTTTCCCCTCTGCGATCTTACTGTGTACACGCATATATTTGTGCACATGTGCACATAGAAATTTGAGTGCTTACCAAAATTAATGTTCCTGGAAAAGAAAGCGTGTACTTCTGCATATGGACAAGTTTCCTCTCAGGGATGTTACTGAGTACACGTGCATGTTTGTGCACATGTGCGTGCAGAAATTTGAGTGCTTACCAAAATTTATGTTCCTGGAAAAGAAAGCTTGTACTTCTGCATATGGACAGGTTTCCTCTCAGCGATGTAACTGTATCCACCAATATATTTGCGCACATGTGTGCGTAGAAATTTGAGCGCTTACCAAAATTCATGTTCCTGGAAAAGAAAGCTGTACTTCTGCATATGGACAGGTTTCCCCTCAGCGATGTTACCGTGTACACATGTATGTTTCTGCACATGTGCGTGTAGAAATCCCTGCCAGTTCGCTTGTGAGTATGAGCTACTGCAACTGACCTAGCCAGGTGATAGAAGTTGGACAGCGAAACCATGAAGTTCTTAGGGAACGGTACAGAGTCTCTGGCCAGCAGAAGCACTGAAGCCAGGGAATCGCTCCCCGTTTGCTCACTGAGCAAACACGTTCTAGGCGGAATCACAGTCGTGCACCTAGGATGCTTGGCAGAAAGGAGAGGCAGGAGGAGAGAGCCTGGGGAGTGTGAAGACGAAAGTCCACTACATCTGCAGTTTATGAAAAGTAGAAAATGTATCTAATGAGCTGGGAGGACAAACTGTACTTAATTAATTGAGTTATCTAAGAGGATTTCCATCCAAACAGCCAAAAGTGCTTCCTGGTTTCTTCTTGCTGCCTGTAGTAAAACATGAAGGGAATTTTCTTTTTTAATGTTTAATATAAAGATTATTAAAACAGGGGACAAAACTTGCTGATTTGGGAACTTTCCAGTCATTTAAGATGACAGAGGTTGTTAAAATTAATGACTCTCAAGCAAGATCATATCCAGGGCATTGAGATTAGGTGGTCTAAATACAACATTTTACACCACCGATAGGCCAGTTCTTCTTCATATTATTTTTTATAAACAAAGGTGTTCTAAAGACGAGTGTGACTGTAAAATTCTTTGTTAAGCCTCAGAAAGCTGGAAGGGGATGCCTCATGGCATTATTTAGTCAGGCCAATACCCTCCAAAGAGTTTAGGGGTGTCACTCAGAGATCCTTTCAGTCACACAATAAGACTTCTACCAAGGTTCAGGGTGTTATCCCTCAGCTATCTCAGCAGAAAACCAAGACAGAGTAAGCCTTATTATGAAGACATGTGTGATTGTGGCTTTGGAGTGGGGTGCTTTGCCTTGAACACCAGTAAGAGTATCAGGAGACACACCAAGGTTTTCAGATAACATATTTAAGTTCAGCTCGGACTGAAAGGACCAGCAATAGTACAAAATAGGAGCTCTGGACTTCTACCTTCTACAAGCAGGAAGCAGGCTAGGGAGACTGTTTCATGTAACCATATACTAGCCACCTTTCATGCAATGGCATCATGTCAGGGGGTAGAATGAAAAAATCAGAGACTGAAGCCTAGGAAGTGTCCAGGCCTTAAATACTAATCAAAGGACTGCCCGCATGAACCCATGGGATTTCACAACTGCTACTATTGACTCCCATCTCCCCTCCCCTTTCTGGAACAGGAGTGTCTATGAAGGTTATCTATGCCTGAACCACCACTGTATGTTGGCTGTGAAAGGGAGCAGATTAACTCATCTCTTTTGTTCACACATCCTCAGGTCTAGAGGAACTACACTTCTATAATTTGAACTGATGTGTTGCAGACTTGAGAGGCTCTTGGACTGCAAGGAGATCAAACCAGCCAATCCTAAAGTAAATCTCTCCTGCATATTCATTCGAAGGACTGATGCTGAAGCTGAAGCTCCAGTACTTGGGCTATGTGATGGGAATAACCGGCTCATTGGAAAAGACCGTGATGCGGAAAAAGATGAAGGTAGGAGAAGGGGACAGCAGAGGATGGGATTGTTGGATAGCATCATCGACTCAATGGACTTGAGTTTGAGCAAGCTCCTGGAGTTGATGGACAGGGAAGCCTGCAGCACTGCAGCCCATGGGGTCGCCAAGAATACGACACAACTGAGCAACAGAACACGAGATACTGTACACGTGGACCCTGATCCATAGCTGGACCTGACTTAGATGACAAGGTCCTGAACTTCAAGTTAATGCTGTAACAGATAAATTGTTTAAAAGCATTGGCAGGAAAAGGCATTTTGGACATACACGCATGTGAACAATTTCTGGCCATGTGTGTACCACGTGGTTTTAAATTATGTCCACGGTTCCTTCCTCCGCCCCTTCACATGTGTGGTGGGCTTAGTGGCTCACTTCTCATGTTAGAATACGGTAGAAACGAACAATGAAGCGTCTGAGACTAGGTCATAAAAGGCACTGCAGCCTCCTTGCTCATCCTCTTGGATCACTCACTCTAGAAGCCAGCTTAGTCATATCTCGAGAACACTCAGGTAGCCCTTTAGAGGCCCATGTGAAAGAACCGAGGCTTTCTCCCAACAGCCAGCAAGCAAACTGGTTTCATCAGCTATGTAAGTAAGCCATCTTGGAAGGAAATCCACCAGCGCATGTCAAGGCTTCAGAGGATGGCAATCTCATGAGACACTGAGCCACAACACTCAGCTGAATTACTCCTGGATTCCCAACTTTCAGCAGCAGTATGGAATAATATTGTTTTAAGCTGCTAGTTTTGGCTAACTGCTTATGCAGCACTAGTTCATTAATGCACTGCCAACTTTGGGCAATGTCTTTATTCAGGGCTGCCTGTCCATCTAGTCCAATCTAATCCAGAATCTGCTACTTCAGTTTAGAAAACATAGCCCACCCTTGATCTGACCACCCTCAGTATCAGATCAAATATCATTTCACTCACCTGAATATCTTATCAGCCTTGCCTAGCCTCAGCAATGATCCTCTCAGTTGAGCCAGAGTCCACCCTCACACTTATAGTCCTCATTTTAATACGTTTCCATCCACTGACACCCATTCTGTTATTGTTGTCCATTGCTTTTCAGTCTCCCATCTCTGTCTGCAATCCCATGGGCCCACCCTGTTCCTTAGCTATAAATCCCAGCTGCACCCCTCCTGGAGTCACACATAAGCTCAATCTCTCTCCCATGTTATAATACGCCACTGTAGTACTCTTACCTTGAATAAAGTTTTTCTTGCCACCTTTCGTAAGTGTTATGAGTACTTTTTGAACATTCCCAGGTTCTGTTAGTAAGGATTACGCTCAAAGGAATCTAGTTTTATATCTTTATTCTTTATACTATATTCATTTGGGGGAACAAATTTCTAGAATTAAAACATTTCATGTTTTTACCATACAAACAGAAAATATCTTTGAAAATACATTTACATATCTTAAAACATGTAGTAATCTGAAAAGGATGCGTATATAGACATGTCAGTGTATATACACACATACCCTCAGAGCTCCAAGGAAAACTTAATTCTCAGTAAACAATAAATGAAAACATTCAGCCTGAAAATAGTGAACTCTTTGGATTCAACTTGCCAAAAATCTTAGACAATGAAATTTTAATTAAAAAACATGGATACATAAAAATATTTGGGATTCAGACAAAATTGCTAAATAAAGATAGGTTAACCCCTAAATCATCTATGGAAAAAAAAAGAAAAGAAATCCTCAGTATCATGTATAACCTATAATGGAAAAGGACCTACAAAAGAATAGATACATATCTGCATAACTAAATCACTCTGATATACATATGAAATTCAACATTGTAAATCTAACATATTTACAGGAAAAAAATTCTGAAGAAACTTCTAAAATACAACGTTATAAAGAAAAAAAAATCCTAAAGAATGTAGAAAGTAGCTATGAATTGAAACAAAAATAGAAAACAAAAATAAAGCTTGTTGGGATAAGACGACAAGAGCTGCTTCTTGGAAAAAGAAAATCAGAAACATTGATACAACTGTGGCAAATCTAATAATGGGACAGGGAGGTTAATTCCAATACTAGAAATGAGGAACGAAATGGGATTCTGAGAGGATAACATTCAACTCTGAGTGGAATTCCTTTTGTTTCAGGAAAGGTCCAGTTAAGCAACAACCTGGGGAAAGAAAGGGAAGGAAAGAAAGAGGAAGAGAGACAAGGGAAGAAAGCAAGAAAAAGAAAGGAGAGGAGAAGGAAGGGACAGTAAATGTCTCAACAAATGTTGTAAACTATCCAATAAAACAATTCTCTTCAAGATCTAAAAGCAGAAACGGAAATTTATTAAGCCAGATACTCATTGCTTTTGATGGTACTCAGAACAAGAAAGCCCACTTACACATCACTGTTTAGAAGTTTAGAACTGGCCAACACAATACGATTATTTAAAAAACATAAAAATATGCCATGTTATTTGTAAAAAGACAGCAGAAATAATTTTTAAAACATTATTTCTACAAATACTAATTTTACTTACAATGTTTTGGCAACATTAATAAAATAATAAATTTTACCTGAAACAACAAGCAAGGCAGACAAGGGAATTCACAAAGGGCAGTAACAAAATAATAATCTTGACACATCTTCAATAATTTGTAAAGAAAACAAAGTGTCATTGTGTGAACAAAATATAGAGGTATCAAAAGAAAAACAGAGGAAGCTCCTGAAAGAACTCAACTCACTATTAACTATCTTTGATTTGCAGGCACAGAAACTGACTCAAGTTAATTCTAAGAAGCAAAGCCCTGATGTTATTATCTCTTCTCTTTTTCATTTTTCTTTTTCTTTTTTTTTTTTCTTTTCTTGTGAAAATTTAGGAAATTTAGGCTGGAGAGGGAAGAAGAGGATAGAGACTACAAGTGCCTTTAAGGAGGAGGAGGAAAGACAGGGGGTTGGAGATTTGATTGTGTTATTTGAACAGCATTGGTGAAGCTCAAACAAGGGAGCCATGCAGGCCTACGGGAAGAGTATTTCCCGAAAAACAGCACTTGCAGGCTGGATCGGGAAGAAACAGAATTTGATGGAGGAAAACCAAGGCCTGTGTTGTCAAAAAGAGTACATTAGTGGGGAAAATAGTAGAGTAGAAGACAGAGAATGGAAGACAGGAAGCAGTCAGGGACCATATTGTGGGAACCTTTTAATTTGGCAATAAATACAACTTGTACTCCTTAGGGGCATACTTCACAGCAACTAACAGCAATAGTGTTGATGATACTAAGCAACAGTAAAAACACGTAACTAAAACATTTCGTATTTTTTACTATAGAAATCAAAGAAAGAAGATACAAATGCAATAGTCTGCATATTTATTTATACAGAGAGTTTTCACCTGAGACCAGAACACACACACACTCTTTATACAACTAAAAGTGGTTTCAGCTGACACTTAGCAAAGCGCTTTGGCCCAAGTAAACTAACCAGAAAGGCCTAGTAAAATATTCAAAGTGCAAATAAATCAATCAAGCTTTGAATAAATAAACACAATTTATTTGAATTTGAATTTACACTCACGAAATTACCTAAAATGGAGACAACAGATTCACTACAGCTTCATCATCTGTAGTCCTTCCTCTTCAGTTCTGAGAAGGATGCTAACCGCTTGGTGATGATCTCTTTCCAGCATTTTGTGAAAGCTTAGAGGACTTAAAGAAATTGAGGACTGGGGAGAGTGGCGAGAGACAAAGAGGAGGAGAAAGGAAGAGGAAACGGAGAGATTGCTCCTGGCATAGGTCTACAGACAGGATCCCAGCTTCCTGGAATGGTGCACAGAGATTGCTAGGTATCCATGCCAGAAGTGGAGAAGGGGTGACATTCAACTCCAGGAGGAGACTCAACTCCAAGAACCTACAGAGGCAGCCAAGTGCGCTGATGTTCAGGCACCAATACTTAGAGGGTACCCCACAGGTCTGTGAAAGAGCCCTTGGAGACCGCAAGAAAGAAGGTTTCCACAAGTATAATCACAGATTAGATGGTTGGATACATTAGAGGAAGGGTAACTCTATGACCTGATAATTACTGAAATACATGAGACAATTCTTGCACATCAGACTGTGTCAAGAAAGACGGAAACTCAATAAGTTTGATACAATGGGAAATTAAAGACGCAAAGAATTAGCTGTTAACTGTGCTACATTTGTGTCCAAGGCAAAATAAGATACAGAACCGAAATCTTCACATGGTCAACTCGGGTAAGACACATGTAACTGGAAAATGGAAGGAAGAGTTCCAAAAAGGCTTTAATCACCCTGGACTATTTTTGTCCAATATATTTACGATTCTTGGACAACTCCATTGTAGCTTAAGGGTAAGAGAACTCAATTTAGCCCAATTCAAAAGCTGAACAGATTTCCTGTGTTTGATCCTTTTCAGTTACATCTATGGGTCCAGCGCAAAATCAAAGTGGACGTCAAGGCTCTTTTTCCTTTGGGAATTTTAACTTGCTTTGCTACTGTGTCTGACACAGATATGCCGACCTCACTGTGACTACAGGCCAGCCAAATGGGAAAGGGGACAGAATGAATCAAATCCCCCTTTTGCTCACTCAACAGGAGGTCCACAGGCACCAGGTCTCATTCTATTAACTATCTCTGCTTCTCCAACTGCAGTCAGTGCTACACAGGGCCTGCTTCATCCCTCCAGCGTCTCTCACCAAACACAGGCATTTTAGCGGCTTGCATCCTTGAGATGTCCCTGGGCTAGGTGAAAGCACTCTGAGACAGTGTTCCTTCTCCCTTGGCTCTGTGCCTGCAGTGAATGTATGCCTCTTCCTCAGCTGGGACAAGAAGCCACAGCTCTTCACTGATTAAATCCCGTGTCTGGTCCAAACTCACATCATAGCTTCTCCATCAACCTCCACTGCACGCTTTCACAGCCAGGTTATCTTAGATCAGCCCAAGAGGCACTTCAGAGAGTGACATTCAGATCTGGCTATATAGCTGATACTGAGATCTGCAAGGCATGAAAACACTTCAAAATTACGTTGCTAAAACACGCTACAGATTATATGTATAGGAGAGCTTTCGAACTTACAAGTAACATCAAATACCAAAATAGGTTCTTACTTTTCCTTTCTCCACTTCTCTCATTCTCTCTCACACACACATGCACACATCCTTTTTACATGTTAAGACAATTACACGAAAAACAGATCACAGATTTTTAAATAACATCTCAATATGCAGATCAAACAAAACTGTACTTCCTCTATTTAAAACAAAATCACATAAATTACCCATCAGTTTCCCTATATTTGATATTACTGAATAATGCTATAAGTTGATCTTTTTGTTTTTAATGGGGTTTTTAACTTTGACTGAAATACTGGCTTCAGACTTACTGAAGGCAGAATTAACTATTTTTTTTTCTTTTTTTGACCTCCTCCTTTTAGATTTGGGGGGTGATGATTCAAAATCAGATGTGTTCACAGTAATGGATGCTACTTCCACCAATCCTGGCTGAAGGGGTTCCAGTGATACATGAATAACAATTTTTGTTTCAGGAGACAATCCTTCTATCTGCTTAGGCTTCTTAAACATTTGATGACACTGGGTCTTGTGCTCCCTTTCCTCTTTGGAAGTTAAAAACTGTAGCCGACATTTGGAACACTGGTGAAAACTCTTTTCCCAGTGCGCTCGATGATGACGTCTGTATGCTGTTGCAGTTTTAAAAATTTTGAGACAAAACGGGCAAAGTAAATTCTTAGTGTTACCATGGTATGCTCTGAAATGTGCATCCACATCTGCAAAAAATGATGATCTGTAACTGCAAACCTGGCATACATAGGGCATTTCACCAGGCTTATGATTGTCTTTCATGTGCTCTAAGAGAACCTGATCTGTCTCAAAGGACAACTCACAGATGTGACAGACTGCGGAGGGCTCCTGGGCCGTGTGGACACTTTCAATGTGACACTGCAGCTGGAAGGGAGTCGGAAACTGGCGGAGGCAGTGCTGGCAGGTGGTGTGGGTTTTCCAGCTGTCACCTCTCTGCCTCTCAAGTTCCAAATGGTGCTTCATGTGATTCATAAACTTGACATTTTTTAGAACTTTCAAGCAGCTGAGGCATTTAAACGCCGTGTGGGTCTTTGCTTCTGGCTGCCCAACTCCTCTAGCTCGCCATAGTAGAAGTCGCGAAGTAACACAATCAGATTTCCTTCTGTGGGATCACCAATTTTGTTTGGACTTGCCAAACTTGGAAAATCAGTTTTTGTCCGTCCACTTTCCCCTAAAGGTCTTACAGGCTTGCAATGAACACTGTCGTTTGGAAAAGGTGTTGGACAAGGTTCTCCATTCTGAACATGGCTTAGTGAGGTATGGACACGGTCTGGTGTGCTTTGCTGAGTGGTCTCTGTATGAAAAAAACCTGACGGGGAGAAACCTAAAGAATGTTCCCCTACAATGCCATCGCTGAGTTTAGGCCTTCTGGGATTTCTGCGATTTGTTTCACAAGGGGAAACTCGCTTTGATACATGAGGACTTTTATTCATATCTCCTGCAGAAACTGCTGTTTCTACTGGATGCTGCAATGAACCTGTGAAGGTAATCAAAGAAGAACATAACTCCTTCGAAAAGCAATCAGGCACTATTTGTGGTGAAATATTTTTATAATCAGCTTGAGACGGAGGTTCAATAATAATAGGACTACCTGTTGATCTTGAGTCAGAGTCAGACACTGGCAAGACAGTCTTTGCTTCTGATGTAGGAGTCACATGACTAACAGGCTGTAATCTGTGAGCGTTACCTCTCCTGAAGTGACCATACCTTTTTCTCCTTGAATAAGAACCTGGGGTATCTCTGTTCAGTATGTTTGAAACGACTGGTTTTGAAGCTGAGCTCATCCCAACAAAGATCACGTCAGCATCTTCATTTACATGTTCCACTCCAACCAGGATCACTTCATCGTCATCATCATCATCATCTACTTGTTTCGTCTCTCCCTCCCTTTTCCGTACTTCTGGCTCTTGTTCTTCTTCACGTAACATACATGGGAGTTCCATATTTTTAATACTTTTTTATTCTTAGAGGGTGCGGCCACAAGTCCCAGTGCTTCCTTTATACAAACTGCCACCTAAGTGTAAACATACTACAGATTAGTTAAGTACAGAAAAATGGGCTATTTGATTATCTCCAAATCTCTAGAGTACTTATACACACCCTTATCTTACAAAGACACTGAGTGTCAACCAGACTCAATGACAGCTAAAAAATCTACGACTACAAGTCTACATGGCTCTAGAATCATAGCTTTGTCGCATGTTCACTTTAACCTCTTCTACTTAAAAAAATAAAGAGGGGAAAAAAAACCAAAACGCCACACTGATCATTACGTGAAATCACATGTAAAGGATGAGTATTTTTACAAAAGCATTGTTCTACAGCGTTTCGAAGCATGGACTTTGGAGTCATAGGAGATTAAGTTGGAATTCTAACCTAACCACACACCAGTTGCGTCTTCTTGGGTAAATTTGTAACTTTTAAATGTGTTTCTGTATCTTAAAGACAAACATGCTTATTTCTTAGACTTAAGGTTAACAGCTTTTTTAAAAGGCATCAGCTATTCAAAGGCATCTTGTTTTGTAGTAAAAATGGAAGAAAATGTATCTTAAATGCACATTACAACCGATCCACAAATTCTAATTTCGTAAATGTTAACAAAGAAAATAGGTAGCAAATTCAAAGTATAATCTATCTATACCTAGTTAACAAACAGCATAATTCAATGTCAAGCACTTAACAGAGGCCTAGGAAAAGGAGAATGGGCTCTCTTTGATAATCTCACCCCAATTCCACACTGCTATATCCTAAATTTCTCCCTCTAATCCTGGCTAAACTTCAATCCAACAATGCTTCATCCTTTATGCCACATGTCTCTTCACCACATAGCAGGCAAAGTGATGCCAGTCTTTCTCTCATACCAATATCAGACAGAGATATCACTCACACACACACACACACACACACACACACACACACACAAACACACACACACCTGATATCCCTCATGAATACAGGTGAAAGAGTCCTCAACAAAATACTGGCAAACAAAATTCAACAGCATATAAACAAGACTGTACACCATGATCACATGGGATTTAGGGAGGTATGCAAAGTTGGTTCATGATAGGAAAGTCAACCAACATTATGCCATTTTAAAACAATAAAACTAATAACACATCTGCCTGAAGAAAAAGCATTTCCTTGAATCTAGCACCTTTTCATAACCAGGGTTAAAAGAACACTTAATAATTAAGAAGAGAAGAGAACTTTCTCAATCAAAGGGCACCTGTAAAAAGACCCACAGCTAACATCATACTTAAGAATGAAAAACTGAAAGCTTTCCCTATAAGACTGGGAACAACACAAGGAAGTCTATTACACACTTTGGCTCAACATTATACTGGCAGTTTTACAACCAGAGCAATCAGGTAACAAAAGAGAATTGTTGCTGTAGTTTAAAAAAAAAAAAAACAACACAATGAAAAAACAAAAAACCGCTTTCAGAATGGAAAGGAAAAATCAAAATATTGGAGATAACATACCTTTGTATATAGAAAATCTTGAAGAAAACACAAGTATTAGAATTAATATAAAGCTTGCAGAATAGAAGACAAATATTTTAAAAGTCAACCACATTTTACACTGTAGGAACAAATGTTGTTGAGTAAATACTTGAATCTACACTAGCATTCAAAAGAATACTTAGGAAGTCAGAAAGAGGAAGACAATATATTCTTTCGAATGGCTGAGTAATACTCCATTGTGTATATGTACCACAGCTTTCTGATCCATTTATCTGTTGATGGACATCAGGGTTGTTCCATGTCCTGGCTATTATAAACAGTGCTGCGATGAACACTGGGGTACATGTGTCTCTTTCAATTCTGGTTTCCTCAGTGTGTATGCCCAGCGGTGGGATTGCTGGGTCATATGGCAGTTCTATTTGCCATTTTTTAAGGAATCTCCACACTGTTCTCCATAGTGGCTGCACTAGATTGCATTCCCACCAACAGTGTAAGAGGGTTCCCTTTTCTCCACACCCTCTCCAGCATTTATTGCTTCCAGACTTTATAGGAATCAATTCTAATGAGACGGATGAAACTGGAGCCGATTATACACAGTGAAGTAAGCCAGGAAGAAAAACACCAATACAGTATACTAACACATATATATGGAATTTAGAAAGATGGTAATGATAACCCTGCATGAGAGACAGCAGAAGAGACACAGATGTATAGAACAGATTTTTGGACTCTGAGGGAGCGGGAGAGGGTGGGATAATTTGGGAGAATAGCACTGAAACATGTACACTATCATGTAAGGTAGTCGCCAGTCTATGTTTGATGCAGGATACAGGATGTTTGGGGCGGTGCACAGGGATGATCCAGAGAGATGATATGGGGTGGGACGTGGGAGGGGGGTCAGGATTGGGAACTTATGTACACCTGTGGTGGATTCATTTCAATGTATGGCAAAACCAACACAGTGTTGTAAAATAAAATAAAGTAAAAATAAAAATAATAAAAAGGAGAGAAAGACAAATATCATATGGTATCACTTCCATGGACTCTAAAATATGACACAAATGAACTTATCTATGAAACAGAAACAGACTCACAGACATAGAGAGCACACTATGTGATTCCCAAGAGGGGAAAGTTGGGGTAGGCACAGATTGGGAGCTGGTGATTAGCAGATGCAAACTATAATATATACAAGAGAGAAATAAGAGCGTACTGTATAGCACAAGGAACTATATTCATAATTTGTGATAAACAATTATGGAACAGGGTATGAAAAAATTGTATGTGCATATGTGTGTGTTTACATATGAAGGAAAGGAAAGGACAACTGTTGGCAAGCACATACAGAAATTGGATCCTTGTGTGTTATAGATAGATTTTAAAATGGTGCAACTGCTACAGAAAACAGTTTAAAGGCTTCTCAAAAAACTAAAAAACTAGACCCGATACATGATTCAGCAGTTCCACTTCCGGATATAAAATCAAAAGAAGTTAACATGGGGTCTTGGGATATCTGCAGAGCCGTGCTCACAGCAGCACGAAGCACAACAACTAAGAGGTGGAAGCATCGAAATGTCCATTAAATGTGATATATACACACAATGAAATAATATTTAGCCATATAGAGAAAATTCTGTCACATGCTACAACATGCATGATCATTTCAGACATCAAGCCAAATGCAATAAGCCAGTCGTACAAAAAGACAAATACTGTAAGTTTCTACTTGCAAGAAATAGCTAACACAGTCAAGCAATAGAAAGGAAACAAAAAAGAACGATGGAGTCCATGGTAGGTCAACGGGCAAGAAAAGAGGAGTTGCTGTTTAATGGGACAGGTGATGGGTACAGAGTTTCGATTTTGCAAGCTGTAAAGGTGTAGAGATCTGTTTCATAACAATGTGATAAGGAATTCCCTCGTAGTTCAGAGGTTAGGACTCCACAGTGTCCTATCAGGGGCCTGGGTATGATCCTCAACCAGGGAACTGTCATTCAAGCTGCACAACACAGCTAAAACAATGACAACAACAACAAATCAACACTGTGACTACGTGTGTGTATATGTCTTAGTCACTCAGTTGTGCCCAACTTTGCATCCCCAGGGACTAAAGCGCACCACGTTCCCTTCTCCATCAGATTTGCAGTGGGTTGCCATTTCTTTCTCCAAAAGGCTGATGAAAGTGTGCAAAATACTTAGCATGCAAAAATGGTTAAAATGGTAACAATTTAACTTAGATGTTTTCTACAACAATTAAAAACAGAAAAGCATTTAACAACCAGGAAAAGAATTTGAATAGACATTTCCGACTCTTTGAAACCCCATGGACTGTAGTCTACCAGACTCCTCCATTCATGGGATTTTCCAGGCAAGAGTGCTGGAGTGGATTACCATTTCCTTCTCAAGGCGATCTTCCCCACCCAGGAATTGATGCCAGGTCTCCTACCTTGCAGGCAGACACTTTCCCTTCTGAGCCACCAGGGAAGCCCTGAGCAAAATGTCAATCAGTTTCACTGAGATACTACTTCACACCCATACCACTTCACACCCAATCAAAAGGACGAATAATAACAAGTGCTGCAGAGGATGTGGAGAAAAGGAATCTTCATGATATTGTTGAGGTAATTGCTGTAAAATGGCACAACCACTCTTGCAAAAGTGGTTGGACAGTACCTCAAAAATTAAATGTAGAGTAGAGATATGATCCAGGAATTTCCCTCTTTTGTATATATGCACCAACACTGAAAATGTTCAGTCCATGCAAAATCAGTGTTCACAGCAACATTACTCGCAATAGTCACAAAGAGTACACCATCCACGTATTATCCATTCATTGACGAATGGATAAACAAACTGTGGTATATGCTCAAAATGGACTGCATGGAAGCCATTTACCATATTCATATACCATATTCAGCCATAAAAATGAAACAAAAACATTCACTGCTATACAAGCATGAACACGATGAATCTTGAAAGTACACAAACGAGGGGACTTTCCTGGAGATCCAGGGTTTAAGACTCTCCACAGGTGCCATCCCTGGGCTGGGAACTAAGATCACACATGCCACATAGCTAAATAAATAAATATTTAAAAAGAAAATACAACATCTGAATAAAGCCAAACACAAAGGTCACACATTGTATGTGGGAGAACTGTAGGTGGAAGACAAGCAGGAAAGAGAAGCACTCTGTAATCGAAGTGAAACATTTTTTTCAGGGAGGAGGAAATGAACTACACTGATAAAGGCTGCCAACAAATTAAATAAAATAACAATTAAAAATTCACCACTGAGTTAAACATTTGAATTCACCTGTGGCCTTGACAAGAGTGGCTTTATGGGAAAATGAGAGAACTCGAGATAACAAAGTCTAGGAACAACTCTGCAGAGGTCTATAACAAGCAAATATGAAATAAAAGCAGCAGAAGCAGGAGGTGTCACCAAAAGATGGATTTTTAACGACAGGTCACATTATAGTCCGTCTGTTTGCTGATGGGAACCATCCAGAGAAACAGAAATCTTAATCCAGGAGGACAAAGAGGAGACTTGCTAGAATATCAAGAAATGAGTAGGTCTAGAAATGAGCAGATCAGGAATTGAGTACATCAAACCACAAGAGCACACAAGCTGGAGAAGGCAATGGAAACCCAAACCAGTACTCTTGCCTGGAATATCCCACAGACGGAGGAGCCTGGTAGGCCGCAGTCCATGGGGTTTCGAAGGGTTGGACATGACTGGGCGACTTCACTCTCATGCACTGGAGAAGGAAATGGCAACCCACTCCAGCGTTCTTGCCTGGAGAATCCCAGAAAAGGGGGAGCCTTGTGGGTGGCTGTCCATGAGACTGCAGAGTCAGACACGACTGAAGCGGCTTAGCAGCAGTAGCAGCACACAAGAAGGGTACACAAGCCAAATAATTTGCTCACATTGACAGAGCTGAGATCATATAAAAAAAAGGCTGGCATAGTGGATTAATGGGTATGGTAACCAGCCTTCAAGTGAATTCAATCTCCTGATATACCCACCCCTGTGTAGTTCTCTCTCAATCTATCACAGGGTAGACCTGTGAGACTAAGCAAATACACAAGTGAAGATGTGTAACATCTCAAAAAAACTCTGCACTTTATCATGGGTGCAAGTACTTTCCTGAATCACTCATTCTGAGTAAAGACAGCAGCCTCCACAAGAGAAGCCCCTTGAAGAGGCCCACAGAAGGAGGAACTGAGGCTTCAAGAGTACAGACAAGTGAGAGAGCTTAGATTCAACTAGCTAAGTCTTCAGAGGTTGCCAAGCCAGACAAAAGCTTGACTACTACCTCAGGAGAGATGCTAGGCCAAGAGATAACAAGTGGTAAGTTCTTTCAAACTATTCCATTTTGAGATCATATGTACAACACAAACATTTCAAGTTCTAATACCATTCACATCATACTTACACACAGAACAGTTCTCCTATAAATATAGCAAAAATCAAAACACACACAGACACACACACACACACACACACAGAGACACACACACACACACCCCTATCCACAGCACCGAAACACAGGAGTTGCCTGGCAGTACAGTGGTTTGGTTAGGACTCAGCCCTCTCACTGCCAGGATCCTGTGTTCGATCCCTGGCTGGGGAACTAATATCCTATGAAGCCACATGTTGTGACCAAAACAAAACATGCAGTGAAGTTCAAAGCTGTACCAGCAAGATAAGTATACAACACAGCTGTAGGCACAAGTTGCTGGGCATAGAGCTCCTATGATCTTGTTTACGCGCATGAAATGAACTCAGATGGTGCCTCACCCCCATCCAGTGGAGTTCACTTACTTAATGAAGAAAAGCCCTTAAGGGTACAGAAATGAGCAAGTAATCTCACGTGAACATGTTAAATCACAGGATAATTTCTCTGAATGAACCACCGAATTCATTCATTCATTTGGCCATGCTGTTTGGCTTGTGGGGTCCCAGTTCCCTGACCAGAGACTGAATCCAGACCACTGCAGTGAAAGCCCAAAATCCTAATCACCAGGCCACCAGGGAACCCCACACCTGCATTGCTTTGCTTTCCTAGCTAAAACCTTAGGATATGTGCATTGCCCCATTTTAGCCTCACCAAGTGGTAGGAGTCAGCTCTACACAGCTTAAGACCCATGGTGCTCTTACTTTTTTTCTTTCAAGAAGGCAGGAGAAAGCAAGTCACCCTGCCTGTTTTTAAGCTTGCCACTCAGAAAGCTGCAAACCTGAAACCATGATGGCCCTGAAGTCAGCACCCGCAATCAGGGTCAGGTAATCCCCAATCAGGAATACTCTCTCTCAACAACAACGTGTTAGCCGTCGAATGAAAGGAGAAAAACACAAAGTAAGAAAGCCACAACTTTGTCCCTTGTTGTAAAGATGTCTGTCACCTTACTTCAGGGGCCCACTGAAATCCTGAGCGCTTGAGACCTCCCAGGCAGCACACGGTCACATCCTGGGGACAAGCAGAGGAAACGGCCAGGGTGAGTCCCCTGTTGCGGGAACATTTTATCCCCCCAGGCCCTACCTGGTCCTACCCTACGGATGCTGACCAGGCGTCTCACACTCAACCAGACCAAGTGATTGAACTCCTTTGCCCTGAGCTTCTTCCTCACACCTCCCTTCTCTCAGTAACAAACAAATACCTCATCTGCCAACTTCCCGAACCAAAGGCCTGAATCTCAGGGCCCCCAGGGATGGGGCAGCCCTGGAGTCTGAGGAGAGGCCGAGGAAACAGGAAAACGACCAAAGCACCAGGGCAGTGAAGAGGCCACTAGATCGATTTTTTTTCTTTTTTTTTGCTGCGCTCGCCTGACTATGCCTGGGTGCAGGATGGGGTTGGGCCGTGAAGATTTGTGTTTGTGTGTGTTTAAATCATTAGGTTCCACAGGAGAGCTGGGGGTGGTGCCCGGAGCCAGGGGCCTAAGAGGCCCTTTCCTGGAGCTGGCTTGTCCCACCCGCCTCCCGGGCCGGAAAGCTGCTGGAGAGCTGAGCCCGCCCAGACTAGAGAGGAGAGAGGGTGAAAGGCACCTGAGGCCTGTGGGTCCTGCCGCACGCTCCCTCCTGAGGGCCCGCGGGCCCTCACCAGCCGCCCCACCGAGCAAGGCTTCGTGAGAGTGGGGACCCGAGAAACCCTCCCTTTAGCCGTCAGGCACCGCTTTGGCTGAACCACGCTCCAGTCCTTACCAGCCCCCGTTGACGGAGGAGACAGAACTGCCTGCGGCTCACCTGCCTTAGGCAGTTCCCGGATCAAGCCTGAGGAGGCGAGCCCGAGGGGATGAGGCCTCCTCAGGTCAGGGGCGCCGCCTCAGCTCCCCCTATAGGCGAGCGGGCTGCCTCCGATGATTGGCTGCCAGGTGTCGGCTCCTGCAATCTGATTGGCCGCGAGGCCGAGTTGGGCGCATGCGCGCACGATAGACACCCACCCCCTCCCCCCCACCCCATAAAAGCACCCCCTGTGGGCGTGGTCAGGCTGAATCTGAATCTCAAGAGTATTGGGTCAAGATTGCTCAGCTCACCAAACGCGAAGAAAAAAAAACAGATGGCACAGTCGCCAGGGCTCAGGGCTGAGAACGGCCTCCGAGTCTACCAGGGGAGTCCAGTGATGGTGTCCGGCACTCACAGCCCTCAGGGGTGACCTCCCTTAAGCCAGTTCTTTGCTTAAGGAACTTGACCTTACAGTGCATCTTGGCGCCCCTCCTCTTGGAATTACATTTCAATCAAGGCAGGGCAGCCTGCCCCTGTTTTTGCACTGTCTATTGTGAGCTGAGAATGAGCTTTACTTTTTCTTCTTCTTCTTCTTCTTTTTAATTTTAGAGCTTTACGCTTTTAATGGCTGAGGAAAACCGAAAAGAATTTCATTTTCTGACGTGGAAATTGTGTGAAATTCAGTTTTCGGAGTCCTTAAATTTGGAACAGGGACTTGCCAGTTTCTTTCGTTGTTGTCTATGGCTGAAAACTTAATCGCCAATGATCATATTTGCAAAGCCTAAAATATTTCTTTTTTGGCCCTTCACAGAGTCTTTTTTAAATGCCCTGTGCTGCTGGAAGTCTCCTAGTAGACCGTTGAGATCTCCTATGGGAGGATAAAGTTTTGGTTTTGTTACATTATTTTCTTCTCTAATATATTCATTTTTCATTCTTTACTAATTTCATTCCTTCACATCGCTATAAGTTTGTTCTGTTGCTCATCTTTACAACTTTTTGAGATAACTGTTAGTAACTCTCATTTCTCTTGTATCTAATGCTATAAATTTACCTTAATTTGTTGTTGTTGTTCAGTCCCTCAGTCATGTTGGACTCTTTGCAACGCCATGGACTGCATGCAGCACACCAGGCTTTCCTGTCCTTCACTGTCTCCTGGAGTTTGCTCAAACTCATGTCCATTGAGTTGGTGATACCATCCGAACATCTCATCCATCGCCGCCCACTTCTTCTCCTGCCCTCAGTCGTTCCCAGCATCAAGGTGGTTTCCAATGAGTTGGCTTTTCCCATCAGGTGGCCATACTATTGGATCGTCAGATTCAGCATCAGTCCTTCCAGTGAATATTCAGAGTTGATTTCCCTTAGGATTGACTGGTTGAATCTTGCTGTCCAAGGGACTCTCGAGAGTCTTCAACACCACAGTTCAAAAGCATCAGTTCTTCGGCACTCCACCTTCTTTACGGTCCAGCTGTCACATCCATACATGACTGTGGGGAAAACCATAGCTGTGACTAGATGGACTTTGTCAGCAAAGAAATGTCTCTGCTTTTTAATAGGCTGTCTAGGCTTGTCATAGCTTTTCTTCCAAGGGCCACATATCTTTTAAGCTCATGGCTGCATTCACCATCCACAATCATTTTGGACCCCAAGAAAATAAAGTCTGTTACTCTTTCCATTGTTTCTCCGTACAACTTTAACTGTGTCCCGCAATTTTTGCGAATAGACTGTTCATTATCATTCACGTCCGAGTATATCCTAATATTCTCTTCTAAAGACAAGCCTAAATGTTGCATGGGCTTCCCTCGTCACTCAACTGGTAAATCGCTTTCCAGCCAATGCAGGAGACACAAAAGGCCTGGGTTCGATCCCGGGTCAGGAGGATCCCCTGGAGAAAATAATGACAATCTGCTCCAGGATTCTTGCATGAAAATTCCATAGAGATATGTGTTAAGATAGTTATTTCTATTTTCCAAGTGAATGGCATTTTCAAAGATGTTTCTTGGTCAATTTCTCATTATTGCATTATAGTCAGATGACACAGTCTAAATATTATTGATCCTTTGTATTCGAAGATTTCCGTTAAGTATGCCGTACTTCAGATTTCCATCTCCGTGAAGTCAAAATGAAGTGGGTGTTGTGTAGAGAAAACACTTGCAATGTCTGAAATGTATGTATGTGAAATGACTTCCTTTATGCTTCACAATTATTCCAGCATCTTTCAGTAGGGTACCTTTAACTAAGTTCCAGGGTTTTCTCAAATTTTACCAGTTTTTCCACAAATGTTCTTTCCTAGTTTCATAGTCCCATATAGGATACTGAACTGCATGAGAATATAGAGCAAAAAGCTACAGATACCTCCCTTAGCTTACTCTGGTCTATAGCAGTTTCTTAAACTTTCCTTGTTTTTCAAGACTTTTGACAGTTTTCAGGAGTCCTTCAGGGACAGGCATTTTGCAGAATGACTCTCTATATGGGTTTGGGATGTTTCTCCTGATTGCCCTGGGGTTTATATAATTTTAGAACTATACCTCCAAGGAAAAATATCTTTCTCATCATCTCCCATCAAGGATTCATACTATCAATATGACCTACCACTAGTTCGTCTGCTATAAAGTTGTCTCCTTCCTGCTGACATATTCTGTTCTTGGAAACAAGCCGCTAAATACAGCCTACATTTAGGGAGGGGCATGGAATCTCATCTTGAGGAAAATATCGAAGACATACACAAATTACTGAGTATACAAGTTAATTGAAACTCCTTTGTAAGGAAGATCTGGTCCTTCTAGCCATATCTTTTAATGTTAAATTAATTAAAGTAAAGATTTAATAGGTTTCCAGTTGGTGCTAGTGGTAAAGTACCTGCCTGCCAATACAGGAGATGTAAAAATGTGGGTTCAGAGGAGTCTGGTGCGCTACACTGATGGGGTCGCAAAGAGTTGGACAGACTGAAGCCGCTGAACACACACAAAGATTTAATACCGCAGTCACACTGGCTACATTTTAACATTTGCAAAGTGGCATATTAGACACGGACATAGAAAATATCTTTTACTGAGAATTCCTTAATGATCGGGTTGTTAGAGATTTGTGCTTCCACTGCAGGGGGCAGAGAGTCAATCCCTGGTTGAAGATCTAAGATCCCTTAATCCTCACCGCCAGGCAAAAAAAAAAAAAAAAAGAAAGAAAGAAAGAAAACAAACCCTGCCGGATGAACACTCCATCTGAATATACAGATAAAGGATATAAACAGAACACCTCACAGAAAAGAAAAAAAACATAAGCATTTATATATGTGAAAAGCTGATCGCCCTTATGAGGGAATACATGTAACAATTATGAAAATGTTTTCTATTGCTGCAGAGAGGTCTGTGAATAGCACTGACTTAGGTCATTGTTTTTCCAACCTTTCTTCTTTTCAAATGTGATGCATATTAACACATGAAACTGCTTTAGCTCTGTCTCAAAAATTTGCTATTTTCACTATCATTCAGTTCAAATAATGTTTTTCCCATAACAATTTCTCTTAGGAGCAATAAGTTATTTAGGTTCAGAAGCAGGAGAAGGAGAAGCCTAAACCACAACATTAAAGAGGCTTGTGAATTACAGAGGTGCCGCTTTTGCACTTTGGGTTCCTGGCAATCCTTACTCTATCCTCAGCCTGTGTGCAGTGCCATTGCTTCATTTTCAAACTTTGGGAGTTCTGTACTCCTCAGTTATCTTTCTGGGGTTTTGTTTGGTCATGCCACAGAAGCTGTGGGATCTTAGTTCCACAACCAGGTGTTGAACCCTGGCCATTGACAGTGAAAGCATCAAGTCCGAACCACTGAAGCAACAGGGAATTCTCATACCTCTTTCTTTCTTTCTTTCAAAGATTTGTTCATTTACTTGGCTGTGCTTGTTTTTAGTTCCAGCACAAGGACCCTTCAATCTTCATTGTAGCATGTGGGAGCAGGAATTTTAATTGTCACATGTGGTATTTTTAGTTGCAGTATGTGGGATCTAATGCCCTGACCAAGGAATGAACTTGGACGCCCTAATCTGGGAGCACCGAGTATTTCCACCAGACTACAGGGATGTCCTTCCCATGAATGAACCCAGGTCTCCCACATTGCAAGTGAATTCCTTACTGTCTGAACCACCATAGCTTTGACTATAAGAATTTTGGTCAGCAGAGTGATGCCTTAGCTTTTTTTTTTTTTTTCTTTTTTGATGCTGTCTATGTTTGCCATAGCTTTCTTCCAAGGAGCTAGCTTCCTTTAATTTTGTGGCTACATTCACCATCCACAGTGATTTTGGAGTCCAAGAAAATCAAACGTGCTGTTATTTTCAATTGTTCATCATTTCTTTGCCATAAAGTGATGGGACCAGACGTTGTGATCTTTGTTTTTTGAAATTTGAGTTTTAAGCCAGTCTTTCACTCTCCTCTTTTGCCACCATCAAGAGGCTCTTCACTTTCTGCCCTTAGGGTGACATCATCTGCATATCTGAGGTTGTCGCTGTTTCTCCAGCAATCTTGATTCCAGATTGTGCTTCATCCGGCCCAGTGTTTTTCATGATGTACTCTGCGTTTAAGTTAAATAAGCAGGGCAACAGTATATAATCCTGACGTACTCCTTTCGCTATTTGGAACCAGTCGCTTGTTCCATGTCCAGTTCTAAGTGTTGCTTCTTGTCCTGCATACAGATTTCTCAGGAGGCAGGTCAGATGGTCTGGTATTCCCATCTCTTTAAGAATTTTCCAGAGTTTGTTGTGGTTCACACAGGCAAAGGCCTCATCACTTCATGGAAAATAGATGAAGAAACAATGGAAACAGTGACAGAATTTATTTTCTTGAGCTCCAAAATCACTGCAGATGGTGACTGCAGCCACGAAATTAAAAGATGCTCACTGCTTGGAAGAAAAGTTGTGACAAAGCTAGGCAGTGTTTTAAAAGAAAGAGACATTACTTTCCCAACAAATGTCCATAAAGTCAAAGCTATGGTTTTTCCAGGAGTCAGGTACAGATGGAGGAGCTGCACCATAAAGAAGGCTGAGTGCTGAAGAATGGATCCTTTCAAACTGTGGTGCTGGAGAATGGAGAAGACTCTTGAGAGTCCCTTGGACTGCAAGGAGATCCAACCAGTCAATCCGAAGGGAAATCAACCCTGAATCTTCAGTGGAAAAACTGATGCTAAAGCTCCAATACTTTGGCCTCCTGAAGGGAAGAGTCAACTCATTGGGAAAACAAAACAAAACAAAACAAAACCCTTGATCCTGGGAACTATTGAAGGCAGCAGCAGAAGGCATGACAGAGGATGAGATGATTGGGTGGCATCAGCAACCCAACGGAATGAGTTTGAGCAAGCTTCAGGGGATGAGGATGGACATGGAAGCCTGGCATACAGAAGTTCATGGGGTCGCAGGGAGTCAGACACGACTGAGCAACTGAACAACAAAAGCCAGGCAGGGTCTTTATGTACAGCTGGCTGAACCTCAATGGGGCTTTTCTGAATTTCTGGAGGTGGGTAGAACATAATTTTTTAGCCAGATCCCATGCTGCAGCATGTCTGGAATATTTTGTGCTCGTAGTCAATCTTTTTTGTGTGTTTTCTGGGTGGCACCTGGGAGTCAGTGTTCCTCACAATGATGGATGCTGTCTCTCTCAGTCCCAGCTGAACTGAACTTTGGATCATGACCTCTGTTTCAGGAGGCAACCCTGGCAAGTTCTCTGGCTGTTTGAATGACTGATGATTCTTGGTTTGGTGCTCGGTCTTTTCCTTCACGTTCAAACTTTGTAGCCAGCACTTGCAACATGGAAAGACCCTCCTGTTGCAGTTCCTCTGAGCGTGATTTACAAAGGATGTCACCTATTTGAACATTTTGAGGCAAACCAGACAAACAAATTGTTCATGTTTCCATGCCATGTTCTAAAATACGCCTCTACATTGGCAAAAGCTGACAATCTGTAACTGCAAACACGGCAGACATAGGGCATTTTGCCAGGTTTGTGACTGTCCTTCCGGTACTGTAAGAGAACCTGATCTGTTTTGAAGGACAATTCACAGATATTACAGACCGTGGAGGGCTCCCAGGAAGCAGGGACACTTTCCATGCGACACTGCAGCTGGAACGAGGTGGGAAACTGGCGGTGGCAGTGCTGGCAGGTAGTGTGGGTTTCCCAGCTGTCACCCTTCTGCCTCTCAAGCTCCAGATGGTTCCTCAGGTGGGTCATAAACTTGACATATTTTAGAAGACTCAAGCAGCTGAGGCATTTGAAGGCTGTGTGAGTCTTCTGTTCTGGTGCCGTCTCTTGTATGCTCCAAAGTAAAAGCCATCAAATAACATTTACTCTCATCAGTGAATTTGATCCCAGATTTACTTTCATGGGATCAACAGTCTTGCTCTGACGTGCAAGAGTCAGAAAGTCCATTTTCTCCAGGCCTGACAAACTACATGTTCCTTCTGGATCCATAAGACGGAAGCATGCCTGGCCATTGGTGCGAGTCCGTGAAAATGATGCCCCACCATGCACACGGCTCGGTGAGGTCGGGGAATCTTCCAAGGTCATAACCGTGTTTTTCCAGGAGAGATACCTGGAGGGGCCATGGTGGAGGCAGGTCCCCCTGGGATTCCATCGCTGAGTTTGGGTCTTTTGGGATTCCCACTGTTAAAATTCACATCTGAAATGGGACACCGCTTTGAATTAAGAGGGCTTTCATCCTTGCCTCCTAATGAGAGAACGGCTCGAGAGAGACAGGGAGGCCACAGAGAGAACAATTCTGAATTGTGAAGGACAGTTTCCGGCGAGCTCGTTTTCTAATCAGGTTTAGATGAAGGCTCCGAAATAATAGAACTGCCTCTTCCTCCCCATACACACTGAGAAACTGGTGATACGGCAGCTGGCTCTGATGCTGGGGTCCTCAGATTTGCAGGTTGCCACCTGCAGGAGGGATCCGGATTCACGTGGTCCTTCATTCTTCTTGAAGATGAGTCCCTGGTCACTCTGTTCAAAACGTTAGAAATGACTGGCTTTGAAGTTGAAATCACTCTGACAAAGAAGGTTTCAGCATCCTCCTTGACGTGCTCCACTCCAACAAAGATGACCTCAGCATCGTCATTGTCCTCACCTCTGGATTTGGACACGGCGGTCTTTTTCTCGGGTTGTGGTGGTGCTTGTGCTTCCTCACACGGGAAGAGATGGGCCATTTTGCAACCACTTGTGGCTTCAAGTGGCCCCTTCTAGTGTTTTTCTCCCCCTAAAAGCAATCACCAGGCAAGGTCATCCCATCTGATCTCAGGTGTCAGTCTCTGTGGTTTCAGGTCACCCTCAGTTGGTCACCGAGAATATTAAATGGTAAACTCCAGAAATATACAACTTATGCATTTTAATCTGCAGGTAATTCTGAGGAGAGTGATTGGAATCTCACACCATCCTGCTTCCTCCTGCCCAGAATGTGAATCGTTCCTTAGTCCTGAACATCCCACGCGTCTGTCACTCGGTTACCACAATGACTGTTGAGATGCCACGGGGCTTGTGACCAAGTTATCCTTACTTTACTCAATAATGGCCCCAAACCGTAAGTGGAGGGATGCTGTCCATTGACATATGCCAGAGAAAATCCATTAAGTGCTACCTTTCAGTGAAAAGATCGAAGTTCTCAATTTGATATAAAAGAGAAAGAAACAATGTATGCTGAGGTTGCTAATATCTGTGGTGAATGTGAAGAAGAGAAAATAAATCTGGGTTAGTTTTGCTGTCAAACCTCCAACTGCAAAAGGTATGGACACAGAGCGTAGTAAGTGCTTAGTTAGGGTGAAAAAAAATCGCTCAATTAGTACAGTAGTATATTTTACATAGCGACTAGACTCACAACACTTTTATAAAAGTATATTGTTATAATTGTTCTATGTTATTATTACACCTTCCCTGGTGGCTCAGATGGTAAAGTGTCTGCCTACAATTCGGGAGAGCCAGGTTCAATGCCTGGGTCAGGAAGATCCTGTGAAGAAGGAAATGGCAATCCAGCCCAGAATTCTTGCCTGGGAAATCCCATGGACAGAGGAGCGTAATAAGCGGCAGTCCATGGGGTCGCAAAGAGTTGCACATGACTGAGCGACTTCACTTTCACTTTCCTGTTATTTTTAGGCAGTAGCTATCTCTTACTGTGCCTCTATACAGTAGACTGCATCACAGGTGTGTTTGTATAGAAGAACCATTGTGTATATAGAGTTTGATACTGTGTGAGGTTACCGATGTCCCCTGGGGGTCTTGAAACTTACTCTCTGCCGATAAGTGGTGATGATTATATTTCTTTCAAAAGACAAAATTAGTACCTGGTTTAATCACTGGCTGAAACATTGAGATAACTATTAGCACCCTTAGACATAAGGAAACATCTCAAACTCAGTGAAATGACATGACCCTTTTAAACTTCCTTCTCCAGCCACCACTTTTGCCTTGACTCCCCATGGTGGCCCCCGTGCTCCTGTTAAACTCTGCAGGAGAGCTGGTAGGCACCATTTTGCTTACAGATCTACAATCTCACTCAGAAATGCTGACCGACAGAAAATGTCCAAAAGAGCCCCCAGCTGTCCCTTGGGGGTGCCTCTCACTCCCTCCACTCTCCGAGTCCAGAAGGCACCATAGTCTATACATGGATCCAAAATATTTGTTTTAAATCCCAGCCATTTCTAATAGCAGGACTTGAACCTGCCTCATCCTGGCAATTCTCTCTCTCTCTCTCCCTCCCTCCCTCCCTCCTTCTCTCTCTCCCTTCCTCCCTCTCTCTCTCTCTCTCTCTCTCTCTCTCTCTCCCCCCCCCTCTATTTCTCTCTCTCTCTCTCTCTCTCTCAGAGAGGGAGAGCATTTACAATGTACTTGAAACTACTTCCACAGCATCACCATTGTATTAGGTATTATAAGGAATGTGGAGATGATTTAAAACATGTGGGAGTATCCCCTTACGTTACATGCAAAGACTGCACCATTTTATGTAATGGACTTGATCACCCATTAATTTTGGTGTCTCCAGGTGCAGGGCTCCCAGACCCAATCTCCCAAGGGTACCGAGGAGGGAGGGACGGGACTTCTCAAGACTTCTACTGCTCCCCCTGCCTTGGATGCTGTCTCAATTACCAGCACCCAACTCCTGAGCTGCCTCGGTCCACAGTTTCTCTGCCAGGCTTTCCTGACCATGATGTCAGAAATCACAGCCTCCCCCAACTCACATGCCATTTTCCCCTCCAGAGCTATTGGGCTGCTGTATTTTGGTTTCTAGAACAACATGGGGTGTCTGTCAGTGCTACATGCCTGCTGCAGAAATAAACAGTAACTGTTATTAAACAATCATTTACCTGTACCTCAAGCTCGGCCCACTCATTCCTGGCTCCCCAGGTACTTACACTTGATCTTAGCCAAAAGGCTGAGAAGCAATTTCTCCAAGCATTTGATGACTTCCAAATCTGAATGGATTAAAACTATCAGGCAAGAGAGAAAGTCAGCCAGTATGTAGCTGGATGCTGACAGGGGCAGTGGTGCTCCTTGAAATTAAAGGTTTGTAACACAGTTTCTCTCCATATAATACATTTGTTGATAGCTTCCATGCCATTAACACGTTTCATAGACATTAAAGGACATTCTAAAGTTTACATTTGGCCATTTGTGATACCAGATCACATTTCATCAGTAGCATATCATAGTTTGTTTGCTTGTGTGTAAATGATGTCCCTAGCGGTAAAGGTCCCTCCTGCCAATGCAGAAGACCTAAGAGATGCAGGTTCCATCTCTGGGTCAGGAAGACCCCCTGGAGGAGGGCATGGCCACCCACTGCAGTATTCCTGCCTGAAGAATCGTATGGACAGAGAAGAATCGTGGGCGACAGTCCATAGGGTTGCAGAAAGTCAAGCATCACTGAAGCAACTGAACACACACGCAGACATATGTATATAAATATATATTTTATAGTGGTATGAAAAATAGTGCTGTGGGACCTCCCTGGTATTCCAGTATTTAAGACTTCTCACTTCCAGGCCAGGGACACAGCTTCAATCCCTGGTCAGGGACCTGTGATCCCACATGCCACTGGGTGTGGCCAAAGGTAAATGGAATAATGTATCTTACAGCTGATGTCATCTTAGATTTATTGAAGATTTCTATTTTTCATAAGCAGAATCCAGCCTACTACATTCATGTCACAAGTCACTAATGGCATGCTAGCTGCATTATATAGGCAAGTGGTTTAGACAGGGATTGACAAATCGGCTTGCTTCCCGATTGTTTTTTTTTTTCTTTTAATTTTTAAAAACGTTTAATATTTTTTACATTGAGGTTTAATTTCGGGAAAAACAAAGGAAAGGTTTGTGCCATGTGAACATTATATGATATCTAAATTTCAGTGTCACAAAGAAAGTTTTATTGGAACACAGATGTGATCATTTGCCTCTGCCTGAGGCTATTTCACCCTGCTAATGGGAGAGACCTCATGGCCCTTAATGCCTGGTTACTCTCTAGCCCTTAGCAGAGAAATTTTGCAGACTCATGGCTTCAGAGAACAAAAGGAAGCATTCCAAACCCCATGGCTCACCAGCTCCTGAAGTCCAGTTGACTCAGTGCAGCTAAACACTTCCTACTCTGAGACCAAGTGGAGGGTGAAGCTGGAGTGTCTTTGTCTCCACGTCCCAGAAAGATTTCTCTGGGAATAGCAGCACCGCTTCCTGTGTCCAGTGTCCGTGAAACTCCTACCTGGCTCTCCAAAAGCCTTTTCCCAGTGAGGCGGCATCAGGAGATTCCACGCCTTTTAAAGCCCATTCTAGTCCAATCCATAGTACCCAAACCAGGCTCCAATCAGGTTTCTGAACCAGTTTTTCCCCATAGGATCTTTCAACTAGAAACCTTTCTAGCAAAATGTTGGAGAGGGGAAAGAATCTGAGTGGGGCTTCAGGGCCCCTCCCAGGGGCTATTTTCCAGGTCTCAGTGTGGTGAGTCCCCACTTGCATCTCCGGCATCCAGAGGCCCACCACCTTATCTCCAGTTTATCTGAGTCTTTAGATATTTGGGGTTCAATAGCTCAAGGGCAAGGGAAGGTGGTCCACACAGCTATTCCAACAGGGCATGGGCTGATGTCAGGAACCTAAAAAGTCAGGAGTTCTCTTCCAATGGCAAAAAATTCTCCAGCTGCAAACAGCGAACCCCTGTCCTCTTCCGAGGGCAAGGGGGTGGGTTGGGGAGGAGGCAGGGTGAGGAGGGCAGGAAGCAAGCTTACTCCCAAGTGATCTGCACTTGAAGGCTCAGCACCCGCTGGATTCCCAGGGTCCTCACTGTGAATCTACATGCTGAACCCCAGGAGCTTTTTCTAGGCGGGGGCTCATGCGTTCTTAAACCACGTCAGGGGTGTCAGGTCACACCCTCACCGCCCTCCTGCACCCTTCCCCCCTGACTCGCCCTCTTCTCTGTCCTCCTTTGCAGCACCTAGATTATATCTCAAGCTTTCCCTCCCACTGCCTTTACAGCCCTGTGCACACAGATTCGTGGGTTTCAGAGAGGGTTTCAGAGAAGAAATACGTGTATTTCCATTCATTATAAGGTAATAGAGTCACTGAATTAGAACAAAAATGATGTCCACTCATGAACGTGATCTCAAATGCTGTGATCAGATACAACATCAAAGACACCATTATCATCAAATCAACATGTTCTCCCCTTAAACTTACAGAAGGTATGTCCATTACATCTCAATGAACCAGGGAAAAAAGAAGAAAAACTCACCATTAGAAAGAGCTCGTTTTAGACTCTTTTAAGAAGCATGATGGCCGGTGCTGTGCCTAGGAGCTCAGCTGTGTCTGACTTTTTGCGACCCCATGGACTGCAGCCAGCCAGCCTCCTCTACCCGTGAGTGCACCAGGGAAAAATGCTGGAGTGGGTTGCCATGTCCTCCAATGTGGGTGAGTATCAGAATCCAGGGCTAGGGATCTCCTGGCGGTCCAGTGGTTGAGGATCTGCCTTCCAATGCTGGGAATGTGAGTTTAATAGGTGGTGGGTAAGATCCCACATGCCAGAGGGCCGTAGAACGGACAAAGGATCCTGCATGACACGGCTAAGCCCCGAAGAAGCCAAATAAGTGAATAAAACTGAATATTTTTAAAACTCTATGCTCTTTACATTCTTCTGGATATGTTTGAAAGCACGATATTAACAGTTTTATTTATTTATGGACACACCATGAGACTTCCTGCAGGAGCTTAGTTTCCTGACCAGGGGCTGAACCCCGGTCACCAGACTGAAAGCATTGAACACGAAGTGCTGGCTTGCCAGGGAATTCCTAGTTTGATGTACTTAAAACGGTTTATTTTGATTGTCTGCCAAAAGGTACATCCTTTGCAGTGTTTACACTTACAACAGAAACATTTTGGGTGTCAGTTTTAAAATGTTTGCAAAAACTTAGGAGAGAGGAAGAAACATTTTGACTACCGATTTATGCTTCTAGGCATCCCTGATGGCTCAGAGAGTAAAACATCTGCCTGCAGTACAGGAGACCAGGGTTTAATCCCTGTGTCAGGAAGATCTCCCGGAGAAGGAAATGGCTCTCCACTCAAGTATGCTTGCCTGGGGAATTCCATGGACAGAGGAGCCTGGTGAGCTACTATCCATGGTTTGGCAAAGTGTCAGACACAACTGGATAACTAACACTTTCACTTTCATATGCTTCTGAAGATTGCTCAAATCTCAGAATCACCTGGGACATTAATAAACACAGAGATTCCAGGGCTGCATATCACACCTAAGAAATTCAAATTGCCCTAGGAGAGGGCCTGCAAACCTGAAAATTCAAAGCTCACCTCACTTGATTCTGAACTGAAGTGAATCCCACGGTGTAAAGTCATCCAACACTTTGGGAAAGATTGATCTCTGGTGGCTCAGCAGTAAAGAATCCACCTCTTAATGCAGGAGACCTGGGTACAGTCTCTGGGTCGGAAAGCTCTCCTGGAGGAAGAAATGGCAACCACGCCAGGATTCTTGCCTGAGAAATCCCATGGACAGAGGAGCCTGGCAGGCTACAGTCTATGGGGTCACAAAAGACTCAGACACACAACTTAGCAACTCTGCCGCAACAGTGAAAGTGAGAGGTGCTCAGTTGTGTCCAACCCTTTGTGACCGCGTGGACCATATGCAGTCCATGGAATCTTGCAGGCTAGAATACTGGTGTGGGTAGCCTTTCCTGTCTCCAGGGGATCTTCCCAACCCAGGGATCAAACCCAGGTCTCCCGCATTGCAGGCAGATTCTTTACCAGATGGGGCGCAATGGGAGCCCAAGCAACAATAAGAACAAGCTTAAAATGCCCAAGAATATACGCCTTCAGGAGACCCTAAGGGTTGAGGGTCAGGAATGCATTTTTTCCTTCATGTGACACACTGAGCACCTGCCTTGGGAGGAGCAGGTTATTGGCAATTCAATAAACTAAAGAGATGTAGCTTGAGCTGGGAGCTTCATCCTCCCCACCACCCTTCAGAGATTCTAGGAGCTCCACACCCTCTTTGGGGGCTTCTGGAGGTCCTTCGTATTGAAGGAAGTTAGGATATAATCAAAGCTGAGAGATCTGGATGCAAACATCTCCGTTTGGGCCACACTTTCAAATCTCCTGGGCTGTGCTTCTTCACCGTCAGTGAATCTAAGGAATTGCCTGTGTGTCTTGTGCAAAAACACATTCTCATCCAACAGTTGTGGGTGGGGCCTGAGAGTCTGAGTTTCTCCCAAGCTCCAGGTGTTGTCCAGGCTGCTTAAGGTGTCCATATTAAACAGTGAGTACTAGAGAGCTTTTGAAAACTACGGACGTTCTGATTGATTCTGTCAAGCTGACTCCCTGCCCACAGACTCAGTGTCTCCAGGAATGGGACCAGGGAGTCAACGTTATTAAAGGTCTCAGGTATTTCTAAGGAGCAGATAGGGTGCAAATGTGTAGCCAGGCAAATCACCCTACCATCAACCCTGTTTTGGGCTTCATTGTGTCCTGCAAAATCCATATGTTGCAGGGACTTTCCCAAAGGTCCAGTGGCTACAACTCTCCACTCCCAGTTCAGGGGGCTGGGCTTCTGTCCGTGGTCAGGGAACTAGATCCCACGTGCTGCCAGGAAGACCGAAGACCCCACGTACCACAACTAACACCTGGTGCCGTCAAATAAATTAATTCATTAAAAAAAATCTGTAGAATATCTAAGCCCCAACACTTTGGAATGTAATCCTCTTTGTAGATTCTGCCTTTAATGAGGTGATTAAGTTAAAACGAGGTCACTAGGGTGGGCCCTAGTCCAAGCTGATGGTTCTCTATATAAAAAGAAAGAGGGAAATTCCCTGGAAGGCCAGTGGTTAGGGCTCAGATCTTTCACTGCCAAGGGCCCAACTTCAATCCCTGGTCTGGAAACTAAGACCCAGAAGAAAAGCAGCATGGCTGGAAAATAAAGAGGAAATTAGGACACACAAGACATCAAGGATGCATGGACATAAAGGGACAGGAGGACACGAGAATGCGGGTGCCTGCTCATCAAGGAAAGAGACCTCCAGAGACACCACACTGTCAACACCTTAATCCTGGATTTCTAGCCTCCAGAACTGGGAGAAAACAATTTCCTGTTCTTTAACTCTCATGTATTTCTGGTGGCCACCTGAGAACATTAACGTGTTCTTTAGATCAGGAGTCCCTAGAGAGGGTTCACCTCAAGGACAGTAGGGGGTATGCAGGTGATGACTCGGCTTCCAGCTGACTCCCAAACATCAACAAATGCCGCCCACCCAGATCTTCCAGGACGCAGCCTGCTCCTGTGGACCCCATCTTGCAGACCACTACTGCTAAACGTCCCCACACAAATCTCTTTCTGCCCCGCCCCCTTTGTTTGTTTCTTTGTTTGTTTGACTTCTCTCCTAGACTCTGAGGGACAGAACCTTGAGAACAGAGTGAGGCCTGTGCTCACACCATCCTGGATGTGAAGGAGAGTATGTGTTTTAACCCCCCCCCCAAAAAAAAAACAACAACAAAAGGAAGAAAACCCAAAGCTGTCAAGCAGAAGCTTGTCACCAAGTGTACAGAAAAGCCTTCACATGATAGGTTAGGAAGAAGCAGAGGACATGATTTCAACCTCTTCTTCAGGGAAGGTTTCCGGGAAGGAGGATAGCATGCTTTCTGTAGATGGACTGAGGGCAGATGAATTTATTGGAAGGCATTGGGTAGCCAGGAAAGGAATATGAGTGGAGAGGGGTATGTCATCCATTCTGTCAAGTTCCAGAAGTTTCTATGATACGGGCCACGGTCACAGGTCTCCCAGAGGTCAGGGAGAAAGGAACGTTTGGTGACCTCATCAAAGCCTGGCCCATAGAAGCCTGGCTCTCGGCAGCCAACATCAGGCTTCCAGGGCATCCACCAGGCTCAGGAAATGACCTACTGGGAACTCTCTGGTAGTCCTGGGGTGGTTAGGACTCTGCACTTTCACTGCTGAGGGCATGGATTCTATCCTTAGTTGGGGAACTAAGATCCTGCAAGCTGTTTTGGCTGGCCAACAAAAGAAACCAAAAAAGAAAGACAGACATGACCTATTCCTGCCTTTCGTTCCGCGGACAACCCCAAGGCCAACTCCAGTCCAGGTTCATTGCTGTGGTCAAGGAGGAAGCTCCCTGGGGCTTGTGGCCGTGGAGTGATATGTGGTCAGCCTGAGTGTCCACCAACAAGGCTGATCATCTCACACCAACTGAGAAGCTGGTACCCAGGAGGAGATCAGGCCCCTGGGACAGAGCCGTGTGAGAAGTGGGCTCTACAAGGTGTCCAAAGGGCACACCTTTCAAGACAGCACTAATCCAGGTGGCTAGCCTCTATCCACTTCCTCCATCTCTAGGGGAGAGCTTGGCCCTTCCATTGTTCTCACAAATCTTTTCCTCTTCTACTCTCCCTGGAACAGCTTCATCTTAAGAAATTGTTGTTGTTCTTTTGCTCGGTTATATCTGCAACCCCAGGGACTTTAGCGCACCAGACCTCCCTGTCCCTCACCGTTTCCTGAAGTTTGCTCCACTTCATGTCTAGTACATTGGTGATGCCATCCAGCCATCTTATTCTCTGTTGCCCTCTTCTTCTGCCCTCAATCTTGTCCAGCATCAGGGACTTTCCCAGTGAATCAGTGGCTTATACCGCATGACCAATATAGTGGACCTTCAGCTTCAGCATCAACCCTTCTAACAAGTACTCAGGGTTGATCTCCCTTAAGATTGACTGGTTTGAACTCCTTGCTGTCCAAAGGACTTCCAGGAGTGTTCAGCAGCACCGCAACTCGAAGGCAACAATTCTTTGGCGCTCTGCCTTCTTTGTGGTCCAGCTCTCACAACCGTACATGACCACTTGGAAGACCATAGCCTTGACTCTACAGACCTTTGTTGGCAGAGTAACGTCTCTGCGTTTCAACACACTGTCTAGGTTTGTCATAGCTTTCCTGCCAAGAAGCAACCGTCTTTTGATCTCATGGTTGCAATCACCATTGCAGTGATTGTACAGCCCAAGAAGAGGAAATCTGTCAGTACTTCCACCTTTTTGCTTCTATTTACCATGGAGTAATGGGGCTAGATGCCATGATCTTAGTATTTTGAGTATGTAGGTTTAAGCTGGCTCTTTCACCCTCCTCCTTCATCCTCACCTAATCAGTGCAGAGCGTCTGGCTTCTTGCTGCTTCTTCCCTCAGTTCGAATTCCCTGAGTAAGAAATCATAAAGGGATGGTTTTGTAGCTTCAATGCAAGGGTGGGACAGACAGGGACCAAAACATGGGATCATGACACATTGAGAAACTCAACCAATGACGACTTGCACCACCTGCTTACCTACAGGATTAAAGGTGACGTGAACGTGTTAGTCAGTCCTATCTGATGCTTTATGACTTCATGTACTGTAACCCAACAGGCTCCTCTATGGAACTCTCCAGGAAAGAATACTGGAGTGGATTGCCACTCCCTTCTCCCAGGGGATCTTCCTGATTCAGGGACTGAATTCTGAGCCTCCTGCATTGCAGGTGGACTCTTTACCACCTGAGTCACCAGGAAATCTCAAACCAAGGCAGTGCTAATTTCCAGGACATTACTATAGCAAAATTTTGGTGGTCCATGCCGGTCACAGCTTCTCGGTCACAAAAAGTGGTATAGTTGGAGCCCACCACTCTGAAGGGGTGCTGTTGTTTGGTTTAGCTGCTAAATCTCCTCTGACTCTTAGAGGACTTGGTCTCAGTAAAGAGCTCTGGTGGGAAAAGAGAATTAGTTTAAAAGCCTTAGTACGGCCAGGTTGGCAGAGAACTAGGATTTGGAGGAAATTTTATCTTTACCATTTGGCTTAAGCTAAATACCTCAGGAATAAGGTTTTATTAAAAAAAAAAAAAAGTTACAGATGAATGACACCAAGAAGAAAAATGCCAAGTTACACTCAACACTGAAATACTGAACTCATCAGTGACATTTTTGGACGATCGGGAATAGATTTCCAGCAGCCTTTGAGTAAATATTTGTGTGTGAAAGTGTTTATTCATGTAAAAACAGAATAAAACGTGTGGGGATATGAGTGACATAAACGCACATTTGGACAATGGATTCGGGGATGTTGGGTTGTCTCTTAGCAACTGGAGGCTTGCCTGGCTGCTCAGTCGTGCATGCAATGCAGGAGACCCAAGTTCAATCCCTGGGTTGAGAAGGTCTCCCGGAAAAGAGATCTGTTACCCACTGTAGTATTCTCAGCTGAAGAATTCCATAGGCAGAGAAGCCTGGCAGCTTACAATCCATGGAGTCCCAAAGAGTCAGACACGGCTGAGCAGTGGGAAAACTGGCATGGGCTGGTGGGTCCCAGAGGCTCCAGGTGGACTGCGGGTGAATATCACCCAGGACTCTGGGGCTGATTTTGCACAGTGAACCCATTTTGGCACCGCCAGGGTACGAGATGGAGGATTTGCATCTGCTGAATCCACTGGGGAAAATGCTCCAGTCCAGGGCCTGGGTGAGGGTCCCTTGGAAGAAGGTTCCTCTAGTGATGCTCACTCCTGGACACTTAGTTCAGCTACCAAAGAGGGAATCAATGCAACACATTCAGACAGACAGACTAGGCCGCATCCTCTCAGCTTTTATCACTGTGTTCAAGGCAGAGCGACAACCTGCTATTGAGAATTTCCTATGTAGTCAGAAGTCTTAGAGGAAAACAAGAATTGTAATTTGGACTTAGATTGGAGCCACTTCAGCAATGATGCTTATGTAACTTTTTATCTTCTCTGGACTGCTTAGGAGCTGCAATTTCCCCTCATGGTCCCTCCTTGTCATCTCGAGAATCACCTACTTTCCACAGCTCACCTGGAGCCTAAAACAGCTCAGGACAAATGTGGCAGGTGGGAGGGAGAAACAGAGTTTCGGACTTCAAACCTCACGCCTGATGGACCAATGTCCTCCTTGCTTAATTGTCCTCCGCTAAGACATCATTCTCTTGGAAAGAATTCCCAAGGGCATCACACCTGACCGCCACCGTGCGGACTCCCAGAAAGAAGTCCGCTTTGACAGCATCTAACCTAGGCCACACCTCTGACCCTAGTCAGGAAGGTGACTGACAAGAAGCCCGGGGACAGAGCGGCAGCATCGTGAGGACTTTCGAGTGACCCGGGCACCCTGGCAATGTCCACAGCAGGCACAGAGTACACGTCCTGACGGTAACGAAAGAGAGAGGCCCATTCTGGTCTACGGAGCTGGCGCCATGCCTTACCTGAGCACCCGGTGCAGGCGGCTATCGAGGAAGGAGATGGAGTTCAGGTAGAGCTCCTACAGGTGGGGCAGGTTCAGGAACTGGGCCGTGAGCTGGGTGATGCAGTGCTCCTCCTGTTTGGGGGCTGTGTGCGGCAACACATGGATGCGCCAGAGCGGCAGCCGGGGCAGGTTGCCCATCTGGCCCAGGTGGAGCACAAACCTGCCCAAAGTGGCCCGATTCCAGGTGCAATTCACCTCCTCGACACAGTCCAGCTGCACCACCTTCAGGATCCTCCTGATGCTCCGCGTGGGCATGGTGGAGATGCTGAGCTTCTGGCAGCTCAGGTGCAGCAGGCTCCTCCTGTTTGGCCTTCTTCAGCAGGTAGCTGAGGGTCTGTTTCAGGGTGTCCTCCTTGAGGCACAGGTCGAGCAGCACCTGCACAGGGGCCTGTGCCGGCTATAGCCCACCTGCACCTCCACCCTGCACCTCTTCTGCATGGACTGTGCTGGCTCGGGCTCCAGCAACGAGCAAACACTGTCCGTGTGGCTGGATCACATGGTCCAGATGTCCTGGTGGGCTTTCCAGTGCAAGTTCAGCAGCTGCAGCTTCCACTGCCTGCAGGGCCACAGGAGACACGCTGAGCTGTGCAGAGGCTGACTGGCACCAGGACCACGCGAGGGCTCTGCACTCCATATACCACTGCCCCCCCTGGCTTCAGGAACCCCCTTGGTCCCTACCTTAAGGGACACTGGTGGGGAGCACACGCCTTTCGTCCCTTCTGCCCCTCAACCAGTCCTGTACATCTGGACGCCTGTCCAAGTGAACCCCTCATCCTCCTGCTCTGGCTGCATCTTGCTCACACCCCCAGGCCCCACCAGTCTGCCAGGTTGACCTTACCTGGGTTGGACCCTCTGAGCAAGAACGACGTCCAGGTCATCGAGTGGAGCCTGGAAGGTCTCCAGATGAGGCTGGTGTTCCTTCATCAGGGTACCCAGCAGAGGCAGGGGAAGGGCCTGGACTGCACCACCACTTTCAGGGCCTGGGTGTGCCTCCCGGCAAAGGCCACCATAAACAGTGGCGGGAAGAGCTCTAGGGGCAGCTCCTCCAGGGCCACCATGGCCAAGGCCTCATTCCACAGCAGGCTCTGGCCCGCCAGGCCCAGGAGTTGGGGTGGGTCCTGGACACCCGTTCTGAAGAACCTAATACAGAGTGAGTCATGGGGGGATGTCAGAGAGCAAGTGGGGGCATGGTCTTCTCTGGCCAAGGAACCGGGGAGAACTTGCTGTCCCTCCACCCTAGCAGAACCCAAGGCAGGCTCAGAGACATCCTCTGGCCACAAAGACACAGTTTTGGCCACACTTGTACCCGGACAAGCATCTCTCCAGGCAGCAAAAAAAAAAAAAAAAGGGACAAGGTGACCTCTTGCCCCAACCCGTATCTACCAGTTGCTGCATTTAATCCTAGCCCTGCTGGCCAGTAGATACTTAGGAGCCTGACAGCTGGCCCCACTTTCTTCAGAGAAAGCTTCTGATTATTACTCAAGGGCTGAAAACAGGAATAAGGAGGTTAGTCCACACAGTCTGTCTCTAAACTCCAACCAATAACTCACGCAATGGGTGCTGTTATGCCACTTAATAAAAAGACATACCTTACACTCTGTGTCTCTTCTACAAATGTTACTACCATTCAGTTCAATGGAGCAAAACATCCACATGCAGAAAAAAGCCGCCACTATTTAATATATTCTACAGATTGTTTTTAATTCCATGGAATTAAAAAACAGTTTTCAGCTTTTAAAACAAAAAGAAACCCCCCAAAATTTTAAGCTAGTAAAATCACAAACCTATAAAATGATATGAACTATAATCACTGGTAACACACTACAATGTAAAATGTCACCAGATCCTAATTAGGTATCTTTCATTAAATCAATTCCTGGAACTTCCCCGGCAGTTCAGTGAGGAGGACTCTGTGCTTTCACTGCAGGGGCATGAGCTCTATTCCCATTAGGGAACTATGACCCCAGATTCTATTTGGTGTGACCGTATCCCCTCACTCTCACCATACGCTATGCCATGCCCCCCCTGCGCACCCCCTGCCAAATTCTGTTTGGTTAAGAAATATGGTAAAGCTGGCGGAGGAATAGGACAGGGAGACCACTTTCTCCCTCACAAATTCATCAAAAGAACATTTCAGCGATGAGCAAATTCCAAAAAACAACTTCTGAATGCTGGCAGAGGACTTCAGGCACCCGGAAAAGCAGATCATTGTCTTCAAAAACAGGTAGGAAAAAATATAAAAGATGAAAAAAGAGACAAAGGAGGAAGGAAGGGAGCTCCGTCCCGGAAAGGGAATCCCGTTCTGGGAAGGGAATCTTAAGAAGGGAGGTTTCCAAACACCAAGAAACATTCTCCCTGCCGAGTCTGTGGCGAGCTGTGGAAGCACAGAGTGCAACGTAGCAGGAAGGAAACATAAATACATAAATAAAACCAACAGATTACAAGCCCAACAGTAACTCCCCCAGCGGAAAAGCAGCACAGACGCCTGCATCTGACACTAGCAAGTGGGGGCAGGGCAGGGAGGTGCAGGAGGCGAGGGCTGCAGTGCTTTTTAAGAATCAGGCAGGAACGCCCCGCACATAACCACAATGAACGAACCTGCGCTAGCAAACCAGACTGTGGGATAGCTACCACGTGAAAAGCCCGAACATAAGACACCACCAGGACCGCACACAGAACAAAGGATGGAACAGAAATAGCCGGTTACAGACCATGCCCCGCCGGTGACAGGCAGCCAGAACCGTATGGGCTGGAAGGAGGTGATCGCAGCCCCGGAGAGACTTTACCTACAAAACTGTAAGCAGGCTTCTTTGCTAAGGCTTCTGCGGGTTCTGGACAGTCACCATCCACCTCACAAGGGGCACCAGTGGTACATCCAGAAAACTAGCAGCAGAGACGGGAAAGGCGATAAGTCACAGTGACTGCGCTCACCACACACCTGAGCTACTCGGACGTGGGAAGGACACAAAAGGCAGTCCCAACCGAACCTGCGCCTCTGAGGGCTTACCTGAGCACCGAACCTGAGTTCGGCTTAGACCTGGGAGGTGCGTGCAGCCTAAGGCCGGCCTCAGACCCTGGAGCAACGTAGAGCCTGAGCGGTGTGCACCATGAGCAGGGGCAGGCCCAGTGCGACTGAGACACTGAAAGCACACACAGGTGTTAGTTCTTTGCAGCATCCCTCCCTCCCCACAGTGCAACTGAACAAGAGAGCCAAAAAAATAAAAAATAAAAAGTGTCCACCATGCCCTCCCCCCGCCCCTTATTAGGACGGAAATCAGACACTGAAGATACCAGCAAACAGAAGAAATTAAATGGAGGGAACCGCCTTGGAAATAACCCCACAACACCAGAGAAAGGGCCAGAAATATCTTTACTATTTTTATGACCATTTCTTTTTCTTTTTTTCTTTTTCGCTGATGTTGTTGTGTGGTAGTTTTTCTCCTTTTCTTTTTCTTCTTCTTCTTTTTTTAACTTTTAGAAATATTTAAGTCCTCTATGTATCCTTTAATTTTTATTCTTATAACCTACTATTACTTAAAAAGAAACCTATTTTTAAAAGCAAACACTGTATATAGTCTTTGTGTGGTTGTTGTTGTTGTTTTAATAGTTCTTGTGGGGTTTTTTTCTTCTTCTTCTTTTCCTTAATATTGCATTTTTTAAAATCCAACCTCTATTCTAGATTTTTAATCTTTGCTTTTTGGTATTTGTTGTCAATTTTGTACATTTAAAAACCCAAACTTCACTACCCAATTTTACCTGAGAGCGAGATTACTGGCTTGACCACTCTCTCCTCCTTTGGACACTCCTTTTTCTCCACCAGGTGGCCTCTGTCTCTTCCCTCCCCCTTCTCTTCTCTACCCAATTCTGTGAATCTCCGTGTTCCAGACGGTGGAGAAAACTTCAGGAACTGGTTACTGGCTGGATCTGTCTCTCCGCTTTTCATTTCCCTCTTTTATCCTCCTGGCCACCTCTGTCTACTTCCTCCCTCTCCTCTTCCCTGTATAACTCCGTGAATAACTCTGAGTGGTCCAGACGGTGGAGCACACATAAGGATGTGATTGCTGGCTAGCTTGCTCTCTCCTTTTTTTTTTTCTCTCTCTCTCTCCTCTTTTGACCCCACCTCATCTTCTTCCAGTCACTTCTAACTAACCCCTCCCTCTTCTCTCCTCCATGTAACACAGTGAACCTCTCTGGGTGCCCCTCACTGTGGGTAAACCTTTCATCTTTAACCTAGATGTCTTATCATCGGTGCTGTATAGGTGGAGAGGTCTTGAGGCTACTGTAAAAATAAAACTGAAAACCAGAAGCAGGAGGCTTAAGTCCAAATCCTGAGAACATCAGAGAAGTCCTGACTCCATGGAACATTAATTGATAGCAGCTCATCAAATGCCTCCATACCTACACTGAAACCAAGCACCACCCAAGGGCCAACAAGTTCCAGAGTCAGACACATCATGCAAATTCTCCAGCAACACACGAACACAGCCCTGAGCTTCAATATACAGGCAGCTCAAAGTTACTCCAAAACCATTGGCGTCTCATAACACATTACTGGTCACTCCATTGCACTCCAGAGAGAAGAAATCCAGCCTCGCCCACCAGAACTCCAACACAAGCCTCCCGAACCAAGAAATCTTGACAAGCCACTGATACAACCCCACCCACAGTGGAGAAACTCCATAATGAAGAGAACTCCACAAATTCCCAGAATATAGAAAGGCCACCCCAAACGCAGCAATATAACCAAGATGAAGAGACAGAGGGATACTCAGCAGGTAAAGAACAGGAGAAATGCCCACCAAATCAAACAAAAGAGGAAGACATACGGAATCTACCTGAGAAAGGATTCCAGATATTGATACTGAAAGTGATCCAAAAATCTTGAAATCAAAATGGAATCACAGATAAATAGCCTGGAGACAAGGATTGAGAAGATGCAAGAAAGGTTTAACAAGGACCTAGAAGAATAAAAACGAGTCAATAGATAATGAATGACTCAATAAATGAGATCAGAAACACTCTGGAGGCAACAAATAGTAGAATAACAGAGGCAGAAGATAGGATTAGTGAAATAGAATGGTAGAAATAAATGAATCAGAGAGGAAACAAGAAAAACGAATTAAAAGAAATGAGGACAATCTCAGAGACCTCCAGGACAATATGAAACGCTCCAACATTCGAATTATAGGAGTCCCAGAAGAAGAAGACCAAAAGAAAGACCATGAGAAAATCCTCCAGGAGACAATAGTTGAAAACCTCCCTACAGTGGGCATGGAAAGAATCACCCAGTCCCAAGAAAACCAGAGAGTCCCAAACAGGATAAACCCAAGGCAAAACACCCCAAGACACATATTAATCAAATTAACAAAGAGCAAACACGAGAACAAATATGAAAAGCAGCATGGGAAAAACAAGAAATAACACATGAGGGGATTCCCATAACGGTAACAGCTGATCTTTCCAAAGAAACTCTTCAGGCCAGGAAGGAATGGCAAGACATACTTAAAGTGAAGAAAGAGAATAACCTACAGCCCAGATTACTGTACCCAGCAAGGATCTCATTCAAACACGAAGGAGAAATCAAAAGCTTTACAGACAAGCAAAAGCTGAGAGAACTCAGCACCACGAAACCAGCTCTCCAACAAATGCTAAAGGATATTCTGCACACAGGAAACACAAAAAGGGTGTTTAAAGCCAAACCCAAAACAATAAAGGAAATGGCAACGGGATCATAATTATCAGTAATTACCTTAAACGTGCTTAGTCACAGCTCCAGAAAGCTATTCTCTTTTCCTTCTAAGGACAGGCTTACCTCTGTGGGGCTTGGTATTTAAGTATTCCCTTTGGTTAGATTCCTTGCCTTCAACCCCAGCTCAGCGCTGACAACCTTCAGGTCTCAAATAGCATACTATGCAACTGGTGCATTTTACATTCTTACCAAAGAAAGTAAGTGTCAGTTGTATCTCCACAGTATTAATTTAGCCACAAGGAATCTTCGGCAAAACTAAACAAAACGTTAGAGAGATGACAGCACTTCTACGAAATATGTTGTCAGCTTTACAAACGACCTATAAACTACAAAGTCATCACGAAATAGACATCTACTTAATACACATTTCATTATTAGATTCTTTCTTTGTATATAACCATTTTATACTTTCAGATTTGCAACTGATACTTTTCCAAATAAAACTGGTGCTTTTTTTTTGCTTGTTTTTAAGCCAAGATTTAACTGATGTCTTTAAGATGTTCATTTCAACATTGACATCATTCATAACTCCAAATACATAAAAGATGATGACAAAAACATCATAAACACAAAAAATAAAAATGTAGCTATATTACTATCGCCTCTGATAAATGATAGCAAAACTGGAACAGAAGCATTTTAAAAACACTTAGTGATGTTTCAACATTATTCTAATCTTTTTTGATTTCATATTTCTCATGTGCTTTAGAATGCATTACAACATCAGTAGAGTATTGGGCTTCCGTGGTGGCTCAGAGGGTAAAAAGTCTGCTTGAAATGGAGCCCTGGGTTCTAATCCTGGCTTAGGAAGATCCCCTGAAGAAGGAAATGGCAACCCATTCCAGTATTCCTGCCTGAGAATCCTATAGATGGAGGAGCCTGTAAGGCTACAGTCCATGGGGTCGCAAAGGGTCAGACACGACTGAATGGCTCCACTTTCACTTTAGTCGAGTATTGTCATATGTTTAAAAATCTATAAAAATATGGTAAATAATACCGGTACAAATTTCATCATTAAACATACATATTCAGCTGTTTTAATGCATGATGAGAGAACTCTGAAACAACTTGCGTTTTCATTGTTATTGGCGACCATGCCTGACCTGCCTCTTGAGAAATCTATGTGCAGGTCAGGAAGCAACATTTAGAACTGGACATGGAAAAACAGACTGGTTCCAAATAGGAAAAGGAGTACATCAGGCTGTAAAATGTCACCCTGCTTATTTAACGTCTATGCATAGTACATCATGAGAAATGCTAGACTGGACGAAACACAAGCTGGAATCAAGTTTGCCGGGAGAAATTTCAAGAACCTCTGATATGCAGATGACACCACCCTTATGGCAGAAAGTGAAGAGGAACTAAGAATCCTCTTGATGCAAGTGAAAGAGAGTGAAAAAGTTGGCTTAAAGCTCACCTTTCAGAAAATGAAGATCATGGCTTCTGGTCCCATCACTTCATGGGAAATAGATGGGGAAACAGTGGAAACAGTGTCAGAGTTTATTTTTTGGGCTCCAAAATCCCTGCAGATGGTGACTGCAGCCATGAAATTAAAAGATGCTTACTCTTTGAAAGAAAAGTTATGACTAACCTAGATAGCACGTTCAAAAGCAGAAACATTACTTTGCCGACTAAGGTCCGTCTAGTCAAGGCTATGGTGTTTCCTGCGGTCATGTATGGATGTGAGTTGTACTGTGAAGAAAGCTGAGCACCGAAGAATTGATGCTTTTGAACTATGGTGCTGGAGAAGACTCTTGAGAGTGCCTTGGACTGCGAGGAGATCCAACCAGTCCATTCTGAAGGAGATCAGCCCTGGGACTTCTTTGGAAGGAATGATGCTAAAGCGGAAACTCCAGTAGTTTGGCCACCTCATGTGAAGAGTTGACTCATTGGAAAAGAACTCTGATGCTGGGAGGGATTGGGGGCAGGCGGAGAAGGAGACGACAGAGGATGAGACGGCTGGATGGCATCTCTGATTCGATGGACGTGAGTCTGAGTGAACTTCGGGAGTTGGTGACGTACATGGAGGCCTGGCGTGCTTCATTTCATGGGGTCACGAAGAGTCAGACACAACTGAGTGACTGAACGGAACTGAACTGAACGGAACTGAAGCTAGGGACTGTTGGTGGCAGAGGTAGAGGCCCTAGTCTGTGTATCCAAAGTTGGAGTGATGGAATACAGTTTAAAGTTACTGTAAACATAGGGAATTTAGAAAGATGGTAACGATAACCCTGTATGCGAGACAGCAAAAGAGACACAGATGAGTAGAACAGTCTGATGTGAAGAGCTGACTATTTGAAAAGACCCTGATGTTTGGCAAGATTGAAAGCAGGAGGAGAAGGAGACGACAGAGGATGAGACAGTTAGATGGTATCACCGACTCAAAGGACATGAATTTCAGTAAACTGCGGGAGTTGGTGATGGACAGGAAGGCCTGATTTGCTGTAGTCCATGGGCTCACAAACAGTCATACACAACTGAGCAGCTGAAGTGAATCGAACAAAGACATGCTCACAATTCTCCTGGCAAGACTTTAACAGCACATTCACCTAGAAGTTGCAAATGTTCAAACTGGATTTAGAAAAGACAGAAACCAGAGGTCAAATTGGCAACATCCATTGGATTATGGAAAAAGCAAGAATATTATTGAAAAAAACAAACAAACTATGTCTGCTTTATTGAGTATGATAAAAATCCACTGTGTGGATCACAACAAACTGCAGAAAATTCTTAAAGACATGGAAATACCAGACTACCTACATGCCTCCTGAGAGACCTGTATCCAGGTCAAGAAACAACCAGTGAGAACCAGATAAAGAAGAACAGACGGTTTGAAATTGGAAACAAACAAACAAACAAACAAACTACTACATGTGTCATCCTGTTGATTTAACTTATATGCAGAGCACATCTTGGAAAATGCTGGGCTGGAGGAAACACAAGCTGAAATTAAGAGAAAAATAGAAATATCAATAACTTCAGATATGCAGATGACACCACCGATATAGCATCAAGCAAAGAATAACTAAAGAGCCTCTTGATGTAGGTGAAAGAGGAGAGTGAAAAAGCTGGCTTAAGACGCAACATTCAAAACACTAAGATCCTAGCATCTGGTCCTATTATTTCATGGCAAATAGATGGGAAAACAATGGTAACAGTGAGAGACTTCTGTTTCCTTGGACTCCAAAATCATGGCAGGTGATGACTGCAGCTATGAAATTAAATGACACTTGTTTCTTGGAAGAAAAGCAGTGACAAACCTAGACTGCATGTTAAAGAGCAGAGGCATCCCTTTGCCAAGAAGCGTCCATATAGTCAGAGCTATATTTGTGTTTTTTTAAGCAGTCATGTGACGATGTAAGTTAGACCATAAAGGAGGCTGAACGTTAAGGAATTGATACTTTTGAACCACAGTCTTGGAGAAGACTCTTGTGAGTCCCTTGGGCTGCAAGGAAATCAATCCAGTCAACTGTAAAGGACATCAATCCTGAAAATTCACTGGAGGGGCTGATGCTGAGGCAGAAGCTCCAATATTATGGCTATCTGATGTGAAGAGCCAACTCGTTGGCAAAGACTCTGATGCCGCAAAAGATTGGAGCAGAAGAAGGGGACGATGGAGGACCAGATACTTGGATGGCATCACCGACCCAGTGGATTTGAGTTTGAACAAGCTCCGGGAGATGGTCAAGGGCAAGAAGGCGTGACATACTGCAGTCCATGGGATTCGAAGAGTTGGAGATGACTGAATGACTGAACAACATATAACAGCCAGCAACAACAAATCTACAGAGTGCCTTTGACCGTGAGTAGTTTCAGGAGCTCTTGAAGCATGTCACAGATCTGAAACCCAAGATAGTGGCAAACCACTGAAGGTGTTTGACTTGGAGTTAGTGAAGCAGCCATTAGTATGTGCTACAACATTGAAACAATGAATGTCGATAACCTGTATGGTGTATTTGTTGTGGAGTAAGTGAAGAACCACTTGAAGTGGGTTTCATGACTGAAACACTGTATGTTCACACTTCAGATGGTCTGTGTTTGATCTTGTATATAGAAAGAAGCACAAGGAGCCTGTCACAACACTGAAACTGGATCATGGTAAATCATTGTGTATGATGAGCTGTGGTAGTTGAAAAATCAATGAAAGTATGTACTAGCCCTGAATCAATGGATGGTGATCAACTAAGAGTGTGCTCAACCTTGAGTGGACAAAGGACCTTTTGAAGCATATGCCAGAATTAACACACTGGATTGTGATAAATTATTGGTTATGTATTTTCTGCAGAGAATGACGAAGCAGTTGAGCAGGAAACAGCCTTGAAACACTGGATGATGATAAACTTCGGGGTTTGTTTGATACATGTTGTATGAGGAGAAACTGAAAGCATGGCACAGACGAAAACATGGGACCATCATAAACTTCTGAATGCGTTTTATCTAGAATGGCCTAAAGGAGGACTTTAAACTCAGCACAGAACCGAAACAGGAATTGTGATAAGCTACCTACCATATTTTATATGGAGAGGATAAAGAAGTACATGAGGCATGCCACAGTACTGGAACACTGGATAGTGGTAAACGACAGGGAGTGTTTGACTAAATGAGACAAAAGATGAGAAATCTTGCCCAGAAACTGAGAGACTGCAAGGGAATATTTCATGCAGACATGGGCACAATCCAGGACAGAAGGGGTATGAACCTAGCAGAAGGAGAAAATGTGATGGAGTGCTGGCAAGAGTACACGAGAAGAGCTGTACCAAAGCAAGGTCTTAATCACCTGCTGCCGCTGCTGCTGCTGCTGCTGCTGCTATGTTGCTTCTCTCGTGTCCAGCTCTTCGTGACCCCATGGACAGCTCACTACCAGGCTCCTCTGTCCATGGGATTTTCCAGGCAAGAATATTGGAGTGGGGTGCCATCACCTTCTCTGCTTAATCACCCACATAACCATAATGGTGTGATCACTCACGTAGAGCAGACAACCTGGGGTGTGAATTCAAGTGGATCTTAGGCAGAAATACCACAAACAATGCTAGTCAAGATGATAGACTTGAAGCTCAGCTATTTCAAATTGTAAAAGATAATGCTGTTAAAATGCTGCACTCTATGTGCCAGGACATTTGGAAAACTCCTCAATGACCACAGGACAGGGAAAGGTCAGATTCACTCTGATCCCAAAACGGGGCATTGTGAAGGCATGCTCAAACTGCTGCATAGTCGTTCTCACTTCATATGCTGGCTGGGTAATGCTCCAAATGCCTCCATCTAGGTTTCAACAGTATGTGAACTGAGAACTTTCAAATGTACAAATTGGATTACGAAAGGCAGAGAAACCAGAGATCAAATTGCCAACATTCATTGGATCATAGAAAAAGCAGGGAGTTCCAGAAAATGACCTACTTCTGCTTCATTCACTATGCTAAAGCCTTTGACTGTGGGGGTCACAGAAACTGCGGAAAATTCTTAAAGAGGTGGGTATACTAGACCACTTTACCTGGCTCCTGAGAAACCTGTATGCAGGTCACGAAGTAACAGAATCAGACAGGAACAATGGAGTTGTTCAGAATTGGTAACGGAGTAGGTCAAGGCTGTCCTGTTGTCACGCCACTTATTTAACTTAGATGCACAGTATATCACGCAAAATGTCAGACTGGATGAAGCGCAAAGTGGAATCGAAATTGCTGGGAGAAACATAAATAAACTCAGACATGCCCATGACAGAAAGCAGACGAGGGATTAGAGCTCTTTGCTGAGATGTAAGTGGAGATTTAAAACATTGACTTGAACCTCGACATTCAATAAATTAAGATCATGTCATCCAGTCCCACCTCTTGATAGGAAATAAATCAGGACACAATGGAAACTGTGAAAGAGTTTTATTTTCATGAGTTCCAAAACTACTGTATGTATTTGAAAGAGGATAGTTGAGGAAGCACTTGTGCATTAATCAGCACTGAAAGAACGGATGTGTGTATTAACCCAGAGCAGTTAAGGAAACACTGTAGTATGTCACAGCACTGATAGAATAAATAACGAAAAAACAGTTGTTGAGTTTCACCTCTGGGGATCAAACAAGCGCCTACTAAATGCCACAAGTTACGGGCCTGAAACCTTGGCTAATGATAAAATGCTGGGAATGTTCAACTGATGTGGACTCGTAAGCACTTGAAGCATATCACTGTACTGAATATTGGATGATGGTACACTAATGAGTATGTTTTTCAGGAGAAGATGAAGCACATGAAGCACATTACAGCACTGAAGCACTGAAGGGTGGTAAACTCCAAGGAGTGACGGGCCAGGATTGACAAAGGAGCATACGCAGTGATTCACAGTACTGAGATACAGATGTTGGAAAACTATTGAGTATTTGACACCAGGTGGACAAAGAAGCATTCGGAGCATGTCCTCTGTCAAGGCACTGAGCACTGCATGGTGATAAACTACAGAGTGTGTTTTTGCAGAGAGTGGATGAATAGGCACTTGAATCACGTCATAGCACTGAAACACTGACTTTAGTAAAGTACCGGATGTATTTTTCCAGTCTGGATGATACAGCAGTTTGTGTCACAGCTTGGAAGTGCTGGATGGTGATAAACTGCTGGTGTGTTTGATAAAGATGCACTTGAACTTGTGACAGCAGTGAAAAGCAGCAAGGGATAAGCTGGTGAGGCTATTTTACCTGGGGTGGAGAAAGATGTGGCTGAACCTCCTCTCTGAAGTGTGGATAATAAGCGACTTAGTGTGTTTGACCTGGGTGGATGGAGAAACACTGAAAGCATGTCACAGCAGTGCAACACTGGATGGAGATACACAACAGGATGTGTTTGACCCAGGGTGCATGAAGAATAACTCGAGGTGTCACTGCACTGAAGCAGTAGACGATGATAATCTACTGGATACGTTCAGCCAGTAATCAATGAAGAAGCACATGGAATGGCACTACATTGTGATAAACACCTGCTTGTATTTGACCAGTGTGGATGAAGAAGTTCCTGAAGCATGTCCAATCTTTGCAACCCTGGATGCTGATATGTTCCCATCAAGTAATGTGTCTCTTTCATATGAGGTGTAAAAGCAGGCACTTAGAGCATGTCACAGGGCCTCTCCTGGTGGTGCAGTGGTTAAGCATCCACCTTGTAGTGTAGGGGATGAAGGTTCAATCCCCGACTGGGAAAGTAACATCCCATATGCTACAGAGTAACTAAACCTGCATAGCTGCAAATACTGAAGTTCTCACACTCCCGAGACTTCATGCCATGGTTAGAGTTGGCTTGTCTCAAGGACCATCTTACGTGACGCAACTAAGACCCAGCACAGCCAACTACATAAATGAAGAAGAATCACGTCTCAGGTGAAGCAGTGGTGACAAACTGCTGAGTGTGCTTTACCTGGAGGAAATGAAGAAACACTTGAATCATCTCTCTGCACTGAAACATGGGATAGTGATAAGCTACTGGGTACGTTTGACATGGGGTGCATGAAGAAGACTTGTGGGATGTTCCGCAGTTAAGACATTGGATGATGATAATCTACTGAGTGTGTTAGACCTGGAGTGGATAGAAGCCCGTCACAAAATGAAACACTAAGGGTGGTAACCTACTGTTGTGTTTAACTAGGGGAGGATGAAGAAACACTGAACCTGTCACAGCACTGAATGCTAGATATGTTTGTCCCAGAGTGAGTTGAACAAGCACTCAAAACAGGTTACAGAACTGAGAGAAACACTGGATGGTGGTAAGCGACACAGAGTGATGACCAGAGATGAAGAAGCAATGGGAACATGTCATGACAGTGAAACACTAGCTGATGATGAACAGTATTATCAGTGGCAAGATGCCTGCTCCAGAGTTCCGGTTCAAGACGCAGCATGTTTGCACTAGAATGCGGGCTTAGTAAGTTTGTGATGCCTCCCCTAAAGTGCAAGTTCAGCATTTACCACAGCCTACCCTGGATCGTGATGTCAGAAGGGTAAAAGGAGAGCTGGAGGCTGCAAGCTCAGAATGTGCACGACGTGCACTAGAATGAGGGCTCCTTGGTGGCTGATACATGCATTAGATTGCAAGTTCAGAAGTTGTGACATGGGTATCCCATATCACCCATGTTGTAAAACCTCACACTGGTCTTCTATTTTTTACATATGGTACCGTACCCATTTAAATGCGCTTTTCTCAAGGCATCCCACCTTCACCTTCTCCCACTGAGTCAAACGTCTGTTCTTGAGATCCTTGTCTCTTCTCCTTGCCTGCGTAGAGCCCATCTTTCTAAATTCCACATCTGTGCATTAATATACAGTTTTGTCTCTCTCTTTCTTAGTTCCTTCATTCTGTGTAATAGATTTCATGCTCTTCCCGCTCATTAGAACTGACTCAAATGCATGACTTCTTATACCTGAGTAATACTTCATATGTATATGTAGCAAAACTTCCTTAACCATTCATCTGCTGATGGACCTCGTGGTCACTTTCACATCCGTGGTATTGCAAACAGTGCTTCAATAAACATTGGAGTACTGTTTGTTACCGTTCTCGTTTCCTTGATGTTCATGCCTAAGAGCGGGATCGCTGGGTCATATGGTATTTCTCTTTCCAACTTTCTAAGGAGTCTCCATAATGGCTGTACCAGTTTGCATTCCCATCCACAGTGTAAAAAGGTTCCCTTTTCACCACACCCTCTCCAGCAGTTATATTGTAGACATTTTAATGATGGCCAATCTGACCAGTGTGAAATGATACCTCAATGTGGTTTTGATTTGCATTTCTCTTATAATGAGTGATGCTGAGCAACGTTTCTGTGTCTCTTAGTAATCTGTGTATCTTCTTTGCAGAGGGCTTTTACCTATGTTTTGATTGGTGGTTTGTTTTACTGAGTAGTATTTGTAGCTGAGTATTGAGATGCGTGAGCAGCTTGCATATTTTGGAGACGAATTTTTTGTTAGCTTTTCAGTTGCTATTCAGTTCAGTTTAGTTCAGTCGCTCAGTCGTGTCCGTCACTTTGCGACGCCGTGAATCGCAGCAGCCCAGGCCTCCCTGTCCATCGCCAACTCCCGGAGTTCACTCACAGTTGCTCTTATTTTCTCCCAATTCTGAAGCTACATAGTCACCTTAATTATAGTTTCCTTCATCGTACAAAAGCTATAGATTTTAATTAGGTTCCTTTTTTAAAAACATTTTTATTTCCTTTAGGCAATGGGCCACAGAGGATCTTGCTGTGACTTATTTTGTGGTGGTTATACCTATATTGTACTCTGAGGGTGGTATATTTTCTGGTCTTACTTTTCCACCTGTAATTCATTTTGAGTTTATTTTTGAACATGATGTTAGATAGCGTTCTAGCTTCTACACAGAGCTGTCCACTTTTCCCATAACACTTTTTTGAAGAAAATGTCTTTTTCTGTTGCGCATTTTTGCCTGCATCGGCAAAGATAATGGGGGCAGGAATCTATCATTGGACTTCATATTTTTTTCCCATTGGTCTATATTTCTATATTTGTGCAAGTTTCATACTCTCTTGATATCTTTGTAGTGTAGTCTGAAGCTAGAAAATTTGACTCCTCTCGTTCCATTCGTCTTTCTCAAAACTGCTTTGGCTCTTCGAGGTCTTATGTGTTTCCATGCAGATCGTAAAATAATTTGTTCTAGTTTATGAAAAATACTGTCGGTAGTTTGAGAGGTATTGTATTGAATCTATTGATTGTTTTGGCTGGTATATTGATTTTAACTCTATCAGTTAGTCCAATCCAAGAACATGATATCTGTCTCCATCTATATATGTTTTGATTTCTTTCCTCAGTGCTTTCTTTTATCCTTCTGGGAAAGTGAAAGTTGCTCAGTCACGTCTGACTCTTTGCAATCCCATGGGCTATACAGTGTATGGAATTTGAAATTCTCCACGCCAGAATACTGGAATGGGTAGCTTTCCCTTCTCCAGAGGATCTTCCCAACCCAGTCCTCAAACGCAGGTCTCACACATTGCAGGAGGATTTGTTACCAGCTGGGGCCACAAGGGAAGCCCAAGAACACCATAGTGGCTAGCCTATCCCTTCTTCAGGGGGTCTTCGTGACCCAGGAACCAAACAGGAGTCTCCTGCATTGTAGGCAGCTTCTTTACCAATTGAGCCATCGGGGACGTCCTTTGTCTCTTTATGCAAACTTATTTCTAGTTGTTTTATTCCTTTCATTGCAATGGGGAACAGGATTGTTCCTTAATTTCTCTTTCTGATTTTTCATTGTGAATGTGCAGGACTATAAGGGTTTCTGTGTATTAGTTTTATACCCTGCACGTTTACTGTATTCATTGATAAACTCCAGGAATTTTCTGGTGGCATCTCTTGGGTTTTCTTTGTAAAGGGTAATAGCATGTGCAAATAGACAGTTATATCTCTTCTTTTCAAATGAGGATTCTGTTCATGTCTTTTTCTTCTTTGAAAACTGTGGCTAGAATTCCCAGAACGAGTACTGATGAGTGTGGGCACATTGTCTTCATGCTGACTTTAAAGGAAATTTTTTCAGCTTTCCATTATTGACAATAATGTTTACAATGGTTTTGTCATATTTGGCTTTCATTATGTTGAGGTATGTTCCACCTATGACTACTTTGGCAGAGGTTTGTTTGTTTGTTTTTTCATAAAAACTCTGGATTTTGTTGAAATCAAATGTGAATTTTGGGGGTTTTAGCCTCCAAATTATTTGTGTTTCCTCTAGTTGTTGTTGTTGTTGTTGTCATTTTCCTGTGGTTGATATCTGATCGAACAACATTGTGATCAGAAATTATGCTTGCAAATATTACAATATCTTGAAGTTTATTAAGGTTAGATGTGATCTAACCTTGGGTGTGATCTTTCCTAAGATAATGTTCCATTTGCACGTGAGAAAAAGGAGAAAAAAAGGAGAAACAGGTGAAATCTGTTCTTTGGCGGTGGGATGACCTGTAGATATCAATTAGCTCAAACTGGTCTAATGTATCTTCTAAAAGCTGAGTTTCCCTTATTTCATTTTCTGTCTGGATGATCTGTTCCTGTTATGAGTGAAGTATTAAAATCACCCAATACTATTGGTTAGTGTCTATTTCTGCTCTACTAGTTGTTGGCATTTGCCTCTTGTATTGAGGTGCTCCTACATTGGGTGCATGTAGCTTCTTCTTGGATTGATGCCTTGAATGTTCTGTAATGCAACCTTCTTTGTCTCCTATAGTGGTCTTTAGGTAAAGTCCATTTATCTGATATGAATATCGCTCCTCCCACTTTTGCTCTCCATTTTCACAAGATAGCTTTTTCCTGGCCATCACTTTCAGGCTGTATGTGTCCCTAGGTATGAGGTGGTTTTCTTGCAGACAGTACATTCTTGTATGCATTCGCCCAGTCTTTGCCTTTTCGTTGGAGCATTTAGCCCATTTCTGTTTAAGGTAGTGGTTGATAAGTATGATCTTCTTACCATTTACTATATATTTTGTGGCTATGTTTTTATAAGCTTTTCTGTTTCCTATCTAGAGAAGACCCTTCAGCGTTTGCTGAAGTGCTGGTTTGGTGGTTCTGAACACTAACTGCTTTTGTTTGTCTGTAAAGCTCTTGTTTTGTCTTTTGAATGAGAATACTATCCTTGTTGGATAGAGTAATTTTGGCTTTAGGCTTTTGCCTTTCAGCACTTTAGGTGCATCCTGCCATTCCCTTCTAAGCTGAAGAGTTTCTATTGTAAGATCAGCTGTTCTCCTTATGGGGATTCCCTTCTATGTTATTTGTTGTGATTCCTTTGTTACCTTGAATATTTGTTCATTGTGTATATTTATTTGTTTGTATGTTTTAATTTTGATTAATGTGTGTTTTGACATGTTGTGTCTTGGTTTTCCCCCTATGGGACACACTCGGATTTTTCATCTTAGGTGTCTGGTTTTTTTTTTTTTTTTTCCCCATTTCAGGGATGTTTTTAACTATTTCCTCCTCAAATATTTTCTCATGCCCTTTCCTTTTGCCTTCTTTCTCTGAGAAACCTATGATTTATATATGGGGGGATTTAACATTGTCCCATAGTTCTCTGTGATTGTCTTCATTTCTCTCTTTCTTTTTTTTTCCTGCTCTGCTTAATTTATTTCCCATATCTGATCTTCCAGCTCACTTAGTCTTTCTTCTGCCTCAGTTGCAGTACTGTTCCTGTTGTCCAGAGTGATTTCTATCTCAGTTATTTCATCGCTCATTATTGATTGACTACTCATGATTTCTTCCAGGTCCATTTAAAACACCCCTTTCATCTTCTCAATCCATGCCTGAAGTCTATTTATCTGTAGATCCATTTGTTTCCAAGACATTGACTATTATTGTGCTGAACTGTTTTTCCTGTAGACTTCCTACCTCCTCCTCTTTCACTGGTTTGTTGATTTTCATTGTATTCCTTCATCTGCTGGATATGTCTCTGCCTTTTCATGTTGTTTCGAAGACTGTCTTCGAGTTCTATTTTCTGCACACCGCAGGGCCATCATTACTATTAATTGGGTGGTCTCCTCCAAGTGAATGTGGTGGGACCAGTGGCTTGTGTAAGTTTTCTTGTTGAGAGAACTTTTTGTTGTTGTTGTTAAAGAAGATGGCTGTTGATCTCACTTTTTCTGAGAGTCCATGCAGTGTCCATTACGGAATTAGGAGCTCTATTATGGCTTCGATTCCAGATGAGCTATTTCAAATCCTCGAAGACGATGCTGTGAAAGTGATGTACTCAACAAGACAAGAAATTTGAAAATTCTAGCTGTGGCTCAGTTGGAAATGGTCAGTTGTCATTCCAGTCTCGAAAAAGGCAATGCCAACGAATGCTCAAACTACCATGCAATTTTACTCATCTCACATGCTAACAAAGAAATGCTCAAAATTCTCCAAGCCAGGCTTCAGCAATATGTGAACCATGAACTTCCAGATATTCAATCTTGTTTTAGAAAATACAGAGGAACCAAAGAGCAAATTCCCAACATCTGCCTGATCTTCACAAAAAAGCAAGCACGTTCCAGAAAAACATCTAGTTCTGCTTTACTGAGTAACCAAAGCCTTTGAGTGTACGGATCAAAATAAACTGTGGAAAATTCTGAAAGAGACGGTAGTACCACACCACCGGATCTGCCTCTTGAGAAGCCTGTATGCAGTTCAGGAAGCAACAGAACTGGACATTGAATAACAGACTGGTTCCAAATAGGAAAAGCAGCACCTCAAGGGTACATATTGTCACCCTGCTTATTTAAATTCTATGCAGAGAAATGTGTGGCTGGAAGAAATGCAAATGGGAATCAAGACTGCCAGGAGAAATGTCAAAAACTTCAGATATGTAGATGACACCCCCCTTATGGCAGAAACTAAAGAGGAACTGAAGAGTCTCTTGATGAAAGTGAAAGAGGAAAGTGAAGAAGAAGGCTTAAAGCTCTGCATTAGGAAACCTGAGATGGCATCCTGTCCCATCACTTCATGACAAATAGACGGGAAAACAGTGGAGATGGTTGCAGACTGTTTTTTTTTTTTTGGGGGGGGGGGTAGGAGGCTTCAAAATCACTGAAGATAGTGACTGCAGCCATGAAATGAAAAGACGCTTACTCTTCCTAGACAGCATAAAACAAGACCAGAGGCTGACTGCAGCTCAGATCATGAAATCTGTATTGCCAAATTCAGACTTAAATTGAAGAAAGGAGGAAAAAACCACTAAACCATTCAGGAATGATCTATCTCAAATCCCTTATGATTACACAGTGTAAGTGAGAAATAAATGTAAGGGACTAGATCTGATAGAATGCCTGATGAACTATGGACGGAGGTTCATGACACTGTACAGGAGACAGGGATCAAGACCATTCCCAAGAAAAAAGACACGCAAAAAGGCAAAATGGCTACCGGAGGAGGCCTTACAATTAGCTGTGAAATGAAGAGAAACGAAGCCAAAGGAGAGGAGGAAAGATATACCCATCTGAACACAGAGTTCCAAGGAGAGAGAAGAAAGCCTTCCTCGGTGATCAGTGCCAAGAAATGAAACAAAGCAATAAAGCAAAGCAATAGAATGGGGAAGACTAAAGATTTCTTCAAGAAGACCAGAGATACCAAGGGGGCATTTCATGCAAAGATGGGCACTATTAAGGACATAAAAGGAATGGACCTAACAGAAGCAATAGACATGAAGACGAAGTGGCAAAGAACACACAGAAGAACTGTACATCAAAGATCTTCACAACCCAAATAATCATGACGATGTGATCACTCACCTACATCCAGATACCTTGGGATGTGAAGTCAAGTGGGCCTTAAGAAGCATCACTATGAACAAAGTGAGTGGAAGTGATAGAATTCCAGTTGAGCTATTTGAAATCCTAAACGATTATGCTGCAGAAGTGCTTCACTCAATATGTCAGCAAATTTAAAAAACTAAGCAGCAGCTCAGGACTGGGAAAGGTCAGTTTTCATGCCAATCCCAAACAAAGGCAATGCCAAAGAATGCTCAAACTACTGCACAATTGCACTCATCTCACACGCTAGTAGAGTAGTGCACAAAAATATCCAAGCCAAGCTTCAGCAATACACGAACCATAAACTTCCAGATGTTCAAGCTGGTTTTGGACAAGTCAGAGGAACCAGAGGTCAAATGAGTGTATGCACCACTACTTCTGATGATGCATGCAGCAACTACTGAGGTTGAAATCACGAGTTTGCATTTTGCTTTTACTAAGAATTGAATTAGGACAGGTGCACTACTTAGCTTGCACTCTGGCACATACATTACAACTCTAGAGCATAAGTATCACAACCAAGTGCGTCTGCACTCCGGACCTGGCATGCGGTAACGACTGAAAATGCAAGAAGCTTTTCACAGTTACTGACCCCTGATGTGAAGCCACTGCTGCTGCTGCTGCTGCTAACTCACTTCAGTCGTGTCCGACTCTGTGTGACCGCATAGATTACCAGCCCACCAGGCTCCCCTGTCCCTGGGATTCTTGAGGCAAGAATACTGGAGTGCGTTGCCACTTCCTTCTCCAATGCATGCATGCATGCTATGTCGCTTTAGTCTTATCCGACTCCGTGCGAACCTATGGACAGTAGCCCACGACGCCCCTCTGTCCACGGGATTCTCCAGGCAAGAATGTTTGGGTGGATTGCCATTTCCTTCTCTTATGTCAAACCACACATGCTACAAACACTGAGCTTGCCCTCTGGAATACGTGCTTGTGGATACTGAGGCCGCCATCTAGAGAACGCTCGCAGGAACTACTTAGTTTCCAATCTGGATCACTCTTTCTGCCACTATTGAGACTATTAACAAGCTTCAGAACAAGTGCATTGCTGTCACTGAGACTGCACAGTAGAGCATACATCCCATCACTCCTAAACCCGGGTTCTTTAGGATATGGCCTGCCACTACTGAGCCTGTCACTAAAACATGCCTGTTGTAAACTCACATACACTTTTGGTGTATTACGCTCTGGATTCTGCATCCCTGCACTACTGAAATTGCCTTCCAGAACAAGAGTTCATCACCAGCTGAACTTTCACTCTGAAGCATGAACACCACAATCATCAGCTTGTTGCTTTATAGGTAAGTCAGGCCACTACTCAACCTGCACTGGAGTTCAGGTGTGCCTAAATAGTTACTGAACTTGCACTCTGAAGTTTCCTTCTGGACACAACTGAGCCAGCACTCCTGTAGACAGAGTGAGTTTAAACACTGGAGGACATGGTACGCCTCTCCTGAGCATGAGCTCAAGTGCAGGCATCCGGGCTCTGCTGAGAACATGATCTAGTTGCACACATGCCAAAGTAACTGAACGTGCAGCTGGGGGTAAAGATCTCATGAATACAGAGTGAGCGCATTTCATCATGGGTTTTGCTCTTCTGAGGTTTACTCAGAAGCATATCTTCCATCGTGACTGCGTGTGCCTTCAAGATCCAATGTTCTGACACTACGGAGACTATGCTGTACAGTAAGAATGCCTGAACTACACAACTGCACACTGAATCATGCATCCCAGCAGTATAAATCCTAGCACTACAGCACACTTGTCACTTCTGAGTCCTTACACTAAGCAGGCATGGCACGGCTAGTGAGCATGTGGTCTAGAGCATATGTGTGGCCATTACTAATTTCAGACTCGGAAGCCTGTGTCTTGCCACTTGTAAGCCCAGGCCCCCAAATATTCATGTTTCAGCTACTGATATTGCACCCTGGTACACTCCTTTATCACTGCTGAGCCTGCGTTACAGAGCATGAGTTCCACTACTACTAATCTTGCTCGATGGCCTGGGTGCTTAAACCTGTGAGCCTACACTCTGCAGCTGAAAATTGCCAATGACTTGGCGTGCCTTCTGTTGCATAATTTCCCCACGCTTCTTCCTGCACTCTGGAGCACCTACTCCAGGAGGCTGCTTTCTAAAACACATATCATCTCCACGAGTGAACCGTCATTCTAGATCAACTGTGTGACCACTAGTGACCTTGAATTCTGAAGTGTTATATTACCTTCCTTGAGGTATTGCTCGAGAAGGTGTGTGCAACAATTACCCCAGTGACATTTTATACCAGTGTACCTGTATATCTGTGGATGACGTGCCACCACAACAGACCTGGTGTATACTTCATATGTCCTGCCTCAATTGATTGTGTGTCACCATACACATATGCCACAACCCTTGCACTTGCACTGTTGAGGGCTTGTCTTCCCGCTACTGAGCTTGTGTGGCACAGCAGGTATATCACATTTTCTGAATTTGATCTCTGGATATGCAACCAAAAATAAAAACCCAGCTTTCAAGAGAACATGTCCCTCTGCAGTCTGCACTCTTGAGCAAGGGCACTGCAACTCCTGAGACAACACTCTGAAGCACATGTAGAGCAGGCATGCTGCATCTGCTGAACTTAGCTCTTCAGCATGCCTCTCAACAGTGAAACACACTTTAGGCATACCCCTCTTAATACAGACCCATGATCTAGAGCAGGCATGCTTCACATCCTGAATCTTGGCTTTCGAGAACACGTGCTTCATCTCCTCAGATGTGCTTTTGCCGATTCTCCCCACCACTACTAAGACTGTGCTCTAGAGAGGGTGTGACACATTGGAGCCTGCATGCCTCACTACTGCGTCTCTGCTCTAGCCTGGAAGTACTGAAACAGCTTAGCTCGCAATCTGGAGCACACGTTCTGCCACTAGTGTGCTTGCACTTTAGAGCAGGCTGTCTGAAGCCATCCCATTGGCACTGGCAACATGCGTCCAGCCACTGCTGAATGCACACTAGAGCACAGTTCCTGCCACTATTGAGCATGTACTCTACCACAAGATGTCTAAAACTGCTCAGTTGCATTGCGGAGCATGCCTCTTTCCACAACTGAACTTGCATTCTACAGGAAATGGTACACACACACTGACCTTGTGCTCTAGAATTGGCACACCATACATAATTTTCTTAACATTTGAAGCATATGTCTGGCCAACACTAAATCCACGCTTTAGATCAGCTGTGCTAAAATCACTGAGCTTGCCCTCAAGAGTATATCTGAACTCACATTTTATAGCCACACCTACTACCACGGTGGATTCTGTGCTCTAAAACTCTCGTGAGATGAGAGAACAAGATGGTGGAGCTATAAGTGGATGTGGAGTACATCTCTCCATGGATACATCAGGCATACACCTTCAGACACAGGAGAGTATTCAGAACGTTCCCGGAAAGTAGACAGGAGTACCTGAGAAGTGGGAAAGAATATATAGAACCACACAAAACTCAGTTGGGGGAAAGAACTGGGGGAAAAATCAGGAGTGTTAGTAGGACTGGATCTGCCCTGAGTGGGGGAAGGAACTGAAGCTGAGGTCCAATCCCACATTGGGTCAATCGTCTGAATTGTAGAATAGACATTTAAAGCTGAGAGTGAAACAGCTGATCTGTGGAAAGCTGGGTGCAATGAGAAGCAGAGGGTCCTTGCTGCAGCCGTACATACCCCGTACAAGGACATCCGTCCCCTGAAAGGCCCCGTGGCTGGCAGCTGCAGTTTAGGGACTTTGCAGCAATTCATGGGGAGGGCTGCTGTTTCCTGGGGAGAGATGGAGAGAGGGGGTTTGAAGGAGGACACTGTGGTAGGGTATGCCTGTGGAGGAAAGCCAGGCAGCCATGAAAGCAAGGCAATAACACCGAGTCACATGTCGGGGGTGGAGCAATCACCATAGCCTCTCTCTCCCCACATGCTAGCATCGGCAGTTACTACAATAATGAGGCTGACCCATCAAATGCTGAACACACTGAAATGCAGAGCAGGACACCACGCAGGGTCCTCCTTTAAGTGCCTGATGCACCATACTAGAGTAGAATCCCACTCAGGATGCTCCTTTAAGTGTCGGATGCACTGATTTACACAGGAGGACCCCAGCCAGGAAATTCGCTCTATGTGCTGACCCATTGAACGACAGAGAAGGATCCCAGGCAAGGAAGCCTTCTGAGTGGCCGAATAGGTGGAACTAGGGAGAAGACTGGCCAAAGACGCCTTCTTATCACCAGATACAAGGGCTCAAAAAAGAAAAAAAAGGCTCTGATAGGGCCATAACTCCTGTGGTGTAGTCAGTCTGTCTCCCTGCACCCTGCCCGTTTGACACCACCTGCGTCCCTCAAAGCCAAGCAGCTGCTCCACATTCACAGTTAACTCTCATTGGAAAAAAGCTGCTACAGGTTAAAAAAAAAAAAAAAAAACTCGTGCAACTATTTGCACAGGATTGCTTCAGTCCTGTCTAACTATGTGTGGAACACATTTCACCACTACAGAGAAGAAGCTTCTAAATGCATATACTCGAACAACTGATCTTTTCCAGTCTTGTAGCCACTGCTGAGTTTTCCAAATTTGCTTGCATATTGAGTTCAGCCCTTTCATAGCACTCACTATCTATTTGGATTTGAAATCACTCAAGTGGAGTTCTCTATCTCCACTAGCTTTGTTTCTATCGATGCCTCTTGCGGCCCGCTTGACCTCACATTCCAGGAATGTTTGGCTCTAGGTGAGTGATTAGATCATGATGATTATCTGGATCATGGAGATCTTTTCTGCATAGTTCTTCAATCTTTGCTGTATAGATTTTTGCTACCTCTTCTTAATATCTTCTGCTTCTGTTCAGTCCATACAATCTCTGTCCTTTACTGTATCCACCTTTGCATGAAATGTTCCCTTGGTATCTCTAATTTTCTTCAAGAGATCTCTACTCTTTCCCATTCTGTTGCTTTCCTCTATTTTTTGCACTCATCACCGAGGAAGGCTTTCTTATCACTCTTTGCTATTCTTTGGTACACTGTATTCATATGGGTATATCTTCCCTTTTCTCCTTTGTCTTTTGTTTCTATTCTTTTCTCAGTTATTTGTAAGGCCTCCTCAGACAACCATTTTGCCTTTTTGCATTCATTTTTCCTGGGGATGGTCTTCATCACTGCCTCCTCTACAATGTCATGAACCTCCATATGCAGTTCTTCAAACACTCTATTATACCTAATCCCTTAAATATTTTCTCATGTCCACTGTACCATCATAAGGGATCTGATTTAGGTCAAATCTGAATCATCGATTGGTCTTCCCAATACTGTCTTCAACTTAAGTCTAAGTCTATAGCAAATACTGAGCTTCCACTTTGAACCTTCCTTCTTACAAGTATTTGTCCACCATTTTAGAGCACTTTTGCTACATCTCTTTATCTTCACTCTGAAACATATGTACCGTCACTCCTGAAAGGATGCTCAAGTGCATGCATTTAACTCCTACTGAGCCTACGCTCCACAGTAGTCATGCCGATCTACTAAGCTTGCATTCTGCCGCATTCATCTTTCACTATTTAGACTATGATACTGAGGTCATGCTGCAACTGCATAGTTGCAATCTCAAGCTTACCTTCTTCGACTTTCAGCTTTTATACCAGCACACGTGTTCTGCCCCTCCTAAGCCCGCTTTCTTGAAGAGATATGAAACAACTGTTGAGGCTGTATTCTGGAGCATGTCCCTGCTATTTCTGAATGCATTCTTTTTGTATTTCTTCATATTTCTTTTAAAAAATGATTTATTTTAATTGGAATAGAATTACTGTGTATTACTGTGATGGTTTTCGACATATACATCAACATGAATCAGCCGCATGGATACATGTGTCCCCCTATCCCGAACACAACTCAAACCTCCCTTGTTACCCCATGCTTCTGGGTTCGTCCACAGCACAAGAGTTGGATGCATCTTTCATGCATTGAACTTGCACTGGTCATCTCTTTTATGTATGGTAATGTACCTGTTTCAATGCTATTTTCTCAAATCATCCCATCCTTGAACTCTCCCATTGAGTCTCAGAGTCTGTTCTTTATATGTGGATCTTTCTTACTGGCCTTCATGCAGAATAATTGTTATTGTCTTCCTAAATCCCATTTATACACATTAATAAAAAATATTTGCCTTTCTCTTTCTAACTTCTTTTTTTTTACTCTGAATAATAGGCTACAGGTTGAACTGCCTCACCAAAAGTGACACAAATATGTGTTTTTCTGTAGCTAAGTAATATTCTATTTGAATATATCGCACAACTTCCTTATATTTTCATCTGCTGATGTGCATCTAGATTACGTGCATGTCATAGCTTTCGAAAAGAGAATTGTAATAAACATTGGGGCACATGTGTCTCTTTCTATTATAATCCCCTCTGGGTATACGCCAAGAAGGGGGGTTGTTCAGTCATATGACAGTTGTAGTCCAACTTTCTCAAGGAATCACCAAACTGTTCTGCATACAGGTTGTACCAGTTTGTGTTACCACTAGCAGTGTATTAGGGTTAGCTTTTCTCCGCAGACTCCCAAGGATTTCGCGCTTGTAGAATTTCTGGTGATGGCCACTCTGAACCGTGTGATATGACTACACACTAAATTTTAATTTTTGTTTCTCTAATGATGAATGATTTTAAGCATATTTCATGTGTTTGTTAGCCATCTGTATGTCTTCTTTAAAAAACGCCTGTTTAGGGATTTTGCCCCCTGTTAGTGATGCTGTGAAAGTGCATCACTCAATATGGCAGCACATTTGGAAAACTCACCAGCGGCTAAAGGGCTGGAAAAGGTCAGTTTTCATTCCAATCCCAAAGAAAGGTAGAGGCAAAGAATGCTCAAATCACGGCACAATTGCATCCATCTCACACGCTAGTAAAGCACTGCTCAAAATTCCCCAAGCCAGGCTTCAGTAATACATGAACCATGAACTGCCAGATGTTCGAACTGGTTTTACAGAAGGCTGAGGCACCAAAGATCAAAATGCCAACATTAGCTGGATCATTTTCAAAGCAAGAGAGTTCCAGAGTAACATCTATTTCTGCCTTATTGACTATGCCAAAGTCTTTGACTGTGTGGATCACAATAAACTGTGGAAAATTCCGAAAGCGATGGGGATACCAGACCACCTGACCTGCCTCTTGAGAAACCTATATGCAGGTCAGGAAGCAGCAGTTCAAACAGGACATGGAACTACAGACTGGTTCCAAATAGGAAAACAAGTCTGTCAAGGCTATGTATTGTCACTCTGCTTGTTTAATTTATATGCAGTGTATATCACGAGAAATACTGGGCTGGAAGAACCACAAGCGGGAACAAAGACTGCCAGGAGAAATATCAATCACCTGAGATATGCAGATGACACCACCCTTACGGAAGAAAGTGAAGAGGACCTAAAAAGCTTCTTGATGAAACTGAAAGAGGAGAGTGAAAATATTGGCTGAAAGCTCAAAATTCAGAAAACTAAGATCATGGCATCTGGTCGCATGACTTCATGGGAAATAGATGGGGAAACAGTGTCAGATTTTATTTTGGGGGGCTCTAAAATCCCTGCAGATGGTGACTGCAGCCATAAAATAAAAAGACGCTTGCCCTATGACAGGAAAGTTATGACCATCCTAGATAGCATATTCAAAAGCAGAGACATTATTTTGCCAACAAAGTTTCATCTAGTCAAGACTATGGTTTTTCCAGCAGTCTTGTTAGGATATGAGAGTTGCACTATGAAGAAAGCTGAGCACTGCAGAATTGATGCTTTTGAACTGTAGTGTTGGAAAAGACTCTTGAGAGTCCCTTGGACTGCAAGGAGGTCCAGCCAGGCCATTCTAAAGAAGATCATTCCTGGGTGTTCTTTGGAAGAAATGATGCTAAAGCTGAAACTCCAGTACTTTGGTCACCTCATATGAAGAGGTGACTCACTGGAAAACTCTGAAGCTTGGAGGGATTGGAGGCAGGAGAAGGGGACGACAGAGGATGAGATGGCTGGATGGCATCACTGACTTGATGGACGTGAGTTTGCGTGAGCTCAGGGAGCTGGTGATGGACAGGGAGTCCTGGTGTGCTACAATTTATGGGGGTTCAAAAAGTCACACACGACTGAACAGAACTGAACTGAACTGAACTGAACTGAACTGAACTGAACTGAACTGAAGCAACTGACAAAGAATTTAGCTCAAAAATATATGAACAATTCCTGAACCTCAATACCAGGAAAATAAACGACCCCATGATAAAATAGGCGAAAGGAGTAAACAAACATTTCTCCAAAGACGACATACACATGGCTAACAAACACATGAAAAAATTCTCAACATCACTCACTATCAGAAAAATGCTAATCAAAACGATAATGAGGTACCATTTCACGCCAGTCAGAATGACTGCTATCCAAAAGTCTACAAGCAATAAATGCTGGGGAGGGTGTGGAGAAAAGGGAACACTCTGACACTGTTAGTGGAATTGCAAACTGGTACAGCCACTACGGAGAAAACTGTGGAGATTCCTTAAACAAACAAACAAACAAAGAAACTGTAAATAGGACTGTCCTATGATGCAGTAATCCTACCGCTGGCCATACACACCAAGGAAACCAGAATTGAAAGAGACACGTGTACCCCATTGTTCATCACAGGACTGTTTCTAATAGCCAAGGCACGGATGCAACCTAGATGTCCATCAGTAGACTAATGGATAAGAAAGCTGTGGTACATATACACGATGGAGTATTACTAAGCCACTAAAAAGAAAACATTTCAGTCCGTTCTAGTGAGGTGGATGAAATTGAAGCCTATTATACAGAGTGAAGTTAGCCAGAAAGAAAAATACCAGTAGAGTAAACGAGCGCATATGTGTGGAATTTAGAAAGATGATCATGATAAACCTGTACGTGAGACAGCGAAATAGACACAGATGTATAGAACAGTATTTTGGACTCTGTGAGAGAGGGCGAGGGTGGGATGATTTGGGATAATGGCATTGAACAATGTATAATATTATTTGTCAAACGAATCGTCAGACCAGTTCGATGAGTGATACAGGATCCTCGTGGCGGGTGCACTGGGGTAACCATGAGGAATGGTTTGAGGAGGTAGGTAGCAGGGGTTTTCAGGATAGGGAACACGTGTACACCTGTGGCAGATCCATGTTAATGTATGGCAAAACCAATACAATATTGTAAAGCAATTAGACTACTATGAAAATAAACAAATTTATATTAGAAATAAATCAAGTCAAATTGCGTCCAACGTGAGGAAAACAACAGCATGTTTGGAACAATATCACTAAGTAAGCTTCAGTTGCAATGTTCTGGGTTCAAAGTGCCCTCATAAGTATGAGCCCTAACTCTTATTACAGAAAGAATAGTGGAAAATGAGCTAGATGAAAGGAGAGCTTTTCAACATCGAGATGAATGTTTCAGCCAGAAAGATATTAAGTAATGTAGGGCTTCCCAAACAGTTTATTAAGATCTGGGGAGCTAGCAATGAGTGTGGTCACCTAAATAAAGTTGCCTAAAATTATATTTTGACATATATACATATATACACCTGTCTATGCATGAGTGTGTGTATGAAAAAAAGTGCAATGGCTTTTAATTCATGTTAGGTGTAATAGAAATGGGAAAACAATAAAACCCAAATGTAGAATGATTCAAATTCTACTCGATTGTTGAATGTTATGTAAGTTGAAATACTTCAAAATATGTTTCCTTGGCTGCATGTAACATATGAGGACTCTTTTATATCACTCACCTCTCTCCTTTTCATAAATATAGACCAATTTTCAAATGTTTGTCCAGTTTAATGACAAAATACTGATATAGACATATATATATATTATATATATATATAAAGAGAGATATGTTTTCATATCATAAACTGTTGATAGCAAGCCTAGATTTTAGAATTATTTCCAACTCCATGCTCCATCTCAACAGGAAAGAGCCAAAGTTGTTGCTGACTCAATCACTCCAAGAGCTGGGAAACCTGAAAAAGAAACGGAACCTGCACTGAGATTTTCTATCATATTTATGATCGAGCTCTAAGCCAAGACTTGTTTTCCTTTATTGTACTAAGCAGGCCCTTCTTAAGATTGAAAAGCATGGAAATCGAGAGAGAGAGGTAGGAGATTGTAGACCTCCTCATGTTCAAAAGGAATTTTAATCAGAGAAGCTAGAAAAGACAGAAACTAAGGAAAACAATCAAGTGATAGACAATAATAATGATTTAGCCACTAATCAAACTCAAGGGTCTTTAGTCCCTCCTCAAGGGCCAGCGTGGAGAAGGAATTGGCAACCCACTCCAGTGTTCTGCCTGGAGAATCCCAGGGATGGGGGAGCCTGGTGGGCTGCCATCTTTGGGGTCGCACAGAGTCGGACACGACTGAAGCGAATTAGCAGCAGCAGCAGCAAGGACCATCGATGACGTTCGGAGCAATATCCTGTGAACAATTTTAGAGATGCTAAAGCCCAAACCAGGCTGAAATGTAAGTGCATAGTTGGAACTAGACGGTCAATGATGTGGACTCCCAATATCCTCATTAATAGGCCATTAGTAGAATGTCCCAATATTGACCACAGACCCCATGTTCCACCCTCACTCAGCCATTAAAATATTTCCCCTGAAAGTATTTGGGGATTTGCGTCTTTGAAGCACCAGCTGCTAAGACACCTTGCTTGGTCCTACAGTAAGCACTTCCCGCCCGACCCCCCACTGAAACCCACAGTCAATTCATAAATTTGTTTGCACAGAAGCAAGTAGACCAAGTCTGCTAGGGTAACAGTACTGAATATTAAGAATGTGTGCATAGAAGGATGATAAATCACTTTTATTTCAGAAATAAAGTGGATTTATTGATGTGAGTTTTCGATAACCCTCTATGCGAGATAATAAAAGAGACACAGATGTATAGAAAAGTCTTTTGCACTCTGTGGGAGAGTGAGAGGGTGGGATGTTTTGGGAGAATGGCATTGAAACATGTATAATATCATATATGAAATGGGTCACCAGGCCAGGTTGAATGCATGATACTGGATGCTTGGGGCTGGTGCACTGGGATGACCCAGAGGGATGGTACGGGTTGGCAGAAGGGAAGGGGTTCAGGAAAGGGAACATGTGTACACCTGTGGCGGAGATATGTTAATGTATGGCAAAATCATTACAATAATGTAAAGTAATTACCCTACAATTAAAATAATAAATTTATTTTAAAAAAAGGAAATCTTCCAAAAAGCTGCATACCTACATTGAAACCAAGCACCACCAAGAGCCAAGAAGTTCCAACAGGAAGACATACCATGCAAATTCTCTAGCAACACAGGAACAGAGCCTGGAGCTTCAATATACAGGTTGTCCAAACACCAAACCCATAGACATCTCAAACCTCACTACTGGACACTTCATTGCCCTCCAGAGAGAAGAGAGGCAGCTCCACACACCGGAACACTGACACAAGCTTCCCTAACCAGGAAACCTGACAAGCCATTCGTCCAACCCCAGCCACAGGGAGGAACCTCCACAATAAAGAGTAACCACAAACTGCCAGAAAGAGAAAGACCATCCCAAACACAGGAACCACCCCCCACACCAAAAAAAAAAAAAAAAAGGCCAACTTTACTAATGAGATTTAGCATGCTTCATGGTTTTGGTTACTATTTCTGCCAGGAGTCTGTTTTTTAAGTTGATGCTGAAGTAAACACTTGGTTGAACATTACCCTTCAGTTGCTAGGAGACCAGTGATTTTGTGATGTCACAGCTGTTTGACTGGGAGGAACTCAGTGATTGTCCAGAGAGTTTCTCTCTGTAGGCCAGCCAAACATCATTTGAAGTTGCATTGTGTAAAAGCAGACAAATGAGAACATTATCTGAAGAAAGATTTCCCTGAGATGGCACATATTTCTTCAGAAATTCAAGATGGACTCCCCCGTCCCTGGGGGCCCCGAGATTCAGGACTTTGGTTCGGGAAGTTGGCAGATGAGGTATTCGTTTGTTACTGAGAGAAGGGAGGTGGGAGGAAGAAGCTCAGGGCAAAGGAGTTCAATCACTTGGTCTGGTTGAGTGCGAGATGCCTGGCCAGCATCCGTAGGGTAGGACCAGGTAGGGCCTGGGTGGATAGAATGTTCCCGGAACAGGGGACTCACCCTGGCCGTTTCCTCTGCTTGTCCCCAGGATGTGACCGTGTGCTGCCTGGGAGGTCTCAAGTGCTCAGGGTTTCAGTGGGCCCCTGAGGTAAGGTGACAGACATCTTTACAACAAGGGACAAAGTTGTGGCTTTCTTACTTTGCGTTTTTCTCCTTTCATTCGTCGGCTGACACGTTGCTGTTGAGAGAGAGTATTCCTGATTGGGGATTAACTGACCCAGATTGCAGATGCTGACTTCAGGGCCCTCATGGTTTCAGGTTTGCAGCTGAGTGGCAAGCTTAAAAACAGGCAGGGTGACTTGCTTTCTCCTGCCTTCTTGAAAGAAAAAAAGTAAGAGCACCATGGGTCTTAAGCTGTGTACAGCTGACTCCTACCACTTGGGGCAATGCACATATCCTAAGGTTTTAGCTAGGAAAGCAAAGCAATGCAGGTGTGGGGGTTCCCTGGTGGCCTGGTGATTAGGATTCTGGGCTTTCATTGCAGTGGTCTGGATTCAATCTCTGGCCAGGGAACTGGGACCCCACAAGCCAAACAGCATGGCCAAATGAATGAATGAATCCAGTGGTTCATTCAGAGAAAATATCCTGTGATTTAACATGTTCATGTGAAATTACTTGCTCATTTCTGTACCCTCAAGGGCTTTTCTTCATTAAGTAAGTGAACTCCACTGGATGGGGGTGAGGCACCATCTGCGTTCATTTCATGCGCGTAAACAAGATCATAGGAAGGTCTATACCCAGCAACTTGTGCCTACAGCTGTGTTGTATACTTATCTTGCTGGTACAGCTTTGACTTCACCGCATGCTTTGTTTTGGTCACAACATGTGGCTTCATAGGATATTAGTTCCCCAGCCAGGGATCGAACACAGGATCCTGGCAGTGAGAGGGCTGAGGCCTAACCAAACCACTGGACTGCCAGGCAACTCCTGTGTTTCGGTGCTTTGGATTGGGGGAGTGTGGTGTGTGTGTGTGTGTGTGTGTGTGTGTGTGTGTGTGTGTGTGTGTGTTGATATTTGCTGTATTTATAGAACTGTTCTGTGTGTAAGTATGATGTGAATGGTATTAGAACTTGAAATATTTGTGTTGTACATATGATCTCAAAATGGAATAGTTTGAAAGAACTTACCACTTGTTATCTCTTGGCCTAGGATCTCTCCTGAGGTAGTAGTCAAGCTTTTGTCTGGCTTGGCAACCTCTGAAGACTTCGCTTGTTGAATCTAAGCTCTCTCACTTGGCTGTGCTCTTGAAGCCTCAGTTCCTCCTTCTGTGGGCCTCTCCAAGGGGCTTCTCTTGTGGAGAAGACTCAGAAGACTTCTCTGCTGTCTTGACTCAGAATGAGTGATTCGGGAATGTGCTTGCACCCATGATAAAGTGCAGAGTTTTTTTGAGATGTTACACATCTGCACTTGTGTATTTGCTTAGTCTCACAGGTCTACCCTCTGATAGATTGAGAGAGAACTACACAGGGGTGGGAATATCAGGAGACTGAATTCACTTGAAGGCTGGTTACCATACCCATTAATCCACTATGCCAGCCTTTTTTTTATATGATCTCAGCTCTGTCAATGTGAGCAAATTATTTGGCTTGTGTACCCTTCTTGTGTGCTGCTGCTGCTGCTAAGCCACTTCAGTCGTGTCCGACTCTGCAGTCTCATAGACAGTCACCCACAAGGCTCCCCCTTTTCTGGGATTCTCCAGGCAAGAACGCTGGAGTGGATTGCCATTTCCTTCTCCAGTGCATGAGAGTGAAGTCGCCCAGTCGTGTCCAACCCTTCGAAACCCCATGGACTGCGGCCTACCAGGCTCCTCCGTCTGTGGGATATTCCAGGCAAGAGTACTGGTTTGGGTTTCCATTGCCTTCTCCAGCTTGTGTGCTCTTGTGGTTTGATGTACTCAATTCTTAATCTGCTCATTTCCAGCCCTACTCATTTCTTGATATTCTAGCAAGTCTCCTCTTTGTCCTCCTGGATTAAGGTTTCTGTTTCTCTGGATGGTTCCCATCAGCAAACAGACTGACTATAATGTGACCTGTCGTTAAAAATCCATCTTTTGGTGACACCTCCTGCTTCTGCTGCTTTTATTTCATATTTGCTTGTTATAGACCTCTGCAGAGTCGTTCCTAGACTTTGTTGTCTCGAGTTCTCTCTTTTTCCCATAAAGCAACTCTTGTCAAGGCCACAGGTGAATTCAAATGTTTAACTCAGTGGTGAATTTTTAATTGTTATTTTATTTAATTTGTTGGCAGCCTTTATCAGAGTAGTTCATTTCCTCCTCCCTGAAAAAAATGTTTCACTTCGATTACAGAGTGCTTCTCTTTCCTGCTTGTCTTCCACCTACAGTTCTCCCACATACAATGTGTGACCTTTGTGTCCGGCTTTATTCAGATGTCGTATTTTCTTTTTAAATATTTATTTATTTAGCTTTGTGGCATGTGGGATCTTAGTTCCCAGCCCAGGGATGGCCCCTGTGGAGAGTCTTAAACCCTGGATCTCCAGGAAAGTCCCCTCGTTTGTGTACTTTCAAGATTCATCGTGTTCATGCTTGTATAGCAGTGACTGTTTTTGTTTTATTTTTATGGCTGAATATGGTATATGAATATGGTAAATGGCTTCCATGCAGTCCATTTTGAGCATATACCACAGTTTGTTTATCCATTTGTCAATGAATGGATAATACGTGGATGGTGTACTCTTTGTGGCTATTGCGAGTAATGTTGCTGTGAACACTGATTTTGCATGGACTGAACATTTTCAGTGTTGGTGCATATATACAAAAGAGGGAAATTCCTGGATCATATCTCTACTCTACATTTAATTTTTGAGGTACTGTCCAACCACTTTTGCAAGAGTGGTTGTACCATTTTACAGCAATTACCTCAACAATATCATGAAGATTCCTTTTCTCCACGTCCTCTGCAGCACTTGTTATTATTCGTCCTTTTGATTGGGTGTGAAGTAGTATGGGTGTGAAGTAGTATCTCAGTGAAACTGATTGACATTTTGCTCGGGTCTTCCCTGGTGGCTCAGAAGAGAAAGTGTCTGCCTGCAAGGTAGGAGACCTGGCATCAATTCCTGGGTGGGGAAGATCGCCTTGAGAAGGAAATGGTAATCCACTCCAGCACTCTTGCCTGGAAAATCCCATGAACGGAGGAGCCTGGTAGGCTACAGTCCATGGGGTTGCAAAGAGTCGGAAATGTCTATTCAAATTCTTTTCCTGGTTGTTAAATGCTTTTCTGTTTTTAATTGTTGTAGAAAACATCTAACTTAAACTTTTACCATTTTAACCATTTTTGCATGCAAAGTATTTTGCACACTTTCATCAGCCTTTTGGAGAAAGAAATGACAACCTACTCCAAATCTGATGGAGAAGGGAACGTGGTGAGCTTTAGTCCATGGGGATGCAAAGTTGGGCACAACTGAGTGACTAAGACATATACACACACATAGTCACAGTGTTAATTTGTTGTTGTTGTCATTGTTTTAGCTGTGTTGTGCAGCTTGAATGACAGTTCCCTGGTTGAGGATCATACCCAGGCCCCTGATAGGACACTGTGGAGTCCTAACCTCTGAACTACGAGGGAATTCCTTATCACATTGTTATGAAACAGATCTCTACACCTTTACAGCTTGCAAAATCGAAACTCTGTACTCATCACCTGTCCCATTAAACAGCAACTCCTCTTTTCTTGCCCGTTGACCTAGACCATGGACTCCATCGTTCTTTTTTGTTTCCTTTCTATTGCTTGACTGTGTTAGCTATTTCATGCAAGTGGAAACTTACAGTATTTGTCTTTTTGTACGACTGGCTTATTCCATTTGGCTTGATGTCTGAAATGATCATGCATGTTGTAGCATGTGACAGAATTTTCTCTATATGGCTAAATAATATTTCATTGTGTGTATATATCACATTTGATGGACATTTCGATGCTTCCACCTCTTAGTTGTTGTGCTTCGTGCTGCTGTGAGCACGGCTCTGCAGATATCCCAAGACCCCATGTTAACTTCTTTTGATTTTATATCCTGAAGTGGAATTGCTGAATCATGTATCAGGTCTAGTTTTTTAGTTTTTTGAGGAGCCTTTAAACTGTTTTCTGTAGCAGTTGCACCATTTTAAAATCTATCTATAACACACAAGGATCCAGTTTCTGTACGGGCTTGCCAACAGTTGTCCTTTCCTTTCCTTCATATGTAAACACATACATATGCACATACAATTTTTTTCATACCCTGTTCCATGATTGTTTATCACAAATTATGAATATAGTTCCTTGTGCTATACAGTACGCTCTTATTTCTCTCTTGTATATATTATAGTTTGCATCTGCTAATCACCAACTCCCAATCTGTGCCTACCCCAAATTTCCCCTCTTGGGAATCACATAGTCTGCTCTCTATGTCAGTGAGTCTGTTTCATAGATAAGTTCATTTGTGTCATATTTTAGAGTCCATGTAAGTGATACCATATGATATTTGTCTTTCTCTCCTTTTTATTATTTTTATTTTTACTTTATTTTATTTTACAACACTGTGTTGGTTTTGCCATACATTGAAATGAATCCACCACAGGTGTACATCAGTTCCCAATCCTGACCCCCCTCCCACCTCCCACCCCATATCATCTCTCTGGTTCATCCCTGTGCACCAGCCCCAAACATCCTGTATCCTGCATCAAACATAGACTGGCGACTACCTTACATGATAGTGTACATGTTTCCGTGCTATTCTCCCAAATTATCCCACCCTCTCCCGCTCCCTCAGAGTCCAAAAATCTGTTCTATACATCTGTGTCTCTTCTGCTGTCTCTCATGCAGGGTTATCATTACCATCTTTCTAAATTCCATATATATGTGTTAGTATACTGTATTGGTGTTTTTCTTCCTGGCTTACTTCACTGTGTATAATCGGCTCCAGTTTCATCCGTCTCATTAGAATTGATTCCTATAAAGTCTGGAAGCAATAAATGCTGGAGAGGGTGTGGAGAAAAGGGAACCCTCTTACACTGTTGGTGGGAATGCAATCTAGTGCAGCCACTATGTAGAACAGTGTGGAGATTCCTTAAAAAATGGCAAATAGAACTGCCATATGACCCAGCAATCCCACCGCTGGGCATACACACTGAGGAAACCAGAATTGAAAGAGACACATGTACCCCGGTGTTCATCGCAGCACTGTTTATAACAGCCAGGACATGGAACAACCTAGATGTCCACCAACAGATAAATGGATCAGAAAGCTGTGGTACATATACACAATGGAGTATTACTCAGCCATTCGAAAGAATATATTGTCTTCCTCTTTCTGACTTCCTAAGTATTTTTTTGAATGCTAGTGTAGATTCAAGTATTTACTCAACAACATTTGTTGCTACAGTGTAAAATGTGGTTGACTTTTAAAATATTTGTCTTCTATTCTGCAAGCTTTATATTAATTCTAATACTTGTGTTTTCTTCAAGATTTTCTATATACAAAAGTATGTTATCTCCAATATACTTTGATTTTTCCTTTCCATTCTAAAGGCTGTTTTTTGTTTTTTCATTGTGTTTTTTTTTTTTTAAACTACAGCAACAATTCTCTTTTGTTACCTGATTGCTCTGGTTGTAAAACTGCCAGTATAATGATGAGCCAAAGGGTGTAATAGACTTCCTTGTGTTGTTCCCAGTCTTAGAGGGAAAGCTTTCAGTTTTTCATTCTTAAGTATGATGTTAGCTGTGGGTCTTTTTACAGGTGCCCTTTGATTGAGAAAGTTCTCTTCTGTTCTTAACTATTAAGTGTTCTTTTAACTCTGGTTATGAAAACGTGCTAGATTCAAGGAAATGCTTTTTCTTCAGGCAGATGTGTTATTTGTTTTATTGTTTTAAAATGGCATAATGTTGGTTGACTTTCCTATCATGAACCAACTTTGCATACCTCCCTAAATCCCATGTGATCATAGTATACAGTCTTTTTTATATGCTGTTGAATTTTGTTTGCCAGTATTCTGTTGAGGACTCTTTCACCTGTATTCATGAGGGATATCAGGGGTGTGTGTGTGTGTGTGTGTGTGTTTGTGTGTGTGTGAGTGATATCTCTGTCTGATATTGGTAAGAGAGAAAGACTGTCATCACTTTGCCTGCTATGTGGGGAAGAGACATGTGGCATAAAGGATGAAGCATTGTTGGATTGAAGTTTAGCCAGGATTAGAGGGAGAAATTTAGGATATAGCAGTGTGGAATTGGGGTGAGATTATCAAAGAGAGCCCATTCTCCTTTTCCTAGGCCTGTGTTAAGTGCTTGACATTGAATTATGCTGTTTGTTAACAAGGTATATATAGATTATACTTTGAATTTGCTACCTATTTTGTTTGTTAACATTTATGACATTAGAATTTGTGGATCGGTTGTAATGTGCATTTAAGATACATTTTCTTCCACTTTTACTACAAAACAAGATGCCATTGAATAGCTGATGCCTTTAAAAAAAGCTGTTAACCTTAAGTCTAAGAAATAAGCATGTTTGTCTTTAAGATACAGACACACATTTAAAAGTTACAAATTTGCCCAAGAAGACGCAACTGGTGTATGGTTAAGTTAGAATTCCAACTTAATCTCCTTTGACTCCAAAGTCCATGCTTCTAAACGCTGTAGAACAGTGCTTTTGTAAAAATACTCTCCTTTACATGTGATTTCACCTAATGATCAGTAGTGGGTTTTTTTTTTTCCTCTTTATTTTTTTAAATAGAAGAGGTTAAAGTGAACATGCGACAAAGCTATGATTCTAGAGCCATGTAGACTTGTAGTCGTAGTTTTTTCAGCTGTCATTGAGTCTGGTTGACACTCAGTGTCTTTGTCTGTAAGAAAAGGGTGTGTATAAGTACTCTAGAGTTTTGGAGATAATCAAATAGCCCATTTTTCTGTACTTAACTAATCTGTAGTATGTTTACACTTAGGTGGCAGTTTGTATAAAGGAAGCACTGGGACTTGTGGCCGCACCCTCTAAGAATAAAAACGTATTAAAAATATGGAACTCCCATGTATGTTACGTGAAGAAGAACAAGAGCCAGAAGTACGGAAAAGGGAGGGAGAGACCAAACAAGTAGATGATGATGATGATGATGATGAAGTGATCTTGGTTGGAGTGGAACATGTAAATGAAGATGCTGACGTGATCTTTGTTGGGATGAGCTCAGCTTCAAAACCAGTCGTTTCAAACATACTGAACAGAGATACCCCAGGTTCTTATTCAAGGAGAAAAAGGTATGGTCACTTCAGGAGAGGTAACGCTCACAGATTACAGCCTGTTAGTCATGTGACTCCTACATCAGAAGCAAAGACTGTCTTGCCAGTGTCTGACTCTGACTCAAGATCAACAGGTAGTCCTATTATTATTGAACCTCCGTCTCAAGCTGATTATAAAAGTATTTCACCACAAATAGTGCCTGATTGCTTTTCGAAGGAGTTATGTTCTTCTTTGATTACCTTCACAAGTTCATTGCAGCACCCAGTAGAAACAGCAGTTTCTGCAGGAGATATGAATAAAAGTCCTCATGTATCAAAGCGAGTTTCCCCTTGTGAAACAAATCGCAGAAATCCCAGAAGGCCTAAACTCAGTGATGGCATTGTAGGGGAACATTCTTTAGGTTTTTCCCCGTCAGGTTTTTTTCATACAGAGACCACTCAGCAAAGCACACCAGACCGTGTCCATACCTCACTAAGCCATGTTCAGAATGGAGAACCTTGTCCAACACCTTTCCAAAGGACAGTGTTCATTGCAAGCCTGTAAGACCTTTAGGGGAAAGTGGACGGACAAAAACTGATTTTCCAAGTTTGGCAAGTCCAAACAAAATTGGTGATCCCACAGAAGGAAATCTGATTGTGTTACTTCGCGACTTCTACTATGGTGAGCATAGAGGAGTTGGGCAGCCAGAACCGAAGACCCACACGGCATTTAAATGCCTCAGCTGCTTGAAAGTTCTAAAAAAGGTCAAGTTTATGAATCACATGAAGCACCATTTGGAACTTGAGAGGCAGAGAGGTGACAGCTGGAAAACCCACACCACCTGCCAGCACTGCCTCCGCCAGTTTCCGACTCCCTTCCAGCTGCAGTGTCACATTGAAAGTGTCCACACGGCCCAGGAGCCCTCCGCAGTCTGTCACATCTGTGAGTTGTCCTTTGAGACAGATCAGGTTCTCTTAGAGCACATGAAAGACAATCATAAGCCTGGTGAAATGCCCTATGTATGCCAGGTTTGCAGTTACAGATCATCATTTTTTGCAGATGTGGATGCACATTTCAGAGCATACCATGGTAACACCAAGAATTTACTTTGCCCGTTTTGTCTCAAAATTTTTAAAACTGCAACAGCATACAGACGTCATCATCGAGGGCACTGGGAAAAGAGTTTTCACCAGTGTTCCAAATGTCGGCTACAGTTTTTAACTTCCAAAGAGGAGAGGGATCACAAGACCCAGTGTCATCAAATGTTTAAGAAGCCTAAGCAGCTAGAAGGATTGTCTCCTGAAACAAAAATTGTTATTCATGTATCACTGGAACCCCTTCAGCCAGGATTGGTGGAAGTAGCATCCATTACTGTGAACACATCTGATTTTGAATCATCACCCCCCAAATCTAAAAGGAGGAGGTCAAAAAAAGAAAAAAAATAGTTAATTCTGCCTTCAGTAAGTCTGAAGCAAGTATTTCAGTCAAAGTTAAAAACCCCATTAAAAACAAAAAGATCAACTTATAGCATTATTCAATAATATCAAATATAGGGAAACTGATGGGTAATTTATGTGATTTTGTTTTAATTAGAGGAAGTACAGTTTTGTTTGATCTGCATATTGAGATGTTATTTAAAAATCTATGATCTGTTTTTCGTGTAATTGTCTTAACATGTAAAAAGGATGTGCGCATGTGTGTGTGAGAGAGAGAGAATGAGAGAAGTGGAGAAAGGAAAAGTAAGAACCTATTTTGGTATTTGATGTTATTTGTAAGTTCGAAAGCTCTCCTATACATATAATCTGTAGAGTGTTTTAGCAACGGAATTTTGAACTGTTTTCATGCCTTGAAGATCTCAGTATGAACTATATAGCCAGATTTGAATGTCACTCTCGGAAGTGCCTCTTGGGCTGATCTAAGACAACCTGGCTCTGAAAGCGTGCACTGGAGGTTGATGGAGAAGCTACGATGTGAGTTTGGACCAGACACGGGATTTAATCAGTGAAGAGCTGTGGCTTCTTGTCCCAGCTGAGGAAGAGGCATACATTCACTGCAGGCACAGAGCCAAGGGAGAAGGAACACTGTCTCAGAGTGCTTTCACCTAGCCCAGGGACATCACAAGGAAGCCAGCCGCTAAAATGCCTGTGTTTGGTGAGAGACCCTGGCAAGCATGAAGCAGGCCCTGTGTAGCACTGACTGCAGTTGGAGAAGCAGAGATAGTTAGTAGAATGAGACCTGGTGCCTGTGGACCTCCTGTTGAGTGATCAAAAGGGGAATTTGATTCATTCTGTCCCCTTTCCCATTTGGCTGCCCTGTAGTCACAGTGAGGTCGGCATATCTGTGTCAGACACAGTAGCAAAGCAAGTTAAAATTCCCAAAGGAAAAAAGAGCCTTGACGTCCACTTTGATTTGCGCTGGACCCATAGTTGTAGCTGAAAAGGATCAAACACAGGAAATCTGTTCAGCTTTTGAATTGGGCTAAATTGAGTTCTCTTACCCTTAAGCTACAATGGAGTTGTCCAAGAATCGTAAATATAGTGGATGAAAATAGTCCAGGGTGACTAAAGCCTTTTTGGAACTCTTCCTTCCATTTTCCAGTTACATGTGTCTTACCCGAGTTGACCATGTGAAGATTTCGGTTCTGTATCTTATCTTGCCTTGGACACAAATGTAGTACAGTTAACTGCTAATTCTTTGCGTGTGTAATTTCCCATTGTATCAAACTAAATGTGTATGCGTGCCTGAACATCAGCACACTTGGCTGCCTCTGTAGGTTCTTGGAGTTGAGTCTCCTCCTGGAGTTGAATGTCACCCCTTCTCCACTTCTGGCACGGATACCTAGCAGTCTCTGTACACCATTCCAGGAAGCTGGGATCCTGTCTGTAGACCTATGCCAGGAGCAATCTCTCCGTTTCCTCTTCCTTTTCCTCCTCTTTGTCTCTCCCCACTCACCCCAGTCCTCAATTTCTTTATGTCCTGTAAGCTTTCACAAAATGCTGGAAAGAGATCATCACCAAGCGGTTAGCATCCTTCTCAGAACTGAAGAGGAAGGACTACAGATGATGAAGCTGTAGTGAATCTGTTGTCTCCATTTTAGGTAATTTCCTGAGTATAAATTCAAATTCAAATAAATTGTGTTTTTTATTCAAAGCTTGATTGATTTATTTGCACTTTGAATATTTTACTAGGCCTTTCTGGTTAGTTTACTTGGGCCAAAGCGCTTTGCTAAGTGTCAGCTGAAACCACTTTTAGTTGTATAAAGAGTGTGTGTGTGTTCTGGTCTCAGGTGAAAACTCTCTGTATAAATAAATATGCAGACTATTGCATTCATATCTCCTTTCTTCGATTTCTGTAGTAAAAAATAAGAAATGTTTTAGTTACGTGTTTTTACTGTTGCTTAGTATTATCAACACTGTTGCTGTTAGTTGCTGTGAAGTATGCTCCTAAGGACTACAAGTTGTATTTATTGCCAAATTAAAAGGTTCCCACAATATGGTCCCTGACTGCTTCCTCTCTTCCATTCTCTGTCTTCTACTCTACTATTTTCCCCACTAATGTACTCTTTTTGACAACACTGGCCTTGGTTTTCCTCCATCAAATTCCATTTCTTCCCGATCCAGACTGCAAGTGCTGTTCTTCTGGAGATACTCTTCCTGTAGGCCTGCATGGCTCCCTTGTTTGAGCTTCACCAATGCTGTTCAAATAACACAATCAAATCTCCAACCCCCTGTCTTTCCTCCTCCTCCTTAAAGGCACTTGAAGTCTCTATCCTCTTCTTCCCTCTGCAGCCTAAATTTCCTAAATTTTCACAAGAAAAGAAAAAAAAAGAAAAAAATGAAAAAGAGAAGAGATAATAACATCAGGGCTTTGCTTCTTAGAATTAACTTGAGTCAGTTTCTGTGCCTGCAAATCAAAGATAGTTAATAGTGAGTTGAGTTCTTTCAGGAGCTTCCTCTGTTTTTCTTTTGATACTTCTATATTTTGTTCACACAATGACACTTTGTTTTCTTTACAAATTATTGAAGATCTGTCAAGATTACTATTTTGTTACTGCCCTTTGTGAATTCCCTTGTCTGCCTTGCTTGTTGTTTCAGGTAAAATTTATTATTTTATTAATGTTGCCAAAACATTGTAAGTAAAATTAGTATTTGTAGAAATAATGTTTTAAAAATTATTTCTGCTGTCTTTTTACAAATAACATGGCATATTTTTATTTTTTAAAATAATCGTATTGTGTTGGCCAGTTCTAAACTTCTAGACAGTGATGTGTAAATGGGCTTTCTTGTTCTGAGTACCATCAAAAGCAATGAGTATCTGGCTTAGTAAATTTCCGTTTCTGGTTTTAGATCTTGAAGAGAATTGTTTTATTGGATAGTTTACAACATTTCTTGAGACATTTACTGTCCCTTCCTTCTCCTCTCCTTTCTTTTTCTTGATTTCTTCCCTTGTCTCTCTTCCTCTTTCTTTCCTTCCCTTTCTTTCCCCAGGTTGTTGCTTGACTGGACCTTTCCTGAAACAAATGAATTCCACTCAGAGTTGAATGTTATCCTCTCAGAATCCCATTTCGTTCCTCATTTCTAGTATTGGAATTAACCTCCCTGTCCCCTTATTAGATTTGCCACAGTTGTATCAATGTTTCTGATTTTCTTTTTCCAAGAAGCAGCTCTTGTCGTCTTATCCCTACAAGATTTATTTTTGTGTTCTATTTTTGTTTCAATTCATAGATACTTCCTAAATTCTTTAGGATTTTTTCCTTTTCTTTATAACTTTGTATTTTAGAAGTTTCTTCAGAATTTTTTTTCCTGTAAATATATTAGATTTACAATGTTGAATTTCAGATGTATATCAGAGTGATTTAGTTATGCAGCTATGTATCTATTCTTTTGTAGGTCCTTTTCCATTATAGGTTATTACATGATACTGAGGATTTCTTTTCTTTTCTTTTTTTTTTTTCCAGAGATGGTTTAGGGGTTAACCTATCTTTATTTAGCAATTTTGTCTGAATCCCAAATATTTTTATGTATCCATGTTTTTAATTAAAATTTCATTGTCTAAGATTTTTGGCAAGTTGAATCCAAAGAGTTCACTATTTTCAGGCTGAATGTTTTCATTTATTGTTTACTGAGAATTAAGTTTTCATTGGAGCTCTGAGGGTATGTGTGTATATACACTGACATGTCTATATACACATCCTTTTCAGATTACTACATGTTTTAAGATATGTAAATGTATTTTCAAAGATATTTTCTGTTTGTATGGTAAAAACATGAAATGTTTTAATTCTAGAAATTTATTCCCCCAAATGAATATAGTATAAAGAATAAAGATATAAAACTAGATTCCTTTGAGAGTCATCCTTGCTAACAGAACTTGGGAATGTTCAAAAAGTATTCATAACACTTACGAAAGGTGGCAAGAAAAACTTTATTCAAGGTAAGAGTACTACAGTGGCGTATTATAACATGGGAGAGAGACTGAGCTTGTGTCTGACTCCAGGAGGGGTGCAGCTGGGATTTATAGCTAAGGAACAGGGTGGGCCCATGGGATTGCAGACAGAGATGGGAGACTGAAAAGCAATGGACAACAATAACAGAATGGGTGTCAGTGGATGGAAACGTATTAAAATGAGGACTATAAGCGTGAGGGTGGACTCTGGCTCAACTGAGAGGATCATTGCTGAGGCTAGGCAAGGCTGATAAGATATTCAGGTGAGTGAAATGACATTTGATCTGATACTGAGGGTGGTCAGATAAAGGGTGGGCTATGTTTTCTAAACTGAAGTAGCAGATTCTGGATTAGATTGGACTAGATGGACAGGCAGCCCTGAATAAAGACATTGCCCAAAGTTGGCAGTGCATTAATACACTAGTGCTGCATAACCAATTAGCCAAAACTAGCAGCTTAAAACAATATTATTTCATACTGCTGCTGAAAGTTGGGAATCCAGGAGTAATTCAGCTGAGTGTTGTGGCTCAGTGTCTCATGAGATTGCCATCCTCTGAAGCCTTGACATGCGCTGGTGGATTTCCTTCCAAGATGGCTTACTCACATAGCTGTTGAAACCAGTTTGCTTGCTGGCTGTTGGGAGAAAGCCTCGGTTCTTTCACATGGGCCTCTCTAAAGGGCTACCCGAGTGTTCTCGAGATATGACTAAGCTGGCTTCTAGAGTGAGTGATCCAAGAGGATGAGCAAGGAGGCTGCAGTGCCTTTTATGACCTAGTCTCAGACGCTTCATTGTTCGTTTCTACCGTATTCTAACATGAGAAGTGAGCCACTAAGTCCACCACACATGTGAAGGAGCAGAGGAAGGAACCATGGACATAATTTAAAACCACGTGGTACACACATGGCCAGAAATTGTTCACATACGTGTATGTCCAAAATGCCTTTTCCTGCCAATGCTTTTAAACAATTTATCTGTTACAGCATTAACTTGAAGTTCAGGACCTTGTCATCTAAGTCAGGTCCAGCTATGGATCAGGGTCCACGTGTACAGTATCTCGTGTTCTGTTGCTCAGTTGTGTCTTATTCTTTGCGACCCCATGCGCTGCAGCGCTGCAGGCTTCCCTGTCCATCAACTCCAGGAGCTTGCTCAAACTCAAGTGCATTGAGTCGATGATGCTATCCAACAATCCCATCCTCTGCTGTCCCCTTCTCCTACCTTCATCTTTTTCCGCATCACGGTCTTTTCCAATGAGACGATTATTCCCATCACATAGCCCAAGTATTGGAGCTTCAGCTTCAGCATCAGTCCTTCGAATGAATATGCAGGAGAGATTTACTTTAGGATTGACTGGTTTGATCTCCTTGCAGTCCAAGAGCCTCTCAAGTCTGCAACACATCAGTTCAAATTATAGAAGTGTAGTTCCTCTAGACCTGAGGATGTGTGAACAAAAGAGACGAGTTAATCTGCTCCCTTTCACAGCCAACATACAGTGGTGGTTCAGGCATAGATAACCTTCATAGACACTCCTGTTCCTGAAAGGGGAGGTGCAGGGAGCCAGTGTGAGGAATCCCGCCCGTGACAAGGTCATGAGGAAGGAAGCTGACATACGCAAGGCGTGCTCAGACTTCAGGGACCCCTCTGGATATTCCTAAGCATGTACCCCAACAAAAATCTGCCGGTTTTTGTGCTCTGCTTTTCTACTCTTCTGATATTTTCTGGAAAAAGTCAATTCAGGGCTTTAGTCTTCTGCATTTAAAAGAGTGTTTCAATCCAAGAAACCCTCTGATGGCTTTCTAGCCTGCCTGCAGGACTCGTACAGCTGCGCATGTGATTGTTTGAGGCCTCCTGACCGCAGGAGGCACAGGAAGCTTAAAACATCCTAGGAATGTAGGAGCTTCCGAGGAGTCAAAATCTTTTTAGGACTAATTAAATGTTTCATTTGTTGAATCAATATTTGCTGCCAAATTTTCACATCCTTTAGTTGTAGATATAGTTAAAATAACAAGTAGTAGACCTTGTGTTAGCAACATTAGATCTTTGAGTTAAAGTACCTTCTTTGTTGTGTCCCACTGCACCTTTGTTCTATAGAGATGTAACTTTAATGCTAATGCTTTAAGGAGATGTAGATTAAAGAAAAACACTTCAGGGGAAACAAGATTAACATTCATTAAGGAAGAGAGCCAAAAAGTGTTAACAAGCCTCTTGGCCAGAAGATAATGTAAATCACCTGAGACCTTTTGTATACCCAATGATGTATAGAAAGAGCCTGAGCTGCAAACGCTACATAATCTTGTGTTACCCATTGATCTCTGTGTTTTATCAAAAGTATAAAAGGCCTTCTGAACAATAAAGGATGGGGCCAGCTTCCCGGGGCCAGGGGCCAGGGGCCGGGGGCCAGCTTCTTGGACCAGCTTCTCTAACTAGTCTCCCGGCCTGGTTTCTTGGCACTCTGGCTCCCCCCCGTGTCTCTCTCTCTCTCTTTCTTCTTCTCTCTTCTTTCCCTCTCTCTGCTCTTTATTTTAACTTCAGGCTGAATCTCCACCTGGGGCGCGGAGGCTCGCCAGGTCTACTTACTTGCCCCTGCTGTTAAAGACCCGCGAGAAAGGGAGCTTAAGGCGAGGCACCCTTAGATATTCAAGCGGGCGCCGGTGGCCCAACGTAGATGGTGCAAATTCCTTGTCTGGAATTTTATTGGCCTTCCGCGTAAACCAAGCTATTCAGCCTTCTTTCTCCACTTAATCTTCTTACTACACTATAGCTTCTTAATCTAATCTTTCATTAATAAATAAACAAGTCTTTCCACGCCGACGCCGGCCACCCTTCGAATTCCCTGGATCCACCGGGGCTGGACCCCGGTAGGGAGGGGAGATGGGAGTCAATAGTAGCAGTTCTGAAATCCCATGGGTTCTTGCGGGCAGTCCTTTGATTAGTATTTAAGGCCTGGACACTTCCTAGGCTTCAGTCTCTGATTTTTTCATTCTACCCACTGACATGATGCCATTGCATGAAAGGTGGCTAGTATATGGTTACATGAAACAGTCTCCCTAGCCTGCTTCCTGCTTGTAGAAGGTAGAAGTCCAGAGCTCCTATTTTGTACTATTGCTGGTCCTTTCAGTCTGAGCTGAACTTAAATATGTTATCTTAAAACCTTGGTGTGTCTCCTGATACTCTTACTGGTGTTCATGGCAAAGCACCCCACTCCAAAGCCACAATCACACATGTCTTCATAATAATGCTTACTCTGTCTTGGTTTTCTGCTGAGATAGCTGAGGGATAACACCCTGAACCTTGGTAGAAGTCTTATTGTGTGACTGAAAGGATCTCTGAGTGACACCCCTAAACTCTTTGGAGGGTATTGGCCTGACTAAATAATGCCATGAGGCATCCCCTTCCAGCTTTCTGAGGCTTAACAAAGAATTTTACAGTCACACTCGTCTTTAGAACACCTTTGTTTATAAAAAATAATATGAAGAAGAACTGGCCTATCGGTGGTGTAAAATGTTGTATTTAGACCACCTAATCTCAATGCCCTGGATATGATCTTGCTTGAGAGTCATTAATTTTAACAACTTCCGTCATCTTAAAAGACTGGAAAATTCCCAAATCAGCAAGTTTTGTCCCCTGGTTTAATAATCTTTATGTTAAACATTAAAAAAAAAAAAAAATTCCCTTCATGTTTTACTACAGGCAGCAAGAAGAAACCAGGAAGCACTTTTGGCTGTTTGGATGGAAATCCTCTTAGATAACTCAATTAATTAAGTACAGTTTGTCCTCCCAGCTCATTAGGTACATTTTCTACTTTTCATAAACTGCAGATGTAATGGACTTTCGTCTTCACAATCCCCAGTCTCTTTCCTCCTGCCTCTCCTTTCTGCCAAGCATCCTAGGTGCACGACTGTGATTCCGCCTAGAACGTGTTTGCTTAGTGAGCAAACGGGGAGCGATTCCCTGGCTTCAGTGCTTCTGCTGGCCAGAGACTCTGTACCCTTCCCTAAGAACTTCATGGTTTCGCTGTCCAACTTCTATCACCTGGCTAGGTCAGTTGCAGTAGCTCACACTCACAAGCGAACTTGCAGGGATTTCTACACGCACATGTGCAGAAACATACATGTGTATACAGTAACATCGCTGAGGGGAAACCTGTCCATATGCAGAAGAACAGCTTTCTTTTCCAGGAACATGAATTTTGGTAAGCACTCAAATTTCTACGCACACATGTGCGCAAATATATTGGTGAATACAGTTACATCGCTGAGAGGAAACTTGTCCATATGCAGAAGTACAAGCTTTCTTTTCCAGGAACATAAATTTTGGTAAGCACTCAAATTTCTGCACGCACATGTGCACAAACATGCACGTGTACTCAGTAACATCCCTGAGAGGAAACTTGTCTATATGCAGAAGTACAAGCTTTCTTTTCCAGGAACATTAATTTTGGTAAGCACTCAAATTTCTATGTGCACATGTGCACAAATATATCCGTGTACACAGTAAGATCACTGAGGGGAAACCTGTCCATATGCAGAAGTACAAGCTTTCTTTTCCAGGAACTTGAATTTTGGTAAGCACTAAAATTTCTGCACGCATATGTGCACAAACACACTCGTGTACACAGTAACATCCCTGAGAGGAAGCTTCTCCATATGCGGAAGTACAAGCTTTCTTTTCAAGGAACATGAATTTTGGTAAGCACTCAAATTTCTACACACACATGTGCACAAATAGATGGGTGAATACAGCTACATCGCTGAGAGGAAACCTGTCCATATGCAGAAGTACATGCTTTCTTTCCCAGGACCTTGAATTTTGGTAAGCACTAAAATTTCTACGTGCACATGTACACAAATATATGCGTGTACACAGTAACATCGCTGAGAGGAAACTTGTGTATATGCTGAAGTACAAACTTTCTTTTTCAGGAACATGAATGAGACCTGGTGACTAGGACCTCCTGTTGAGTGATCAAAAGGGGAATTTGATTCATTCCGTCCCCTTTCCCATTTGGTGTCCGTGAACAATGGAGATCAACGTGGCAAACGGTGGGGGTTTTCCTACTTCCCTAGCATCTGGCCAGCAACAGCCTGTCCTGGTGATGCTGTGCATGGCTGGGACGTTGCAGCCACCAGTGGCCACACCAGGCGAAGATGCCACCCTCTTAAGAGTGGAGGCAGGAGAGGACAGCGAGGCCCAGGTGCAGAGTCGTGGCAGGGATCAGACGGGGTTTCCAGCTGCTTGCAGAGGACATCACTGAGGATGTGGAGGTTGTGCCAGATGAATAACAGAAACAGGGTCCTCCCTGGAGCTGGAGGAGAAGACATTGGAGGAGTAGTGCCAGGAAAGGCCTGGAGGCCCGAGTGACCTCCCGGCACTAGATGTGATGCAGGCACTGGCGACCTTGTAAGTGGAACTTAGCTCTAAGCCTGAGAAAACCTGCAGGGCCTACGTTTGGTTCATGTGCAAGAGTCATGAGAGGAGGAAGCGTGACTTGGCTCAGAAGAGTGCCAACATCCAGGGCATCCCTGGCTTCTGGGCCAACGTGGTATCCTTTCTGCTACTCGTTGTGGTCCAGTGCTCAGGAGGAGGGGGAGGTGCAGAGGCAGGAGCAGGAGGAGGGGTGGAGGCGAGGGGGCAGAATGGTGGACCCTGAAGGAAGTGTGGTACTGGGCAATTGGCAGGCTCCAAAGGCACACCTGAGTAGAGTCCGGGCAGGGCCACTCCTGTAAGTGTCGCAGCCATGAGTCTCTGTGTCTCCTTCAGGCCTGCATCTGAGGAGGATTAGCCTCTAAGTCAGAAATGACCAGAGACAGTACATCAGAGCCACCTTAGCTGACAGTTATTGTTGTAAAGGTGAATGATTCCGAAAATAACTGAGATGTGGGAGTCACACACACGCGTGCGTGCGTGCACACACACACATACACAAACCCACAGAACATATGTAGACATACTTTCTGATCCCCGTTATCTCACTGAGTGAGCAAGTTCTGAGTGGAATCACAGTGGTACAGCAAGGATGCCTGGCAGAAAGGAGAGGCAGGAATAAAGTGCCTGGGGGTGACCAGTGAGAGTGCAGAAGATCTGAGACACAGAACAGGTTGCAATCCCAGACACAGAAGCCACGGTGGGTGACCCCACAGCCCTTTGAACACCCTGATACAAGGGCCTTTCCATCCTTCCCAAGTGCCAGGCATACTTTCCCTGACCTTACCATGAGCATGAGCAACCCTTGCCTATTTTGTGTGGTTTCAGTGATGGACCAGAACTGCAGCATAAGCACCTGCTACCTGCAGTCTTCCAGTCTGAATCATCACTCTTTGTACTCTTTGCAGAACACATATATTGGGTATCAGGACTATAGGATGGATGGCTTATCTTGATCCTCTTGCTGCTCCCAGCCCCACAGGCTTGGGTGACCGGGCAGGCTTGAATGTGTTCTCACATGGAGAACAGAACCACTTTGAAAGGATAAATTGGCAGCCATGCATGTTTCTGGCACCAGTGTGTCATGGAACTTAATGGGGAGCTGTCCTTACCATCTCCCTGGCAGGTATTCAAATAATGTTCAGGGAGTTCCCTCCGGCCCCAGGCCATGCCCCATTTCTCCATCTGTGCAAAGTGTGGCCAAGCTACCTGAGGCCTTTGCACTATTCACGTCTGTCCAGCGACGGAGGGAGGGTCACACCGCACCTTCTGCAGTTCAGCAGTGACCGCACACTGTGGACTTTCAAGTTTGAGAAAGCACTCTCCGAATGTGTGGACTAACAAAGTCTGATCTCCCATGGGTGCAACTCACTAAGGAGGAGCAGGGCTTGCCTTCTCATATAAACTTCTCGTATGAGCACTGGTGTCCAGAGAGTGACAGACAGCAAGAGCACCACTTAGAGAGATGGAGACAAACAGACAACAGCCCTTGGTACACACATGGGAGGGTTGCCCAAAACAGTGCTATGCCAGAAGCAGAGATGAAGAGACACAGAACCAGCTCTGTACCCTAAGGCTCTGGTGTCCCTGAACAGTGGAGATCAACTGTAGCCAACACTGTGGTTTTTCCCTTCTTCCCTAGCATCCGGACAACAGGTTCTGTGTCCCATGGAGAAAAAGTATCCAGCCACGTGGAGTCCCTGTTTATACTTTGAATCCTCAGGGAAATTTCTCAGTTATTGAGGGTCCTGAGGGACACAGGAGTAAGCTGTTCAGACTGAGAAGCAGAAACCCGTCGTTGGGATTTCCAGAGTCCGGACAATGACAGCGCCTGGAGTATCAGCAGATGCAAAACCCATTACTCCCTGGAGCGGTATATGCCATGTGGGTGCGCTGTAGCCCAGGAACTGTGGAAGATTCCCTACGTTTGAGGGGCGTGTCCAGAAGGGTGCCACCCACCACTCTCTCGGCCATTGGACTAGATTTGGGCCAGCAGCCTACGCGTGGCTCACAGCCTAGGGATCCGCCTATTCGGCTGATTTCCCCAGGGCCTGTTCACCCTGTCCCGTGCTGTCTGCCACCACTTTCTTCAGCCTCAGGCCACCGGACACACACCAGCCCCCGCTTCCCTACCATCCCCCTCACTCCCCGCCCCCAAAGAGCTAGTGGGTCCCACAGGATTACTGAAACCTGAGCCACATTTGCACACCACTTGTGCTATTATGTCCCATCCCTTCGCATCTGTCCCAGCCTGGGGTCACGACCAGGGCCAAGAGGCGTGTGAAAGGCCGTCAGAGGAATGCAGGAGCATCCTGGGACCCCAGACCTTCCTAGTTGTGAGCTCCGGTTTCAGGGCGCTGGGGTTGGTGGCCTGCCATCCTCAGGCTTTTTGAGGCTGGGACCTTACAGCCACAAGTTGTCATGCCAGGCAAAGGAGCCACGCTATGCAGGGTGGAGGCGGTGGACGACGGTGAGCCCCTGGTGGACGGAGACGTGGTGGGGATTGGGTGGTTGTTCCAGCTGCTTGCGGAAGATGTCATGGAGGAGGTGGAGGTTGTGGCAGATGAGGAGCAGCAATAGGGGTTCTTCCAGGAGCTGAGAAGACAGTGGAGGAGCAGGGCCAGGGAAGGCCCGGGAGCACTACTGAGCTTCCAGGGCAAGATGCGCTGCAGGCACTGGCTGCCCTGCTGGTGGAACTGAGCTCTGAGCCTAAGAAGAACTGCAGGGCCTACTTCCAGTTCATGTGCAAGAACCATCAGAGGAGGAAGCCTGACTTGGCTTGGAGGATCGCCATCACCTGGGGCATCCCTTGCTTCTGGGCCGTAGCTGTATCCTTTCTGCTGCTCTTTGAAGTCTGCTGCTCAGGAAGAGGAGGCGGCGCAGGAACCTTTTCCCTGCTCCCTATCCTGACAGGTGCTGTTGCGGAGCCATCCATCGTCCCACTGCAAGTTGATATTTTCCTTTCAGGACCCCCCTACTTCTTGAACACAGTGACCACTAAGTAGAATTACCTTGACATCACTTGTGAAACATGGTTCCTGGGGTGATGAGTGTGGGTGTGCAAGGTTGTGGAGTGTCCACCTGTGGGATCCACACCCATCTCCCGTCTCTCTGTAGGGCATAGGGCACGTTGTCCCACTCCTGTCCACTGGTTCTGGGACTTTGAACAGGGAGCATCCAGCCGCAGCGTGGACACCAGGAGCCTTAACTTTCTCGGCTGGTTGTCAGGTCACAACTGCTCAGAGTCGAACAGGATTGCTGAGGTGTGGTTGCTTTGGGACTGAACACAGTCAGCAATTCACTTTGGGATTCTTGGCTGCTGGCTCACCTTGCTCGTATTGCCAGCGGATTGTTGGCCAAGATGTGTGGGAGGATCGCCTGAAGTAGTACCCTGGGCAGGAAGGTTCTTCCATGAGAGTAACTGACAGAAACGTGTGGAGATGGGGTCTGAAGGTGGGCCCTGAAGGGACACTCGTGTGATACTTCAGGGACACTGTCCTTTCCCAAATGGGGATGCTCAGACTCATGCAAGCTGGCTGTGGAGCCTGAGTTTGGGTCGTGCTTGTAGCAGGTGACCTCCTGAGACTGTTTATTTGGGGACTTGGTGTGTCCGTGAGTGAAGCAAGTCTCCACCAAATCAGCTGAGGTGGCAGCACCAGAGTCCAGGTGATACTACTAGAGGCAGTGTGTATTAAGTATCTTTGTCAGAATCATCCTTTGTGGGTCTTTTCATCCCCTGGCCTCCTGCTGCTCACTGAGTTTGAGATTGCCTGGGCACTTCACTCCCGCCCCTTACCCAGGGAAGGCCTATCATTGAAAAGCTGTTCTCTCCGGGGTCCCAGTGCACCTGTGTGCTGACTTTGGGATCTTCTGTGAATTTCCACATTCACCACTCAGTGTCTCACAACCACCAAACATGCTGCGCTGGAAGCGGCTTCAGGTTGCCTTGGGAACATATGGAAGAGTTCGTGGAGAAGGTGAACAGGGAGCCCCAAGGGCAGGACATGGTGCCTACTGTCGCCATCCCTGGCATTGCTGGCCTCGGTCGTCTTCACCTCCTGAAAAACCTATGCTCGTTGTTTGCATTTGTGTCCCCGTGCTGAGCATGTGTGTGTATACACACGTGTGCTTATTTATGCTGGCTGTGATTGTGTGTGTGTGTGTGTGTGTGTGTCCGGCCCAGGGCAGAGGCAGAGATGAAGGTGGCAGGAGAGGAGGTGCTGAGCAACCAGAAGAGGAGTCATGAGGCGACCAGGCTGAAGGTGGTTTGTCGCCTCATCTCTGCATTGACCCTGCCCAGGATGGGAACAAGGAAAGGATGGCCAGTGATAACTCCAGACTGTGGCTCCAGATATCTGCAATTAGACCAGATACAAAACACGCTCATCAGTTCTACCGTGTTGTTGTGTGTGCTTGGATCAGGAAGAGGGTTTCATGGTCTAAGGATTCACACAGAGCAAATCACGTGGGGTGGCACTTTGAAACCACTGCCTGTGGAGCCCTCCGTGTGTGGGGCCATGGGCTGGCCTCTGGAAATGAGGGACGTGGCTATGGCAAGATCTGGGATGGTGAGGATAAGGTCCTGCCGAGATGGGCAGAGAGCTGAAGGAGAAAGAGTCATAGATTGCCTGCTGCACTGGAGATTGTTCCACACACATGTGAAAAGGAGAACTGGGAAGGTCCTGGGCCAGTGCTGCCCCGGATCAGCCCAGCAGCCAGCACACGCCCTCCCTGAGGGTGGCACACACTGGCACGATATGACACAAAACATGAGATGTGCTAAAGTATGCTGTATCTGCCAAACCACAGGCATCCTAGGAGAGACATGGTCTGTAAGCAAGGCATGCCTCCAGGCACTTCCAGCCTGCCTCCCTGGCAGTGCCCAAAGGCGAGGAATGCGCAAGTGGGTTTCCCTGTGTGACCCTATCTGGGATATGCCTGTGAGGGAGGGAACAGAGAAAAGACAAGGGCGGTGGGTAAACTGCATGTCCTAAGGGACCTCAGGGGAGTGGAGACAGAGAAGCCCCTGGGGCAGTTCAGGGCCTGCTGGTCTTCAGTGTCCAGACTCTAGGCAGTAGCGGTCCTGCCAAAGATACCCCATGGTCTGTGCTGAAAGTTCTGATATGAATTCCTCCTTTTCTTTGCGGTCTTGCCCCTGGCTTTGGGGGCCTGAGTGTCAAAGGTGCACATCTGCACATGAAGGAGGTTTCTGGTAGTCTTGTTGGAGCAGAATCTCTGATTGCGTTGTAGGGGATATGCACCCAGGTGACACAGAGGGATGCTGCCATCCAGGTGACCGTCTTGGATATCCCTGGGCCCAACCGCGCACTGGCTTCCTTGGCATGGGTGCTCTGTAGGGAAGCAGGGATGCCTGACTGTAGGGAGTCCTACCTGGGCTAATGAGAGCAACGAAAGAGCCTTGGCATTTAGCAAATCACTGAGGCATGGGTGGTTCAAGCCCTCTTGGTCCATTTGAGATAGTAACGCTGCTTTCTGTCCAACAGAGGCAGTAGCTCTGGGCCCAGAACCTGCAGGTTCCCCAGGGCATCATCTGTTGGGGGACTCCCATGTGCATGGGTAGTGTTAAACAGAAAGGAAGACGTGTAGGGATGCCACCTTACTTTTATGGCCTCCGGTTCCATTCTTGGTATCGGAAGAGACCCTGTATCCATGTGTACCTTCTTCACAACCTTGGATCAGAACCAGGCCTGTCACAGTCTCCGGGGGCTTTTGGAGGCGCAGGCGTTTCTGGCCTTTTCCTGCCACTTGGAGAGAGCACATCGGGGCACAGGTAGATGGTGCACACAGAACGCTCCACAGATAGGAAGAACAGGGGGCCTCATTCAGAATGCTGGGGGCTGTAACGGGTGGTAGGCTAGCAAGAGGGGCACAACATTGACACAGAATGACCTAGACAGGTGCACACCGAGAAAGCAGTTCTTCATGTCAGCTGAGCTCGGAGGTCCTTGTTTTCTGGTCCCCTGAAGGAATGCACAGGCAATGGATCAGGCCAACGTGACTGGTACTGTGAAGCTGTCCAAGGTGATGGGAGAATGCAGAAGGCAGGCACATGTTATACAGCTGTTCATGGCAAGAACTTCCAACGCTGCCTGCTGCTCTGCAGGCTAGTCCCTATCAATAGCAAATTCCACGGTTTTGGAACCTTTGAGGATAAGGCATAGAGTTAGAAGTGTAACATGACATAATCAATGAGCAAGTGAAAAAACAAGGAGAGAAATGTGGATGCTTACCAAAATTAATATTCCTGGAAAAGAAAGCTTGAACTCTGCATATGGACAAGTTTCCTCTCAGGGATGTTACTGAGTACACGTGTATGTTTGTGCACATGTGCGTGCAGAAATTTGAGTGCTTAACAAAATTCAAGTTCCTGGAAAAGAAAGCTTTACTTCTGCATATGGACAGGTTTCCCCTCAGCGATGTTACTGTGTACACATGTAGGTTTCTGCACATGTGCATGTAGAAATCCCTGCCAGTTCGCTTGTGAGTATGAACTACTGCAACTGACCTAGCCAGGTGATAGAAGTTGGACAGCGAAACCATGAAGTTCTTAGGGAACGGTACAGAGTCTCTGGCCAGCAGAAGCACTGAGGCCAGGGGATCGCTCCCCGTTTGCTCACTGAGCAAACACGTTCTAAGTGGAATCACAGTCGTGCACCTAGAATGCTTGGCAGAAAGGAGAGTCAGGAGGAAAGAGCCTGGGGAGTGTGAAGACGAAAGCCCATTACACCTGCAGTTTTATGAAAAGTAGAAAATGCACCTAATGAGCTGGGAGGACAAACTGTACTTAATTAATTGAGTTATCTAAGAGGATTTCCATCCGGACAGCCAAAAGTGCTTCCTGGTTTTTTCTTGCTGCCTGTAGTTAAACATGAAGGGATTTTTTTTTTAATGTTTAACATAAAGATTATTAAAACAGGGGACAAAACTTGCTGATTTGGGAATTTTCCAGTCTTTTAAGATGACATTAATAAAATAATAAATTTTACCTGAAAGAACAAGCAAGGCAGACAAGGGAATTCACAAAGGGCAGTAACAAAATAGTAATCTTGACACATCTTCAATATATTTGTAAAGAAAACAAAGTGTCATTGTGTGAACAAAATATAGAGATATCAAAAGAAAAACAGAGGAAGCTCCTGAAAGAACTCAACTCACTATTAACTATCTTTGATTTGCAGGCACGGAAACTGACTCAAGTTAATTCTAAGAAGCAAAGCCCTGATGTTATTATCTCCTTTTTTCCTTTTTTCCTTTTTCGTTTTTTGTGAAAATTTAGGAAATTTAGGCTGGAGAGGGAAGAAGAGGATAGAGACTACAAGTGCCTTTAAGGAGGAGGAGGAAAGACAGGGGGTTGGAGATTTGATTGTGTTATTTGAACAGCATTGGTGAAGCGTAAACAAGGGAGGTAGCAAGCCATGCTGGCCTGCGGGAAGAGCATTTCCAGAAGAACAGCACTCGCAGTCTTGGGATAGGGAAGAAATGGAATTTGATGGGGGAAAACCAAGGCCAGTGTTGTCAAAAAGAGTACATTAGTGGGGAAAATAGTAGAGTAGAAGACAGAGAATGGAAGAGAGGAGCAGTCAGGGACCATATTGCGGGAACCTTTTAATTTGGCAATAAATACAACTTGTAGTCCTTAGGAGCATACTTCACAGCAACTAACAGCAACAGTGTTGATAATACTAAGCAACAATAAAATCACGTAACTAAAACATTTCCTATTTTTTACTATAGAAATCGAAGAAAGCAGATACAAATGCAATAGTCTGCATATTTATTTATACAGAGAGTTTTCACCTGAGACCAGAACACACACACACTCTTTATACAACTAAAAGTGGTTTCAGCTGACACTTAGCAAAGCGCTTTGGCCCAAATAAACTAACCAGAAAGGCCTAGCAAAGTATTCGAAGTGCAAATAAATCAATCAAGCTTTGAGTAAATAAACACAATTTATTTGAATTTGAATTTACACTCACGAAATTACCTAAAATGGAGACAACAGATTCACTACAGCTTCATCATCTGTAGTCCTTCCTCTTCAGTTCTGAGAAGGATGCTAACCGCTTGGTGATGATCTCTTTCCAGCATTTTGTGAAAGCTTAGAGGACTTAAAGAAACTGAGGCCTGGGGAGAGTGGGGAGAGACAAAGAGGAGGAGAAAGGAAGAGGAAATGGAGAAATTTCTCCTGGCATAGGTCTACAGACAAGATCCCAGCTTCCTGGAATGGTACACAGAGATTGCTAGGTATCCGTGCCAGAAGTGGAGAAGGGGTGACATTCAACTCCAGGAGGAGACTCAACTCCAAGAACCTACAGAGGCAGCCAAGTGTGCTGATGTTCAGGCACCAATACTTAGAGGGTACCCCACAGGTCTGTGAAAGAGCCCTTGGAGACAGCAAGAAAGAAGGTTTCCACAAGTATATTCACAGATTAGATGGTTGGATAGATTAGAGGAAGGATAACTCTATGACCTGATAATTACTGAAATACATGAGACAATTCTTGCACATCAGACTGTGTCAAGAAAGACAGAACCTCAATTACTTTGATACAATGGGAAATTACACACGCAAAGAATTAGCTGTTAACTGTACTACATTTGTGTCCAAGGCAAGATAAGATACAGAACCGAAATCTTCACATGGTCAACTCGGGTGAGACACATGTAACTGGAAAATGGAAGGAAGAGTTCCAAAAAGGCTTTAATCACCCTGGACTATTTTTATCCACTATATTTACCATTCTTTGACAACTCCACTGTAGCTTAAGGGTAAGAGAACTCAATTTAGCCCAATTCAAAAGCTGAACAGATTTCCTGTGTTTGATCCTTTTCAGCTACAACTATGGGTCCAGCGCAAATCAAAGTGGGCGTCAAGGCTCTTTTTCCTTTGGGAATTTTAACTTGCTTTGCTATTGTGTCTGACACTGATATGCCGACCTCACTGTGACTACAGGGCAGCCAAATGGGAAAGGGGACAGAATGAATCAAATTACCCTTTTGATCACTCAACAGGAGGTCCACAGGCACCAGGTCTCATTCTACTAACTATCTCTGCTTCTCCAACTGCAGTCAGTGCTACACAGGGCCTGCTTCATGCTTGCCAGGGTCTCTCACCAAACACAGGCATTTTAGCGGCATTTATCATTGTCTGTTGATGGACATCTAGGTTGTTCCATGTCCTGGCTATTATAAACAGTGCTGCGATGAACACCGGGGTACATGCATCTCTTTCAATTCTGGTTTCCTCAGTGTGTATGCCCAGAAGTGGGTTGCTGGTCATACGGCAGCTCTATTTGCCATTTTTTAAGGAATCGCCACACTGTTCTCCATAGTGGCTGTACTAGACTGCATTCCCACCAACAGTGTAAGAGGGCTCCCTTTTCTCCACACCCTCTCCAGCATTTATTGCTTGCAGACTTTATAGGAATCAATTCTAATGAGACGGATGAAACTGGAGCCGATTATACACAGTGAAGTGAGCCAGAAAAAAAAAAAAAAAAACACCAACACAGTATACTCACACATATATATGGAATTTAGAATGATGGAAATGATAACCCTGTATGAGAGACAGCAGAAGAGACACAGATGTACAGAACAGATTTTGGACTCTGAGGGAGTGGGAGAGGGTGGGATAATTTGGGAGAATGGCACTGAAATATGTACACTATCATGTAAGATAGTTGCCAGTCTATGTTCGATGCAGGATACAGGATTTTTGGCGCTGGTGCACAGGGATGATCCAGAGAGATGATATGGGGTGGGCGGTGGGAGGGGGGTGAGCATTGGGAACTCATGTACACCTGTGGCGGATTCATGTCAATGTATGGCAAAACCAACACAGTGTTGTAAAATAAAATAAAGTAAAAATAAAAATTAAAAAAAGGAGAGAGAAAGACAAATATTGTATGGTATCACTTACATGGACTCTAAAATATGCCACAAATAAACTGATCTATGAACGAGAAACAGACCCACAGACATAGAGAGCAGACTATGTGATTCCCAAGAGGGGAAAGGTACGGCAGGCACAGATTGGGAACTGGTGATTAGCAGATGCAAAGTATAATGTATACAATAGACAAACAAGAGCGTACTGTATCGCACAAGGAACTATATCCATAATTTGTGATAAACAATAATGGAAAAGGGTATGAAAGAAATTGTATGTGCATATGTGTGTGTTTACATATGAAGGAAAGGAAAGGACAACTGTTGGCAAGCACGTACAGAAACTGGATCCTTGTGTGTTATAGATAGATTTTAAAATGGTGTAACTGCTACAGAAAACAGTTTAAATGCTCCTCGAAAAATTAAAGAACTAGAGCTGACACATGATTCAGCAATTCCACTTCAGGATATAAATTCAAAAGAAGTTAACATGGGATATCTGCAGAGCCGTGCTCACAGCAGCACGAAGCACAACAACTAAGAGGTGGAAGCATCGAAATGTCCATCAAATGTGATATATACACACAATGAAATATTATTTAGCCATATAGAGAAAATTCTGTCACATGCTACAACATGCATGATCATTTCAGACATCAAGCCAAATGCAATAAGCCAGTCCTACAAAAAGACAAATACTGTAAGTTTCTACTTGCAAGAAATAGCTAACACAGTCAAGCAATAGAAAGGAAACAAAAAAGAACGATGGAGTCCATGGTCTAGGTCAATGGGCAAGAAAAGAGGACTTGCTGTTTAATGGGACAAGTGATGGGTACAGATTTTCAATTTTGCAAGCTGTAAAGGTGTAGAGATCTGCTTCATAACAATGTGATAAGGAATTCCCTCGTAGTTCAGACGTTAGGACTCCATAGTGTCCTATCAGGGGCCTGGGTATGATCCTCAACCAGGGAACTGTCATTCAAGCTGCACAACACAGCTAAAACAATGACAACAACAACAAATCAACACTGTGACTAAGTGTGTGTATATGTCTTAGTCACTCAGTTGTGCCCAACTTTGCATCCCCAGGGACTAAAGCTCACCACGTTCCCTTCTCCATCGGATTTGCAGTGGGTTGCCATTTCTTTCTCCAAAAGGCTGATGAAAGTGTGCAAACTACTTAGCATGCAAAAATGGTTAAAATGGTAAAAATTTAACTTAGATGCTTTCTACAACAATTAAAAACAGAAAAGCATTTAACATCCAGGTAAAGAATTTGAATAGACATTTCCGACTCTTTGCAACCCCATGGACTGTAGCCTACCAGGCTCCTCCGTTCATGGGATTTTCCAGGCAAGAGTGCTGGAGTGGATTACCATTTCCTTCTCAAGGTGATCTTCCCCACCCAGGAATTGAACCCAGGTCTCCTACCTTGCAGGCAGACATTTGAACATTTGAAATTCACCTGTGGCCTTGACAAAAGTGGCTTTATAGGAAAATGAGAGAACTCGAGATAACAAAGTCTAGGAACAACTCTGCAGAGGTCTGTAACAAGCAAATATGAAATAAAAGCAGCAGAAACAGGAGGCGTCACCAAAAGTTGGATTTTTAACGACAGGTCACATTATAGTCAGTCTGTTTGCTGATGGGAACCATCCAGAGAAACAGAAACCTTAATCCAGGACAAAGAGGAGACTTGCTAGAACATCAAGAAATGAGTAGGTCTAGAACTGAGTAGATCAAAATTGAGTACCTCAGGCCAGAGAGCACACAAGCTGGAGAAGGCAATGGAAACCCACACCAGTACTCTTGCCTGGAATATCCCACAGATGGAGGAGCCTGGTAGGTCGCAGTCCATGTGGTTTCAAAGGGTCGGACACGACTGAGCGACTTCACTCTCATACACTGAAGAAGGAAATGGCAACCCACTCCAGCGTTCTTGCCTGGAGAATCCCAGATAAGGGAGAGCCTTGTGGGTGGCTGTCCCTGAGACTGCAGAGTCGGACACGACTGAAGCGGCTTAGCAGCAGTAGCAGCACACAAGAAGGGTACACAAACCAAATAATTTGCTCACACTGAGAGAGCTGAGATCATATAAAAAAAAGGCTGGCATAGTGGATTAATGGGTATGGTAACCAGCCTTCAAGTGAATTCAATCTCCTAATATTCCCACCCCTGTGTAGTTCTCTCTCAATCTATCACAGGGTAGACCTGTGAGACTAAGCAAATACACAAGTGAAGATGTGTAACATCTGAAAAAAGACTCTGCACTTTATCACGGATGCAAGCGCTTTCCTGAATCACTCATTCTGAGTAAAGACAGCAGCCTCCACAAGAGAAGCCCCTTGGAGAGGCCCACAGAAGGAGGAACTGAGGCTTCATGAGTACAGACAAGTGAGAGAACATAGATTCAACAAGCTAAGTCTTCAGAGCTTGCCAAGCCAGACAAAAGCTTGACTACTACCTCAGGGGAGATCCTAGACCAAGAGATAACAAGTGGTAAGTTCTTTCAAACTATTCCATTTTGAGATCATATGTATAACACAAACATTTCAAGTTCTAATACCATTCACATCATACTTACACACAGAACAGTTCTCCTATAAATATAGCAAAAATCAAAACACACACACACACACACACACACACTCACCCAATCCAAAGCTCCAAAACACAAGAGTTGCCTAGCAGTCCAGGGGTTTGGTGAGGACTCAGCCCTCTCAATGCCAGGATCCTGTGTTCGATCCCTAGCTGGGGAACTAATATCCTATGAAGCCACATGTTGTGACCAAAACAAAGCATGCGGTGAAGTTCAAAGCTGTACCAGCAAGATAAGTATACAACACAGCTGTAGGCACAAGTGGCTGGGCATAGAGCTTCCTATGATCTTGTTTACTCGCATGACATGAACTCAGATGGTGCCTCACCCCCATCCAGTGGAGCTGACTTACTTAATGAAGAAAAGCCCTTAAGGGTACAGAAATGAGCAAGTAATCTCACGTGAACATGTTAAATCACAGGATATTTTCTCTGAATGAACCACTGGATTCATTCATTCATTTGGCCATGCTGTTTGGCTTGTGGGGTCCCAGTTCCCTGGCCAGAGATTGAATCCAGACCACTGCAGTGAAAGCCCAGAATCCTAATCACCAGGCCACCAGGGAACCCCCACACCTGCATTGCTTTGCTTTCCTAGCTAAAACCTTAGGATATGTGCATTGCCCCATTTTAGCCTCACCAAGTGGTACGAGTCAGCTCTACACAGCTTAAGACCCATGGTGCTCTTACTTTTTTTCTTTCAAGAAGGCAGGGGAAAGCAAGCCACCCTGCCTGTTTTTAAGCTTGCCACTCAGAAAGCTGCAAACGTGAAACCATGAGGGCCCTGAAGTCAGCACCCGCAATCAGGGTCAGGTAATCCCCAATCAGGAATACTCTCTCTCAACAGCAACGTGTCAGCCGACGAATGAAACGAGAAAAACGCAAAGTAAGAAAGCCACACCTTTGTCCCTTGTTGTAAAGATGTCTGTCACCTTACTTCAGGGGCCCACTGAAATCCTGAGCGCTTGAGACCTCCCAGGCAGCACACGGTCACATCCTGGGGACAAGCACAGGAAAAGGCCAGGGTGAGTTCCCTGTTCTGGGAACATTCTATCCCCCCAGGCCCTACCTGGTCCTACCCTACGGATGCTGACCAGGCGTCTCACACTCAACCAGACCAAGTGATTGTACTCCTTTGCCCTGAGCTTCTTCCTCCCACCTCCCTTCTCTCAGTAACAAACAAACAAATACCTCATCTGCCAACTTCCCGAACCAAAGGCCTGAATCTCCGGGCCCCCAGGGACGGGACAGCCCTGGAGTCTGAGGAGAGGCAGAGGAAACAGGAAAACGACTAAAGCACCAGGGCAGTGAAGAGGCTGCTAGATAGATGTTTTTTTTTTTTTTTTTTTTTTTTTTCTGCTCCTGCCTGACTGTGCCTGGGTGCAGAACCGGGTTGGGCCGTGAAGATTTGTGCATCTGTGTTTAAACACATTAGGTTCCACAGGAGAGCTGGGGGTGGTGCCAGGAGCCAGGGGCCTAAGAGGCCCTTTCCGTGAGCTGGCTTGTCCCACCCCTGGGCAGGAAAGCTGCTGGAGAGCAGAGCCCGCCCAGACTAGAGAGGGGAGAGGGCGAAAGGAGCCTGAGGCCTGTGGATCCTGCCAGAAGCTCTCACCGCCCTCACCAGCCGCCCCGCCCAGCAAGGCCTAGTGCGAGTGGGGACCCGAGAAACCCTCCCTTTAGCCGTCAGGCACTGCTTTGGCTGAACCACGCTCCAGTCCTTACCGGAACCCGTTGACGGATGAGACAGAACTGCCGGCAACTCAGCTGCCCTAGGCAGTTCCAAGATTAACCCTGAGCAGTCGAGCCTGAGGGGATGAGGCCTCCTCAGGTCTGGGGCGCCGCCTCAGCTCCCCCTACAGGCCTGCTGGCTGCCTCCGATGATTGGCTGCCAGGTGTCGGCGCCTGCAATCTGATTGGCCGCAAGGCCGAATTGGGCGCATGCGCGGGCGATGAGCCCTCCCCCCATCCCCTCCCCCCGGAAAAGCAGCCACTGTAGGCGTGGTCAGGCTGAATCTGAATCTCAAGGATCTTGGGTCTAGATTGCTCAGCTCACCAAACGTGAAGAAGGAAAAAACAGACGGCACAGTCGCCAGGGCACAGGGCTGAGAACGGCTTCCGAGTCTACCAGGGGAGTCCAGTGATGGTGTCCGGCACTCACAGCCCTCAGGGGTGACCTCCCTTAAAGCCAGTTCTTTGCTTAAGGACTTGACCTTACAGTGAATATGGCGCCCCTCCTCTTGGAATTACATTTCAATCAAGGCAGGGCAGCCTGCCCCTGTTTTTGCACTGTCTATTGTGAGCTGAGAATGAGCTTTACTTTTTCTTCTTCTTCTTCTTCTTCTTCTTTTTAATTTTAGAGCTTTACACTTTTAATGGCTGAGGAAAACCGAAAAGAATTTTATTTTCTGACCTGAAAATTGTGTGTAATTCATTTTTCGGAGTCTTTAAAGGTGGAACAGAGAGTTGCCAGCTTCTTTGGTTACCCTCTATGCCTGAAAACTTAATTAATTGCCAATGATCATATTCGCAAAGCCTAACGTATTTCTTTTTTAGCCCTTTACAGAGTGTTTTTTTAAATGCGCTGTTCTGCTGGAAGTCTCCTAATAGTCATATGGGAGAATAAAGTTTTGGTTTTGTTACAATATTTCTTCTCCATTATATTCATTTTTCATTTTTTACTAATTTCATTCCTTCATATCACTATAAGTTTCCTTTAATGGAAGCAATGAAATAACATCAAAGAAAATACCTCTGTTGGTAGTTTTAACAGGTAACATGTTAGAAGGTATATGCTCAACTAAAAATATGTTGTATATATACAGTAAATACCACTTTAAGTGGCTTCAGAACTTGTATCTTGTTTCAAGTCACTAGGAAGGTTTGCTGAACATCCAATATTGTAACCTCCAGCTGTTCTCAACTTCAAAAAGATACAACTTTTTCAATAATTTGTTATCTCAAGTTTAAACTCCCTTTTAGCCACATATATGAACATGCTTTCTAGGTCACATGATTGAATCTGACCTATTGCCAAAAAGTGAAAATTTTGGAATACCTTTCTCGAAAGAGAGATGTTGTTTTCTTCTTCCAGAAACACTGGTAGTGCAGCCGATCTTTGAACAGTTTGTCGGTTTTTGTTAACTCCATAAAGATTAAGCTGTCGAATTAAACTTTTCATGCTCTTGGTTTCAAATTTTCTGAAAGGCTCCTTTCTTTCCAAGACTTCTTTCCTGAAGAGTTCTTCATTGATCACTCTACATGTGCCTGTCTCATCCCACCAAATAGATTCAAACTGATCACTTTCCACTATATTCCAAAGTTTTTGTGGAAATGTGAGTGAAAGAAAATCATTCACATCATCTGTTTCAGAGACAGAATATGTGTAGTGTGGCCTTTTGATCACCAGATCCTCAGACAAAGCCTGAAAAGCATATTCTTCAATCATAGATCTCAAAACTGAGTTCCCAGTTGTATAATCATACCAATAAGATCTAATGGAGGTTTCTGAACCAGTGGACTCACCTTTAGGAGGTCCATCTTGATTTTCTGAAGAAATATGTGCCATCTCAAGGAAATCTGTCTTCAGATAATTTTCTCATTTGTCTGCTTTTACACAATGCAACTTCAAATGATGTTTGGCTGGCCTACAGAGAGAAACTCTCTGGACGATCACAGAGGTCCTCCCAGTGAAACAGCTGTGACATCACAAAATCACTGGTCTCCTAGCAATCGAAGTTTAGTTGTGACATGACCAAGTCACTGGTCTCCTAGCAATTGAAGGGTAATGTTCAACCAAGTGTTTACTTCAGCATCAACTTAAAATACAGACTGCTGGCAGAAATACTAACCAAAACCATGAAGAATGCTAAATCTCATTAGTAAAGTTGGCCTTTTTTGGGGGGGTGGGGTGGGGGGGGAGTTCCTGTGTTTGAGATGGTCTTTCTCTTTCTGGCAGTTTGTGGTTCCTCTTTATTGTGGAGGTTCCTCCCTGTGGCTGGGGTTTGACGAGTGGCTGTCAGGTTTCCTGGTTAGGGAAGCTTGTGTCAGTGTTCCGGTGGGTGGAGCTGCATCTCTTCTCTCTGGAGGGCAATGAAGTGTCCAGTAGTGAGGTTTGAGATGTCTATGGGTTTGCTGTTTGGGCAACCTGTATATTGAAGCTCCGGGCTCTGTTCCTGTGTTGCTGGAGAATTTGCATGGCATGTCTTCCTCTGGAACTTGTTGGCTCTTGGTGGTGCTTGGTTTCAATGTAGGTATGCAGCTTTTTGGAAGATTTCCTTTTTTTAAAATAAATTTATTATTTTAATTGTAGGTTAATTACTTTACATTATCGTAATGATTTTGCCATACATTAACATATCTCCGCCACAGGTGTACACATGTTCCCTTTCCTGAACCCCTTCCCTTCTGCCAACCCGTACCATCCCTCTGGGTCGTCCCAGTGCACCAGCCCCAAGCATCCAGTATCATGCATTCAACCTGGCCTGGTGACCCATTTCATATATGATATTATACATGTTTCAATGCCATTCTCCCAAAACATCCCACCCTCTCACTCTCCCACAGAGTGCAAAAGACTGTTCTATACATCTGTGTCTCATTTGCTATCTCACATACAGGGTTATCGAAAACTCACATCAATAAATCCACTTTATTTCTGAAATAAAAGTGATTTATCATCCTTCTATGCACACATTCTTATTATTCAGTACTGTTACCCTAGCAGACTTGGTCTACTTGTTTCTGTGCAAACAAATTTATGAATTGACTGTGGGTTTCAGTTGGGGGGGAAATAAAGTGCTTATTGTAGGACGAAGCAAGTTGTCTTAGCAGCTGGTGCTTCAAAAACGCAAATCCCCAAATACTTTCAGGGGAAATATTTTAATGGCTGAGTGAGGGTGGAACATGGGGTCTGTGATCAATATTGAGACATTCTACTAATGGCCTATTAATGAGGATATTGGGAGTCCACATCATTGACCGTCTAGTTTCAACTATGCACTTACATTTCAGCCTGGTTTGGGCTTTAGCATCTCTAAAATTGTTCACAGGATATTGCTCAGAATGTCATCGATGGTCCTTGCTGCTGCTGCTGCTAATTCACTTCAGTCGTGTCTGACTCTGTAAGACTCCAAAGATGGCAGCCCACCAGGCTCCCCCATCCCTGGGATTCTCCAGGCAGAACACGAGTGGGTTGCCATTTCCTTCGCCACGCTGGCCCTTGAGGAGGGACTAAAGACCCTTGAGTTTGATTAGTGGCTAAATCCTTATTATTGTCTATCACTTGATTGTTTTCCTTAGTTTCTGTCTTTTCTAGCTTCTCTGATTAAAATTCCTTTTGAACATGAGGAGGTCTACAATCTCCTACCTCTCTCTCTCGATTTCTATGCTTTTCAATCTTAAGAAGGGACTGCTTAGTACAATAAAGGAAAACAAGTCTTGGTGTTAGAGCTCGATCATAAATATGACAGAAAATCTCAGTGCAGGTTCCCTTTCTTTTTCAGGTTTCCCAGCTCTTGGAGTGATTGAGTCAGCAACAACTTTGGCTCTTTCCTGTTGAGATGGAGCATGGAGGTGGAAATAATTCTAAAATCTAGGCTTGCTATCAATAGTTTATGATATGAAAACATCTCTCTCTATTTTATATATATTTTATATATATATGTCTACATCAGTATTTTATCATTAAATTGGACAAACATTTGAAAATTGGTCTATATTTATGAAAAGGAGAGAGGTGAGTGATATAAAAGAGTTCTCATATGTTACATGCAGCCAAGGAAACATATTTTGAAGTATTTCAACTTCCATAATATTCAACAATCGAGTAGAATTTGAATCATTCTACATTTGGGTTTTATTGTTTTCCCATTTCTATTACACCTAACATGAATTAAAAGCCATTGCACTTTTTTTCATACACACACTCATGCATAGACAGGTGTATATATGTATATACATCAAAATATAATTTTAGGCACCTTTATTTAGGTGACCACACTCATTGCTAGCTCCCAATATCTTAATAAACTGTTTGGGAAGCCCTACATTACTTAATATCTTTCTGGCTGAAACATTCATCTTGTTGCTGAAAAGCTCTCCTTTCATCTAGCTCATTTTCCACTATTCTTTCTGTAATAAGGGTTAGGGCTCATACTTATGAGGGCACCTTGAACCCAGAAAACTGCAACTCAAGCTTACTTAGTGATACTGTTCCAAACATGCTGTTGTTTTCCTCACGTTGGACACAATTTGACTTGATTTATTTCTAATATAAATTTGTTTATTTTCATAGTAGTCTAATCGCTTTACAATATTGTATTGGTTTTGCCATACATTAACATGGATCTGCCACAGGTGTACACGTGTTCCCTGTCCTGAAAACCCCTGCTACCTCCCTCCTCAAACCATTCTTCATGGTTACCCCAGTGCACCAGCCCCGAGGATCCTGTATCACGCATCGAACTGCTCTGGCGATTCGTTTGACAAATAATATTACACATGTTTCAATGCCATTATCCCAAATCATCCTACCCTCGCCCTCTCTCACAGAGTCCAAAAGACTGTTCTATACATCTGTGTCTATTTTGCTGTCTCACGTACAGGTTTATCATGACCATCTTTCTAAATTCCACACATATGCGCTCGTTTACTCTACTGGTATTTTTCTTTCTGGCTAACTTCACTCTGTATAATAGGCTTCAATTTCATCCACCTCACTAGAACGGACTGAAATGTATTCTTTTTAGTGGCTGAGTAATACTCCATCACGTATATGTACCACAGCTTTCTTATTCATTAGTCTACTGATGGACATCTAGGTTGCATCCATGCCTTGGCTATTAGAAATAGTGCTGTGATGAACAATGAGGTACACGCGTCTCTTTCAATTCTTGTTTCCTTGGTGTGTACGGACAGCGGTGGGATTGCTGCGTCATATGACAGTCCTATTTACAGTTTGTTTGTATGTTTAAGGAATCGCCACAGTGTTCTCCATAGTGGCTGTACCAGTTTGCAATTCCACTAACAGTGTCAGAGCGTTCCCTTTTCTCCACACCCTCCCCAGCATTTATTGCTTGTAGACTTTTGGATAGCAGTCATTCTGTCTGGCGTGAAATGGTACCTCATTATCGTTTTGATTAGCATTTTTCTGATAGTGAGTGATGTTGAGAATCTTTTCATGTGTTTGATAGCCATGTGTATGTCGTCTTTGGAGAAATGTTTGTTTACTCCTTTCGCCTATTTTATCATGGGGTCGTTTATTTTCCTGGAATTGAGGTTCAGGAGTTGTTCGTATATATTTGAGATAAATTCTTTGTCAGTTGCTTCAGTTCAGTTCAGTTCAGTTCAGTTCAGTTCAGTCGTGTGTGACTTTTTGAAACCCCATAAATTGCAGCAAACCAGGACTCCCAGTCCATCACCAGCTCCCTGAGTTCACGCAAACTCACATCCATCGAGTCAGTGATGCCATCCAGCCATCTCATCCGCTGTCATCCCCTTCTCCTGCCTCCAATCCCTCCAAGCTTCAGAGTTTTCCAGTGAGTCACCTCTTCATATGAGGTGACCAAAATACTGGAGTTTCAGCTTTAGCATCATTTCTTCCAAAGAACACCCAGGAGTGATCTCCTTTAGAATAGACTGGCTGGACCTCCTTGCAGTCCAAGGGACTCTCAAGAGTCTTTTCCAACACTGCAGTTCAAAAGCATCAATTATGCAGTGCTCAGCTTTCTTCATAGTGCAACTCTCATATCCTAACAAGACTACTGGAAAAACCATAGTCTTGACTAGATGGAACCTTGGTGGAAAAAATAATGTCTCTGCTTTTGAATATGCTGTCTAGGATGGTCATAACTTTCCTGTCATAGGGCAAGCGTCTTTTAATTTCATGGCTGCAATCACCATCTGCAGGGATTTTGGAGCCCCCTCCCAAATATATCTGACACTGTTTCCGCATCTATTTCCCATGAAGTCATGCGACCAGATGCCACGGTCTTAGTTTTCTGAATTTTGAGCTTTCAGCCAACATTTTCACTCTCCTCTTTCAGTTTCATCAAGAAGCTTTTTAGTTCCTCTTCACTTTCTGCCATAAGGGTGGTGTCATCTGCATATCTCAGGTGATTGATGTTTCTCCTGGCAGTCTTTGTTCCAGCTTGTGCTTTTCCCAGCCCAGTATTTCTCATGATATACTCTGCATATAAATTAAACAAGCAGAGTGACAATACATAGTCTTGATGGACTCCTTTTCTTACTTGGAACCACTCTGTAGTTCCATGTCCTGTTCGAACTGCTGCTTCCTGACCTGCATATAGGTTTCTCAAGAGGCAGGTCGGGTGATCTGCTATCCCCATCGCTTTCGGAATTTTCCACAGTTTATTGTGATCCACACAGTCAAAGACTTTGGCATAGTCAATAAGGCAGAAATAGATGTTATTCTGGAACTCTCTTGCTTTGTCAATGATCCAGCTAATGTTGGCATTTTGATCTCTGGTGCCTCAGCCTTTTGTAAAACCAGCTCAAACATCTGGCAGTTCATGGTTCATGTATTACTGAAGCCTGGCTTGGGGAATTTTGAGCAGTACTTTACTAGCGTGTGAGATGGATGCAATTGTGCCGTGATTTGAGCATTCTTTGGTTCTGCCTTTCTTTGGGATTGGAATGAAAACTGACCTTTTCCAGCCCTTTAGCCGCTGGTGAGTTTTCCAAATGTGCTGCCATATTGAGTGACGCACTTTCACAGCATCACTAAAAGGGGGCAAAATCCCTAAACAGACGTGTCTTTAAAGAAGACATACAGATGGCTAACAAACACATGAAATATGCTTAAAATCATTCATCATTAGAGAAACAAAACTTAAAATTGAATGTGTCGTCATATCACACGGTTCAGAGTGGCCATCACCAGAAATTCTACAAGCACGAAATCCTGGGGAGGCTGTGGAGAAAAGCTAACCCTAATCCACTGCTAGTGGTAACACAAACTGTTACAACCTGTATGCAGAACAGTTTGGTGATTCCTTGAGAAAGTTGGACTACAACTGTCATATGACTGAACAACCCCCCTTCTTGGCGTATACCCAGAGGGGATTACAGTCAAAAGAGACACATGTGCCCCAATGTTTATTACAATTCTCTTTCCAAAAGCTATGACATGCACGTAATCTAGATGCACATCAGCAGATGAAAATATAAGGAAGTTGCGCTATATATTCAAATAGAATATTACTTAGCTACAGAAAACACATATTTGTGTCACTTTTGCTAAGGCAGTTCAACCTGCAGCCTATTATTCAGAGTAAAAAAAAAGTTAGAAAGAAAAAGGCAAATATTGTTTATTAATGCATATAAATGGGATTTAGGGGGACAGTAACAATGATTCTGCATGAAGGCCAGTAAAAAAGTTCCACATATAAAGAACAGACACTCAGACTCAATGGGAGAGTTCAAGGATGGGATGATTTGAGAAAATAGCATTGAAACAGGTACATTACCATACATAAAAGAGATGACCAGTGCAAGTTCAATGCATGAAAGATGCATCTAACTCTTGTGCTGTGGATGAACCCAGAAGCGTGGGGTAACAAGGGAGGTTTGAGTTGTGTTCAGGATAGGGGGACACATGTATCCATGCGGCTGATTCATGTTGATGTGTATGTCAAAAACCATCACAGTAATACACAGTAATTCTATTCCAATTAAAATAAATCATTTTTTAAAAGAAATATGAAGAAATACAAAAAGAATGCATTCAGAAATAGCAGGGACATGCTCCAGAATACAACCTCAACAGTTCTTTCATATCTCTTCAAGAAAGTGGGGTTAGGAGGGGCAGAACATGTGTGCTGGTATAAAAGCTGAAAGTCGAAGAAGGTAAGCTTGAGATTGCAACTATGCAGTTGCAGCATGACCTCAGTATCATAGTCTAAATAGTGAAAGACGCATTCGGCAGAATGCAAGCTTAGTAGATCGGCATGACTACTGTGGAGCGCAGGCTGAGTTGGAGTTAAATGCATGCACTTGAGCATCTTTTCAGGAGTGACGGTACGTATGTTTCAGAGTGAAGATAAAGAGATGCAGCAAAAGTGCTTTAAAATAGTCGACATATACTTGTAAGAAGGAAGGTTCAGAGTGGAAGCTCAGTATTTGCTATAGACTTAGACTTAAGTTGAAGACAGTAGGGAAGACCACTTGATGATTCAGGTTTGACCTAAATCAGATCCCTTATGATGGTACAGTGGACATGAGAAAATATTTAAGGGATTAGGTATAATAGAGTGTTTGAAGAACTACATATGGAGGTTCATGACATTGTACAGGAAGCAGTGATTAAGACCATCCCCAAGAAAATGATTGCAAAAAGGCAAAAAGGTTGTCTGAGGAGGCCTTACAAATAACTGAGAAAGGAATAGAAACAAAAGGCAAAGGAGAAAAGGGAAGATATACCCATAGGAATATAGTGTACCAAAGAATAGCAAAGAGTGATAAGAAAGCCTTCCTCAGTGATGAGTGCAAAAAATGGAGGAAAGCAACAGAATGGGAAAGACTAGAGATCTCTTGAAGAAAATTAGAGATACCAAGGGAACATTTCATGCAAAGGTGGACACAATAAAGGACAGAGATTGTATGGACTGAACAGAAGCAGAAGATATTAAGAAGAGGTAGCAAAAATCTATACCGCAAATATTGAAGAACTATGCAGAAAAGATCTCCATGATCCAGATAATCATCATGATCTAATCACTCACCTAGAGCCAAACATCCTGGAATGTGAGGTCAAACGGGCTGCAAGAATCATCAATAGAAACAAAGCTAGCGGAGATAGAGAACTCCACTTGAGTGATTTCAAATCCTAATAGATAGTGCTATGAAAGTGCTGAACTCAATATGCAAGCAAATTTGGAAAACTCAGCAGTGGCTACAAGACTGGAAAAGATCAGTTGTCCCAGTATATGCATTTTAGAGCTTCTTCTCTGTAGTGGTGAAATGTGTTCCACACATAGTTAGACAGGACTGAAGCAATCCTGTGCAAATAGTTGCACGATTTTTTTTTTTTTAACCAGTAGCAGCTTTTTTCCAATGAGAGTTAACTGTGAAGGTGGAGCAGCTGCTTGGCTTTGAGGGGCGCAGGTGGTGTCAAACGGGCAGGGTGCAGGGACACAGACTGACTACACCACAGGAGTTATGGCCCTATCAGAGCCTTTTTTTTTTTTTTTTTTTTTTGAGCCCTTGTATCCGGTGATCAGAAGGCGGCTTTGGCCAGTCTTCTCCCTAGTTCCACCTATTCGGCCACTCAGAAGGCTTCCTTGCCTGGGATCCTTCTCTGTCGTTCAATGGGTCAGCACATAGAGCGAATTTCCTGGCTGGGGTCCTCCTATGTAAAGCAGTGCATCCGACACTTAAAGGAGCATCCTGAGTGGGATTCTACTCTAGTATGGTGCATCAGGCACTAAAGCAGGACCCTGCGTGGTGTCCTGCTCTGCATTTCAGTGTGTTCAGCATTTGATGGGTCAGCCTCACTATTGTAGTAACTGCTGATGCTAGCATGTGGGGAGAGAGAGGCTATGGTGATTGCTCCACCCCCGACATGTGACTCGGTGTTATTGCCTTGCTTTCATGGCTGCCTGGCTTTCCTCCACAGGCATACCCTACCACAGTGTCCTCCTTCAAACCCCCTCTCTCCATCTCTCCCCAGGAAACAGCAGCCCTCTCCATGAATTGCCGCAAAGTCCCTAAACTGCAGCTGCCAGCCACGGGGCCTTTCAGGGTATGGATGTCCTTGTACGGGGTATGTACGGCTGCAGCAAGGACCCTCTGCTTCTCATTGCACCCAGCTTTCCACAGATCAGCAGTTTCACTCTCAGCTTTAAATGTCTATTCTACAATTCAGACGATTGACCCAATGTGGGATTGGACCTCAGCTTCAGTTCCTTCCCCCACTCAGGGCAGATCCAGTCCTACTAACACTCCTGATTTTTCCCCCAGTTCTTTCCCCCGACCGAGTTTTGCGTGGTTCTATATATTCTTGCCACTTGTCAGGTACTCCTGTCTACTTTCTGGTAATGTTCTGATTACTCTTCTGTGTCTGAAGGAGTATGCCTGATGTATCCATGGAGAGATGTACTCCACATCCACTTATAGCTCCACCATCTTGTTCTCTCATCTCACGAGAGTTTTAGAGCACAGGGTCCACCGTGGTAGTAGGTGTGCTATAAAATGTGAGTTCAGATATACTCTTGAGGGCAAGCTCAGTGATTTTAGCACAGCTGATCTAAAGCGTGGATTTAGTGTTGGCCAGACATATGCTTCAAATGTTAAGAAAATTATGTATGGTGTGCCAATTCTAGAGCACAAGGTCAGTGTTTGTGTACCATTTCCTGTAGAATGCAAGTTCAGTTGTGGAAAGAGGTATGCTCCGCAATGCAACTGAGCAGTTTAGATATCTTGTGGTATAGTACATGCTCAATAGTGGCAGGAACTGTGCTCTAGTGTGCATTCAGCAGTGGCTGGACGCATGTTGCCAGTGCCAATGGGATGCCTCAGACAGCCTGCTCTAAAGTGTAAGCACACTAGTGGCAGAACGTGTGCTCCGGATTGCGAGCTAAGCTGTTTCAGTACTTCCAGGCTAGAGCAGAGACGCAGTAGTGAGGCATGCAGGCTCCAATGTGTCACACCTGCTCTAGAGCACAGTCTTAGTAGCGGTGGGGAGAATCCGCAAAAGCACCATCTCAGGACATGAAGCACGTGTTCTCAAAAGCCAAGATTCAGGATGTGAAGCATGCCTGCTCTAGATCATGGGTCTGTATTAAGAGGGGTATGCCTAAAGTGTGTTTCACTGTTGAGAGGCATGCTGAAGAGCTAAGTTCAGCAGATGCAGCATGCCTGATCTACATGTGCTTCAAAGTGCTGTCTCAGGAGTTGCAGTGCCCTTGCTCAAGCGTGCAGACTGCAGCGGGACATTTCTCTTGAAAGCTGGGTTTTTATTTTTGCTTGCATATCCAGAGATCAAATTCAGAAAATGTGATATACCTGCTGTGCCACACAAGCTCAGTAGCGGAAAGACAAGCCCTCAACAGTGCAAGCGCAAGGGTTGTGGCATATGTGTATGGTGACGCACGATCAATTGAGGCAGGACATATGAAGTATACACCAGGTCTGTAGTGGTGGCACGTCATCCACAGATATACAGGTACACTACTCACAGCTTGCACAGTCTAGAGTGCTGGGTGACTAGCAGCAAAATGGCTGGTATAAAATGTCACGGGGGTAATTGCTGCACACACCTTCTCGACCAATACCTCAAGGAAGTTAATATAACACTTCAGAATTCAAGGTCACTAGTGTTCACACAGTTGATCTAGAATGACGGTTCACTCGTGGAGACGATATGTGTTTTAGAAAGCAGCCTCCTGGAGTAGGTGTTCCAGAGTGCAGGAAGAAGCGTGGGGAAAATATGCAACAGAGGGCAAGCCACGTCATTGGCAATTTTCAGCTGCAGAGTGTAGGCTCACAGGTTTAAGCACCCAGGCCATCGAGCAAGATTAGTAGTAGTGGAACTCATGCTCTGTAACGCAGTCTCAGCAGTGATAAAGGAGTGTACCAGGGTGCAATATCAGTAGCTGAAACATGAATATTTGGGGGCCTGGGCTTACAAGTGGCAAGACACAGGCTTCCGAGTCTGAAATTAGTAATTGCCACACATATGCTCTAGACCACATGCTCACTAGCTGTGCCATGCCTGCTTAGTATAAGGACTCAGAAGTGACAAGTGTGCTGTGGTGCTAGGATTTATACTGCTGGGATGCATGATTCAGTGTGCAGTTGTGTAGTTCAGGCATTCTTACTCTACAGCACAGTCTCCGTAGTGTCAGAACATTGGCTCTTGAAGGCACACGCAGGCACGTTGGAAGATATCCTTCTGAGTAAACCTCAGAAGAGCAAAACCCATGATGAAATGCGCTCACTCTGTAGTCATGAGATGTGTACCCCCAGCTGCACGTTCAGTTACTTTGGCATGTGTGCAACTAGAGCATGTTCTCAGCAGAGCCCGGATGCCTGCACTTGAGCTCATGCTCAGGAGAGGCGTACCATGTCCTCCAGTGTTTAAACTCACTCTGTCTACAGGAGTGCTGGCTCAGTTGTGTCCAGAAGGAAACTTCAGAGAGCAAGTTCAGTAACTATTTAGGCACACCTGAACTACAGTGCAGGTCGAGTAGTGGCCTGACTTAACTATAAAGCAACAAGCTGATGATTGTGATGTTCATGCTTCAGAGTGAAAGTTCAGCCGGTGATGAACTCTTGTTCTGGAAGGCAATTTCAGTAGTGCTGGGATGCAGAATCCAGAGTGTAATACACCAAAAGTGTATGTGTCTTTACAACAGTCATGTTTTAGTGACAGGCTCAGTAGTGGCAGGCCATATCCTAAAGAACCCGGGTTTAGGAGTGATGGGATGTAAGCTCTACTGTGCAGTCTCAGTGACAGCAATGCACTTGTTCTGAAGCTTGTTAATAGTCTCAATAGTGGCAGAAAGGGTGATCCAGATTGGAAACTAAGTAGTTCCTGCGAGCGTTCTCTAGATGGCGGCCTCAGTATCCACAAGCGCGTATTCCAGAGGGCAAGCTCAGTGTTTGTAGCATGTGTGGTTTGACATAAGAGAAGGAAATGGCAATCCACCCAAACATTCTTGCCTGGAGAATCCCGTGGACAGAGGGGCGTCGTGGGCTACTGTCCATACGTTCGCACGGAGTCGGATAAGACTAAAGCGACGTAGCATGCATGCATGCATTGGAGAAGGAAGTGGCAACACACTCCAGTATTCTTGCCCCAAGAATCCCAGGGACAGGAGAGCCTGGTGGACTGGTAATCTATGCGGTCACACAGAGGCGGACACGACTGAAGTGACTTAGCAGCAGCAGCAGCAGCAGCAGTGGTTTCAAATCAGGGGTCAGTAACTGTGAAAAGCTTCTTGCATTTTCAGTAGTTACCGCATGCCAGGTCCGGAGTGCAGACGCACTTGGTTGTGATACTTATGCTCTAGAGTTGTAATGTATGTGCCAGAGTGCAAGCTAAGTAGTGCACCTGTCCTAATTCAATTCTTAGTAAAAGCAGAATGCAAACTCGTGATTTCAACGTCAGTAGTTGCTGCATGCATCATCAGAAGTAGTGGTGCATACACTCATTTGACCTCTGGTTCCTCTGACTTGTCCAAAACCAGCTTGAACATCTGGAAGTTTATGGTTCGTGTATTGCTGAAGCTTGGCTTGGATATTTTTGTGCACTACTCTACTAGCGTGTGAGATGAGTGCAATTGTGCAGTAGTTTGAGCATTCTTTGGCATTGCCTTTGTTTGGGATTGGAATGAAAACTGACCTTTCCCAGTCCTGAGCTGCTGCTTAGTTTTTTAAATTTGCTGACATATTGAGTGAAGCACTTCTGCAGCATAATCGTTTAGGATTTCAAATAGCTCAACTGGAATTCTATCACTTCCACTCACTTTGTTCATAGTGATGCTTCTTAAGGCCCACTTGACTTCACATTCCAAGGTATCTGGATGTAGGTGAGTGATCACATCGTCATGATTATTTGGGTTGTGAAGGTCTTTGATGTACAGTTCTTCTGTGTGTTCTTTGCCACCTCGTCTTCATGTCTATTGCTTCTGTTAGGTCCATACCATTTATGTCCTTAATAGTGCCCATCTTTGCATGAAATGCCCCCTTGGTATCTCCGGTTTTCTTGAAGAAATCTTTAGTCTTCCCCATTCTATTGCTTTGCTTTATTGCTTTGCTTTATTTCTTGGCACTGATCACCGAGGAAGGCGTTCTTCTCTCTCCTTGGAACTCTGTGTTCAGATCGGTATATCTTTCCTCCTCTCCTTTCACTTCGTTTCTCTTCATTTCACAGCTAAATGTAAGGCCTGCTCCGGCAGCCATTTTGCCTTTTTGTGTGTCTTTTTTTCTTGGGAATGGTCTTGATCCCTGTCTCCTGTACAGTGTCATGAACCTCCGTCCATAGTTCATCAGGCATTCTATCAGATCTAGTCCCTTATATTTATTTCTCACTTACACTGTGTAATCATAAGGGATTTGAGATAGGTCATTCCTGCATGGTTTAGTGGTTTTTTCCTCCTTTCTTCAATTTAAGTCTCAATTTGGCAATAGAGATTTCATGATCTGAGCTGCAGTCAGCCTCTGGTCTTGTTTTATGCTGTCTAGGAAGAGTAAGCGTCTTTTCATTTCATGGCTGCAGTCACTATCTTCAGTGATTTTGGAGCCTCCCCCACCCCCCAAAAAAAAAACTGTCTGCCACCATTTCCACTGTTTTCCCATCTATTTTTCATGCAGTGATGGGACAGGATGCCATCTCAGGTTTCCTAATGTAGAGCTTTAAGCCTACTTCTTCACTTTCCTCTTTCACTTTCATCAAGAGACTCTTCAGTTCCTCTTTAGTTTCTGCCATGAGGGGGGTGTCATCTACATATCTGAAGTTGTTGACATTTCTCCTGGCAGTCTTGATTCCCGTTTGCATTTCTTCCAGCCAAACATTTCTCTGCATAGAAGTTAAATAAGCAGGGTGACAATATGTACCCTTGAGGTGCTGCTTTTCCTATTTGGAACCAGTCTGTTATTCAATGTCCAGTTCTGTTGCTTCCTGAACTGCATACAGGCTTCTCAAGAGGCAGATCCGGTGGTGTGGTACTACCGTCTCTTTCAGAATTTTCCACAGTTTATTTTGATCCGTACACTCAAAGGCTTTGGCATACTCAGTAAAGCAGAACTAGAGGTTTTTCTGGAACTTGCTTGCTTTTTTGTGAAGATCCAGCAGATGTTGGGAATTTGATCTTTGGTTCCTCTGTATTTTCTAAAGCAAGATTGAATATCTGGAAGTTCATGGTTCACATATTGCTGAAGCCTGGCTTGGAGAATTTTGAGCATTTCTTTGTTAGCATGTGAGATGAGTAAAATTGCATGGTAGTTTGAGCATTCGTTGGCATTGCCTTTTTCGAGACTGGAATGACAACTGACCATTTCCAACTGAGCCACAGCTGAGATTTTCAAATTTCTTGTCTTATTGAGTACATCACTTTCACAGCATCGTCTTTGAGGATTTGAAATAGCTCATCTGGAATCAAAGCCGTAATAGAGCCCGCTAATTCCCTAATGAACACTGTATGGACTCTCAGAACAAGTGAGATCAACAGCCATCTTCTATAACAACAACAACAAAAAGTTCTCTCAACAAGAAAACTTACACAAGCCACTGGTCCCACCACATTCACTTGGAGGAGATCACCCAATTAATAGCAATGATGGCCCCCTGGTGTGCAGAAAATAGACCTCGAAGAAAGTCATCGAAACAACATGAAAAGGCAGAGACATATCCAGCAGATGAAGGAATACAATGAAAATCAACAAACCAGTGAAAGAGGAGGAGGTAGGAAGTCTACAGGAAAAACAGTTCAGCACAATATTAGTCAATGTCTTGGAAACAAATGGATCTACAGATAAATAGACTTCAGGCATGGATTGAGAAGATGAAAGGGATGTTTTAAATGGACCTGGAAGAAATCATGAGTAGTCAGTCAATAATGAGCGCTGAAATAACTGAGGTAGAAATCACTCTGGACAACAGGAACAGTACTGTAACTGAGGCAGAAGAAAGACTAAGTGAGCTGGAAGATCGGATATGGGAAATAAATGAAGCATACCAGGAAAAAAAAAAAAGAAAGAGAGAAATGAAGACAATCACAGAGACCTATGGGACAATGTTAAATGCCCCCATATTTAAATCATAGGTTTCTCAAAGAAAGAAGACAAAAGGAAAGGGCATGAGAAAATATTTGAGGAGGAAATATTTAGAAACGTCCCTGAAATGGGAAAAAGAACAGACAACTAAAATGAAAAATCCCAGTGTGTCCCATAGGGGGAAAACCAAGACACAACATATCAAAACACACATTAATCAAAATGAAAACAAACAAACAAATAAATATACAAAATGAACAAATATTCAAGGTAACAAAGGAATCACAACAAATAACATAGAAGGGAATCCCCATAAGGATAACAGATGATCTTAAATTAGAAACTCTTCAGCTTAGAGGGAATGGCAGGATGCACCTAAAGTGCTGAAAGGCAAAAGTCTAACATTGTTGGATAGGGTTAGGGTTAGTGTTAGTGTTAGGGTTAGGGTTAGGGTTAGGGTTAGGGTTACTCTATCCAACAAGGATAGTATTCTCATTCAAAAGACAAAACAAGAGCTTTACAGACAAACAAAAGCAGTTAGTGTTCAGAACCACCAAACCAGCACTTCAGCAAACGCTGAAGGGTCTTCTCTAGATAGGAAACAGAAAAGCTTATAAAAACATAGCCACAAAATATATGGTAAATGGTAAGAAGATCATACTTATCAACAACTACCTTAAACAGAAATGGGCTAAATGCTCCAATGAAAAGGCAAAGACTGGGTGAATGCATACAAGAATGTACTGTCTGCAAGAAAACCACCTTATACCTAGGGACACATACAGCCTGAAAGTGATGGCCAGGAAAAAGCTATCTTGTGAAAATGGAGAGCAAAAGTGGGAGGAGCGATATTCATATCAGATAAATGGACTTAACCTAAAGACCACTATAGGAGACAAAGAAGGTTGCATTACAGAACATTCAAGGTATCAATCCAAGAAGAAGCTACATGCACCCAATGTAGGAGCATCTCAATACAAGAGGCAAATGCCAACAACTAGTAGAGCAGAAATAGACACTAACCAATAGTATTGGGTGATTTTAATACTTCACTCATAACAGGAACAGATCATCCAGACAGAAAATGAAATAAGGGAAACTCAGCTTTTAGAAGATACATTAGACCAGTTTGAGCTAATTGATATCTACATGTCATCCCACCGCCAAAGAACAGATTTCACCTGTTTCTCCTTCTTTCCTCCTTTTTCTCACGTGCAAATGGAACATTATCTTAGGACAGATCACACCCAAGGTTAGATCACATCTAACCTTAATAAACTTCAAGATATTGTAATATTTGCAAGCATAATTTCTGATCACAATGTTGTTCGATCAGATATCAACCACAGGAAAATGACAACAACAACAACAACTAGAGGAAACACAAATAATTTGGAGGCTAAAACGCCCAAAATTCACATTTGAATTCAACAAAATCCAGAGTTTTTATGAAAAAACAAACAAACAAACAAACCTCTGCCAAAGTAGTCATAGGTGGAACATACCTCAACATAATGAAAGCCAAATATGACAAAACCATTGTAAACATTATTGTCAATAATGAAAAGCTGAAAAATTTTCCTTAAAAGTCAGCATGAAGACAATGTGCCCACACTCATCAGTACTCGTTCTGGGAATTCTAGCCACAGTTTTCAAAGAAGAAAAAGATATGAACAGAATCCTCATTTGAAAAGAAGAGGTATAACTGTCTATTTGCACATGCTATTACCCTTTACAAAGAAAACCCAAGAGATGCCACCAGAAAATTCCTGGAGTTTATCAATGAATACAGTAAACGTGCAGGGTATAAAACTAATACCCAGAAACCCTTATAGTCCTGCACATTCACAATGAAAAATCAGAAAGAGAAATTAAGGAACAATCCTGTTCCCCATTGCAATGAAAGGAATAAAACAACTAGAAATAAGTTTGCATAAAGAGACAAAGGACGTCCCCGATGGCTCAATTGGTAAAGAAGCTGCCTGCAATGCAGGAGACTCCTGTTTGGTTCCTGGGTCACGAAGACCCCCTGAAGAAGGGATAGGCTAGCCACTATGGTGTTCTTGGGCTTCCCTTGTGGCCCCAGCTGGTGACAAATCCTCCTGCAATGTGTGAGACCTGCGTTTGATGTCTGGGTTGGGAAGATCCTCTGGAGAAGGGAAAGCTACCCATTCCAGTATTCTGGCGTGGAGAATTTCAAATTCCATACACTGTATAGCCCATGGGATTGCAAAGAGTCAGACGTGACTGAGCAACTTTCACTTTCCCAGAAGGATAAAAGAAAGCACTGAGGAAAGAAATCAAAACATATATAGATGGAGACAGATATCATGTTCTTGGATTGGACTAACTGATAGAGTTAAAATCAATATACCAGCCAAAACAATCAATAGATTCAATACAATACCTCTCAAACTACCAACAGTATTTTTCATAAACTAGAACAAATTATTTTACGATTTGCATGGAAACCCATAAGACCTCGAAGAGCCAAAGCAGTTTTGAGAAAGAAGAATGGAACGAGAGGAGTCAAATTTTCTAGCTTCAGACTACACTACAAAGATATCAAGAGAGTATGAAACTTGCACAAACATAGAAATATAGACCAATGGGAAAAAAATATGAAGTCCAATGATAGATTCCTGCCCCTATTATCTTTGACGATGCAGGCAAAAATGCACAACAGAAAAAGACATTTTCTTCAAAAAAGTGTTATGGGAAAACTGGACAGCTCTGTGTGGAAGCTAGAAAGCTATCTAACATCATGTTCAAAAATGAACTCAAAATGGATTATATGTGGAAAAGTAAGACCAGAAAATATACCACCCTCAGAGTACAATATAGGTATAACCACCACAAAATAAGTCACAGCAAGATCCTCTGTGGCCCAATGCCTAAAGGAAATAAAAATTAGTTTTAAACAGGAACCCAATTAAACTCTATAGCTTTTGTGCAATGAAGGAAACTATAATAAAGGTGAATATGTAGCTTCAGAATTGGGAGAAAATAATAGCAACTCTGAGTGAACTCTGGGAGTTGGCGATGGACAGGGAGGTCTGGCGTGCTGCGATTCATGGCGTCGCAAAGAGACGGACACGACTGAGCGACTGAACTGAACTGAACTGAATAGCAACTGAAAAGCTAACAAAAAATTCGTCTCCAAAATGTGCAAGCTGCTCACGCATCTCAATACTCAGCTACAAATACTACTCAGTAAAACAAACCACCAATCAAAACATAGGTAAAAGCCCTCTGCAAAGAAGATACACAGATTACTAAGAGACACAGAAACGTTGCTCAGCATCACTCATTATAAGAGAAATGCAAATCAAAACCACATTGAGGTATCATTTCACACTGGTCAGATTGGCCATCATTAAAATGTCTACAATATAACTGCTGGAGAGGGTGTGGAGAAAAGGAAACCTTTCTACACTGTGGATGGGAATGCAAACTGATACAACCATTATGGAGACTCCTTAGAAAGTTGGAAAGAGAAATACCATATGACCCAGCGATCCCGCTCTTAGGCATGAACTTCAAGGAAAGGAGAATGGTAAGAAACAGTACTCGAATGTTTATTGAAGCACTGTTTGCAATACCAAGGATGTGAAAGTGACCACGAGGTCCATCAGCAGATGAATGGTTAAGGAAGTTTTGCTACATATACATATGAAGTATTACTCAGGTATAAAAAGTCATGCATTTGAGTCAGTTCTAATGAGTGGGAAGAGCATAAAACCTATTGCACAGAATGAAGGAACTAAGAAAGAGAGAGACAAAACTGTATATAAATGCACAGATGTGGAATTTAGAAAGATGGGCTCTACGCAGGCAAGGAGAAGAGACAAGGATCTCAAGAACAGACGTTTGACTCAGTGGGAGAAGGTGAAGGTGGGATGCCTTGAGAAAAGTGCATTTAAATGGGTACGGTACCATATGTAAAAAATAGAAGACCAGTGTGAGGTTTTACAACATGGGTGATATGGGATACCCGTGTCACAACTTCTGAACTTGCAATCTAATGCATGCATCAGCCACCAAGGAGCCCTCATTCTAGTGCACGTCGTGCACATTCTGAGCTTGCCGTCTCCAGCTCTCGTTTTACCCCTTCTGACATCACGATCCATGGTAGGCTGTGGTAACTGCTGAATTTGCACTTTAGGGGAGGCATCACAAACTTACTAAGCCCGCATTCTAGTGCAAACATGCTGCGTCTTGAACCTGAACTCTGGAGCAGGCGTCTTGCCACTGATAATACTGTTCATCATCAGCTAGTGTTTCACAGTCATGACATGTTCCCATTGCTTCTTCATCTCTGGTCATCACTCTGTGTCGCTTACCACCATCCAGTGTTTCTCTCAGTTCTGTAACCTGTTTCGAGTGCTTGTTCAACTCACTCCGGGACAAACATATCTAGTATTCAGTGCTGTGACAGGTCCAGTGTTTCTTCATCCTCCCCTAGTTAAACACAACAGTAGTTTACCACCCTTAGTGTTTCATTTTGTGACTGGCGTCTATCCACTCCAGGTCTAACACACTCAGTAGATTATCATCATCCAAAGTTTTAAGTGCAGAAAATCCCACACGTCTTCTTCATGCACCCCATGTCAAACGTACCCAGTAGCTTATCACTATCCCATGTTTCAGTGCAGAGAGATGATTCAAGCGTTTCTTCATTTCCTCCAGGTAAAGCACACTCAGCAGTTTGTCACCAGTGTTTCACCTGAGACGTGATTCTTCTTCATTTATGTAGTTGGCTGTGCTGGGTCTTAGTTGTGTCACGTAAGATAGTCCCTGAGACAAGCCAACTCTAACCATGGCATGAAGTCTCAGGAGTGTGAGTTCTACAGTATTTGCAGCTATGCAGGTTTAGTTACTCTGTAGCATATGGGATGTTACTTTCCCAATCGGGGATTGAACCTTCATCCCCTGCACTACAAGGTGGATGCTTAACCACTGCACCACCAGGAGAGGCCCTGTGACATGCTCTAAGTGCCTGCTTTTACACCTCATATGAAAGAGACACATTGCTTGATGGGAACATATCAGCATCCAGGGTTGCAAAGATTGGACATGCTTCAGGAACTTCTTCATCCACACTGGTCAAATACAAGCAGGTGTTTATCACAATGTAGTGCCATTCCATGTGCTTCTTCATTGATTACTGGCTGAACGTATCCAGTAGATTATCATCGTCTACTGCTTCAGTGCAGTGACACCTCGAGTTATTCTTCATGCACCCTGGGTCAAACACATCCTGTTGTGTATCTCCATCCAGTGTTGCACTGCTGTGACATGCTTTCAGTGTTTCTCCATCCACCCAGGTCAAACATACTAAGTCGCTTATTATCCACACTTCAGAGAGGAGGTTCAGCCACATCTTTCTCTACCCCAGGTAAAATAGCCTCACCAGCTTATCCCTTGCTGCTTTTCACTGCCACATCTTTCTCTACCCCAGGTAAAATAGCCTCACCAGCTTATCCGTTGCTGCTTTTCACTGCTGTCACAAGTTCAAGTGCATCTTTATCAAACACACCAGCCGTTTATCACCATCCAGCACTTCCAAGCTGTGACACAAACTGCTGTATCATCCAGACTGGAAAAATACATCCGGTACTTTACTAAAGTCAGTGGTTCAGTGCTATGACGTGATTCAAGTGCCTATTCATCCACTCTCTGCAAAAACACACTCTGTAGTTTATCACCATGCAGTGCTCAGTGCCTTGACAGAGGACATGCTCCGAATGCTTCTTTGTCCACCTGGTGTCAAATACTCAATAGTTTTCCAACATCTGTATCTCAGTACTGTGAATCACTGTGCATGCTCCTTTGTCAATCCTGGCCCGTCACTCCTTGGAGTTTACCACCCTTCAGTGCTTCAGTGCTGCAATGTGCTTCATGTGCTTCATCTTCTCCTGAAAAACATACTCATTAGTGTATCATAATCCAATATTCAGTACAGTGATATGCTTCAAGTGCTTACTAGTCCACATCAGTTGAACATTCCCAGCATTTTATCATTAGCCAAGGTTTCAGGCCCGTAACTTGTGGCATTTAGTAGGCGCTTGTTTGATCCCCAGAGGTGAAACTCAACAACTGTTTTTTCGCCATTTATTTTATCAGACTGTGACACACTACATTGCTTCCTTAACTGCTCTGGGTTAAAACACACATCCGTTCTTTCAGTGCTGATTAAGGCACAAGTGCTTCCTCAACTATCCTCTTTCAAATACATACAGTAGCTTTGGAACTCATGAAAATAAAACTCTTTCACAGTTTCCGTTGTGTCCTGATTTATTTGCTATCAAGAGGTGGGACTGGACGACATGATCTTAATTTATTGCATGTTGAGGTTTAAGTCAACATTTTAAATCTCCACTTTCATCTCAGCAAAGAGCTCTAATCCCTCGTCTGCTTTCTGTCATGGGCATGTCTGAGTTTATTTATGTTTCTCCCAGCAATTTCGGTTCCACTTTGTGCTTCATCCAGTCTGACATTTTGCATGATATACTGTGCATATAAGTTAAATAAGTGGCGGGACAACAACCAGCCTTGACCTACTCCGTTACCAATTCTGAACAACTCCATTGTTCCTGTCTGATTCTGTTACTTCGTGACCTGCATACAGGTTTCTCAGGAGCCAGGTAAAGTGGTCTAGTATACCCACCTCTTTAAGAATTTTCCACAGTTTCTGTGACCCCCACAGTCAAAGGCCTTAGCATAGTGAATGAAGCAGAAGTAGGTCATTTTCTGGAACTCCCTGCTTTTTCTATGATCCAATGAATGTTGGCAATTTGATCTCTGGTTTCTCTGCCTTTCGTAATCCAATTTGTACATTTGAAAGTTCTCAGTTCACATACTGTTGAAACCTAGATGGAGGCATTTGGAGCATTACCCAGCCAGCATATGAAGTGAGAACGACTATGCAGCAGTTTGAGCATGCCTTCACAATGCCCCGTTTTGGGATCAGAGTGAATCTGACCTTTCCCTGTCCTGTGGTCATTGAGGAGTTTTCCAAATGTCCTGGCACATAGAGTGCAGCATTTTAACAGCATTATCTTTTACAATTAGAAATAGCTGAGCTTCAAGTCTATCATCTTGACTAGCATTGTTTGTGGTATTTCTGCCTAAGATCCACTTGAATTCACACCCCAGGTTGTCTGCTCTACGTGAGTGATCACACCATTATGGTTATGTGGGTGATTAAGCAGAGAAGGTGATGGCACCCCACTCCAATATTCTTGCCTGGAAAATCCCATGGACAGAGGAGCCTGGTAGTGAGCTGTCCATGGGGTCACGAAGAGCTGGACACGAGAGAAGCAACATAGCAGCAGCAGCAGCAGCGGCAGCAGGTGATTAAGACCTTGCTTTGGTACAGCTCTTCTCTTATACTCTTGCCAGCACTCCATCACATTTTCTCCTTCTGCTAGGTTCATACCCCTTCTGTCCTGGATTGTGCCCATGTCTCATGAAATATTCCCTTGCAGTCTCTCAGTTTCTGGGCAAGATTTCTCGTCTTTCCTATTCTATTGTTCCCTCTATTTCTTACTGGCATTAAACACACACAATATTATATCCCCATCCAGTGTGTAAGTTTAGATATGCTTCAAGTGGTTTTTAATCCACTCCAGAAGAAATTAATGTGACAGCTATCACCATCCATTTTTTCTGTATTGTGACATGTTTTGAGCCTCCTCCATCCCCTCCAGGTAAAACACACCCTGTACATTTTCATCATTCATTGATGCTGCGCTATTACCGGCTTGAAGGGTCCCTTTGTCTCATTTAGTCAAACACTCCCTGTCGTTTACCACTATCCAGTGTTCCAGTACTGTGGCATGCCTCATGTACTTCTTTATCCTCTCCAAATAAAATATGGTAGGTAGCTTATCACAATTCCTGTTTCGGTTCTGTGCTGAGTTTAAAGTCCTCCTTTAGGCCATTCTAGATAAAACGCATTCAGAAGTTTATGGTGGTCCCATGTTTTCGTCTGTGCCATGCTTTCAGTTTCTCCTCATTCAACATGTATCAAACAAACCCCGAAGTTTATCATCATCCAGTGTTTCAAGGCTGTTTCCTGCTCAACTGCTTCGTCATTCTCTGCAGAAAATACATAACCAATAATTTATCACAATCCAGAGTGTTAATTCTGGCATATGCTTCAAAAGGTCCTTTGTCCACTCAAGGTTGAGCACACTCTTAGTTGATCACCATCCATTGATTCAGGGCTAGTACATACTTTCATTGATTTTTCAACTACCACAGCTCATCATACACAATGATTTACCATGATCCAGTTTCAGTGTTGTGACAGGCTCCTTGTGCTTCTTTCTATATACAAGATCAAACACAGGCCATCTGAAGTGTGAACATACAGTGTTTCAGTCATGAAACCCACTTCAAGTGGTTCTTCACTTACTCCACAACAAATACACCATACAGGTTATCGACATTCATTGTTTCAATGTTGTAGCACATACTAATGGCTGCTTCACTAACTCCAAGTCAAACACCTTCAGTGGTTTGCCACTATCTTGGGTTTCAGATCTGTGACATGCTTCAAGAGCTCCTGAAACTACTCACGGTCAAAGGCACTCTGTAGATTTGTTGTTGCTGGCTGTTATATGTTGTTCAGTCATTCAGTCATCTCCAACTCTTCAAATCCCATGGACTGCAGTATGTCACGCCTTCTTGCCCTTGACCATCTCCCGGAGCGTGTTCAAACTCAAATCCACTGGGTCGGTGATGCCATCCAAGTATCTGGTCCTCCATCGCCCCCTTCTTCTGCTCTAATCTTTTGCGGCATCAGAGTCTTTGCCAACGAGTTGGCTCTTCACATCAGATAGCCATAATATTGGAGCTTCTGCCTCAGCATCAGCCCCTCCAGTGAATTTTCAGGATTGATGTCCTTTAGAGTTGACTGGATTGATTTCCTTGCAGCCCAAGGGACTCACAAGAGTCTTCTCCAAGACTGTGGTTCAAAAGTATCAATTTCTTAATGTTCAGCCTCCTTTATGGTCTAACTTACATTGTCACATGACTGCTTAAAAAAACACAAATATAGTTCTGACTATATGGACGCTTCTTGGCAAAGGGATGCCTCTGCTCTTTAACATGCAGTCTAGGTTTGTCACTGCTTTTCTTCCAAGAAACAAGTGTCATTTAATTTCATAGCTGCAGTCATCACCTGCCATGATTTTGGAGTCCAAGGAAACAGAAGTCTCTCACTGTTACCATTGTTTTCCCATCTATTTGCCATGAAATAATAGGACCAGATGCTAGGATCATAGTGTTTTGTATGTTGCGTCTTAAGCCAGCTTTTTCACTCTCCTCTTTCACCAGCATCAAGAGGCTCTTTAGTTATTCTTTGCTTGATGCTATATCGGTGGTGTCATCTGCATATCTGAAGTTATTGATATTTCTATTTTTCTCTTAATTTCAGCTTGTGTTTCCTCCAGCCCCGCATTTTCCAATATGTGCTCTGCATATAAGTTAAATCAACAGGGTGACACATGTAGTAGTTTGTTTGTTTGTTTGTTTGTTTTTTTCCCAATTTCAAACCATCTGTTCTTCTTTATCTGGTTCTCACTGGTTGTTTCTTGACCTGGATACAGGTCTCTCAGGAGGCATGTAGGTAGTCTGGTATTTCCATGTCTTTAAGAATTTTCTGCAGTTTGTTGTGATCCACACAGTGGATTTTTATCATACTCAATAGAGCAGAAATAGTTTTTTTTTTTTAAATAATATTCTTGCTTTTTCCATGATCCAATGGATGTTGCCAATTTGACCTCTGGTTTCTGTCTTTTCTAAATCCAGTTTGAACATTTGCAACTTCTAGGTGAATGTGCTGTTAAAGTCTTGCCAGGAGAATTGTGAGCATGTCTTTGTTCGATTCACTTCAGCTGTTCAGTTGTGTATGACTGTTTGTGGGCCCATGGACTACAGCAAATCAGGCCTTCCTGTCCATCACCAACTCCCGCAGTTTACTGAAATTCATGTCCTTTGAGTCGGTGATACCATCTAACTGTCTCATCCTCTGTCGTCTCCTTCTCCTCCTGCTTTCAATCTTGCCAAACATCAGGGTCTTTTCAAATGAGTCAGCTCTTCACGTCAGTTGGCCAAAGTATTGGAGTTTCAGCTTTAACCACAGTCCTTCTAATGAATATTCGTGATTGATCTCCTTTAGGATGGACTGGTTGGATCTCCTTGCAGTTCAAGGGACTCTCAAGAATCTCCTCCAACAACACAGTTCAAAAGCATCACTTCTTTGGTGCTCAGCTTTCTTTATAGTTCCACTGGTACATCCATACACGCCTACTGGAAAAATCATAATCTTAACTAGGTGGAGTTTTGTTGGCACATTAACATCTCTGCTTTTTAATATGCTGTCTCAGTTCAATTCAGTTCTCCACCTATACAGCACCGATGATAAGACATCTAGGTTAAAGATGAAAGGTTTACCCACAGTGAGGGGCACCCGGAGAGGTTCACTGAGTTACATGGAGGAGAGAAGAGGGAGGGGGTAGTTAGAGGTGACTGGAATGAGATGAGGTGGGATCAAAAGAGGAGAGAGAGGAAAAAAAAAAAAGAGGAGAGAGAAAGCTAGCCAGCAGTCACATCCTTATGTGTGCTCCACCGTCTGGACCACTCAGAGGTATTCACGGAGTTATACAGGGAAGAGGAGAGGGAGGAAGTAGACAGAGGTGGCCAGGAGGATAAAAGAGGGAAATGAAAAGCAGAGAGACAGATCCAGCCAGTAACCAGTTCCTGAAGTGTTCTCCACCGTCTGGAACATGGAGATTCACAGAATTGGGTAGAGAAGAGAAGGGGGAAGGAAGAGACAGAGGCCACCTGGTGGAGAAAAAGGAGTGTCCAAAGGAGGAGAGAGTGGTCAAGCCAGTAATCTCGGTCTCAGGTAAAATTGGGTAGTGAAGTTTGGGTTTTTAAATGTACAAAATTGACAACAAATACCAAAAAGCAAATATTAAAAATCTAGAATAGAGGTTGGATTTTAAAAATCGCAATATTAAGGAAAAGAAGAAGAAGAAGAGAAAAAAAAAAGCCACAAGAACTATTAAAACAACAACAACAACCACACAAAGACTATATACAGTGTTTGCTTTTAAAAATAGGTTTCTTTTTAAGTAATAGTAGGTTATAAGAGTAAAAATTAAAGGATAAATAGAGGACTTAAATATTTCTAAAAGTTAAAAAAAGAAGAAGAAGAAAAAGAAAAGAAGAATAAACTACCACAAAACAACATTAGCAAAAAAGAAAAAAAGAAAAAGAAATGGTCATAAAAATAGTAAAGATATTTCTGGCCCTTTCTCTGGTGTTGTGGGCAGTGTGGGGTTATTTCCAAGGCGGTTCCCTCCATTAAATTTCTTCTGTTTGCTGGTCTCTTCAGTGTCTGATTTCCGTCCTAATAAGGGGGGGGGGGAGCATGGTGGACACTTTTTATTTTTATTTTTTTGGCTCCCTTGTTCAGTTGTGCTGTGGGGAGGGAGGGATGCTGCAAACAAATAACACCTGCATGTGCTTTCAGCGTTTCAGGCCCACTGGGCCTGCCCCTGCTCACGATGCACACCGCTCATGCTTTACGTTGCTCCAGGGTCTGAGGCCGGCCCTAGGCTGCACGCACCTCCCAGGTCTAAGCCGAACTCAGCTTCGGTGCTCAGGTAAGCCCTCAGAGGCACAGATTCGGTTGGGACTGCCTTTTGTGTCCTTCTGACGGCCGAGTAGCTCAGGTGTGTGGTGAGCGCAGTCACTGTGACTTATCGCCTTTCCTGTCTACGCTGCTAGTTTTCTGGATGTACCACTGGTGCCCCTTGTGAGGTGGATGGTGACTGTCCAGAACCCCCAGAAGTCTTAGCAAAGAAGCCTGCTTGCAGTTTTGTAGGTAAAGTCTCTCCAGGGCTGCGATCACCCCCTTCCAGCCCATATGGTTCTGGCTGCCTGTCACCGGCGGGAAATGGTCTGTAACCGGCTATTTCTGTTCCATCCTTTGTTCTGTGTGCGGTCCTGGTGGTGTCTTATGTTCGGGCTTTTCACGTGGTAGCTGTCCCACAGTCTGATTTGCCAGTGCAGGTTCGTTCTTTGTGGTTATGTGCGGGGCGTTCCTGCCTGATTCTTAAAAAGCAATGCAGCCCGCGCCTCCTGAGCCTCCCTGCCCTGCCCCCACTTGCTAGTGTCGGATGCAGGCGTCTGTGCTGCTTTTCTGCTGGGGGAGTTACTGTTGCGCTTGTAATCTGTAGGTTTTAATTATATATTTATGTTTCCTTCCTGCTACGTTGCACTCTGTGCTTCCAAAGCTCACCACAGACTCGGCAGGGAGAATGTTTCTTGGTGTTTGGAAACCTCTCTTCTTAAGATTCCCTTCCCGGAACGGGATTCCCTTTCCAGGACGGAGCTCCCTTCCTACCTCCTTTGTCTCTTTTTTCATCGATAGCTTTTTCCTGGCCATCACTTTCAGTCTGTATGTGTCCCTAGTTATGAGGTGGTTTTCTTGCAGACAGTATATTCTTGTATGCATTCACCCAGTCTTTGCCTTTTCATTGGAGCATTTAGCCCATTTCTGTTTAAGGTAGTTGTTGATAAGTATGATCTTCTTACCATTTACTATATATTTTGTGGCTTTGTTTTTATAAGCTTTTCTGCTTCCTATCTAGAAAAGATCCTTCAGCATTTGCTGAAGTGCTGGTTTGGTGGTTCTGAACACTAACTGCTTTTGTTTGTCTGTAAAGCTCTTGTTTTGTCTTTTGAATGAGAATACTATCCTTGTTGGATAGAGTAATTTTGGCTTTAGGCTTTTGCCTTTCAGCACTTTAGGTGCATCCTGCCATTCCCTTCTAAGCTGAAGAGTTTCTATTGTAAGATCAGCTGTTATCCTTATGGGGATTCCCTTCTATGTTATTTGTTGTGATTCATTTGTTACCTTGAATATTTGTTCATTGTGTATATTTATTTGTTTGTTTGTTTTCATTTTGATTAATGTGTGTTTTGACATGTTGTGTCTTGGTTTTCCCCCTATGGGACACACTCGGATTTTTCATTTTAGTTGTCTGTTCTTTTTCCCATTTCAGGGACGTTTCTAAATATTTCCTCCTCAAATATTTTCTCATGCCCTTTCCTTTTGTCTTCTTTCTTTGAGAAACCTATGATTTAAATATGGGGGCATTTGACATTGTCCCATAGGTCTCTGTGATTGTCTTCATTTCTCTCTTTCTTTTTTTTTTTCTGCTCTGCTTCATTTATTTCCCATATCCGATCTTCCAGCTCACTTAGTCTTTCTTCTGCCTCAGCTACAGTACTGTTCCTGTTGTCCAGAGTGATTTCTATCTCAGTTATTTCATCGCTCATTATTGATTGACTACTCATGATTTCTTCCAGGTCCATTTAAAACATCCCTTTCATCTTCTCAATCCATGCCTGAAGTCTATTTATCTGTAGATTCATTTGTTTCCAAGACATTGACTATTATTGTGCTGAACTGTTTTTCCTGTAGACTTCCTACCTCCTCCTCTTTCATTGGTTTGTTGATTTTCATTGTATTCCTTCATCTGCTGGATATGTCTCTGCCTTTTCATGTTGTTTCGATGACTGTCTTCGAGGTCTATTTTCTGCACACCAGAGGGCCATCATTGCTATTAATTGGGTGGTCTCCTCCAAGTGAATGTGGTGGGACCAGTGGCTTGTGTAAATTTTCTTGTTGAGAGAACTTTTTGTTGTTGTTGTTATAGAAGATGGCTGTTGATCTCACTTGTTCTGAGAGTCCATGCAGTGTCCATTAGGGAATTAGTGGGCTCTATTACGGCTTTGATTCCAGATGAGCTATTTCAAATCCTCAAAGACGATGCTGTGAACGTGATGTACTCAATAAGACAAGAAATTTGAAAATCTCAGCTGTGGCTCAGTTGGAAATGGTCAGTTGTCATTCCAGTCTTGAAAAAGGCAATGCCAACGAATGCTCAAACTACCATGCAATTTTACTCATCTCACATGCTAACAAAGAAATGCTCAAAATTCTCCAAGCCAGGCTTCAGCAATATGTGAACCATGAACTTCCAGATATTCAATCTTGTTTTAGAAAATACAGAGGAATGAAAGATCAAGTTTCCAACATCTGCTGGATCTTCACAAATAAGCAAGCAAGTTCCAGAAAAACATCTAGTTCTGCTTTACCTAGTATGCCAAAGCCTTTGAGTGTACGGATCAAAATAAACTGTGGAAAATTCTGAAAGAGACGGTAGTACCACACCACCGGATCTGCCTCTTGAGAAGCCTGTATACAGTTCAGGAAGCAACAGTTAGAACTGGACATTGAATAACAGACTGGTTCCAAATAGGAAAAGCAGCACCTCAAGGGTATATATTGTCACCCTGCTTATTTAACTTCTATGCAGAGAAATGTGTGGCTGGAAGAAATGCAAACGGGAATCAAGACTGCCAGGAGAAATGTCAAAAACTTCAGATATGTAGATGACATCCCCCTTATGGCAGAAACTAAAGAGGAACTGAAGAGTCTCTTGATGAAAGTGAAAGAGGAAAGTGAAGAAGTAGGCTTAAAGCTCTACATTAGGAAACCTGAGATGGCATCCTGTCCCATCACTGCATGGCAAATAGATGGGAAAACAGTGGAAATGGTGGCAGACAGTTTTTTTTTTGGGGGGTGGGGGGAGGCTCCAAAATCACTGAAGATAGTGACTGCAGCCATGAAATGAAAAGACGCTTACTCTTCCTAGACAGCATAAAACAAGACCAGAGGCCTACTGCAGCTCAGATCATGAAATCAGTATTGCCAATTCAGACTTAAATTGTAGAAAGTAGGAAAAAACCAATAAACCATTCAGGAATGATCTATCTCAAATCCGTTATAATTATACAGTGTAAGTGAGAAATAAATGTAAGGGACTAGATCTGAAGGAATGCCTGATGAACTATGGATGGAGGTTCATGACATTGTAAAGGAAACAGGGATCAAGACCATTCCCAAGAAAAAAGAAATGCAAAAAGGCAAAATGGCTACCTGAGGAGGCCTTAAAATTAGCTGTGAAATGAAGAGAAATGAAGGCAAAGGAGAGAAGGAAAGATATACCTATTTGAACACAGAGTTCCAAGGAGAGAGAAGAAAGCCTTCCTCGGTGATCAGTGCCAAGAAATAAAGCAAAGCAATAAAGCAAAGCAATAGAATGGGGAAAACTAAAGATTTCTTCAAGAAAATCGGAGATACCAAGGGGGCGTTTCATGCAAAGATGGGCACTATTAAGGACATAAATGGTATGGACCTAACAGAAGCAATAGGTATTAAGACGAGGTGGCAAAGAATACACAGAAGAACTGTACATCAAAGATCTTCACAACCCAAATAATCATGACGATGTGATCACTCACCTACATCCAGATACCTTGGAATGTGAAGTCAAGTGGGCCTTAAGAAGCATCACTATGAACAAAGTGAGTGGAAGTGATGGAATTCCAGTTGAGCTATTTGAAATCCTAAACGATTATGCTGCGGAAGTGCTTCACTCAATATGTCAGCAAATTTAAAAAACTAAGCAGCGGCTCAGGACTGGGAAAGGTCAGTCTTCATTCCAATCCCAAACAAAGGCAATGCCAAAGAATGCTCAAACTACTGCACAATTGCACTCATCTCACACGCTAGTAGAGTAATGCACAAAAATATCCAAGCCAATCTTCAGCAATACTTGAACCATAAACTTCCAGATGTTCAAGCTGGTTTTGGACAAGTCAGAGGAACCAGAGGTCAAATGAGTGTATGCACCACTACTTCTGATGATGCATGCAGCAACTACTGAGGTTGAAATCACGAGTTTGCATTCTGCTTTTACTAAGAATTGAATTAGGACAGGTGCACTAGTTAGCTTGCACTCTGGCACATACATTACAACTCTAGAGCATAAGTATCACAACCAAGTGCGTCTGCACTCCGGACCTGGCATGCGGTAACGACTGAAAATGTAAGAAGCTTTTCACAGTTACTGACCCCTGATTTGAAACCACTGCTGCTGCTGCTGCTGCTGCTAAGTCACTTCAGTCGTATCCGACTCTGTGTGACCGCATAGATAGCAGCCCACCAGGCTCCCCTGTCCCTGGGATTCTTGAGGCAAGAATACTGGAGTGCGTTGCCACTTCCTTCTCCAATGCATGCATGCATGCTAAGTCGCTTTAGTCTTATCCGACTCCGTGCGAACGTATGGACAGTAGCCCACGACGCCCCTCTGTCCACGGGATTCTCCAGGCAAGAATATTGGGGTGGGTTGTGATTTCCTTCTCTTATGTCAAACCACACATGCTACAAACACTGAGCTTGCCCTCTGGAATACGCGCTTGTCGATACTGAGGCCACCATCTAGAGGATGCTCGCTGGAACTACTTAGTTTCCAATCTGGATCACCCTTTCTGCCACCATTGAGACTATTAACAAGCTTTGGAACAAGTGCATTGCTGTCACTGAGACTGCACAGTAGAGCATACATCCCATCACTCCTAAACCCGGGTTCTTT